>NC_089990.1:7769113-8394113 GCF_036417845.1 Apteryx mantelli | reverse complement strand
AAGAGACTAAAA
The DNA here is from genome assembly GCF_036417845.1 of Apteryx mantelli. Classification (NCBI taxonomy): domain Eukaryota; kingdom Metazoa; phylum Chordata; class Aves; order Apterygiformes; family Apterygidae; genus Apteryx; species Apteryx mantelli. The sequence goes on along the minus strand of NC_089990.1, from coordinate 8,394,101 downwards.
GTAAAAAAAAAAAATAAAAATAAAAAAATTACATTTCAGCTCAGCTATGAGACTGAAAAAATAGAAATTCATAAGGAGCTCATTATGTTTAACCTATCTCTTCAGAATAATATTTACTAAAAAGTGAATTTGTTTATTGCCTTATGTTCTTATATCATTTGTAAAGAGAACTGAATGAAGGATCTTAAAACTGCTACTTCAAAAGGTGTTCTGAGGCACCTCTTTCTGGAGGATATGTTTAGAGTAATGGCCGTAGCTACTCATATATATTACAAGTCACTCTTTCCTTTGTGAATGAATTTGGTAGATACAAATGAATCAAAATAAAGAATAAGAAAAATCACAAGATTTTTCTTTCATACTCTATGAACCTTATTTGGTAGTGAAATTCTGTTTAGATTTTTCAATATGTCTGTGTGTTTCAGCATATATGCATCTTTATAGCTTTGCATCAGATGGAGAGAAAGTAGACAGTGAAAAGATTTTTTGAGTATATAGTGTATATAATCCGACATTTTCAGGACACGGATTTTAACTAAACTAATTTACACCATCAAGCCACATTACTTAAAGTACATGACAGCAAGCTATCTTAAAACTGTATATATGGATTTCTTCATTTTCTAGATCTATGATCCATTATTTTTCTTCTGCAAGAGCTTAATCTTCTTTTCTCCTTTCATATCATGACTATGAATCACTCTTGTAGTTGCTACTCAGTTCACCTTCAGTCCCTTTCATGTCTGTATGAGAGCTCACCTTCTCCTGTCAGGCTCTGGCTGTTCCCCATCACAGAAAGCCCACAAATCTCCCATGGATGGATGAAGTCTTAAGCTATAGTACTGTGTATATCTAATTTGGCCCCTGTTATCTAATGGAAAGCCATGAGAAGTCTGACTCACTCGATCACGTCTGAGAGGAAAGGAGAAAAAAAGCAATAAAAACATGGCACATAAATGCTAATGAGAAGGGACTTTTACACCAAACATATTCACAGTAAATAATTGCTGTTCCAGTGAAAGGGGACAATATCTATTGACTTAGTATCTCTTGTCACTGTGTACGAGACCCATGTGCTTTCTGTAAGATTATTGAACCGTCTCTCTAGCATTTCTGGGATTTGGAAGCTAAGCTCTGATCTTTCTGACTGTTATACTCTTTGGTTGTAGCTATACCCCAAGCCCTAATGTTAATTGAAGAACAAAATACATCAGAGCACAGAATGCTAAATTGTTCGGTGGAGCAGGGGGAGTTGGGTCCAGAAGAATTCAAATTAGGAACATCTGCTTCCTGGTCAACAGCAGATTAGTCAGTTGGTGAATTGATATAAGGATTACTATGGACCAGAATTTGAACATAAGTAAAAAAAAAAAATGTTATGCTGCTGCAAAAATGACAAGTATCAAAGATGTGAAGTGGCAGTAGTTATTCTTGAGCTTCTGAAATATGGCATTATATGCTGTATTGTTTATGTGTGTATATATATATATATATATATATGGATATGTCTCTTCCCTGTATTTAAATAGCATAATAGCATCTCTCCTAAGGCTATTTTCTGAATTTTTTTTAATGTGAAACATCCTTCCATTTTATCATCTATTTTATTATTATTTCTTTATATTCCTCTTGCTTATATTTGCACATATTTAAATTGTCTTGCTAACTGGGCAGGATCAAAATCCAACTTTTACTGTCACTATACTGAAGATGCTCCAAATCTACATCAACAATTCCTCCTAAACTCCTAGATAAGACTTTTCTAGGGACCTTGATATAACATATGCAACAGCCCATTTTCATGTGTCTCTTCTGGTGTCTGTGCAATGACTGCCTCTGTGATGGTCTGCAGCTGAATTGCCTGCTGAGTTCTTTTGTGAATGTCAATCAAGTTAAGAATTACTAGTTTTGTTTTGTAGTTTCATTGCTTTTATTTTTGTTCCTAATGGACACTAGCAACTCTCATTACAGCTGTTTACATGCTTTAACAGCCCTTTAAAGAATACCCAATATTAAAAAAAATATCCTCTGTGTGATCAGCATTTACCTCCATCATTATACTCAGACTGGTTCTATAACCCACATAATACATGACGCCCACATTAGGCTTCAGCTTTTCTTACTTAAGGAAATTTGATTTTGTTTAATCCGTATTGGATTTCTTTGGCGGAGACTGTGTCCTGCTGTGTAAAGTACACATCCAACAGCTGTGGTACTCTATGTAAGTTCATCTCAGCAATTTGTTGGAATTCTCTCATATGTTTTTCTTGAAATTGCTCGTTTTTCAGTATGTCATCAATTTCATAATCACTTTTCAACAATTTAGGAAAAAATTTTAATAATGACTACGTTTACAATAGGTTTGATTTTTATTTTGTTGTTTATCTTGGAATCATGTGGCTACATGAGATGTTTGTCTCTTTTACTTCAGAAATAAAATTTTAGCTATTACTTTTGCAGAGGTAGAGCTGTTCCTGCTCTTCTGTCCAGTCATATAAAATTATTATTTTCCAAAAGTTTCAGCAGTGCTGCCCCATCTAACCTATGCTTTCTTCCTGGTCACATATAATCTGCCCCTCTGCTTCTCTGTTTGTTTCTGCTCATGGCACCAGGAATGTCCCTGCCTAACATCTTAAGTTTTGGCTTTAGCACTTATCTTCTACTACTTTCTCCTATCCAATTGTTGTTACTTACTCATGAGGTCTGTGCATCTAATCATCTTGGATGTCTCAAATCCAGCTATCTATATGCCTCTTAATCAAACCATCCATGACTATAACCTGCCTCTTCCTTTCAACAGCAGGTCCAGTTCTGGAGGCATATTCAGGCCAAGGGGCTATATGGTCATTTTTCCTCCCTAAATTCCTTCAGCTCATTCATCTGGTTTGAAGAGACTATAGTGGTCTCTGAGGATCATGAACTATCTGTGCCATACACACACATATACCATGTACCTAAGAGGCAGATACATCTGATAACCAGTTCAATAAACTCTGGAGTTCCTTGCCCTCTAGCTATACTTTTTTGCAGTTCTTTTACTTGAAAAGATTATCTTGGATTGTGAGGTTGTCCTGCTATTTTGCCTCTGCGTACAGCTGATCTGTTTAGCTTTCCCTTTTGTGATTTGTCTCTGAAGTTAAAGGAGGAGAGCCATGTGGCTTCCTCTCTTCTACTACTAAGTTTCTTTTTATTTTGTTGTCTTGCTTACTTTTAGGGTTCTAGCCACTCATAGCCATGGCTCGCTACACTTACCAACTCATATTATTTCAAATATTTCTTCTAGGGGTATCTGGCTGCTGTTTGTATAACAATTTACCAGATTATAGCTAGAAAATTATAACCTACTCCTTCACCAATTGTGCACTGATTGACTGGGCTATTGTTTATCATGAAGGAAACGCCTTTTTCAAAGGTAGACCTTTGCTATTGATAAGAATAGTTCTATTTTTACATAGCATCTTAATTCTTAGCAACAGTAATGGCAATATTAACAATTTTAACCTTTTCTTGTACTCTGTTTACAGATGCTGAACGGGGAAAAAAATGCTAAAAATAGATATTGCTGAAGTTATCATAATCAGGCATTTATTTAGTTAGCATGCTTGTCTTATGTTTCTATTTGTTTCACTAATGACAAATAATACTTTGGTGTACAATAGTACACCATCCATAACACAGGTAGCATTGCTGAAGGACCATTAAACATAGAAATTTTTAAAGTATCATCACTGCAGAAACCCTTGTGCTGTCTAACCTTGTACTAATTCATTATAAATATATGCAGAGGATTTGACTGTGCTATGAAAATACCTGTGATGAAGTGGCTTAATTGACTAAAAGGGACTGTATCAAGTAGTTTGGGAACAACATTTGATGGAAATAGCCAAAATATAAATTAGTTATCCATGTTGTGGTCTCTATTTGCATGACTGTTGTCCTTAAAACTATTAAAATTGTTCTTTATAATTATATGTACATAGTTAAATATCAAAAAAGATAGGTGAGGATACCAGAGTAATATCAATTAAGCAAAAGGGAAATTGTAATTTAATAACTGTTGTATGAAAAAATTACTGGATATTTTAGTCCATTTAATGAGGAGTGAGTACAATGTATTACAAGCAGGTATTGAATTAATAGACTTTAGTGAAACTCTCAGAACCAAATGGAATCCTGCCAGCTAATTTCAAGTTGGTAATATAGATGGAGTAACTGGGAATGAAGGAGAAATGGTAATGATGTTGCTTTTTAAGATCTTAGTTGATCTTATGAGGAGTAAAGGTGAAAGACTGTACAAAGTATTAATCAATGGTTTGTGTGTTTGTTTGCTTTTAAATTATTATGAAGATGGCCATGCTTCTTCAAAATGTCCTGAACAGCTCTTAAAATACTTTTGGTCATGTTGCACATAAAAATTTTAAAGGAAAAGTAGTTAAAAGAAACAGTAAGCATACTGTTCAACATTGCTCTTTAAATTGTCCTTCTGTAAGAACATATTTGACCAGTCTAATTTAGAATATTACAATGAGATTGGCACACTTTCCTGTTGAAAGAATTGCTACCAAAGGTAGAGAAAATGAAGAAAATGCTGACAACAGGGAAAAAAAAATTGATATAAATCTGAAGTCTACTAGTAGGACATCCAGATATATAATGAAGACAGTTATATAACCAAGACAGTTCCAAACACTCAGAAGAATGACTTTGTTTATCTTTATAGAGCAAGTGTTTTTTTTATTAAAACTTCTTAATAAAAAGCAGATAGTAAAATATAATATGTAACCAAATTAAATTTTATTCATAAAAGTATAAATACTACAGGTGCTGAAAGTTATTAGGTTGAAAATAAGGAAGCGCATTACCCCCTCCCCCCTTTTTTCCCCCGTCTTTTTAAAATTATTTCCCCTTCAGTTATATGGAAAAAAATCACAACATATATTGGCTATACCGTGTTATGTGAGTCTGACTATATTATTTAAGAGACAGAATAAAAATTATGTGATAAAGCAGGTACTGTGGTTAATAACACATCTTTCTGCTCATTTCTCTAGCCATAAATGCCGATTTGTAAAGATATTCTTGACACCAGGAAAATTTTTGGCCTCTAAGGTTGGACTTGGTGTGCAAAGGACACGATCCTTTGAAATTAAGGAATCACGAATTTCGTCTGTACAAGTAAAATACAGAGTGAGAATTGCTGTATTAAAAAGAGTCCTAAGGCTGTTCATGTAAAACATGCTAAAAAATTGATAATTGCAGAAAGACTGAATACAGACTCTTATGCTGTGCCATGCCCTTATTAGCACACTGTCAAGTGGCATTCATAATGCTTATTCCCCCCTCCCCCCCAGTTTAAAACATCATTAACAAAGGATAACCAGTGGTGGACTTTGTAGTAGATATTCTTAGCCCAGTCAATATATGCATATTACTGTTTATCCATTGTACTATGAATTGTGTTTAATGTAGGCAGTTTATGAATTCTGTGGACTAGAGGAAGAATGTTTTCAGAACACCGCACGGAAAAGATGTGGTAACTCATAGGAAAGATTTATTCCTTGACAAGTCACATGCTACATTGCAAACTTCCCCTGTGATATGCCAAAGGAATGGGTGAAATTCGGTGCATTAAATAAAGAAAATAACTTCTATGCTTTCCTAATGTTATATAATGTTACTTTTAAAATCTTTGTTATGCTTTTCAAAGAAAACCAAGATATACCTATATATTATTTATCTAAGAGTGAACTTTTCAACTGGGATGTTGAGGAAAGCAATAGGCCCACAAACCTACCCTAAATTCTCCAACACTGCAAAATTCCAGAATGCTCAGCTGGCTTGGTACCTCCCTCCCATGTTATTCCTATCAATTTCCCCTTCCTTAGCACAGGATGCCGGCTGAGGGGTAAAGGCTGTGTGGTTGATGTATACTGCATTATCACAGACTGAATATACAGGAAAATTGAGATCTGTAGGTACCCACTGTCATGTAGAGCTATTACAATTTATTTAATGGTACAGAAGAACTGCAGCAGATTGAGGTAGATCTGGAACTAAAGGAATGGAAACATAATACCATTTTTCCTTTCTCTTTCTTTCTTAATTTTAGATGATATAAGTTGTACTCTCTAATTGCAGGATGATAGATGATCTGAGTTTCCCATATAAATTCTGGAAAATTAGAGCATAGTGAGAATTTGTATTATGCATCATGAACTTGATTTGCCTGTTTACAAACATGTCCTATTCTTTTGTGTGAAAACGTGTGCACATTCATAACATTACTGTTTGCATATAGAGCATTTTTGTACTACCAGAAGTATTCTGAACTATATATACATATAAAGAAACACTGTGGCCCAACTTTATTTCATCCTGCCTCTTCTTGGGCAGCATGAAATTGCCTTTGTTGGGTGGAAGGCAGTATCTCATTGCTACAGGATCTCTTCCTGATTATATCTTGTTGGAAACTATCACCATGTTAATCAATTGTTTCTGCTGCTCTGTGTACATGTCCAGTGCCATCACCAGCAAACAGTGAGGACAGAGGAAACTATCTGTAGCGCAAACACCTTGCTAGTAATTAAACTTGAACTGTCTACTGCTGATTTTGTTCTGAGAGAGAGTATAAATGGAACAAATTTGAGAAGATCATGGTTTTTGAATAGCAAACAGGTACTGCTTAAATTTCAGAAACAACTGTGGGTGATTATTGAAGGTAATTCTAACTTTGGGTCAAATATGTCCAGAAAAAAATGCAATATATAATTACAGATGAAAACGGCAAGCACTTAAAAGTTATTACATAGCAGAATTTACGTGGCCAGTACAACCTTATTTGGGTTTACTTGTATGAATGGATTCTGATACAATGTAATTACACAAACATATGCTATTCTAACATAAGACCCTTGCTTTGTTCAGTGAACAGTGATAATTTAATTTACCTAATGACTGGAGGTTCAATATTTTATTTCATCCTTAGGGTTAATTGTTGGCACTCTGGTCTGACTGGCTTGCCATTAGGGCTCTGTTCTGAAGAAAGTACTGTTAATCACTTTGTAGTCTTTTATATAGTTCTCATCAATACAATGCATAGGTGCTTCTTAAACACTAATTTATGTGCTTTCATAATGCTCCTGTGAGATGGAAGGGCACTATTTACATTTCACAGATGAGAAACTGGAAAACAACAGGATTGAAGCGAAAAGCTTTTGCTAATTACAGAAGACTTGGACCTGATTATTCAAAAGGTTGTAGCATTCTATACATTTTTATATATTTAAATCAATGCTCTGAGTTTTCATGAAAAGCAGGAGTACAACATCAAGAGCCTGTGAAAAAAACAACACACAACCAGTAACTTTCTATGAAGAAGGTTACTTTAAAAACATCCTACAGAACCCAATTCCCCAGTGCTATACTCGGTTGCTATAACCATGAGACCATCATTGTTTTGTTTTGTTTTTCTGCAGTTCTCTACATAATTTACTTTGTCTTCCAATTTCTTTTATAAATTAAATGGAAATCTTAGAGACAAAATGCACACCTGATTCAAGACAAGAGCAGATCTACCTTATGTAGTGAATGACTGAATAGGACAGTATTCATATGGATGGAGGGGGGGAAAAAGCATGTGATCATATGATTTAATTTAATAACTACTAGTTCCAAGGTCTTGTTTTGAAAACTCAATTAATTAATGTTTTTTATTCATGTTTTAAATGTTTTATCATTTGTGTGTGTTTTTTCAGATTGGCCTTAGGTGGTGAACAAATATAAACTGTATCAGTCACTTAAACAGAATAAATGATAAACAATACCAGGTTGTGATTCCCCATTCAGATCAGTTCTAGTAGAATATGCTTTTCCAGTAGGAATCAAATACATTTCTGACAGTGGACAAATACATTTGAGGAATAATGGGTTCTTTCAATCTGTACCTTCTAGCTTCCTTCTTCCCAAATGTTACTTTTTTCATCTTGGGGATCCTACCAACTTCCTAGGAACCTTCTTCCCATCTACTTAGTCTATTTTCTATTCAGTTAGCATTTAAATTAGGCAGCTCACTCATTTATGACACCTGAAAAACAATGGGGCAATACTGAGAACGCAGGTGAGAAAGTCTACTGCCTTTAGGTGCACCAGCACTTGTACCCAGAGCAGTCATCAGTATTTGGGGAAGGAGGGGAGGGAAGAGAGGGGGGTCTCAGCATTCTGCCACTGCGGACTCTCAGATGCTCAGCACAAATCTTCAGTGAAATTACTGCTACGTTGTCAGAGTTCTCTGTTAATTGCCGAGGAATTGCAAAGCTCTGTTACGCTTCTCCTGAATGTGTACAAACAATCGTTTCCCCAAGAATTATAACTTCAACCAGTTTTTTGTTGGTTTCTATAAAGGCAGCCAATGCACCTGGGTCTTTTACCAAAGCCTGAGAAAACTAGAGATTTTCAAAGAGAAGCTTGCAGGAAGTTCATTTAACTCAGGAAAAATCTTGAAATACACTCATTCTGTAACAATCTAACTGCATTGACTAAAATTTTCCCCTAAGATTCAAAGGACATAGAATACTTCAGTCAAAGTGTTATAAGGGGGCAAAATTTTTTAACTAAACAGAGGATCTTAAAATGAGGAATGTCGGGCAATAGGGGCAGGTTTTAATATCATTCTTATAGCATCGTCTACTGTAAAAAATCTATTGAGCAAAGCAAGTAGAAGTGATTTTGTCTTTCTTCCAGTAAATTGAGTTTTAACTGAATGCCAGCTCTTTACTCCTCTTTTCAGATAAACTGTTTAAGCACAGAAGTAAAATGAGCATCAAGAAGACTCCCTCACTCCTGTGGAGGAGGGCTATGAACGAAAAATGGTAGTGCTGTGTTGTTCTGCCACTCTGCAGCCATAAAAGTGGTCCCATTGGGACCATTTTTACCAGTGTGTTTTGAAAGTGATCTTTCAATTAAGGAAATGCCAAGGTGGTACAACCATGCACTTAACAATGGGATTCCTGCTGAATACAGTCCTAGTGAACCAGTCACACAGGACAGCAGTAAATATTCTGATCTCATAAATACATGTAAATATTGTGTGTGTATGCACATACACACAAGGCATTCTGTAACATCCCTGTGATCCACATTAAGTGGATTTTAACGTGAAAAGATGGCAAACTGATACAAAAAGTGATTTTAAGTGAGGAGTCTGGGAGGAGAGTTTCCACTGAGATCTTGAACAAATCTGCTTTTGCCTCAGCTGCCATTCAAATGTGGATAAAAGTTTCAGGGGAAAAAACACTGTCAGAATTTGTAGATAGTCTTAAAAGAGTAAAGTGGCAATGGGGAAAGATAAACTGTATAAAGTGACATACTTGCAGTTGTATTTCAATAGTATGTACTTCTATTAAAGCTTTCAATTCAGAGGACATACATGAAGGAAAAAGATGCAGGTACCACTAACAAGAGGGACTGATTTCTTTAATTTAGAGCATTTAGGACCTTTTAGTTTCAGTACAGGATTTTACTTAGCTCATTAGGATTAGAAGTGAGTGTAATCCATTAGTACAAATAAGTAAAGAGGGATAAAAGTCCCCACTTTTGTAACTCCACTGACTTCACTGGGGATAATCAAAGAAACTTGATGGTTTGATGAAATTGTACTAAAGCTGGATTTCTCGTAAGTTTTGTCTTTTATAACACCTTTCTTCTGAGTACTTGAGTCTGCTTTTAAATAAGCAATTAAAGTCTGTCACACTTTTGAGGAAATTTTCAAATCAATATTTGAACTGATGAATAGATACTGGTGATGGAGTAAAGTTAGAAATATGGAGAACTGGGAAAAGAAGACTAAGTAGACAAACAGAAAACTTTTAGCTAAAATTTTTAAGTTTTGAGTCTGCATAAATTTCTTTACTGAACTGGAATTCTAAATCCATTTTTATAATTATGGAAAGCTGTTTTGTTTTCTTCTTTTTATCTACTTGCTTAAGGATTTAAACTTATTTAACTTCTGTGGCAAAGGGAAAAAAGTCTGTCTTAAGGGACTTATCCAGAAGGAATTTGCAACTCTAGTTCATGTTGTTCTTAGCCTCCCCCTTTTATTTATAGCACAGCAAACTTTGATAGTATTTCCTGAAAAATAAGTCTCTCTCCTCTGCCCCAAATATTACATAAATAAAGTTGAATGGTGAAGTTGTTCATGAGCTGAGCTGAACAGACAAACCCCAAAACCTGAAACTTAGGATTGCCTTTAAGATTGCATCAATCTATATCAACATAAAAATGTCAGGTACAGTAAATCACAGCTGGAGCTAAGTTTAGATGTTTTTGGAACTTTCAGTTTGTGTTCATTGTGATATCCAGTATGGGTCAAAGTAGCTGACCTATATCTGCTACATGGTAGTATATTGCTGAAGATTTTGACTCAAATTAAATCAAAATAAAGGATTTAATAAAATACTGAAGAATGAAAAAAGGAAAATCTATATTGTTTTGATAAATCTGAATTTATCACTTCCTTATGCTCCTTTTTTTTCTTAATTTCCTTGTATTTTCCCCATAGTTATTTTTTCATATGTACCACAGTATTTCCACTGCAGGGCCTTACCTCACCAAATACTTACTTGCATTTGAGGCCTCTGGGATACTAGTACTTCTGGCTGTTTTAAGGAAGTGAGTTATAAAATTCATCTCAGAAAGAAAAGGGTAGTGGTGTAAACCCCATTAACTTCACTTGGTTCTGGATTGGATTCCTGGAAATTTTTTTCAAGTTCATTTTCTTGTTTTGTCTGTGTTGAAAGCAATTCCTCTGTATGTGCTTGAGGGGAGGAACTGCCTTTCCAGAGTCCAAGAGATTTATTCATAAACTTATACAGGTAGAGATAGTGGTGCTGACTCAGGATCACAGTGCCACTTTTCACGTGAGTTGGGAAATGCTTCCATGAAATGGTCTTAATGTAAAAGTTAATTTAATCTATTAACAACAGGTTAATTAGAAGGCAGATAAAGTATGACACATCTTCTGCCCAAGATGTTTCTGCCAATAATAGTTTAGCCTAAGAAACTATTTTTTTGGTATCTTCTTTTCCCTCTGGGCATGTTGCCACTAATGGAAACACTAAGAAATGGTATAGCCATTACCCTGCACTTGAACCCTTGTGATATCTGTGAAAGAAGAACTGAGGCAAAAAATAGGAAGCTTAAGAAAAGAGGAATGTGGAAGGAAAGGTGCAAATAAAATGAAAGAAATAGAAGTAAATAGGTGAGATATAGAAAAGAAAAACGGACACAGAGAAACAAAACCAGAAAATTACATTTAAAAAAGGGAATGAACTCTCTCCAGCTTCTCCAGTTTCTCTCTATATACTTTTCTTATTGAAACTAATTTCAAAAAACAGTACATAAACCAAATGACTCACAATTACTCAGGTTAAAACAGTAGCTTGTTAGCTATTAAACAGTCATATTAATTATTCCAAAGCAGATTTTACTTTTAACTTTTCCTCAATAATCAAATAAATCTGAGTTAACGTTCTTTTATCTAAAAAAACCCTTAAGTTCACTGTATGTAAAGCAAATCCTCCATTAACATAGCATTGCTGAAATAAAACATGAACTTCTTCCATATCTGAAAACACCATTTCAGTGAAAAACACAAGGTACAAAAAAGAAATTGTGTAAAGCTGAAATCATATTATCTGTGACTTAAATTGGGATGGTGACTTTACTGCTTTCCTGAAGTAGTAAGTGGGAATCCTCCAGGAATTTTCAGCAACCCTTACTTTAACTGGCCCATATATTCCCAAATGTCTGTAGAGGGCCAGGGTGAAATATTATGATGCCTAAAGCATATTGTCATTGCCTCCTCTTAATTATACAATAGGGGATTATAGCTGATTTCATACTCCTTATGTTGAGAGGGGCAGAGATGAAGTGTAGCCCAGCAAGTACTGCTTCATTTGATCCCAGTGGTACTTATTTTGCTCCCAATATTGTAGAGATATGCTTGGGAGAGTGTCGGTCTCTTCATATTTGTCTGCTTGCTGTGACACTCAGTCTGTAAACACTAGAGGGAAACTTAAATTGCTGAATTTAGATCAAAGTATTAATCATTCCATAGAATAAATCTGTCTTAGCAGTATATTAATGGTCTGTAAAACCTCACACTAGGGAAAATAGTAAATTTTTTGAGTTGAGTGAAACATGGTGGTTGGAAGTTTTTTTTTATGGAGTTGTGAGTTTATTCCTCTCCTAAATCTTCAGTCTTCACCTCAAAGTGGAATAGTGAGACTTAATCAGAATTGACAATGTAATTATCTAAATTACAATGTTTGCTTAGTTTTTTTGAAACTTATCCAGTCACAAATCTTTAAGTTTCCCCTCAATTTTGCATTCATAAGTAACCAAAGCCAAATGAATTGTGTGCTTTCAGACTGACTGTGTTGCAAAGCTTCTAAATATCCCCCTGTATTTTTCAAAACAACTTTTCTTACCTTGTTGTCAGGCTGGGGCAATGATACTTTCTATTTAAAACAAACAAATAAAAATACAAATATAATTGCTTCAGTTTTCAGCCTATATCTTAAAACTTTCTGTTAAAACAAACCACAAGATCAGCATGGAAACATCCCACTTGCCTCTCACCAACAAATATATCTTTGAAATAAAGTTGTCAGCTACTGTATAGTGACAGTACTGAAGAGTCTGAATACTACCGCTAAGCTGGTATCTTTGGTATAGCTGATATAAAACAGGCCAGAGGTATCCTATCATGAAAAAACAAAAACAGTTACCTCCTGGAAAATTCCATTAAGTCCCTCACTCAGTTGTAAGCAATAACTAAAGGTACAACTTGGATTCTTTTCCAGGTGATATGCACTTCACATCTATAAGATATATCATCCTTAGAGCACAAGAGAGATAAGGAGGCTCACTGCTTTTCAAGCTTGCACAGCTGACATGCCACTTTAAATGCCAGCCTTATCCATAATTTACTGTTTGATTTCTGCCTTCTGGGTTATAATCTGTCAGTCTGTACAGAGAGCACAGGCCTTCAGGGGCTTTGTTCAAAACAGTCTGAAGATCCTCTGCTTGCGTATTTTCTCCACTGGCAAATGACTTCCATAATTATGGAACTGTTGCTGAAGTAATCCTATGACTACATACAAAGCTTGTGAGGCTGGGAAGTCAACATAAAGTCTATTTTCTATCCCTGCTTTGAGCATTTCTCTGTCATTGATCAGTAGCCCCACAGCCATGTTCTAGTTCTATTGAATCTCTTCTAAACTTGGAAACTTTGAATTTTTGGTGCGTTCATTACAAAAGCAAATTTCCATCTTCCATTCTCTTTCCCTTCAAATACTTTCCCTGGACAAGATATCTCAAATTTGTAAATCTTTAAATCTTTACTTTATTAATCATTTGTCGACATTGTTAGGAATGGCAAGAAAAGAATCCCTGAGAAACATTTTTTCTTTAGACATGTCAGTATACCTCTTAATTAAAAAAAAAAAAAAAAAATTCCCAGACACAGCAAGAAGTCACAGACAGCCAGTGAAAATAATTTTTCACTGAGAGCATGAAAATACAGTCAGTGTTATCACTTCAGCTTTTCTCCCACTCATGACTACACAATTTGATCGTTAATTTCAGATAATGCGTTAAATGCTTTTAGGGATGCACAAATTGTGAAGTCTCTTTCTTCCTTGTCCACCTTTGCTGGAGTTACTAATTATATATTATCTTCTAAAATGTAACATTTCCACTAATTAAACTCTTCCACAGATAAGGAAGTATTCTTGTTTCTATAGATCATAACAGTTGATTTGGGGCAGAGGCTAAAAGTAGTTCTGTAAAATATCAAATTGTCTTCAGAATAGAGGGGAATCTGTTCTGTGGTACATATAGGCAATAAAAAGTGGCAGTTCTGCAAAACAGTTTAAAACTGAATTACACAGAGCAGGCAAAAATGTTCAAAATAAATTTTTTGGGAAAAGAGTCAATTACTTTTCCACAGTTTTATGAAACATACATGAAAAAAATTCTTTTTTCTTTTAATTTTTTGCAAATTCTCTGTTGTTGCTATGGCATCCCACAGTGCCATTCAGTTTTGGTTTCAGGATGTTTCTTCTGGTATCCTCTTGCAGCAAAGACACACGAGGCACACCACAGCCCTTTGGTCATCCGCATCAGGGGACTCGTTGGAGCCCTGCACAACTCCCTTCTGCTCGCATGCCAGAACAGTGCACATGTGTCTCCTCCTGACCCAGCGCTAGCGTACAGTCAGGGAGCACTGGGGGACTAAGGCTCTGCTGCGCACAGTGGAGCTTCTCTGCCCCATAGTACAGATTTGGCCTAAGAAGGATTAGTTATAACTCACAATCTGCCTTTTCTTTGCCTCTATTGGTCTAAAAGGTACCTTATCTGAGCACACCGAACCTTCTTAGAAGTTTTTGATGTGGTAGAGATTCTCAAGTGTCACCTGAACGCTTTATTTAGCATTTATATCAGCATACACAGTGAAATAAGAGTCAGTGCCTGACTCAGCCCCTAATCCATCCTTTTTGTGCAATTTCTACAGCTGTATCCTGTTCAATACTTGCAATTTAAAAAATTCTACATGAATATTCCAACAAGCTTACATTGTGTGCAGATTATGGCTGCTAGAATGAAAAGTTACCATGTAGCTGTAGCTTAACGAATGATTGCCCAGAGTAACAGTAGTAGACCACATGTACAGTCTTTCCCTATGGTTGCAAAGTACAATGCTTAATTTAAGTCACCATGAAGATGGTTCAAGGTAATAAAATTTGATTTGAAATTATCATTCAGTATCCACATACTCTATTAACGTGGCTTGTTTGATAACTTGTGAAGTCATGGTAATGCAATAATTTCTAAGAGTGTGACAATACTATAAAAGTTGCTCACCCAAGTGTTTAAGAAAACTCAGCTTGAACATTGGGTAAATACAGCTGAAGAGAACTGATTTAAAGATTGCAAAACTTCTTTTGTAATATTTGGTTAGATCTAATAATAATCTTGTAAGCAATAACATAGTCACACAATTTACTGAGAAGTCATGTTCTTCATTAAAATACTCCATTGAATCATTCTGTCATTGTCTCCCATTTAGCACATGACTTGAGTAACTGTCTTGCATCTTTGCTCAAAAATATACAAGTATCATGTATATGTGTGCAAAACCCCCCAAATGGTTTTGGAATATTAGAATCTGCACAATCCCAGTGAATAGTTGGTATTCCAGTGATCACTGATTTCTATCCAGCTGCATATTGTGAATTTGAAAATCTTCCTTGGTGATGTATCTAACTATCTAAATACAAAGAAATATAATGTAACTTTTTTGGGGTGGGGGGGCTTTCTTCTTACTGTGCTTTCTAATGTTGGACATCTCTGTTCTTGTGTAGAAATTAGGGTCAAGAGTCAATTTCTGATGGTTATTACAGACTGCATGGCTTCCTATTATAAAAATTTGTTTTCTCCTCTTTTTATTTTCTTTCTAATCTGAAACCAAAAAACATTCTTTGTCTTTTTTTTGCATGGAGAGGATAAAAACTCCCATGATGATTATGACAGAAGTCTTATTTGAGTTATTTATTAAGGCTGGTGTGCATTCCCACTCAACCTTCTCTTCCTAAAACAGAATAAACAATCACAAGCTTGACAATTCTTTCAGTGCTGAAACTCAGGATGTAAGTAAACAGCTTCTTTGGGTGATTTGATGGTGGCTTTTTTAGAAACATGCCAAGCGTCACAGGTGTATCATTTTGCCTCTGGGAATAAGAAATAGCATGTCTTTAGATAAGAGCTAGAGGGAATGGCTACCCTAAAATAGATATTTATTTATCTTTGTATAAAACTCATGATTGATAAAGATAGATTTCCCAAATCTCTACAAGGACTAGTACAGTACTATTGCTAGATTCTGTTTATCATTAGACTTAATTGAACCTTTGCCACAACTTGTAATAGCAGATGCTGGAAATATCAGGAGGGCTTAATGGAGACTACAGTGCAAATAAGACAGCAAAAACAGCAATAGAATAGATTGGATATTTTTTAAGCTGGAGAAAGTGTGTAGTTGAAAACCTCTTCACTCAACTTTTCTTTTTCTCTATAAAACATACATTTTTTCAGCCTATTTCTGGTTGCATTTATGGATAGCATTAGAATATATTATACATCAGTGCACAGACTTATAAGTACTGGAAGAAATTAATACTGTGTACCAGGAACATTTCCATAATTATACTGAAAGCACCCAGTAATTAGAGACAATCTATTAATAATGTTACCAAAATACATTTAAAGACTTCTAAAGAAATTTCAGATTAGTTTAAAATTTCAGAATCCCCAAAGATATAAGGAAGCAGCTAAATCTGCATTTGATGTTAAGTCCAAAACAATCTCGCTCCTACACAGTCAATCTTTAAATTCATTAAAGAAACCCTTTCTAATTAAAGTTACATCACATAAAAATGAATCTAAATGAACTCATCTGGCAATGAAGATCTTTCTCCTGTTTGCTCATAAGGCACAAACTCTAACTTGAATGCACATTTTTGACAGAACTGCAAAATTTTCCCCTATGTATTTTTTACTGTAATAGTTGTCATTGAAACCTTTTACAGCAAAAGAGCATAACATATCTTCGCACCCCAAATCACATGATATTAATGTTTTGCTTTATGGATCCAGACTCTTAGAGATGGTGTGGAGAATGCAGATTGATTTTTATTTGATGCTTTTAGCAGTTCTCTTAGCATGTTGTCCATTGCATTAGGGATTTTTCAATACTGTTTTTTTTTCTGCTGTTTTTAGCTTTGATCTAAATGGGAGAAGGTTTCTGGTTCAGTCAGTTCTTCTCTTTCTCCTCCATGGGCCTTTGATAACCATTGGACGTGCAGCACAGCTCTTCACAGTATTCCTTCCAGCAATATATGTGAAGATTTTCCACTCTCTTGATTTAATAACTCAGAGTTTTGGCTTGAATGCGTGTTGTTAGAAGCCCCACCATGTTGAATGAGTTTTTCTTTTCACCTGAAATTTGTGTAGCCTTTGACTATGGGCACTTTTATGGTAGACAGTCATCTTTGTCCCTTCCTGACATTCTCTGTTGGGTGCTTCGATATTCAGCAAATAGAAGTACATGTGCATGCTTGTTAGGATGAAAACTATTTGTCTCCTCTAACCTAAGCAAATGACCTTACTTGGCGTGATTTCTGTTTTGCAGTATGCAAGTTTAGAAAACTGCATTCCCAGAGGGAGTAGAAAATAGTTTTCTGCTAATGTGTCTTTTCCATCTTTTTCTCTATGCACTTTAAAAAAAGTCCCTTTTTCTTTTGATAATTTCAACAGGTGATATTGAGGTTTGTTAGTGCCAAACTTTGATCACTATATTTCCCTACCAAATGCCAGCTAGTTTTGCTTCCATTTTCAAATCAATATCTTACAACCTGAAAAATAATCCATCTAGATCAGAAACCTGGCATTTAAACAATCCTTCCATAAGAAACTCATGCTCATGTGTAGAGGTAAAACTGTAAGTAAAGAAGCTGTTTACTTCAGTTCTAAGTTCCAGTGGCTTTATTTTAAATATGATTCTCTTGCTAAGCTGTTATTTACAAAAAAAATTAGGAAGTTTCTCTTTCAGCTGATCATTTTTTAAAATTCTGTCTCTATCACAGCTACTTTTTTAATGCTGCCTAATCTTCTTAACTTTCCGTTAGAAATGTAGAAAACACTTTCTAAATCACCCCAGGGAATACCCTAGACTGTCAGAGGATATACACCTTTTACACCTTTTCCTGATTCAGGCTGAGTTAGTTTGACTGGCCCATCATCTGACCAATGGGCAGAGTATAAATCACGTACAAAAATGTCAGCTGAAATACCGCACCTTCAGGTCATTTATTGCATTTCAATGTTATGTCTGTATCATCTTCATAAGTTCCCTGACATAACACAGTTGCGAGTACCTGACATTGGCTTTTTTTTTTTTTTTTTTTTTTTAATTCTAATGTTGCAAAAGTTCAAGAAAAGATGCATATTAATGTTAGGGGTTTGGACTATTTTGCATGGTCAGGTCAAAACATTAGATATGAAAATTAGTTCTTCCAGTTGTACTAGTTTAGTTGTATCTTCTAGATAAGAAAATCTAGAGAAGATTTTCTGAAGTACAAAGGTCAACTGAATACCACAAAATACAGTGGAATTTGGGCACTATTTTCCATTTATATTTTTGAAAATCTATTCTTATAGGCAACACTATATATCTTTACTCAAAACCATTTCAGTTCCTGTTATAAATGTATATCAAGTGATGCTCCAGTCCTCATAAAAGTGTACTCTCTGATCTTCATTCTCGTCTGTGTGTAAGAGGGGAAAAAAAACAAGAAAGCAATTAAATTTATCTTTGCTATTGTTTTCAGAGCTTCCTTGAGAGAATGTGGATCCCAGCCATGTCGAGTTGTTTACCAGGAGCAGTCAGCAAGTCAGCAAATATTGCCCTGAAATCTCCAGCTTTGAAAGTTCTATTTTAATGTTGGATTTGTTGGTGCTAATAAAAACTAATTGATCAAAATGTACAAAAAAAATCTCACAACTTGGACCTATTTTTTTGCAATGAATACAATATTTGGGGATTTCGTATCATAATTTCATGTTTATGAAGAGGAAGCCTGGTATTCACATGGACAAGGATTACACTATAATCCTTTCCTAATGTTTTCTGTCATTAAATGTCTATGTTTCTGAGGATTCAGTTTGGTTTTATTTGTGAAGGATGTGGCTTCAGATAATTTTATTTCTCAGCAACAACAGGAACAACAACAACAGCAACAAAGGATTGATAGTTGTATTGGGAATTGAATGATTTTGACCCTTTCTTTAGTGTTTTCTTCATTCTACTACCATCAGATTGTTTGCTGTCCCAAACTCTAGACTGCTAATCTCCTAGCTAGAGAGCTGCAGTTAGTGCTGAACCATCAAGCAAGATACAGTAATGACTGGTATAAAACAGAAATCTGAACAAGCTGTTAAGCAAAATTTAATCGCCCTTCTTTCTATGTATTTATTGAGGTAAAAGATTTTTACACTAAGGGAAAAAATTAGAAAAATGAAATTGCATTTAAATATTCTTCTGTAAATAATCAGATCCACTATGATAAAAGTAGATTAGAAAATAGATACATTCCTAAAAGCCATTAATTATTCCATAAAATTTGGAAGACTTCTGTTAGTAGTGTTTTGCTCATGGGATATATTCCACTGATGCAACTGACAAATTTAATACAATATATTTTTCAATCAGAATAGCTTGAAATCTTTTTCTTGGTTAAAAGCTTAAAATCAGTAAGATCTTAAGAAGAATATGTAAATGAATCAACATAATCAATTGCAAATATCTGCATTTACATAAACCAGTCATCCTCCATTCCAGTTTGGACTGTAATAGATTATTTGGTTTGGATTTTCATTCCACATCAATGTTACAATGATTTGTTTTTCTTAGGTGCCTGAAGGTACAAGCACCTTTCTAATTCAGGCACTCTGCATTATACTTTGGAAATACCTATCTCTCTCTGTTGACGTTAGAGGTCGTTTAGGAATTTAACTATGCTTCTTTGAGTGCATCTGAGTGCATTATTACCAAAATTCTATAGCATATTTTAAGAATGAAACATTTCAATATTAATGAAACAAAGTAATTTCACATATTTATTTTGAAGGAATTTTACATGGATTTCTTGTGATTTGAAAAGATTTGACATGCTGAAATTTCTCACAAGACAAGATAATTCTGTTTTATGAGCAATTATAGTGACAAACACTGTCATGGAAAAGAGTAAACAGCAAAATCTTATACTCTCAATATCAAGGTTTATGAGCATGAAGATTTTAAAATACACCTTAGATGATGAAGCCATGAAATGCATGCAAGGTTGCAGGTGGCTGTGCTATGTGTAAGTGTATTCTAGATTTGATATGACTAGGGACTCCCATAAGTAGAAAAGTTACAAAAATGAGTCTTGTGGAAAGCAGAGCCAAGTATTTGTTGAACTAGTGCTCTGATGAAATAGAATAGCATTTCTATTTTAGACAATCTTCATTTCCTCTTGACAGAGTCTATAAGGCAGTACGTGATCTCTGATGCTCCCGTCATATCAGCAACCTTCCAGTGCGGTAGGGAGCTCCTATGGGAAAATATGTGATGATGACATAAACCAAGTTTAAGGAGACCAAAAGAAACTGTGATTGACATCTCATGTGGTGCAATAAATGAAAAGACAGTTACAATGTATGAAGTAGTCCCTAAACTCCCTGGCTATGTAGAGTAGGTAAGTTTCCTTATTGTGAAAATGGCATTCAATTTTGATTCAATGTTCAAGATCTTCTGAGCCCTAGAAGTTACAATTATTAGAGGGAGTGAATCTGATTTTGCTTCAAGGAGTAAACAGTGTCTATCTGCTTAAGCTCCTACATTTTAGATCATACTAAAAGAAATAAATCTGTGCACACACACAGACAGACAATGGATTCAAACCATATAAACTTCACTGTTTATACTATACTGACTAGTTCCTTTATCATGACCAAGGTTTCTAGATTATGCTGCCATTTTTTGTTATTCTTACTTAAAGCTTATCACAGCTCTCATTTCCTCCCATATGTGCTGTTTTCAATGTGTTCTTCTAGTATTTTCATGAACTTACTCCTTTTTGGTACTTTGTATGCAGAATATCTTCCCCCATCCTATTCTTATCTAGCAAGTATTCAGTCTATTATTTTTTCTTAAGATGCCTCTTAACAACATGATCTAAAAGACAGAGCCCAGACTACTATGACATGATTTTTTTAGTGATTGCTTTAAGACCCAGAAAATATTTTAATTACTTATATGTCCCATGTAATTTTACAGTAATATGTATACATTACATAGAATATGTCTCATAATGAAAATATCAGGTCCATTACTTGTCAATCATTTTTAGAGATTGAAAAGAAGTTTTAAAAACAGAGGGGAAAAAAAAAGGAAAATGGAAGTTAAAATAATATATTACAGGAAAGTTGATACTGATTACTCGGGACTAAAGTGCTAAACAAGGTCTGTAAAATGTATTCTGGTCTAAGGAGAAAATATTATATTGGAATTATAATAAATTGCTAAGATGTAATTAACCACTTGATACATTAATATTTTGGTTTGATTTATTGTATTACTATGAGCCATTATTTTTTTTAAAAAAGTATAGTGCTGATTCAGCAGTGATAGGTGTTACAGGATAATATTACAAGAGCAATCAAATTTTTAACTTACAGGTCATAAATGAATCAATTTTAAATGAGTGAATGAACCCTCTCCAAGCTTTTAAGATGTCAGTCACCACCACCTTTCAGTGGTTCAAAACAACGATACCATTTTGTTAACTTTGCAACGCAGTAAGCACAACCTATACTAAATGACACTAATTCCTCATTTTTATAAAATTCGTGTGCCTTCCTGCTTATAAACATTAAGAAGTAATAAGTTCCCATTTAATGCATTGCTATGCTTAAGACCAAAGTAACTTCACAGAATCACAGTACCACAAAATAGTTGGGGTGGAAGGGCCCTATGGAGATTATCTGTTCCAACCTCCCCATGCTCAAGCAGGGTCAGCTAGAGCAGGTTGTTCAGGCCCCTGTCCAGACAGCTTTTGAATATCTCTAAGGACAGAGACTCCACAGCCTCTCTGGGCAACCTGTTCCAGTGCTCTGTCACCTTCACAGCAAAGGAGTGTTTTCTTATGATCAGATGGAATTTCCTGTGTTTCAGTTTGTGTCTGTTGACTTTTGTCCTGTCACTGGGCACCACTGGGAAAAGTCTGGCTATGTCGTCTTTACACCTGCTCATCAGATTTTTTTAAACATTGATAAGATCCCCCCTCAGCCTTCTCTTCTCCAGGCCCAGCTGAACAGGCCCAGCTCTCTCAGCCTTTCCTCATAAGAGAGATGTTCCAGTCCCTTAATCATCTCTGTGGCCCTTCACTGGACTTGCTCCAGTAGCTCCATCTCCCTCTTGTACTGGGGAGCCCAGAACTGGACCCAACAGTCCAGGTGCGGCCTCACCAGGGCTGCGTAGAGGGGAAGGATCACCTGCCTTGACCTGCTGGCAATGCTTTTCTTAATGCAGCCCAGGAGACCTTTGGCCTTCTTTGCCACAAGGGCACACTGCTGGCTCACAGTCACCTTGTTGCCTACCAGGACCCTCCATGTCCTTCTCTGCAAAGCTATTCACCAGCTGGTCAACTCCCAATGTATACTGGGTGCGTGGGGTTACTTTTCCCCAGGTGCAGGATTTTGCATTTCCCTTTGCTGAACTTTATGAGGCTCCTGTTTACCCACTTCTGCAGCCTGTCAAGGTCCCTCTGCACAACCATCTGAGCAAGAGCAGCACAGCCATTCTTCCGGTACCTGCCAACTTACTGAGTGTGCATTTGGTCCCATCATTCATGTCACTAATGACATTGTTAAACAGTATTGGCCCCAGTATCCACGCTTGGGGGACACCACTAGTGATTGGCCTCCAGCTGAACTTTATGCCGTTGAGCACAGCTCTCTGAGCCTGGCTGTAAAGTTAGTTTTCAATTCACGTCAAGGACCACCTATCTAGCTCATACTTCTTCAGTTTTTCTATGAGGATGTCATGGGAAACTCTGTCGAAAGCCTTACTATTGAACAGTTCACTGCTGCGTGTTGGGAACTATGCAAATGAAACTATCCAGAATAAAAATCCTCCACTGTTTGTATCAGCAAGCTACTTTTAGACACAGTACAGAATAGGTATGCACATGAACAGGTTGTACATGAGCCTGTAACTGAACCCAAACTTACCTAGTATATAAAATGTTTCAACACAAACTATTGATCAGCTGTATGCATGAGGCAACTTTGGAAAGCTTCATTTTGAGCTACCCCTTATCAAAACCTCAAAACCTGAACAGTGGAAACGGCAGAAATAGCATCTATTCCATAATGCTTTGAGGTGATACTATATGAGCTACATGGGGTAGATAAGTGAACTCACATGCCTTTTTAGGAGAGCCCAATATTACATTTGCTAAGACACTACTCAGCATTCCAAGCAACAAGTATCATACAGCACAGTGATAAAGATTATAGGTCACATTTGTATTTTAGTCTGGATGAACATATCGGTAGCAGCATTTAAAATGCATATTAATAAGTAGATTTTGAATGATCCAATCACTTTGTTTATGTGCAAGATTATTTTTAATTAAAAAAACTTGGAGATTTCTAAGAAAATCAGTCCAAATCAGTGGTTAAATTTAGCAATTATAAATACAGCTTCCAGTAAAAGGACATCAATATATTCTTGCTGGGAATATCTATGCAGTTCTTCTTCTTGGAAAGTCATAGTAACTTGAATTCCCTTACTTCCCCAGATGTGTTTTCATTGGATAGACCAATATCCTCTTTCCTTTGATCTATGACCTAATGCCTGTCAATTTGAACTGTGCTGCTAAAATGTTTTAATATTTCCATTTGTAGTTATGTTTTTCCTCTTTCTTGAATATTGCTGTTATTATTATTAAATTTAGCCACTTATATTGCTAGTTCAGAACCCCTGCAATTGAATTTACCATTCCAATATTAATACAAATTTTAACTTTATTTCTGGAAGTTCTTTATCTTAAATCCACGTTATTCTTGTGCGTTATTCTTCTGGCCATGATGTCCTGCTATTCATTTTGCTATGAGTATAAAAGTTTTCTACTTTCTCCTTCCCTTTATATCCTTCATATAAATGCAACTTTCTTTTTCTAATGAAATTCTCAGACCAAAGAATTTATTACAGCTATTCTTACCACTTGCCTTAGGGAGGCATATACTTTATGAATATACTCAGTTTTGTTTTCCCATTGTAAGAATTAATGCATTGACCTGCACTTTGCTGCGCTATGTTAATTTTTCTTATCATTCTGCCATAGAAAGAGAAACTAAGGACTGTATCAAATTAAAATTTTGTGAATGTTACATTTTCGCATCCTCAGTTCCTTAACTTTATCCTCATACAAAATGAACCAATTTTCTAATCTACAGGTGAAAACAGAAAAGTGGCCCTTTCTGATTTCTAAAGATTTTTAGAATAAATAAGACTATTATCTTTAATTTCAGTCTACATCTCTCTGGTTCACTGGAAAGCTCAGTCTGAAACTCTGAGTTTATTCCTACATAACATTCAGCTATATTTTGTTATTTTCATTAAGTCCATAATCATAGTATTTAACTTAATTTTTCAGATTTTATGGTATTTCTGCCATAGTTGTTTTGTTGAACCCCACTGTCTTTTAGTTATATGGCTTGTTTCACTTGCTTTATAGGAGTCAAAATATTTGCTACTACATGAATTTTCTTATTAAAAAAAGACTGAGAGGCTGAACTGCTTCTTAAAATAATGTTATTTATATGTTCTCAGTTATACAATCAATCAATTATGGTAATGTTGATTAAAATAATGAGGCCGGGGAAAAAAAGCGCAAATCAAACCTATCATCTTTGAAAATTTAGCATGCTATTCTGAATTACATCAGAGAATAAATCTAGTGACTGGCCAGGTACTTTGGTAAGCAGGCAGCTCAATGCATTTAAAAGATATTTAAGTCTATCATTCAGAGAAGTTAAAAGCAAATGAGACTGGAATAACAAACCAATGACTTATTCAAATTCTGAAAGTTGAATAGCTCAGCATTCCTCCTAAAAACAGTTGAAATCATCATGTTTTATATCTGCTTTTTATTACTTAATTGTTATTTAAGTGAATTTGCCATAATTATGTTAAAAAAGCATTATCATCAATCAAAATGCACATTTTTTCCAGAAAAAGATATGAATGTCTTATTTCAAGAATAAAAATATCTTGTGCTCTTATTTGCTAATATTTTTCTTGGTAATTATGTTGTTTATCAAAGCTAGAGAGTGCACTTGTTTGTTCTTTTATTTATCAAATACTTAATTTTCCAAATTACCTATAATAATTCTTAGTCCAAAACGTTTCCCAAAGTAATAATTGAAGTTCACAGATTATTGAGGAGGCAAGGCAACTGGAAATACATTTTTGAAAGAGCAGCTCTGAATTAGTTAGAGACTCGATAACTAGGCTGATAACTTGATAAATATTATTGCTGTAACTCCAACACATTTAACTAGAAGAAGCAATTCAGAATTTTCAGACAAGCTCAAAACAGGGATGTGTAATCCTTAAAACTCTAACATTGTTATTTCTTTAGACCTTTTTATGACAAGATACACATTTTTAAGGTCATGATCTGTTTTTCTTGCTGCCAGAACTTCAGTCATTCAATTTTTCCATTCATTTCACTATTAGTCACTGTTTTGTAACTCAGACATGTTGTCCTAGTTGATTGTGTCTCTTTTCCTGGAAGAAATCTCATTGTAAAGAAGTGAAATTCCTCATGCGCAAAACAAACAGAAGGTATATATTCCTTTTAAGACCTAAGTTGAACTGTAATGGAGAATTAAGCAGTATACATTCATGCATTACCCTGCTGTGTAGGCATAAATTTAACCCCAGATGATTAATTTTTGAATTAAATAAATTCAATTTAGAAGCTATAGACAGAAATGAGAACAGAAGGTCTGATAGTGTACAAAAAAAGTCCTTAATGTTATTTTAGTGATCGTTCTTAAGGCTTTCCGACTGCAGGATCAAAATTTTTCACTGGTTCTTGCGGTATCAAAACCAGCTTCCACAAAGTGAGACTTTGCAGGATTAGACAGAACATGGAATCCCTTCTTTCTCCTTCATCCTACAGAAATAACAGGTATTTAAATACTCACTCATAATCAATCCTTTGCTATTTTCTTGAGATTTCTTAGAAGGTAAAGTCCATATGCATTATTATCATAAAAAATTTAGGTGGAAAGGGATTTCTTGAGATCATCAAGTCAACCCCCATCTCTTCCCCCCTGCAACAAGACCATCTTTGACAGAGCTTGGGGTTTGTTTCTATTTTGCAAAGTGCAGAATGTAAGATCAAATGCATTTTCAGCAGTGATTCCTCCTTTCAGGTGCAACTGAAGACATTGAAACTACATTTTCAAGGTGTTAAAAATACATTCATTAGTCAGATCTAGTAGATATTTTGCTATATGGCAAGCTTCTGCAAGTGAGTAAACATAAGAAAGAGATATAGATTAGATTCTGGCTAGTGTTTTATTTGCTGCGAGACAGTAATCATGAATTGAAGCAATGTCCTATTTGCAGCACTGTCCATTTGAAATGAAGAGTAACGTGAGAGGTCACATGTCTAGACAGTACTTTATAATTCACTACAGTATGACAAACATCTGATATTTAAGTCTGGCCAAATCTGACTTTCTAGACAGTCAGTTGTGCAATGATGTCACAACTTGTATACCCATATTTCTTATAGGACAGTTTTGCAAGGGAGCTTGGATTATATGGGGGATTGCTGGTATTCAGCATTTCATGGTGACTGGAAGTAGAATCCAACAGCTTAATATGACATACTTGACCAAAAATATCCAAGAGTTTATAGGTAAACAAACAAAACCAGTAAAGTGTTAAGAACATGGGGAAAAAAAACCCTCTAATACTGATGCTGATCTCTGGAGCTAGGAGAAGAGATCAAAGAGTTTCCTTTCTGATCTTAAACCTTGTGATTTTTGGGGGGCAGAATGTACTGAAACACTGAATTCCACAGGAAAAAGCCACAAAACATAGACCTAAATTTGTAGATACAGGTGCACAATATTAAAGAGAATAGACTTAGTCAGAAAATAACAAAACTTGGCAGCCAGAGAGAGTAAGGTACTGTTTTGTAAAGGGAGGAGACAAGTAACCCCTTTAGCTATGAGGCTCATCTTTTTGTGTCATGCAATCTGAGTAAGAAAAAGAGAAAATATGCATTAAAGGAAAGATCTTCGTCCTTCTGCAGCGTGTGGTTTGGCTAGTTGACTTTCATGGGATTAGTCTCAAAGTCTAAAGAAGACTATTTTGGAGAACAGAATAGAATTTTTTTTCTATACTAATAGGAAATAATTTTAAATCAAGGTTCTGTATTTGGTTCAGTTCAATATTTGATTTTTTGTTTCATTTTTAAATATTTGGAAATGATTTAGTAAAGTAATTTGTGTTCATTAACATTGCCTAAAAAAATTAGCCAAATTACTCGTGATAAATAGTGACATCAAACTTTCTCCTTGACCTACTGGAAGCCATTATCAACATCCAGATTTGACCAAATCCTTGGTGAATTCAGTTTACTAAGCATGGGCCATGCTTAGCCTGTGCTCAGAAAACTAGTGAAACTGAATTTGTGCAGCCTACCCAGATGAAACCTATTCATTTTCAAGAATGAAGTGATTTTTAGATGCCTCAACATTTGGATGCCCAAGTCAATACATTTTAAAAAGGCCTGTTCTTTGTAGTTGAACACTTTCAAGAAGAGTCAAGCCAAGGTTTTAATTTGTCATAAAGCCTTCTTGCTTCTAGCAATAGTTTTCCTCTTGAGTACTTAGGAATATTGGTTCCATAACGTGGAGAAGTTAACTGCTCTTCATAGTTAATCTGTCCCATGGAGAGAAGAACTATGACTGCAAGAATTGAACTCATATTCAAAACTTGTTTTCTTCCACAGTGAAGTGCATTATTTATTAACTACAGAGGTAGATATTCACTGTGTAACCTAGACAGGACACTATGTCTAACTCCACAACCCTGTCAATCTCACTGTGCAGAGATTCACTAAATTCTTATATTTTTGCAATATTTGTTAGTGGAGGTGGAGGTGGATTCTGTCCATTTGCTAGAAGGCCACCTGAATCTCAATGCATTAGAGCCATTGATTTTGGTACGAGACTCTCAAGCACTCAGCTTTGATGTAGAATATGTGATATTTCTCATAGAATGTAGAATTGCATTGCAATTGCAAATGCATTGCAAAATGTAACTCCTATAAACATCTATAAACATTCTGATTTATAGTGTCACCAGTTAGGAACATACGTTATTTAATGTATTCCTTTAATTTAACTTCAGATGTAATTAAAGTAAATGGAGAAAAGGAGTTCCAAATTCACCACCTTTGTTTTTTAGAGTTGTTTAAGAAACATCATCATCATCATCATCATAATAATAATAATAATAATATCCAGGTGTGTTCTTCACCACACAGGATCATTCCTTGAGATTTACAACAATATATCTCCAGGTGTTTGTATCTACTCTGTTTGTTATATTAATCTGGAGTCTTTCAAGACACTATAGCATTTTTCTCCCGCTTTGGATGGTCTGGCCATTGACTACCTTCTCACTATCTGAATGCATAGGAAAAAACTCCAGGGAAAAAATTCTGTCCAGGTTCCTATCTGTCATCTTGTCCTCTATGTTTTTAAATTCCTGTTCTAACTCCATTTTCTTTTTGTTTTTCCCTTAGTCTTTTCTACTCTAAAAGCTGTTTGTAGTCATGTTGAATAAGTAATTACTATTTTTGAAGCAAAAGCGAGTTGGATTTTGTAAGTCTTTAATGAACACCTTCTTGATAGACTTTGCTTCTCCAGCAAAAGGAGTAAGAAAGAAGACTATCGAAAAAATAATCGTAAAGGTATTAAGATACATATAGTTCAAAATCTTGGGCAGAATTTGTAAGTTATGCATAGATAGATTCCCCAAATTGTCACAGCAGCTGTTCTACAGAGGAATTCCACTCAGTTTCTAGTTTTATTTAGAAGACAGTTGTAGTAGGGACCTTCAGCTTAATTCTTGTTAACCAGTTTACCCACAGATTAGAACTGAGAACGTACTTTATTAGATTTCTCTCACAATGTGCTGTGGAAATACTGTCTTCTCTGTGTTTGCTGAAAGAACTTCTCATACTTGCAATTAATGTAAGATTATTATCTGGGGAGTTCTCAGGGCTCAAAAATTAAAAGATACATTGCATTGCACATCTAAATGTTGTTATTAGGATACATATGCTAATCTGGCTGACATTTATAAGCAAAGAACATATTAAAAATCTTCTTTAGTAGGAAAGACACCATTGAACAGCTTTGTATGCTGGGTGGCTTTAGGCTAGTTGGGGCTACTTATCATTCTACCTACTGCTCACAGTCCTCTTCTAGTGAGAAAAGTCTATTTATTTACTTAGAGTAAATTTTTGTAATTGCTCATAGACCTGGTTCATAAATCAGACTACTCCAAACTATTTTATTAATTAGTGCTTTCATTTTTACCTATTAAAAGGTCCAACTGACAGTATGGTACCTCGGCAACACACAGTAGAGCATGATTTTTTGATAAGAAGTATAATTTCTAATTAAATACTCAGGTGTTACAGCAGGATCTGAGTTTCAGGGATGACATCTTCAAAAATAGTTTTTGGGGCAGTTAGCAAAATATTGCTGTATTTTAATTTTACTGATGTTATCTATTCTCAAATATACAGGAACAGAAGCTTCTTATTTAACAAGTATAGCTTGACCAAATGCAGTTCAAACTTCCCTCCCATTGTCTTTTCTGTCAGCCGTAATGTAGGTTTGAGGTTCTTCTTGCTCATTTAGTATTTAGCTGTTATAGAGATTTTTTTATTTCTAAGTAACTCCCCAATTCCTTACCACTTTAAATATCTTCCTAGGTATTTAATATATGGGAAGTATATTGATTTTTGGCAGATCGTTTTGTTCCTTTTATGTAGAGTCATTAACTTACAAAGTACTAAATCTTTAGAGCTGGTCAGTGAGACCAAGTCCATAAACTCTGAACAGTGGGAAAGCACAGGTGCAATTAAAAGGAGTTGGAATTAAAAAAAAAAAAAGAGTTGGAAAACTTGAGGCAATGGAATATCTTTATATTGCTTATTTGTTTAGCATTTAGAATATGAGGTTCTTTCTAATATATTATCCATTACAGAAGGGCACAGGTGACATAAAAGTGGAAAAAAAATTAAATGTATTTGCTGCCCTAGGTGGTTTTTTGTTTGTTATTCAACTCATGTTACCTCATTCAGTGAGCTGTAACTAAATAATAAAAACAAAAACAACAGTCCTAGGGGAAATACTTAGTTCTCTGATCTCTCTCATGCATAAAGGTCTATATCAAGATCTGATTACACAGAGAAGCACCCTACCCTTCTATTGTTTTATATGGGTGTTTTCAGTATTAACATCCTTGGAGAACATATCACACACAGAATCGCATAGAATGGGTTAAGGTTAGAAGGGACCTTTAGAGACCACCTAGTCCAACCCCCCTGCTCAAGCAGCGTCACCTAGAGCACCTTGCCCAGACCCCTGTCCAGACAGCTTTCGAGTATCTCCAAGAATGGAGACTCCACAATCTCTCAGGGCAACCTGTTTCAGTGTTCAACCACCCTCACAGCAAAGAAGTTTGCAGCTTTTTGCAGCTTTGGTGTCTGACCTACTACTGCACATTAAATGTTTCATTGGTTTGCTGACTGCGGCCTTCTCCTATGGGGAGCTGCTCAACTCAACAGGGCACACACACATTACTTGGCTGTTGGGGGAATCTGTAACAGCAGCTATACTTCTCAAAGTTTATTTAGTAAGGCAAATTCCCAGACTACCAGCAGTATCTCGGCAACTAGGTAACAGCTGCTTTGTTTTTTAAACCTACTCCCACCCCCAAATTCCATCTATAAGAGTTGATTCACTTAAAATAGAATGACTTATGCCTATTCTTTCCTTCAAATCGAAGATTGTTATATCTTTTCTTTACATGGCTATGGTAAGACTAGTTAAAGAAGAGCCCTGATTCTCACCGCAGAAGTATGATATGTCACCTCAGTGTTAGTTCATGTTTGGAACTTCTTAGTTTCCTATAAAGTTATGGAGCTGGCACGATCTCAGTTCATAAAAAGATATGCAGATTTTTTGGCATAGTGATAAGGAATTCCAAAATGTTACTGGCTAAGTAACATAGACAAGTGAAAAAACAGCAGTCATTTAACAGACACATAAAGTCTCCTTGAGCTTCATTCTATTTACCTCTTCCTTCTGTAAATATGCCACATTTCCAAATACTGTGCTCAGCCACTTCACTGCAACACATACTCCAGGCAAAATAGATGCAATGATGACCTGTTTACACAGGTCTTACTTCATCATACAACAAAAATGTATTTACTTTCTGTTGACTAATGTTTCATGAATGCTGACCAAGAGGGGTGCATAACAGTGTGAAATACATGCTTGTCACGGTATTAAGTCCAATTTGAAAATTTGACCCTTTTTTCTCTAGTTAAATATTGGTTAAATTTTTTATGCTATTTTATCTAATAGCCACAAAACATTAGTATGTGTTAAAAACCTGCAAATACCTGTAATGAATTTTAAAACTCAGGTTTTCTTTAAAAATCAGGAGGAAAAACTCAAGGATTCATTTACGTAAAACACATAATGATCATCTAGTAGAAAGTCACAACAGTCCAGCCATTTCTAATATTTTCATTACAGTATTACGTGCAAATCTACTATGAATTTGCAAACCTGATGCTATTTATTCCTAAACTTCCTAGTAGTTCCTATCTACTAGTGACAGACGCAGCAGTTTGCGCAGCAGTGTTTGGGCTCTGACTAGAACTTGAGGATCTTGTTGGAAGTTGTGGGCTTTCTGAGGACCCCCGAGGACCTAGAAGGTTATTGCTGTGAACAGGAAAGGGGAAGCTAGGCAAGGACAACTGCAGGAGGCCTTGACTTCTCCTGGGAAAAGCTCTAGCTAGGAGTGGCTGCTGCTAATGAGCTCTCTTGGTTGCCCCTGACCAGAGGGAGTTGGGGCCTCTGATCCCAGTGGCCCTTGATTAGGGCGGGTCAAGCACCCTCTTAGCCAGTGCTAGGGAGAGGCCTATATAAGGGCCAGGCCTAGAGTGCAGTGAACAGATGCAGCAGTTTGTGCAGAAGGGTGCATGAAGGAACCTTTGTTTCTGTTCCCTGTGGTGTATGTTTCCTCAATATGGTTGTGACATGCCGCACAGCGCGTTCCCCAGTGGCTGTTGGAGTTGCTGTGTCAGAGGCTGGGACCCAGACCAACCCTCTGACAGCAGATGCAGCCCTGCAGGTCTCAGGCTGCAGGGAGTGCTTGGGGCCTCTCTGGGAGGCCTGGGCTGGCAGTCAGCTCTCCTGCAGGAGGTGTGCTGCTGTTGATGAGTTGTGTCGTCAGGTAAGGGAGTTACGGGAGGAGGTCAGTAGGCTGCGCAGCATCCGAGAAGCGGAGCAAGAGATAGACAGGGTATTCTCGGAGACTGTGCAGCTTCGGGAGTCCCAACCCCCCACAGCAGTGGAGTTGCCAGAGGGCTCTGTGCCGTGTGAAACGGTACGTCATAACATCGTAGAAGGTGGCTGGAAACTGGTCACTGCTCGTGGGAGGAGAAAGGCTCCTACTCCTCCTGAAGACTTGCAGCTGAAGAACAGGTTTAGTGCCCTCCAGGATGAGGAGAAGATGGGCATGGCTGCAAGGGAAGTACCTGGGACAACAGACCCTGTGCCCTGCCGGAACGCCCGGAAGAAGCGGCGGGTGATTGTTGTGGGGGACTCCCTGCTGCAGGGGATGGAGGCATCTATCTGCCGTCCTGACCTCATGTCTAGAGAGGTTTGTGGCCTGCCAGAGGCTTGTGTGAGAGATGTCATGGAAAGACTGCCAAGGCTTGTCCACGCTTTGGACTATTACCCACTGCTGCTCTTCCATGTGGGCGCCAATGACACCAAGGGCAAACTGGAGACCATCAAGCAGGATTTCAGAGCTCTGGGGATGGTGGTCAAGGGTCTGGGAGCCCAGGTCATCTTCTCCTCAATCCTGCCAGTGAGGGGGATGGATGAGAGGAGGAGGAGACGGACTTTCCAAGTTTAATGACTGGCTGCGCCGCTGGTGTTGGCAACAGGGTTTTGGTTTCTACGACCATGGGACCCTGTTTGAAGATCGACAACTGATGGCGAGAGATGGGATCCTCACGAGGCGGGGCACGCAGGTCTTTGCCAACAGGTTGGCCAACCTGGTAAGGAGGGCTTTAAACTAGGAAAGATGGGGGAAGGGAAAAGTTATAGTGCCAGGGTAGCTGGCAAAAGACTGCTCAAGTCAGGATGCTTCCAGCAGGTGAATGCAGCCAGGGAAGTGTGCATGGGATGTGGCTATGGAGGATCCTCTGGTATCCCTCCTGGGAAACCTGCATGCTCGATCACCTCCCTGAATGCCTGTACACCAATGCACGCAGCATGGGGAACAAACAGGAAGAACTAGAGATCTGTGTGCGGTCGCAGGGCCATGATCTCATTGCCGTTACAGAGACATGGTGGGATAGCTCGCGTGACTGGAGTGCTGTCCTGGATGGCTACGTGCTTTTTAGGAAAGACAGGCCAGGAAGCTGAGGTGGTGGAGTTGCTCTTTCTGTGAGAGAGCAACTGGAATGTATTGAGCTGTGCCTAGGGGTGGATGAAGAGCGAGTCGAGAGCTTGTGGGTAAGGATCAAAGGGCAGGCTAGCATGGGTGACACTGTTGTGGGTGTTTACTACAGGCCACCTGATCTGGAAGAGGAAGTCGATGAGGCCTTCTACAGACAGCTGGAAGTAGCCTCACGATCCCAGGCCCTCGTTCTCATGGGGGACTTCAAGCACCCCGATATCTGCTGGAAAGACAACACAGCTAGGCACAAACAGTCCTGGAGGTTCCTGCAGAGCATTGGTGACAACTTCTTGACACAGGTGGTGGAGGAGCCAACGAGGAGAGGTGTGCTGCTGGACCTCGTACTAACAAACAAAGAAGGACTGGTTGAAGATGTGATGGTCGGGGGCAGCCTTGGCTGCAGTGACCATGAGATGGTGGAGTTCAGGATCCTGCGAGGAGGCAGCAGGGCACTAAGTAGGATCACAACCCTGGACTTCAGGAGAGCAAACTTTGGCCTCTTCAAGGACCTGCTTGGAGGAATCCCATAGGTTAGGGCCCTAGAAGGAAGTGGCATTCAAGAGAGCTGGTTAATACTCAAACATCACCTTCTCCAGACTCAAGAGTGGTGCATCCCTATGAGTAGGAAGTCAAGCAAAGGAGGCAGGAGACCTGCATGGATGAGCAAGGAGCTCCTGGCAAAACTCAACCAGAAGAAGGAAGTATACAGAAAGTGGAAAGGGGGACAGGCCACTTGGGAGGAATATAGGAACGTTGTCAGAGCATGCAGGGATGTGACGAGGAAGGCTAAGGTCCGTTTGGAATTAAATCTGGCTAGAGATGTCAAGGACAGCAAGAAGGGCTTTTTCAAATACATCAGCAGCAAGAGGAAGACTAGGGAAAATGTGGGCCCTTTGCTGAATGGGGTGGGTGCCCTGGTGACGAAGGATACAGAGAAGGCAGAGTTACTGAATGCCTTCTTTGCTTCAGTCTTTACTGCTCAGGCCAGCCCTCAGGAACCCCAGATCCTGGAGGCAAGAGAGAAAGTCTGGAGAGAGGAAGACTTTCCCTTGGTGGAGGAGGAGTGGGTTAGAGATCATTTAAGCAAACTTGACACCCACAAATCCATGGGCCCTGATGGGATGCACCCACGAGTGCTGAGGGAGCTGGCGGACATTATTGCTAAGCCACTCTCCATCATCTTTGAAAGGTCATGGAGAACAGGAGAGGTGCCTGAGGACTGGAAGAAAGCCAATGTCACCCCAGTCTTCAAAAAGGGCAAGAAGGAGGACCCAGGCAACTACAGGCCAGTCAGCCTCACCTCCATCCCTGGAAAGGTGATGGAGCAGCTCATCCTGGAGGCCATCTCCAAGCATGTGGAGGAAAAGCAGGTGATCAGGAGTAGTCAGCATGGCTTCACCAAGGGGATATCATGCCTAACCAATCTGATAGCCTTCTATGATGGAATGACTGCCTGGGTAGATGAGGGGAGAGCAGTGGATGTTGTCTACCCTGACTTCAGCAAGGCTTTCGACACTGTCTCCCATAGCATCCTCATAGACAAGCTCAGGAAGTGTGGGCTGGATGAGTGGACAGTGAGGTGGATTGAGAACTGGCTGAATGGCAGAGCTCAGAGAGTTGTGATCAGTGGCACAGAGTCTAGTTGGAGGCCTGTAGCTAGCGGTGTCCCCCAGGGGTCAGTACTGGGTCCAGTCTTGTTCAACTTCTTCATCAATGACCTGGATGAAGGCACAGAGTGCACCCTCAGCAAGTTTGCTGACGATACAAAACTGGGAGGAGTGGCCGATACACCAGAGGGCTGTGCTGCCAGTCAGAGGGACCTGGACAGGCTGGAGAGGTGGGCGGAGAAGAACCTCATGAAGTTCAACAAAGGGAAGTGCAGGGTCCTGCACCTGGGGAGGAATAACCCCATGCACCAGTACCGGCTGGGGGCTGACCTGCTGGAAAGCAGCTCTGCGGAGAAGGACCTGTGAGTGCTGGTGGACACCAAGTTAAGCATGAGGCAGCAATGTGCCCTTGTGGCCAAGAAGGCCAATGGGTGCATCAGGAAGAGTGTTGCCAGCAGGTTGAGGGAGGTGATTCTCCCCCTCTACTCAGCCCTGCTGAGGCCACATCTGGAGTACTGCGTCCAGTTCTGGGCTCCCCAGTACAAGAGGGATGTGGCACTACTGGAGCAAGTCCAGCAAAGGGCTACAAAGATGATTAGGGGACTGGAACATCTCTCTTATGAGGAAAGACTGAGAGAGCTTGGCCTGTTTAGCTTGGAGAAGAGAAGGCTGAGAGAAGATCTTATCAATGTGTACAAGTATCTGAAGGGAGGATGGAGCCAGACTTTTTTCAGTGGTGCCGAGCGACAGGACGTGAGGCAATGGGCACAAACTGAAACACAAACAGTTCCTTCTGAACATGAGGAAATACTTCTTTACTGTGAGGGTGACGGAGCACTGGAACAGGTTGCCCAGAGAGGTTGTGGAGTCTCCTTCTCTGGAGATATTCAAAACACGCCTGGATGCGATCCCGTGCAACATGCTCTAGGTGACCCTGCTTGAGCAGGGGGGTTGGACTAGATGATCTCCAGAGGTCCCTTCCAACCTCAGCAATTCTGTGATTCTGTGTGACACAGACAGACTTAATTACTTTGAAAATAAATGCCTTTGGTTTTAGGTAGAATGAATTTATACTAAATTTTGAAATCTTATAGAAATTCCAGTGCTCTTTATTGCTAGAAAAGATGATGACAATGCTTGGGACAGATATTAAGAATGGACCCAGTAGCATGCTATAGCTGATTAAGATGGAAGATTGAAAGGGTGTAAACTGAGAGAAACCTCTTTTTAAGAGTATGTAAAACAAACATAATATGGAAATTCTCATAGGGAATATGAGAAGAGTGGCACGGGATGACGAGGATGGCAGCATCTTGTTTATGCCCACACACTGGAAATTAAGGAATAAATCAGATTCAGTAATATTTTATATATATATGTTTATACCGAGGATTATCACAGCACAGGCAACATGTACAACATACAGTATTCCTTGAAATGCAGACAAAATTATGGTAAAATATACAATCCCAAATGGGTATGACAACAAATAGGCTCTTGTGAAATACTTGTGACATAGCTTTTTTTTTTTTTTTTAAAGCTCCATGGTAATACTTTGCCTCACAATAAACTGCATAGCACTGTGTTTAGTCTACTAAATTCAGATGGATAAAAAGGTGATCAGATGACGTCTGCTTTTGACCCTGATTCCATAAAAGTCAAGATACCAAATTTGATCCTTTTACAACTACATTATCTTCTGTTTAGCCACTGTATATATTAATCTGTACAAATTTCTATGATCTTTTATATCTGACAAATAGTCAGTTTCAGTCTGTGTTACTGATTGTAAAAATAATAGGCCACTCTTGCTAATTGCTTTAGCATCATGTTGAATTGCATGAAGGATCAATCTGTCTGACATCAGCACAAGAATGTAAGATGACTGTTTTCTCTATTCCAAGTACAGTGGCAAAGACTGAAAAGAAGGAAGGGTAAATATTCAGAGACATACTATTTATATTTTTTCCTTTCATTAGGCATTATTCTATAGGAAAAAAAATTAGGTGTATAAAAGTTTGACTGTTTCTAGATATTAGTTTAACAAGCCAAGCATTAACAAACGTGATGAGTAGCATCTATGGGCATGATGAACACTTGAACCTGTCAGTTAGAGCCATACTTCTCAGTTGTGGGGAAGGAAGGATTCATCCATCTTTTCCTTGGGAATGTGGACTCCATAAATGAACTATAGGGAAATGAAGATTCTCTTTTCAGGGAAATGCAAAACTACACAGTTTTGGAGCATGTGCTCTTAAGGATTTGGAAGAGGCATCATCTTCCCTAACAGATATATATCTGGCTGGGTATGCAGTGGAAGCGAGATACACTAAGAAAAGGCTATTCAAGCTAATTTAATATTGCTGCCCACTGCCCGTTGGGTATCCCTTGACACTGAATTTTGCCTACAGTTACTGGGTTTTGTTTTCACAATATACTATCCTGCTAAGTAAGTTTATTCCAATTTACTCTTTGTTTATTAGAACATATTTAGATTAGAACATAGATTAAATACAGCAGTTTCTTGTTATAGTACCTTGGAAACTCCACATTCAGGCACATTTGCTCCAGGGTATTACAGGTTGCACTGATAACTACCTTCACAGATCAACATACCTAACACTAAGATATTTAGCAGGTTAAATTGCATTAGTTTACCATAAATTGATTAAATATTCTGGCTAAGAAGATAATAACATTTTGTAAAAGGGTGTCTCATAGCGTGACTGTATTAGAATTTAGTCATTTTGTCAGTGTGTACTTCTCAAGAACTGTGTAAAATGTCTGTGGGGATATCACTAAATATTTTAGGAATAGGAAGAATTCTAGGAAGGACATTTTTCCTCTTCTGGGGTTATGAAAGCATTTGAAAGTACTCTGTATAACAGTCAAGACAGTGTTTATCTTGTGATGGAAATCAACACAGCAGCTCCTATCACTTCTGCTATCCCTTTGAATGTCTCATCTGGATTTTAAGTCTGATGTAATCTTTGTGTCTTGGAAGTCAGTTAAAGCACGGAAAATCTTGCTGCAAGTCTCTCCTCAGCAAAAGCACTGTTCTTGTTTGTTTATAATTTACTGTGCAAAACTCTTCTCCCCAAACTGACAAATAGTATCACAAATAGTCACATGCTGTGAGACGATGACCTCTTAAGTTTTATGCCACAGATTGATTTTAGACATAACTTTATTTAAAAGCAACTTATCCTTGCTCTGCATGCACTGGATGAGAGATCAAGATTCCCTTATTGGCAAGGCTGACTGGAGGCCTTGCATTCTCTGCAACAGGTCACCAAAAAACTAATTCAAACCATGTGGCAATAACCCCTTAAATCTCTCTAGATGGATAACTTGTGATCATCTGATTACTTCTGTAGAACTATGAGACAAAAAGACTATGGAAACAATCACTTGGTCAAAGCTGGTAACTTTCTCAAACTAATCTACTATGATCACCCACAACTGTGTGACCATAAATCCAAATTATATTATCAAATTGTTGTTTCAAAAATACTTTCTCATTCTTCTATATCTTTTCAGGCTGTAAATATATTATATTTATATTATATATATATGTAACTGCAAAAGAGGAATGCAGATCAGCTTATACACACGTAGCAGAAATGGTGAATCCTTCTTGTGAAAGGAAAAACAGTTGTTAGGTCAGTATTTGTAGCAGCATACGCTATTTTTTTCCAGTTCGTAACTCAGCTGGAAGTTGCAGTTTAACTTGATTTCAAACAACCAGTTCAACACTTTAATCCATGACTGACTTATACATAGAGAAAATAATTATATTTAATAACATGTGTTAAATGAGATTTTGGATGCTCTGTAGGTTGGAATATAAACACTCAAGAGAACAATAACCCAGAGGAAAACTGTGGTTTAACTTCTACAATCAGGAACCTCACATCAAAAACTCTGCCCATTGGTCTAATTCAGAAAAAAATGAAAACCCCAAATTAAGAAGAATTTCTTTAAAAGATTATATATTATTTTAAATTAATCTTTGCTCTTTTCTTGTTTTTGACCAGGGCAAGGAAAGAATATCAGCTGCGCTATGAGAAAATACTGTGATAAAGTTTATAGTGCTGTTCTATATGTTTATTGAATAGATA
The DNA here is from genome assembly GCF_036417845.1 of Apteryx mantelli. NCBI lineage: Eukaryota > Metazoa > Chordata > Aves > Apterygiformes > Apterygidae > Apteryx > Apteryx mantelli. Next base: position 8,354,898 of record NC_089990.1, on the reverse strand, counting down.
TTTTTTCTCTTTTCATTTTAACTGTTTAACTGTTTCATTTTAACTGTTTAACAGTTTTAACTGTTTTCCTTTAATTGTTTATGGCATTACTGGTGAAGCCATACATAGGTCTTTAGTATGTATGTAACAAGGAAATACCAAAAAAACCCCTTCCTATACCTTTAAAATTTTATTACAAATATTACATAAAATTAAAAAAAAATCCAAGAAACAAAAAATACAAATTCTCCACTCTTTCCACCTTCTATAAGAATAACAAGGTCTATCTGCCCCGTATCTAGCTGAGAATGAAGGTGTGTTTAGCCTATTATCTTGCACCTAAGCAGTGGCCAGTAGCAACTACCTGGAGAAATGTACATACTAGGAAATTCTACTGTGGTATTCTGCCAGCTTCTAGCAGTCTGTATCAAAGGAACTTCTCTATTTAGCAGTGCTGTTGGATTTTTCTTCAACTTATTCTTCTCATTACCAGTATAACTCCCATTGTTTTAGCATCTACTGAATCTAGCAGCAAAGAGTTTCACTGTTAAACTGTGTGTTACATAAAGAATTTCCTCTTTCTGCTTGCTCTGAAGCTGCCAGCTGCTAGTTTCGTTTGATGCCTCCTAGTTCTTGTATTACAAAAGATGGTGAGATATAACTCCCTATTCACCATCTCCATGCCACTCATGACTTTTATAGACCTCTATAAAAACTTAGTGGTCTTTTTTGCTGACTGAAAAATCCTAGTCAATTTAGCCTTATAGAAATCATTCCATACATTTTTACTTTTCCTGTACTTTTACTATACAAGTGACCTGAAATGCACAAGGGATTCAAAAGCATATCATGGATTTCTGTGGTGACATAATGATGTTTTCAGTTTTGTTCTCTACTCACTTCCTAACAATTGTTAACATTCAATTGCTTTGTGCCTGCCACTGAGCTGATGATTTCGTAGAACTGTCTATCATAACTCCAGCATCACTTTTCTAAGTGGTAACAGCTAAGTCAGAGCCCACCACTGTAAATGCAAATTGAGATTTTTTTCTTGATGTGCATTATTTTTATGTCTATCAACAATATATTTTATCTGCTATTTTATTATGACATTTTCCCCAAACCTTGCAATAGAATCTCATTTTTGTTACCATGACTAGATTAGTGACAACAGAAAACTTTGTCACTTAGTAAAGTTCTTTTTTTTCAGTTCATTTCTGAGTATAGGATGCTGTACAGAACTGTCTGAACAAGCTTCCTCCACTGTGAAAACAGACCAGCTTATCTAGATCCCCAAGCAGCTTCATTTCTTTGGAAGCCTTTAGCGAGGACTCTTGTCAAAGCCTTTTGTCATGGTGCTTTAAACCTCCAGCAACTCTGTGCATATTGGAGAATCATATCCTCAGCCATCTTTATATTGTAAAGTTTGGGACTAATTTTGCCTGGCATTCTAAATATAGCTTTATTTCATTTTAAATTATGAATTAATGAAGTTAAACTGTTAGATTCTATAATTTATATTACTGGATTATAAGTATTTACTATGCAAGTTTTAAAAACTATTTTCTGTAAGTTTTATTTTGTACTTAGATATGCTCCTCAAGCTAAATACATTTTCTAAAGCTAACTGAACTTTAGATCTGGATGAATTTTGCACTCTCTCTAGATATAAAGCTCTATGCATTAGCTGAAGTCCAAACTCACATTCTGGAAAGTTTTCTTTATGTAGTTGTGCTATGAAACAGCATAATAGCATTTTCCTATCAAAAATGGAAATAACATCATGTATTCACTCTTTTAATGTTTTCTGTGCACAACTGGTCACTGTATCTATCTCAGAAATTGTTGAGAGAGAGAGTGCTTAGAATTTACTTGTCTGCTAAAAATATACAGATAATATATTTTTCCTAAGTGAAAGGATTGGTAAAATCTAGCAAGGCTTGTATATATGTATGTGTTTTTTGAACATCCTTCAAAATTAATATGAAGGAAGGTACTATCATAAAGTAGAAAACTTCCCTACAGGATCTGAAAACAGCAATTTTGTCTTCCTGTTCTTCCCCATCTTCAGCAGGACTCTAGGAGCACAGAGTGCTATAATGCAAGAGGATCATTTGTGGCTCAGAGTAATGGCTGCCAGAGAAGTGTGAAGAATGGGGTCTTTCTCCAAAATGCCAGTCAATGCATCTTCTCCCCCTGCCACCTGACCTCCTTTGAGGGGAGAAGTGCCATGGGGAGATTCCAGCCTACACAGGCAGCTGCAGAAGAACTCCACTTTATGCTCGCCACGTTAATCTCTTCTCCCCTTCCCTGCTCCCCTCACCTGGACTTGCTTCATTTTTCTTTCCATTTAGATAATCCTGTTTTAAGTGACTGGCCCTCCCTTCTCTTCCTCTTGCCACCTGCCCCAAACCAAACACATATAAAGCAACTTGTTTGGTGAGCAGTAAAAAAAAAGAAGTCTGCTTTCCTACGGATTTCTGCCTTTTGTCCTCTAAACACTCCTCCCACAAAACCCAGCTGTTCCCCTTTCCCCTGTGGCATCATCACCAAGCATGGCCAGTCAAGGAGTATGTATATGCTCTTGGAAAATTCCTGTATTTCTCTGTCCCTTAAAAGCCAAAATCTGCTGATTTTACAGCATTTTTATGACAGTAATTTTTCAAAAACTATTTGCATGATAATGAATTAGACCTTATTTACGTAAATATACTGCAGTATATAGAACCAAATGTTTACCCAAATAATATAGGAGGGTCAAGGACAAAAGTTGTTACATGCATAAAATATATCATTACAACACAAACTAAAGAAAGTGCATAACAAATCTAACACAAGTAGCTTTGTTTAACTGGATGTTTTGTAAATAAGTACAGTCTGTAGATAATTATAGAATAGCCTTCTTAAAGATAGAATAACAATGTTTAGGCTAACATTTACTATAAAAGAAAAGTTTTAATATTGAAAAGACTTAGAAAAGGCATTATGAGAACTTACCATCATATTTTTGTAAAGAAAGTTCTATAGAATATCCTTTTCTTCCTGAGCCAAATGAAAGAAATCCTGAAAAAGCTTTATAGAAGTGTTTGTGTGCCATTCCATATGCCACAGTTTAATAGACAGTAACAGGACTGTTTATATCATCATTTTTTCCTCTTTTTTTTTTTTAATTTTGCTGTTTGCTAGTTTTCATATGTTCCCTGAAGATTTTTATCTTGCAAATAAAAGAGCTTAATTATTTCTATAATGGAAGGATTAGTGTTCCCATGAGTTGATTCTTTCTGTTTAAAAATCATTGTAGGTATAATAAAATGCAAGTAGTTCATGACCGCTGCAGCTGCTTCACAAATTAGCAGAGTGAAAAACAGGAGAAAAGAAATTCTTAAAAAGAGAGGATTAAAAATAAAACTAAACAAAACTGGTGCCATTAATGAATAGTAGCATTCAGGTCAAGACCATGGAGAATAAATTAATTGAGAAAAGCATAATACAATAGCTGACATCTAAACAACTTTCATGTTTTTGTGGTTTTCAATATACCCTTGCAAGAGAAGTTTAGGGGTATTACATAACAGCCACCAAGAGAATATCTCTCTGCTGCAACTAAAGCACTTTGGATGCTCCTACAAATATATATCATATTTTATTAGATATTGGCAAATTAATTTGGGTTTCTCTTTTCTCATTTACATCAGTGTAGCTATTGACTTCAGAGGAGTTGTCTTATTTACACCTGTGAATGATAGGTCAGTGTCTAGCTCATGATTAGAAAGTTACCCACCTAATTTACGCACCATGAAAACAGTGCATCCTGGTGCTCTGGTTCTCCTAATAGCTTTACCTACATTTCAAACATGATGGTGGATTAACTTCACAGAAAACAAGAAATCTCCCAGAGCTACTCTCTGAGTTCCCTTGGACAGATGCAGTTACTTGTCTGCTCTACTTGTTCCTGTCTAGAGTATAGGACTTTGCTCTCCAAAAGCTGCAGAGAATGCGCTCACAAGATGTAACTTTTAGTGTGGGGACTGCAAAGTTGTACTTCACTTTCTGAACTGTTTTACATTCTTTGCCTGCTTATATAGGAAGTCTCCTTATGACTCTGAGACTCTCACAGCTTTTAAGCAACTCTTGTGTTTTTTGGAGACTTCATGACTTCCCAGCAGAATTTAAACCAGGTAGGGTAAAGAAGACCTTAAAAGTTCTCCTCCTTTTTCTTACCTTTTAGGAAGAAACATTAAACTGTCCTTTGGAAATGAGTCTATATGTATGATTCAGTGCAATACCACAGCCCAAGGGCCAGCTTGGAAAGGTGCTGTAAGTCATTCAGAGCAGGGAGAGAATACCACTGATATTGAAGCTCTGTATTGATATTACATACATTTGTAAAATGGAAATAGGTGTCTCTATTAGAGTACTAACATTCCAGTCCATTTTGAAAACTCTTTCTTCTGTGACTCACTGTAGTCTTTGATCAGGTTTCATCACTGTTCACTGAACATCTTTGTGTTTACTTACCTATTTGAGGGCTACTTTTTAGTATTTATAATTAAAGTAAATTCAACATGTTATAGAATGAGAGTACTGTCTTGCTGCTTGTGGAAACAATGCTCTGGAATGCTTAATATTGGCTGTCATATGAATATTTAAAACTTTACTTATGGGTGCCATTTTATGTTATACCTAATCCAATTGAACTGTGAGCAGTTACTGAAAGAGGTGATTTTATTCCCACTTTCTCTTGCTCCTGTGTTCCCACCTTTATATTATATTTAGCAGTCAATCACATGCAGAAACAATGGAAAACTGACTTACCAACCACTTCCTGTCTCCCCCCTGCAAAATACTAGTTTTCCATTGGACTAGTAAACAGAAGTGACTCAATCTGTACTTCTAATGCACAACTGTTGAAGGGGGAGAAAATATGTGCTTCCTTTGGTGGAAGTCTCCAGTTGCTTTAGTTTATATACACTGTGCAATCAGGCTTTAAATTAGTAGATAGCTAGTAGGCTTCTGACTCCTACTTAGTTCGTATTTTGTACTATTTTTCTTTAAAAGGAGGAAGGCAATTATAACATCTCAGCTATGTCTTTGTTACTGGCACTTTTAACCTCTCGTGAAACCTGTGTATTATGCTGCATCTTTGCAAAATATTACTGCTGGCATTTGAAGCAATTCCTGATTTATTATTATGTGTCAGTTTAATTAACATGCTGTTTCACTCCCTCTTCCAGATTGTTAATGAAGATGTTAAATAAACAGGACCAAACAGTGATCCCTGCAGAGCTCCACCAGACACCTCCCACCAACCTGATACAGTGCCATTTTTCATTACACTTTATTTGCACTCAGCCAGCCATTTTTTAATCCAAGTGACAGTACTCCATGTCCAAGCCAATTTAAATTAATTTCGCAAGTAAAGATTTTGTAAGACACTACATCAAATATTTTACTCAGACCAGATACATTACACATGCTTTCATCCACTAATTTTCTAAAGCTATCAGAAAAAGCAATCAAGCTTTGAAGATTACTAGTACACCCAGCCAGCTTTTTGCTGGTCCATTCACTTACAAAACCAATCCCGGTGTTATTAAAGAACTGCCACTCCTTTAGCTGATGACTGATTAAAACAATATATTTTTCTAATCCATTACCTTCCCAACATATAATACAGGCCTGATTATTCCTCCTAACTTTTAGGTTAGAGCTATATGGGATGCGGCTTAATGTTCTGATTGACAGATTGTTCTTTCTCTTGAAAAGGACCTCAGTAGCTGAGGTTAGCTTTATCTTGCATATTTCCAGCTGGTAGCTTGTATCACCTGTTATTTCTTCATTCCCAGGACGAAGGCAAGTAGATCCTGTACCACCTCTGTAACTATATTAGTGAAGGAACATTAGACTGGCAGTAGGGGCAAAAAAATACAGTAGAGCAGGACTAATTCTAGCCAAATCAGATTTATTTCTTTTCACAGCCAGAGGAACATGCCAGTCAAAATAAACTTTCTCTCCCTATTTAACACATTCCTTTCCCCTATGTTTCACTGCTTAGTCATGTTATAAATTGTTGTACTTAAGGCTTTTTGCCAGAGTTTTTCTCTTTTGGCATGCCTACTCCCTATTCTTCTGACTCCTTAAATCTGGCCACATTCCTTTAGTACTTATGCCCTTCCTGACAAGCTCTTGGTATGGCACTGAAGTATTGTGTCTGTTTTTCTAGATGTAGTCTGGGACACAGAGAAACTCAGTGACTTATTTCATGTTGCTTGTAAACGCTTTAGTAAAAATGGGGAGGGGGGAGTGTTCAGGAACACTGACTTTTTTCCTCCTAAGCACCTCGCCAACATGCTGACTACTAAGCTGTTCTTTTACAGATTTCCCTACTAAAACACTTTCTTATTCTTGCTAGCATCATTCAAATACAGTTCCTGGCAAGCTCCTTACAACAAAGCAAATTTTGCCTGGGGCTCAGTTCTGCCTCTAGTTTATCTGTAGTACTTTTATTGAAAGGGGTCCAAAAACTGTACTGCCTTGTTTCTCAGAAAGTTTCATACTGCAAATCAGCTTGTTCAGAGCAAAATTTTCAAATTTAAATGTTAAATTTACAAAACTGCTTAATTTTTTGTAGTTCTTTTGAGCTCAGGTCACTGGAATCGTACAATGGGTGCATCTTTTCTTGGGAGTCTTGTTGTTTATTTACTTATTTATTATAATTACTAGTATCATGCATTCAAGTCTTTCAGCTCATAGTGGAATGATTTGATCAGAATACCCAGTGGTTAACTTCTCCTTTGCATGCATTAAGGTAGAAAATGCATTGATTTTCCTTCCAATGATAAGAGAAGCAAAGGTCATAGCTCCCCAAAAATCTAATTTCAGCAAGATTCTTGCATTGCATAAAACACAGTTAATGAGAATAAAAATGTGGTTGGGTGAAGAAATATATCATTGTTGTCTTTGATTCCCCAGTGGAAAGAATAACAAAATAATACAATGATAAAAATATCTTAAAAATCTCGTATTAAGACATAAGCACCACTGTATAATCCTATCATGAGCTAGAATACAAGGAAAGCAGGCTTCATTCTTCCTCTTTATAGTCTTTTATTTAAAATATCCTATCTTTAGATGCTTCCATGCCAATTAGGAGAAGCTGGACAGCCATTTGGGCACTTAGCTTGATATTTAAATGAGGCTGCACTTTGGGGAAGGTGCTGTTTTGTAAAGGCTTCTGTGGTAATGCATTCATGGCTGTGTAGTGAGACTGTCAGAAAAAGAGCAAAGCTTTGTTTCAATCAGTGTCCATAATCCTTAAAAACAAAGAAATTGCTGATTAACTCAATATGATAAGAAATGCCTGGTACCTACAGCAAACTGCATTGATTCCAGTCTCTTTTCTCCCCTGATTCACCTTCTGCAGTGTAATGGTCAAGTGCTTATTCTCATTTTTTCCCCTTCAAGCTCAGACTAAGGGCCTGACTCTCCAAATTGCCACAGGAAAGTGAAGACTTACCTTTGATAACCATCACTTCGAGGGCAGAAGGGCGGTAACTGGGACCTCTCGCACTCCACCCCTACGCGACTGCTACCGCTGGCTTTGGCTCGGTGGTTAAACGCAGACCTGGACGGCCAGCGCCGCGCCGCACCGCGCGCTCCCACCTGTGTGAAGAGGCAGCCACGACTGCGTGGGACGATGCCCCGGGGGCCTTGCCCACCCGCTCCCTCCGCAGCGCCAGCCGCCGGCGCCCAGGCCCTTGTGGCGGCCCAGGCCCCCACGGCAGCGCGGGCACCGGCCCGCAGAAGCTTCTGGAAGTCAGCGCCACCCCGTGACAGGACGGGCAGGGCAGGGCAGGGCAGGGCAGGCGGGCTGGGGCCGTGCCTGGCGTGGTGCGGAGCAGTGGAGAGCGCTTTCCTGGCCACCGGGGCAGCTGAGCGGTGCGTTTTGCGGCACAGAGACCACCGAAGGCCCTGGTGCAGAGAGCGAGGCAGAGGGTGAGTTTCTTCTCACACCTTTTATATTATATTGTTCAAAAGAAAATTCTTCCCTTTAGAAAGGGATTTATTGTATCTGAATGGAGGGACATGGTTTTATTGTGGGCTGGGAGAGCTAAAATGAGTTTTGCTCCTTGCATCTCAGTAGCTGATGAAGTGTGCATTCACGTGCCTGGGGTTATAGCTCATCTTAATTGGTGTCATACCTTGTAGATAAGTTTTTGTTTTGTTAACTCCTTCTGAGCCACTCATGCATTATTAACAGGCAACAAATACTGAAAACTATAGCAGTTATTTTACTCCCTAGAAACTATAATGGAAGCTTTTGAAACAGCTTCATCTTCAACGATGTGTTGCAATTTGCACTTGAAGATGAAATAAAAATCCCCATTTCCCACCATAATTGAATTTAGTCTCCAAATTTGGCACAGTAGCTCTTGAGAGGTTAACTGAATTTTCAGATCACCAAACAGAAGACTTAAAATGTTTACTGGAGGTTTGCTCAATTTTCCTCATGTTTCATGGGCTTTGTGAAGTAGTTTAGTCCAGCCCAACACCAAGTGTTTAACAGCTTCCTGACCTTTGAGACACAGAAAACTTTTGAACATTGAGTACTAGCTGCATTAGTGTATTTCTCTTTATTCATCTTGAGCTAGTTGTTTTAACAAATCATTCATAGACATTCAGGTCCAACAGTTGATGTTGTTTTTCTGATGCTGTTGCAGGTAACATTTTGACCAAAAATTAACACATAACTTCCCCCAGCTCCTCTTATTTTTTAAAAAAGATTATTATGATGCTCCATGCAAATCACAGAGTCTAGATAGGCCATTGTCTGCTATTTTAAGGGAGAAAATAGGGTTCTGATGGGATATGTAGGTGGGTGGGAATATAAATTCAGAGGGTGAGCAGGGAAGCTGATGAACTGTGGAGTTTTTGAAGATGCAGGTGTATTAGCAGATAATTAGCAGGTAATGCTGTAGGAAGGAGCATTTCTATTTGCAACTCTTCTTTAAAGAATAAGGATTATGATGTTCTAAAATAGCAAGTAGCTTGAAGTGTTGCTGTTTGACTGTTGGTATTTAACTCTTATAGATCACATTTTACAGTTTTTGTTCGAACTCTTGCAGCTGACTAGAAATTTAATCTAAAAAATGTCAGCAAAAACACACCTCCAGCCAAACTCAAACTCTTACGTTTTTGCATGCTGGAGCTACCTGAAAAAAAGCAAATAATGAAGAAGGGACAAAAATCCGAAGAACTGTCCTCATGGCTAAATATTTCATTATTCTACAGGTGTTTATCTGATCGGTGGTAGGATGGTGACACTGACTTCACACTCTGCCTACTTAGCTTTCCTCTTTCTTCCAGTGAGACAAGATAATGTTTTTTGCCTGATTTTGTATATGCTTGCTATCTGCTATTAGAAATAGCTGTATGCTTAAAGTAGATAGTTCGAGTAGAACCTGTCCAAATCAAGGAACATTTTGCTGGAAAGAATAATCTCTCAGTATCCCTTTCTTTCATCGTGGTGGTCATTTGGAATCAGGTTAGTTTTCTGCCTCTGAAGCACTTTACAGTGCTGTAAAGTCTTTTGTCTAAAGTTCTTGGAGTAACACTGTTAGACTGGAAAAAGGAAAGGTTATTCTTAGCCTTATTAAACGTATGTAATAGGTATCATTGAAGGAAAATCAAGCCAGATATAAACTAGATTGCATTCAGGATGTAACTATTACCTTATCAGAAATTGTCACAATTGTACTTGTTGGAGAAGCGCTTGTTTTTGATTGTGTTTTCCCTGTGTCTTAGAAATGAAGTATTGAATTAATGAGCTTCTCCCCCCCCCCTTCTGATTTACAAAAGAAAGTGAGGAAAGAGAAAATGATATTTATGTTGGCAAGAATTTCCTATAGTACTAAAATGCATGTGTGACATGTTAGCTTTTCTATATTTTGTTATACTTGATTTATTGTTTCTAACAAAACTGGTTGCTTATCCAGAATCTTAAGGTAACTTTTAGACTCAATCTACTTCCAATGTCTTTTTGAAAGACAGGCTCTGTCATTATGTTCCCAAAGGGATATACCAGCAGACCTGAAGTCTGGGGAATAAAATTGGAAGACTACTGTTTCTTGTCATATATTTGTGTTTTATGGCTTTGAGAACATCAGAATGGCTTAATGGGGGAAAAAACATTGAGAGTGAAGGGAAGTAACTATTAATGTCCTATCAGAGCTTGATGGAGCTTGATATAATTAAAAAAACTTGTGGTATCTCCAGCAATTGTAATTCCAATTATTTGCTAGCTGAAGGCAAGTTTCACTGCTCCAAGTTAGGAAATCATGTAAATAGCCTAATTAATATAATTTGCCTTATGCTCTACTAAGAAAACAAAAACAAATATGTCATTTTTTAAGAATAAATAGCATAGTATAAACCAAATATTATAAATATTCAGTCAGTTTCTAGAGCAAACATTACATATTACAGATCATTCTCAGCATTTCTAAGTAATTCAGCATGATTTAATGAAATTATGATGGCTTGTTTTAGCTTTACAACTGCATTACAATAAAAGGAAAACATTTCCTTTGTATGGATTAGAGCTAGTTCTTTTACAAAATAGCGTGTGACAACATGTACAGCAGGGGGCCAGAAGATACAAAGCAGGTTTCATCATCTTGTATCTTCAGTTCTTTAATATCAGGAGACTTCCCCAAAACTTAAAATAAGTCTTTGAAATATTCTGTGTTGTGGTGGTAGAAAGGTACAACAAATAATACTTTGCTTTTTTCTCATGTGGAATGAAGAGATAAAGCTATTTATAAAACTGTGAAGACTTACAAATCATTCTAACAGATTGTTGTATGTTAATGTCAGTGAGAATTTAATCACCCAAGGTAAAAATCTCTCTATATTTTTTCTACAACCCCATCCTGTTTTCATACCTGTCTGTTGACAGATTCTCTCATGATGATAAATTAAAGGAATGTCCAAAACCATATAAGGTAAAAAAAGAAAATACAAGGACTGAAGCAGTAGCTTGTTTTTAAAGTGTGTGGTGGTTAAATTTTTCATTGTAGCATTTAAAGAATCTTATCAGGAGTCAATGTGCTTGGTACTGTTGTACACCTTTAACAAGAAAATAAAGACTTTGCAAGGCAGATGCAAATAGATGGACTATGAGGATTCAGAGATATATACAATAAATAGTTACACATTCTATGGAAAAAATTCAGCCTTAGCTTTTTTGAGTGTTGATGATTTAAGAGTAAAAGACCTTACTTAGGAGCAAAACAATTTTATTCATCAATTTTTATTAATAAATATTGTTACGATGGCTGCTTACCCCAAAACCTGTTCAATGTTGCTTTCAATTTGGCAGCTGAGACTGGAGTAGACTGAATTTTTTGGCTCTTAGCCACTTCTGCTCATGTTAAAAAGAGAAACTTCTAAGATCTTTCCAGGTGATCCCATAGTGAATTAGACTTTATACTTTGAACTAAAGTGGAATTTTAGAGTAAATTAAAGATATGAAAACTTTTAAAATTTGACAGGTAATTCCCCCTTTTTCTATAAATCTCCCAGTAAATCCAGTATTGTTCAGGTTTTCATCCAGAGCTCTATTTGCTCCAGTGGGAATAGATATACAGCATTATTTAATGGGCTCTATCCTGCTTTCAGGTTTACGTGAGAAAGGCTTATGCAATGCTCTGTTTCTTTTATAACCATTAGAAAAATCCATTTTAAAAGTCATTCTCTCCTCTCCTTCAAAACAATTTCATGCTGTTGATTGAACTGATGGTTTGAGTTCTCTTCTTCATAGTATAAGTCATACACAAAATTAAAATATAAAATCTGACTCCTGTTATTTCCCTTGGTTTTGTAAAGCCCTTCTCTGAATCAATGCTAGAGTTGTCAGACAGATTACTCTTGCAGAAATCTCATGTCCTGATTCATGATGCCTTGATGAACTTTAGATCAGTCCCTCAGCCAGGGAGCAAAATTCTGTGTTCTGCCTAACAGAACACTGATGTGGGAAGCAGAAGGTATGAAGAGTTTCCTTTCTATTCCTAGATGTGGCCTGCTGCACTTGAAGGAGAGGGAGAGAATAAAAAATTATTTTACCTATAAACTAAGCTTATTTGATCTAGAAGCCTTTCATTTGTACTAAGTACATTCATCGCTCTCCAGCTTTTCAGAATATGGTCTCCATTTCTCTCTCTAAATTACACGACATAAGGGTTATTTCCAGCATAGATTTTTAAATGAAGGTATTTTAATTATTAGAAATGCAGAACTTGCTTTATATTAGTGCACTCCCTGATGAAAGGTTAGTTGCCGAATCGCATGGGTTTGGTGGCTGTGGTACAGTGCGGAGCGTTAAGGCTGTAATAGGAAATCAAATAGTTCATTTCACAGCCATCAAATACACACTGAACTGCCTCACTGGTTTATGCTGCTCTATCTTTTAGGATGTAAAACCTCTTCTTACTTTATGAAAACAGTACTTTGTGTTAAATAATCATTTCATTTACATATAAAGGTTACACTTAATAAAAATATATGAACCAAAATTGCAACAACATCATAAACCACCTTTTTTAGAGTGCACTGTATTTTCCCCTTGAAAGGCTTCATTGCTTTTAAGACAGGAGATATTGCTTCAGAACTAAAGATTTAAAGCTTTTTTCTTCTGCCTGTAGTAAAAGTAATAAAGCTTTTTATTGTACAAAGACTGTAAATATATTTAGCAATAATTCCAACAGCTGGAAGTGTCTAAATGTCTGTAGTGGAAATACAAGGGTCATATTTACCTAGGCTTGGTCTAGAAATTTCTATAACTTTTCTTTTTCCACCTAAGCAGCATTGGACAGTTACTGCGTGTTATCTTGTAAACTGGAATACAATCTCATGGAGGAAATAGCTCCTTGCAGTTAGAAATAAGATAGTGCTGTAACAACTTTGTTGTGATTATTTTTGGTTGCTGTCATTTGTTCTGATTATTTACTACAAATAGGCATCACTCCTCCAGTGTGGATCCTAGCACCCAAAGTCACGGTAGCTCCTCCAAGGCTCCGCAGCAGTATGATGTGCCAGTAAAGAATTAGGTTAAAGAACTTTAGCCCTCTAGAAGAACATGCCAGAAGAAGTTCTCTGTCTTAAAATAATGGATATTGTTTAGGGAATCCATGACAATAACAATAGAAAAGTAGCTTAATGAAATGGCTTGAAGAGTTGACTTTTAGGAAGAGTTTTGAAGGAAGATATAACATGGAGGAGGTGACAGAACAATCCATATGGAAAAATTTCTGACATGAAGGGAGAAGTATTACAAAGTTACTTAAAGCATATTTCAGACCCTATGTTTTAAAAAATCAAGAGAGTCATGGGCGTGTATGTTTTTTGACACCTTGGGCTTTCATCTAAGGGAGCTTTTATATGTTATTATGCCTTCTCTGGGAATAGACAAAATATCTTCCCATAGTTCTATGGATTCCATTTTGTGAGTAGAATTCTCTTTATTATATTTTTTCCTTATTTTGAATGTATGAAATACTTTGGGATTGGTAGAGGAGCAGATTCAGGATAGAGATAAAATGTATTCTCCTCAGAAATAAGAGAAAGTTGAGAAACAAGCTTGGATCTATTTCACTCCTTCTCACAGCTTACTGCCTTTCTTAGTAAGTATCTCAGCATTGTCAGTGTTTCATTCCTAAATCAATATTAATATATTTCCATTGTTTCAGTTTTATATTGTACTCCTGTTGACCTAAGATTACAAACATACTTTCAACTCCTAAATCATATTATCCTCTGAGGAACATATTGTACAGAGAGACAAGGGTACTCTGTAAAAAGTGGAGGAGTGTATCTTTTAACCCTGTCTTTTGAATTAATGGTGATTTCTTTTCTCTTCTTGTGACGTGAAGTATAACCAAATATTGTATAGTCATAATTATGAAATAGGGACAAAATACAAGCACAGACATTTGTTGTTTATGTGGAAACGGTAATTGGTAAATTCTTTGAATACTGTTAGAATGTATGTTGGAGTTCCATAGTGGGGTTGGTTTGGTGGATAAATATTTTCACAGCTTACAGAAAAAGAAGGAAAAAAAAATCTATGATATTAATTAGCCAGTTTGGAGCCATTATTAATTTTGGACTTTTTTCACAGTTGCAGGTAGGACTTTCATATGTCCAGATTTTCCTGGATGTGGTCTCTTATTCTAGCATTTAGAATTCAGCCATTTCTTGTAATTTCCCAGTCAGAGCAAAAGCTGCTGTTCCTGGTTAGCTTTAGAACTGTGGTGCACAGGAAAAGTTACCGCACAGCTCTTGCATAAGTTGTCCAGTGTATCAGGGCTGTGGTGGATCTACTGCTTGTGCATTTTTGCAGATATCCAGCTCAGATTCAGTGAGACTGATGCCTCATTATCAGTCTTTTAATGGAAACCCAAACTGGTTGAATGAACAGTTACCCATCTATGTCAGTGATGGGAAATGTCACCTGGGACATTTGAACCCTTGTCTCTCTGTACAATATGTTCCTCGGAGGATAATACGATTTAGGAGTTGAAAGTATGTTTGTAATCTTAGGTCAACAGGAGTACAATATAAAACTGAAACAATGGAAATATATTAATATTGATTTAGGAATGAAACACTGACAATGCTGAGATATTTACTAAGAAAGGCAGTAAGAAATGTCACCTGGGAAATGCCATGAGATGTATGAGTCTGACTATGTAATGGGAAACAAGCTGACTGCTGCTCAGACTTGGGTGACTCTTGGGTCCATGACATACTGTAAAATGTGTATATGTGTTAGTGTACTTATGTTTCTGTTAATCTTCTGTTAGATGTTTGTCCTTCTCAACTGATGTCTTTTGTACTCTTAAGTAGAAGAGGCCATATTGAAACAGAGAAGCATTGGTGTAAAGAACAAACATTTCACTCAAGACATTTTAAAATTTGTCTTGCAATGTTTCACTGCTTGAGATAGCTTGAAGAAATGATTTATATGTCAAAAAATTTAGAGACAGTACTGAAACATGTAGTTATTGACAGCATCTTGCCAGTTAGTTGAATTTGAAGCATGAAAAGAATGTCTATGAGTCTCTAGAGAATATAAGAAAAAGAGTGATAATGGTAAAAAGGAAATAAACTGTGTGTTTTTTTTTTTTTAAAGGGACCTAGCCAAACATACAAGAAAAATGGAAGGTATCAAATCAAGGAAAGTGTTACTGTGCTGGTACCTGATAATTTTAAGACAGTAAAGTTTCTTAATAAGGCTGAAAGACAGCCATTTATTGAATTTCAGTATTCTTACAACTAGTGTTTTCTTTTTCTTTCTTCTTCTTAGTATGATGTATAAAGCTTCAGAAAATGTCTGGGTCTTTGAAAAAAAATTGTCAGAGCAGGAACTTAATTTGCGTAGAGGTCTGTTCATGACTGCAGTTTTTGGTTGGCTGGATTTTTTTTGTTTTGTTTTTTGGTAGGAACTACTCTGCCTTAAGAGAATTTAAAATGGTGTATATAGTAACATGAGGTTTGATCGTTTTGTTATTCTGTTCTTTAACCTAGTTCAACTTAGAAGTTGGGTGGAGGTATAATATATGCGTAGTCTGTATAAATGGTACCTGCTTCTGAAATTTGTGCTGAAATCATTCTCATGTTGGAGAATGACTTCATTTTCTTCCCTAGTATTTAGGAAATTAATACTTAGGATGGATCTCACCCTAAGTCAGACTGGTTAAACACACTGCCCACATCTGTTTCCACAAAGGAGTTAATAGGAGCTGTTTGAAGTTTGGACTCTGCTACCTGAGGTGGAAAGCAATGTCTGGCTACTACATAGATCTGAAAGAGTCCCTGCTGAATCAATGTTGGGTTGTTTACTAAGGCTGAAAGCCCATAGAAGAAGGGGAGACTTTCTTGTGAAACATGAAAAGACCGAAGTGAGGAAAGTATTTGTAAAATAATCTAAAACTGTCATTTACGAGTAATAGTAAAATGTTTTATAAATTACTGTTAAAGCAGATTTGAGCAACTTCTGGCTATTATATATATGTATCAGTGCTGAATTGTTTGGCAGTTGACAGTAAAATTTGTATTTGAGATACCACACATTTCTAAATTGAGATACATAATGTTAGAGTTCAGTAGAAAGTATAAGAGTATTTAAAAAGTAAACATCAGTAGTTATTAGATATGTCATTTAATATATTGTAAACTAGTGTGTGCTGATATATTTCTGTGAAATTAAATGGAACTATTTTAGGAGCTGACAAATTTACTTTATTTACCTCTGAGAAGTAACTGTTCCAAAGCTACTGGATCTACAGGTCATATTCATTAGTATTATGAATCTCTTATACAAATTATCAAATCTAAAACATAATACACATTTATATTTTAAATCTGTGGTACGATTTACTTGACATGTTTGTAGGAGCCATATATATCTGACAAAATTGTTTTCTGGTACCGTTTAGGATCGGGGCAACTGAATTCAGTTTTTTAAAAACAATCAGGTGTTCAGAAATTGTCAGTGATATTATTGCAATTGGGTCTGGTTTATAAAGACTTTATGCTTCAGAGTCTAAAATCCAATGTTAAGTCTCATGTCTGACTGGCGGCCTTTTTTTTTTTTTTTTTTGACTAAAACAGTGTGTATTTTATCATAACATGATTTAGGGCTGTGTTTTGGGTACCAGGAAACATGAAGACATTTTCCCCTACAAAAATAGGCTTCTAATACATCTTTACTGAATACCAGTATTCTCTGAATTCTTCAAGTGAAAGACAGGAAAATAACAAGAGGAGCTAAAAGAATATTTTTAAAGGAAGATTTATTTTTATAAGTGGAGACAGCTTGGCAGTTTGTAATAGTGTGGAGTATGTAGAGTTTAGGTTAAGTTTGTTTAAGGGCATAAACAAGTAACAGTGTGATGCTATACTGCTACAGCCCACCTCACTAGAGAGGATGAGTGGACTGAAGCAATTTAACAAAACAAAAGAAGAACAAAAAAACCCGACACTTTGTAAAAAGTCCAGCGTGATGAGGCTGTATAGGGAAATTTCACTACTGAGGCACAAACTATGCTAAATGCGTAAGATGAATCTGGGCGTATGTTTGTAGTTCTTCTAATGGTTTTAATTCTTCCTTCATAAAGTTTAAAAATATAGCAGCAATACCAGAATTTAAGGTTAATTGTTGAGTTCTAATGTACTTCATGAGGATGATTTAAATACTCTAGGTTCGTATTGCATCAAAGTTCTGTATGGAGTATCATATGACATAAATATTTGTGTATGCTTTTCTTACAGCAGACCTTGCTCTCATCTGCGCCTTTATATACCAGAGAAATCTCTCAGCTCACAGAATGTGAATAATTAGAACACAAACTATCTTAGTAGCTTGAGCAGAATCAGAACAATCCATTTTGACTTGGAGATTTTCCTTCTGGTTTGCCTGATGGCTAGAAGCATGTGTGTCTTGGCTTCTGAAAAAGTTAATGATCACCCTGAAATCATAGACATTTTAGACTTTGAAAGTTAGAAGTAAATATTAAGTATTGTACTGCCAAAACATGCTGTGACAGAAATTAAAGATAAGAATAATGATTCCTGGTTCAGAGGTAAGGCTCTGATGTTACTAAAACACAGTCTGTATTGTTGCTCATGATACTGACCACGCCGGAGCTGTGTGCTGTATTCATAACGCCTATCTGGGCTGCACTTTCATTTATTGAAAGAGTATCCTTTGCTGTGGATAGTGTATTTGTGTTTGGGTTGCATTTAGCAACTTTTGGACAGTCTGATACTTTCAGAGGAAATGTTCCAATTCTTGATTTTTATGCTAATAGTGAAACAAAGTGAAAGTTCACCCCCTCCCAAAATTTTTAGTACAGGAAACATTATAGGATGATATAAGATCTACCGAACAAAATAAAAAATATGGTGAGAGATGCAATGAATTACAGACATACAAAGGAAATGGAGAAGGTTTTAAGAGAAATTATTTTGTGCAAAATAGTTACTGTACCAGTTAGTCATTAAAACAGCAGTAATAAAATTATATTTATAGCTGAATAAGGAGTCTCAGTGTGATTAAGATATGGAAGTAGCTAATTATACCTCTGAAATATTAAGAAATTGAAGTGATGAAAAGTATACAAATAAAAACAAAAGTGCATAAGAATTAATGAGGAGGCTGAAATAGGAATTGGAATAAAGGAAAATGACAGTCTGAATAATGTGTAATGAATAAATGTGTAGCTGGTAGACAAGGAGATACTAAGGCCATTGGATGAAGTGAATGCATATTCAGTGCCTCAGAGTTGGTATTTTTGCAGAGTTTTTACAAAAGTTTGGGTTTTTTTTGTTTTGTTTTATTGCTGTACAGAATGATTACTTCTCCTTTAAATGGTTTAACTTGTCTTTTCCACAAGGTGTATGTGTTGACAGCCATGGAAAGTTGTGAGATTTTTATCAGTAAAGCCTGTCCATGGGGCTATAATGTTGCATGTACTGTTAAATGGCACTGGTGCAGCTGTAGAGAGCAGTCCCAGCCTGCCCTCAACCACTAGTTCCTCCCTCTGTATCTCCCCTCCCTGCTGGTGCAAGTGTTGTGGTGCTGACAAACCACTCTGGAATTTGCCTGCATTAAAGCAGCCTTTGATTTTGGTGGGGAGGAGAGAGGGGATATGGTGGTTTTATGTTGGACTACCTTTAAACCGAATAGTTCCCTGATGCAGCTCATTGATGGGGTCCCTTGGTGGCACTAGGGAGGAGGCAGTGCAAGGGCTAGAACAAGCAGCCAGCTGTGAAGGAAGGTGGGACTGCCTTTGTCATAAAATAATCTGAAAACAGTTTCAGGAACCATGACCTGAATTTCCTTTTCAAGTTCCTTTTTTGCCTGTTCTGACTGCAAGCTGGAGCTTTCTCTGTGTACTTTTAAGACTGACTCTTCTTGCTTTGCCAGTCAGATCTGTCTTGGCCCTAATGTATTTCCAGGGCAGCTGACTGCCTGTTGTGGGATCAGTGCAGGCAGATTCAAATATGCTATCCTGAGCCATTCACTTGTCCACTAGAGTGTAACCCTGTCGGGAGCTGAATATATGGAGCTGGTTAAATGTGGAAGTTCTGTGCCTGGTGCCTCACAGTACTTAACATGGCTGTGACAAACTACTGTAACTAGTTTTGGGGATCCTGAAGAAGGGTGAAATAGGAGTAGTTTAAGACACATAAATCAATGGTGTGTCATCTCCAGTGAGGATCTCTATACCTGTGCATGAAACCAGATGCAGTCATTGATGGATATTATCTCAAGGCCACATGTGCTCTGATCAGAATTGGGGTAGAATTACTCCTCATTCCTAATTCATCCGTCCAGATAGTCCCTGCTGCTGGGATGGGATTCACATCCTTATTATCTCTGTGCACCTATGAATATACTTTGTCTGAATTCCAATGCCTGGTAGTGCCTTCAAATAAACTTCAGGTATGTCTTGCCTCTTAATGGAAGTACCTATCTAAAGGTTATTTAACAGACAAGTAACACCATGTTCTCTTCATTTTTCCTTGATCATAACCTGGGTCTTCTTACGGAAAAAAGGTAGCTAATGTAAAACACCCAGCTCAAGGACAACATTGAGTTTGAAACTTAAGACAATTACTGTGCACGGATCATCTTACAGATGTTAGCTTTCCTTGTTTAAAAGTATTTAACCTATCCTGCCCCAGATAGTAAGAGCACAAACCAGATTCTAGTACTGATTCTTTCAACTGGCAACAAATAAACTTTCTACACATGCAGGATAAAAAGCTGCTTGTTCTTAGTGATTCCATTTGGATGCTATTTTGACTTAATGGAACAACTTCAGTGAGAATGTGGGAGGTTTGGACATGTGTGCATTTACATTGGTTAAAAACTGAAGAAACTGCAAATCTGTATGACTTAGAAGAAGGAAGACTTCAGAACATGCAACACACTTAACTTAAAATTGATGTGGCATTTTCTATATTTTTCTCTCACAATATAGTTCGGAGCATTAACTTGGTTCCTAGAAACAGATGACTTAAACACAAGCCAGTGGTATTTGTTAACCAGTAAACTGGTTCCAAAACCAAGTGCTTTCCAGAATAATAATATCAAGAGTATTGCTGTTGGTCAAAGGGTTTAATACTGTAGATGGTGAACTGTTGGTTCTACTTTCAAAGAAAATCAGCTCATAAAGTCTAAGATGATTTAGTCATTTTGCTAAGCGATGTTGAGAAGTGGACTATTCTTACTGATACTCTGATTTAAAGCCCATGAGGAATGAATATTCATAGAGTTGTATAGGATTCTGAGTGAAGAAGATTTTGCAAACACTGATAATCTGCTTTGAAAGTAAGAAATGCAAAAATTAAAGGTTATGCACTGAAGCTGAAGAGGGGATTTAGAAAATATCTAAGTCAGGCACATAAAATTTCTTTATACAGATAAAAATGTGCTAAATAAAACTAGAGGCACTGGAAGTTTTATTCCACTTTGGGAAGCTTCAGGTAATGTACTGATGAGTTTTCAAATCCTGCATGATCTGATTTTCTTAGAAAGTCTTCATGTTACTGGTTAAGGTATTATAGTCTTAGATCTTCCAACTCTCCAAAACACATCTTTCAAATACTTTGTAAAGCAAGAGCATTTAGATTCTGTCTCAGCTGTCATAAGAGGAGATATTTTAGAAGCAGTCAGTCATGGGAAAGTTTTCAGATGAACTCTTATTATAGCAATTCACTTGTTTGTCAAAACAGCAAACTGATCTTAACCTGCAGACTTTCTTGTGGACTACCATCTTGCCGAGCAAAGCTGTCGATTCCATTGATTTTGTTATTAGGTGTATGTTAGCATGCCACCACCCCTCCTGTTTGTCTTGTAGACTGTTGGTGACAACAGATCACAGCCTGGAGATCACTGCTGTAGTTGAACTACTTAAATCCAGGAAGAGACAGAATTCTCTCTCTGGGAACTTTTGTATTGCTATGTTTGCCTAATTTTCTTCATAAAACTTTTGAAATCAATGAGGTAAGTCCTGTTGCATGTCAGTATTGAGACAGGCCTACTCTCCCTTGGGGAGCCTGAGAAAGTTAGATTATTGTGGCAGCAATGTGACAGAACTTCATTGGTCTTGATGAAAGTGCATGGTAAAACATTGCATTTAATGTTGTACCCCTGTTCAGTTAAACAGATGTATGGCTAAATGTGCCAAGGTTTTGCACAAACAATTAACGGTTTAGTAGTGAGGTTCTATACTTCTAAAGTAAAAGCTCAGTTTGATATTTGATTTTTAATTAATATATTGCATAGCATCAGTGGCTATGTGAAATTTGCATGGCACTATGTGGGAGTAGTAACAGGATGATATGTGGTAGTTAACGCAGAAGACTTTGCTGAAGGTCATTTATTAGTATGCTAACCTGGCTGTATGCTCATTATTATAATAAGTTACATTCTTGAAGATCGTGGTATAATATAATGTGGATTATAGACTCTTATTCCTATTTGTGATTATCTACTTGTGTTGCTCATTTGTTGTTTTGAAGAACACATTTCATATGTTCTGTGTTGTCTTCTTTAAATATACCAAATAGGAAGGCAATAATATTTGTTTTATCATAGATAGCCAGATGTACACCATTAGTTTAGTATCATAAAGACTAGTGTCTTTATAGTAGAGCCAATCAAAAACACTTATTTTCACAAAACAGGGTTAAAAATAGAAGAACGCTACATATTTTCTCCATTTCCTCTAGTATCCCTTCTCTTTTCCCCTATGGTTAGATAAAAAGAAAAATTGTTTTCTGAATATAGTCTCTTTAAAAGTTTATGAATAAGATGATTATATGTCATTTGGATTGTATTCCAGTTCTTTTAAGATTCTTATAATAAATGTTTTATTTTCTAAGCTTGGAAGATTTGAGAAAAGACTGACAATTTAGAAAATATATAAACCATTTATTTTGAGAGAGATTTGCTGCATACTTGTATCTGTAGCTTTGCAGTGATGAAGTCAATAGATTTGTTTGTGTGATTGTTTATGAGCATATGCAAGGGTAATGCTGGCCTGTAAATATGAGATGAACCCTCCTGCAGCCACTTTACATAGTAGCTGATGTTTCGTTATAGCCCTTATTTATATCAGCAGGATAATATATTTACAGCTAATTAACTGCAAAAGTTTTGGCCTCTGAGATACCTTGATTTGCGTAGTTTAGGCAGAGATAAAAAGCAAAAACTTATTCAGAAGAAACCCATTCTTTTGTTGCCAGCAAAAAAAAACTTTGTCTAGATGTGTCCATTTAAATCTATTTTGTAAATATCTGTCTTATTCTCTTCAACATGTGTGGCTGGAAAGGCTAAAAAACAACAGCTACATTCTTGCTGCGTCTTATGCTAAACATGTCTTGTTTTGGTCATTTCCACTCTTTTAAGTTAATGCAAGAAAGCAAAGAATTTAGGTTGAAGGCAACTGGGTCTTCATTTCAAATGACTCTTCCCCACCCCCTGCAAAAACTATAATTTTTATCATGTATTTTTATCAGTATTACATTGTCCAGAAGGCAAATGAAGAATATCTGCCAAAAAACCTAGATTATTGTTCTCTAACTTGTATTCTGAATTTAAAGAGTATAGAAAGCTAGTTTCTAGCAGATGCTATTGCAGTGTCTGAAAATTGTTCAGTGCAAAAGCAACCTTGAATGTTGTCACATTACTGAGTGTAAATGCTATTATAAATTCTATACACCTTCACTCTCTAGTTACTCTGTTATGTTTCAGGTAATCCCAATGTTGTGTATTTTTTTTCTGAGAGAGAAAATTGAGCATTTTTTAATAATATAAATAAAGTCAGGAAACTGAATACAAGACTAAGATGGGGTGAAATAAACCACTGAACTAGATGCCTGTTGATTTCCTCACTCCCTAACTGGTACCAGCATTACCATTCCAGTGTTCTAGACCAGAGGGGACATCAAGAGGCCTCTCAGTGCAGTTCTCTTTTGCTGAGGCAGGAGGAACAGACCGTGTCATTTCAGAGAAATTCTCATTCAGCTTTCTACTGGAGGGACTGTACAATTATCCCAAGCAGCCTATTTTATTAGCTTTACCATTAGGATGTTTTTTTCTTTAATATCAAGCTTTGGGCTTCCTTAGCATAGTTTAAGTCTATTGCTTATTCACTGTGGACATGAAGAACAAACTATTCCATTTCTTTTTTCAACAGCTTTTTATTTTCCTGATGATTGCTATAATGTCAACTCATCTTCTTGTCTCTGTCTTTAGGCAAACTACTGCAATGCAATTATTCTTTTGACGTAGGCTGTATTGATTATTCGTAAGTATTATTGTCCCTTGCATTTGTCCCATTTAAGCTGTATTCTGTTTAAGAGCTTATCTTCAAGTCAATAAATTTATTGTGTAGAAGTTTAAGGAAAAACAAATCTTTTTTTTTTTCTACATAAATAAATTATGGAAATCTTTGCCCTGGGTACTACACATGCCAAATTATAAATGGGTTGGAAAAAAAAGAATTAGACACACCCCTTATGGAAGATAGGTCCATTGGTAGCAGTTGACAATTATTGTCTAAATGCAACCTCTAGTTTAGGAGATCCTGAACTAGTGATTGTTTCTAGCTTGGAGGAAAGAACAGGGAAAGGATTGTTCTTCACTTGCTCTTTTTCTTATACACTTTTTTTTTAAGAACCTGCTACAGGATATTTTTAGTTGTGACTTTTTTTTTTTCATTTCATTGTTTCATTTTTAATAAGCTTAGTATACAGAGGTTTGCCTATACATTTTATAAATTTGTTCACTTATTATTTCTGATAAAAACCCATAAAAGGATTATAGGCCTCTTATCTCCTACCAGATTCATTGTGAGCTAAAAGAGCAAAGGTTAAGAGGCTTGTCATTTCCTTTTTCTCCTTGCAAATGGCTGCCTGAGTCTTTTTTAAAAAACATTTATCCTTCATCCTATTCATTGATTGTTGACCTCTACCTTGTAATACAAGCTTCACTCCTTTTTAAGATAGAGGAAAAATATTATATAATTATGGATAGTATTATTCTTTAAAATACTGAACTATTTTTTTGAATCTTCCTTATTTCTTGGTTTTACTTACATTTTAAGGCAGAGCGTTCCAATTTTGAATTATTCAAGGAAAAAATACTTCATACTGCTGGTTGTTAAGTAGGCTCATTTTGGTTTTATTGATTTCCCTCTCTTCTTTCCCATAATTTTGTATTAAGAAATTTGGCTGAGATTGGTCTTTGGAGGAAAGTAAATTGATTCTGTGCAAGATAGATATTATTTGCGGATTGGGGGAGTCTCAATAAATTTAGTGCTGGGGTTAATATCTCTCAATTTTCCAGCTTCTATTTTGTGACTTATCTTGTAATTTCTTGGTACTGCTTATCTTCACCTGGCTTTGTGTTGTGACAACAACATGGAATATTATTTTTCTTTAATCTGCTTTGGAAAAAGATTGTGTACTTTGATCTCTTGTTCTTCCCAGAGTGGGTCACTACAGCAGTTTGTAGGCTGCAGATGGAAACAAATGGAAAAACTTGAGCTGGAGCAGAATATGATTGCCAGTTACTTGATAGTATTTTGTAAGGAGGCTTTATGTATTAATTGTCAATTCATTTCAAGATGAAATAAAGATTTATTCTTGATTTGTGAAGTGCTCCTGTGTGCATATCTTCAAGAAATAGGACAGATTTTGTTAGGGCCCTGAGGGCACTAATAAGCTGTAATGGCCCTGACCAGTTTCCCCTGGGGCTTCCCCTCCCCATAGGCCCAGGACCCCATTTCAGCCCAGTCCGGGGCTGTTGGTCCCTGCCCCAGTCTCCAGCCCGACCACAGCCTTGGCCCTGCCTAGCCACAGGCCCCGCTAATTTGGACCTGACCCGCGGGCTGACTGCTTGTCCTGTCCCCACGGCCCTTCCCAGACATCACTGGGCCTGATCCTGACTCTGCCCTGCAGGTTGACTTCCCAGCTTGAGCTCAGACCTGCCTCATCAACATCAACTTGCCAGATCATCTGGACTCCTGGTGGAACCTGCTGCTGTCTCCGGCTGCCTGGTCCCCTCGCTGGGCGCTGTGGGATGGGCCCTGGCTGGGGGGGTCCCTGCCCCGCTGGCCGGGGTGTTGGGCTTGGCTCCTGGCTCCCTGTCCCTGAGGGAGCAGCCGGCTTCGCTGCTCCTTGACAGCCTTGGTTTTTGAGAATTAGGAGTAATAGGGCTGTGTGTGTTTACTCTTCTGGTACAGTTATCTAGTAGGGTTATACTTCTTTGGAGGCTCATGGCTCTGTGTTTTGTTCTTCAGTTCAACTGCCTCTTGGCATTCAAGACATGTTGCAATGTTTATTTCCTTATTCAAAACTTCTCTGAAGAACAGTTTTGGGAAAAAAAAAGAAAAGGATTTTATTTGGTAGAGTGCTAAATTGAGGCATATTTTGTTGTCTCTTATGCCTGTGTGAAGGAGGTGGTATTTAAAATTTGTGAATCCAGAATTTAATTGCAACATATAAAATAAAAGAATGATGTAAAAGTAGGGTATTATCTCTCATCTATCCTAATGGCTTCATGAAATTGCTAGAGAAGGATCATATTACAGAACCAGAGTGAAATACTAACACTCCAAGTCTCAAAAAGTCAGAAGTATGCTACTCTGTTAAATATCTTTTTCAACAAATAAGCAGACTGCTTTAAAGATCCTGATGAATAAATAGTATGAATACAGTTCTAAAATATATTTTTTCCAGATCAGGAAACCTTCTGAGACAAAAATATATTAATAAAGATGAAAAATAGTGTTTCAGGTGTCTAGAAAGCATTGGATTGGTATCTGCTAAATCAGATGTATTAGAAAATACTAATGATGTTTTCTGAAAATTTGCAAGATAATTTTTTACCTTTTTTGGTGATAATCTTAAGCCTCACAGTTTTGTTGTTACTGTTCTGACATAGACTATGGAGAATGCTGGGAGATGCTGTAATAATTTTTCCAATAATTTTGTGACTTAGCTTATAGCTGAGTTATTGGGAGGTTAGGCTTTTCTCTGGGACAGAAATAAAAGATGAGTGGCGGTCACGTAGGCCAGTGGCATAAAGGAATGATTAAAAATTGTCAACATAATTTTGAAAAGATTCAGTGGAAGCCCAGTGACTGTGTTACATGAGCTGTCTTCCTTTGTTGCTAGTTCGATTCCAAAATAAAGCAAAAAATACATTTTCCAAGATGCTGAGTTTAAATCAGTTGAAATCTTGGACACTGTGGAGCAGAAGCAGCTATTCATTCTTCAGAGATGATACTACTTTTCCCACAGTCCCACCCCTTCCTTTAGTGGAGAAAACTGTTAGAGAGTAGGGACTGCAACAGTCAAAGTGAGGATAAAATTGTGATATAAGAAGCCTTTATTTCACTTCCTGGCCAAAGAAAGACTAGCAAAAGCTAATCAGTAATGACTTTTTTTTTTTTTTTTTTTTTAAGTCCAGCCTTCAGTATTTGAAAGATTTGTGCAAAAATGTCACAGGATTTTGTTCTATTTTTGTACCCAAGTAAAATCAAAAAATTGTTTTGAATGCTCTCTGTTACTAGATTCTTCCATGATATATAGAATACTGAACCTTAGGAAGTATTTTTCTTACTCCTGCTACATGTAAGTTGTGTCTTTCTTGTGGCTTTTTGATCTTAATAGTTGTTCAGTAGCATTAATTTGTTGTACATTTTACAATTTGATAAACTGTTGGATTACCTGGTGGGTAACCAAAAATGAAAAAATTCAGGATCTTGTAGGTTGTTCAACTGAAGAGGAGAAACTGATAATTTCAGATGCTGCTGTAACCAGCAGGAACAGCTGATTTGGGCACAGTTTATAGATGTTAATGTAAACTGCTGCCAATTCCAGTTCATGATAATATGCTAGCTTAACTGCTGAGTTATTAAAGTTTACATTCCTTGTTCCTCAGTTGTCCCTGCTGGTGGTAGCAGTAATCTTCGATGAGGGGTAGTGTGGACAGCTGAGGATAATAACACGTTAGTCATTGTAGATTAATCTGCTTTCAAATGCGAGTTAACTTCCTGAATCATAGTTTAATTAATATTTTTCAGTGGCTTTCACTTTGCCTTTGTTTTATGTTGCAGACCTACCAACATTTCATAAAGGAATATGAATGTAGCTATTGTACTGAACAAAAGAATGATTGCTAGTTGGCTGTTGAATAACCTGATTTACTTGTTAATAAACCTTGAAAAGGTTCAGTGCAGCTTTGTCGAAGTGGCTGAAGAAGCACATAGTGGAAAACTTGCAGTTGATACTCCTTCTTTTTTTATACCAGATCATATTGTCTCCTTATAAAGGCCTCAAGCTTTACCATGGTTTAATACAACCCCCTTAATAATGGGGTTAAAAATGAGCTTGTGACAAATACCTGGACACTGTGGTTTTATATTTGCTTTAAGATGTGTTGAATTTATATGTTTGGGGAGAGCAAGAATAAAGTGGCTGCAAATAGGATTGAATCAGGCTTTGTTTTTGTTTTTGTTTTTTTCACTAGAATTTGCTTTCTTTGAATAGACATCGTCTTTCCTGGCAGAGCGTATGTATTCATGAAGTGCTGTCTTGATTTCCCTTTCAATGATTTCTCTCATTTTCCCCTGGAGCCGAAAGGATCAGGTGCTTTTTTCATAATGTAACTTAGGTCTCTGTCATAGCACAGATCAGTTATAAATTTGTTTCTGTGTATATATCTGGTC
Source organism: Apteryx mantelli (assembly GCF_036417845.1). Taxonomy (NCBI): domain Eukaryota; kingdom Metazoa; phylum Chordata; class Aves; order Apterygiformes; family Apterygidae; genus Apteryx; species Apteryx mantelli. The sequence goes on along the minus strand of NC_089990.1, from coordinate 8,327,110 downwards.
CCTTGTGGAGAAAATTCTGCACAGTAAAATATGCTTTTCTATAATAGTTGTTCTATTTTGCTGTATTAAAGTGAAAAGTGTTCTTTGCCAAATGCTTTACTCTTACTAAACCCATTTATCAGCCAGATACCACTCCTTGTTTTCTATAGTAAGTTTGTAGTTAACAATGGAAATTAGTAGCTACAGGCAAGATCTTTGTGCATTATAGGTTAATTTTCTCAGTTTAAGGGAACTTACCAGATTTGCATACTTTCTTTGGCAAGATCTTTAATGCCTTTTATAAATTTTTTTAAAAATATCTTGAGCAGCAACTTTTCTCAATTGTTTTTATGCTCAGTTTGTTTACACTTTAATTGTCAAGGGAAAGTAACATTACTGAAAAAAGATGGACATTTCAGAATAGGAATGTGTGCAGAGCTGTATCTTCTGGTTTTTTGAAGATAGTAAAAACTAAAATAATTAAATGCAAAAGAATAAAATTAGTGATAGGTGATCTTACATAGTGGAGTGTTCTTATAAAAATTTCAATAAAGACAAATCTGCAAATTTAAATTATTTTGAAAAACAAAGTAAGACTTTAAACTATGTAAGAGCCAGCTACATGGTCATTATACTTACTGAGCAAGCATGGAGGCAATATCACATATTTAAAAAGGTGCAAGAAGAAATTTGAAAGACATCCAGTTATAACAGACAAATAGCTTTAGATGAAGACTCCAACAGAGAACAAATGAAGACTTTGGCCCGGAATGTGGGTGGTAGTTTTGGGCTAATCTGGTAGTTTGCATTTAAATTAATACATCTATAGTGTAGAAAAAAAGGGTTGGCATAGCTCTTGTGGATTCCATCATACAGGGACTCTTTGGATGCCTGTACTATACTGTGTTTGGTGGTAAAAGACGATTGACAGTGTTCAGTGTATGCGAATACTGAGCTTTGGCATCAGAAAGCAAAACTAAGCTTGCAATGTAATTTATGGTAATTTCATCTTTTTTGCAAATGTGTGAGTTTATTAGGACTCTACAAAGTAAAACAAGATTGAAACACAAAACGGGGAGTATTTCTCTGTTATATTCTCACCAGTGAACTCTAACTCACTGGAGTTTTCTCGGTGTACAGCTTATTACAACATATTCTGAAGATGAAGGTTTCAGTTAATAATTCAGTTAATAATAATGTGAAAATTTTATTCTGGTAGGGAATTGTTTGAGAACGCACATGCACAGACATGGTTATTAAATGTACCTGGCTTATGTAATTCTGTAATGTGAAAATGTTTATATAGGAATGCAACTCAGAGTGGGTTCACCAAGACCCTTTTTTTTTTTTTTTTTTAATTGGACCCTTAATTTCCGTTAGTAGTGTAACTCCATTGTCATTGGGTTTGTTTATGTTAACGAGACTGTAACCCTATTTCATAGAAAGAATTTTTGTCTCCTTCCGCATTCATAGTCGCAGCCTTTTTTTGTATTGGGAATGAAATTCTGCTTACTTGTTTTCCTCTTGAACATGCAAAGCTCAAAACTCTGCATTCAGTAGTATCTTATTTAAGATTTTTTAAATTTTTATTTATGAAAACATGCATGATGCTAACAGATATTTTTAAAAGGGTTTCTGTCAGTGTATGTTTGTGAATTGTGTTTTTTATACTATAAAAAATAAAGGATCAAATAAACATCCCTCCCAAGTATAAAAGTGAAAGTATAAGAGTATTCTTACTGCTGTTGCCAAGCTTCCCACCCCATATCTTTATATGGTTATTTTTCCTTGTTGGCAAAAGGTGTATGTATGTCTTTTGTTATCTCTTTTTGGAGAATGATTGAACTGTTTAGTCAGGTTTTGAAAACATACCAATCAACACATCTTGTCTTGATTGTTAGACATCTGACAGGTTAATAGGGAACTAAAAATCACTATCAGATTTACAAGGGTTTTTGCTGTGTAGTACAAGCGTTTGCATACCTTTTACTTGTGGTGTCTTTGTGTGACTGGTTTAGCAAGCTGAGATGTGGGATGCTGAGGGTGCCACCTTTCTCCCTCACCCACAGCTATGCAGCTGTTGGAGTCGGCCTCCAGTCTTTTAAGTAACCACTGGCTAGTCTCTCCTGTGGGTAGTTGTGAACTGGCTTAGAATATCCAGGCAGTAGCTTATATATTTTCTGTTTTTCTCCTGTTTCCCCCAATAAAAAAGTTAATAAACATTCTGGCAGTTTGACTTCTAGCGGATTTGCAATGTAAAATTTTCTCAGAGTGTTTTCTTTTATTTTGTGCTAAATTTATACTGATTTGTGTTTGACAAGAATACATATGACCATCTTCTATATAGTCTTTCAATAACATAGTCATATACATAACATACATCCAAATACGCTGGGCAAGAAAATATGATATGCTGTGTTGGATTACACTTCTCTAAATTGTCTAGATCTCATTCCCAGAATAAAACTAGTGTTTCCTGTGGTCAGTTGTAAAAATGACATAACCATGATGGAAAAAATAATTGTGTGTCCATTTATTTTAATAACTTCATTAGAGTAAGAGTTTAATTTACCACAGTTTGATATTTAGATCACAGTATCTAAATGAGACTCACTTTGCTCACTTTGACAGTGCAGTGATTGTAGCTATCCTAATGAATAGTTTTATGACTGATTAGTTTGACATCAGCAGAATTACAGGACTATAAAAACATTGAGTTCCAGAATTGTCATTAAGGGGGGAAAAAAAAAAAAAAAAAAAAGGAGCAGGGCGCACTGTAGTATACAGCAGTTTCTTAAAATAGAATCATTTTCCAGGGGATAAGTTTGGAATAGTTTCGTAGGAAGCTGTGTTTTATGCCTGAGGGAGCAATCGTCTCACTTTGTTACATGTATGTGTACAGTTTTGGTTGGTGTGGGTTTTTTTGCTTGTTTCTTTTTTTGGTGGGTGTGGTTTGTTCAGTGATTTGTCTTGGCATCAGACCATTCTAGTAAAGCTTCTCATGGGAAATTTCAGTAGTGAGATCTTAATGTCTGTAGCCATATTAGTTTGTTGCAATGCATTATATGCAGAACTAAAATGGACATATAACCATTCTAAAGTTTCCTGGATATTTTCCTTATCTGTAGCTCTATTTTTAGGCATCCAGGATAATTGATATGATTTATAGTCTCATTATATAACATAACACATATGATTAGATACAATAATTAGATCAGTGTTTCTGCAGGCTTCAGGGTCTTTTACTGTCATGCCTATGAAACCAGTCATGTGCGTAGTGGTGATGCAATATTGAACTATCTGCCATCCTCATGTAGTTTATAGTATTTTTGTGTAAAAGTAGTGCATATTTTTGGTTGTGAATCTTTGAATGATATGGTGTTAGTTCCTTAACGTTATATACCTGTATTGTGTACATAGGGATGTGCTAATAAGGAGTTAATATTAATTTTCACATTCATTAATCAAATACAAGCAATGTTACTTAAACTACTGTACCATAATAATAATCACTGTCAAATAATAGATTTTGATAAATTTTCTGTTTTGTAGCTTGAAGATGCATCTTTTGGGAAAGGTTAAATCTAAAGATATGATCATTTGGTGGCCTAAGTACTCTCCTGAATCAAGGCTTTCTTTTTCATTGTAATTAGAGAACTTTAAAATAATTCACATGAAAGGATGCAATTGAGACTTGCAGCATTTCAAACAGGAACACAGCAGGAATTTCTGAAAAGTGTTCAGCTATGAATATCTAATGGTTGCATTAAAAGATGAAGGAAATGTTTATATCAATGGTATCTGCAAAATTAAGGTAGTATTTATAACAAAAATAACCCAAAGCCTTTAATATCTACATATAGCATTTAATATTTATGATTATTCATATTGTGACTATTGAAATAAGGTCAAGTTGTATTTTGGGGGGCTTTGAATGCTTTTTTACTAAATATCACCTACCAGCTGATAGTAGTTCACAAATGAGAATTACACCTTACTTCCTCTTCAGAGGGTGAAATCTACAGTCCGTATTTCCTCTCATGAGGAAAACATTCATTATGTTTCTGAGAGCACTAGAACTTTCTCACGTGCATTATGAAAAAAAGCTTTTAGGAGCTTCTTGAGGATACCCATGAGAGGCCTTGGTTCAAAGTAGCCCTGGAGTTCCTAGAGTAGCCTGTGGGACCCTGACCTGTGCCAAAAGGAAGAGTCACATAAAGACACCCAAGCTGTCTTGGTCCAGGAGCTGTGCTAATTTACTGTTCCATTCAAGTTAATGTACCCTCTTTAGAAAATCTCAAACAGGGGAAGATTATCCCATTTCCTCCAACATCTGTCCTTTTACTCCTTTCTTAGTGAGCATGTAGGTTAAGTCTTTTTCAGATTACGTTGGGTAGCAGGGTACAGAAGAGTAGGATAAACTTAGTCTTTCTCATTGCAATGGCTGAGAACTTGGTCAATATCCAATTACTGAAGCTTGTTAGTGGCTTTAGTCTTTGTGTCTTAAATCCAAACACATAAAAAAGATTCCTGGATTTTTCTGTTCAATTTCATAATATCAAGACCAGAGTTCATAGTGAAGCTGTGTTTTTATGGTTTTAAAATCTGTCCATCTTGTGACGTACCTACTTAATATTGAGTACGTGTCACACTGGAGGAAGGGCACATGCTTAACAAGTCAACTGCAGGTTCCTCTTTCAGACTAGGAAAGTTGAGTTGCCTGGTACTTTTTGTTTTTTCTTTTTCCTTCCAGTGACTGTTCTGGAGTAGCAGATTATTTTAATTTGACAGTTTTAATCAATTACTGAGTAGATGCATATTAAAAACAAAGTATGATTAGAGTACATATTTATGTCCTGTATTTGGTCTGCATGTAACTAGTTTGGTGAGACACTTTTGAATTTGGTGAAATTACAATGCAGATTTACAGTAGAAATTCTGTTTAGAAATTTGTAGTTGCAATAGAAATTGTGCTGCAATGTGGATATCCTCATAAAGAGTGGTGGGTCACCTCCATGAGGACAAAGCGGGTTGAAATGAAGGCTGCAATATTCCAATACTTTGTTTCCTTTTGCGTTTATTCTTGAAGATTTGCAGTTGGTCAGGTCTCAAATAGAATAGATGTATCTCTTCAGCAGTCTTACTGCCTTTTTATTTATGTTTTTTTTGTTTGTTTTTTGCCTCTGAGGCTGGATTAGCTGGACATCTGGTGCTGGAGATTTTCTCCTCTTCTTTAAAGAGGAATGAGCTGCTGTCATGCTGTTCTTCTGATGTCTGTCCAGAAGATTCTGTAGTCACTGAGACATGCTGAGTTTTTGGTTTAGTTATCCTTGCAGGTTGTTAGAGACAAAACAAAAGACAGGAGTTGCCAGTCTGATAACATAAGCCTGTACTGAATATTCCCTAAGGAATACATAAAAATGTGAACTCTTTAGTAATAAAGCATCATTTCTATACAGGAGCTGCCTCAATGTGTTCTGCATATGTCTGGGAATTCCAGAGTTGTGATTGCGGTCACTTTTGGCAGCTAATACATACTACAATGCAATTGCTTTTGGTTATCTTTTTTGTCTAAAAAACAGGGCGTTGTGAACTGATGCAAATCAAATCTGGCACCAGCGTGTATTGGGTTTGGTACCACTGGCTGACATTGGTTGTAAATATGTTGTGTCATATACTCCTAACTAATTTTTTTCTGATAGCAAACATAACTGCTGCAGTTAAAAAAAAAAAAAAAAAAAAAGCATTAAAAAAAAACCTTTGGGTACATTTTTAGAGATTGCTGGGCAGCCTAATGCCTCTGTTCTGCATGTTGATCTAGGGTTCAAGGACTTAAAATCTTTTGCACAACTGCACTCAGAGTTCCAAGCTTCTTTGTTGTGCCATGATGTTCAGTGAATTTGGTTTCCATTGTGCTGTGGAACATGGTCCTCAAAGTATGACTTACACTCTAGTAGTAATATTTTTTTGTAATACAGCTGTCCTGAAGCAGGATTATTACAGACCAATTAACAGAAGATTTGGATCAGCTGAACACAGAAATCTTGGAAATAAAACCTGTCAGAATTGTAGAATTGAAAGTTTTCAGAATTTTGTTTTGCAGGTAGTACAATAAAACTATTTTCGTCACTTCGGCATGAAATTGCACATTCCTGTATCTGAATTTTATAAAGAATAGTGATTCTAGTTTAATTCTAATTTTGAATAACTTTTTATTGAATTGATCCTAAGCTAGTTACAAATTTGAATTTGAAATGGTGGAGTTGCTTAGCTGGTCTGGGGGAAGTCAGTAAGATGGAGCAAATGATACACTGTCCGGCTATGGTCCTGTAAGGGACCTGTATGAACTGTTAAGGAGTCTGAAAATTTGCAAATTGAATATTTAATTTTGTTAAATATTAGTCATTATAATCACTGGTATAAAATGTTATTTTCACTTGAATTTCATCCCAAGAATAGTAAGTACCTGTTTCAGAGCATTTCCAAACTACTCTGTTAAGTTTTTTTAAGTTTACTGCTACACATTTGTTTTGATAGAACACTCTTTTGTAAAGAAATGATTAATTTTCTGATTCATTGCTTCTTTTCAAAGTATATCCTAAGACAATACAATTTTTAACACAGTTCAAAAACAAATCAGAATCAAAAGTTCAAGCCCCAAATTATTGAATTTAAAAGAATTATAGGTTATTTTCATTATTTTATTCTTGAGTTTGCAAGATGAGTTAGCCTACTGTACAATCCAAAACTAAATACTTTTTACAGAACTAGGTCGCAGATTACAGGAAGCCATTTGATGCCATAAAGGGAATGCTGCAGTGCAGCCTTTGGTAGTTTACTCATCTTGTCTTCAGGTTGCCTTTCAAATCATGTGCAGATGTTAGTATTAGCTATATTGGCTTGGGAGCCATTTTCACCCACATGTAAAACCATGAGTAAAGAATAATTGCGTTTGTTAGCCATGTATTTCATTCCAAGCAGAATTAGTCATCTAGAGAGAAAAAGTATGATGAATGTGTTTGTTGTGAAATGCTGGCAAGCACACCTGCAAAGTACAGTTGAAGAGCCTGATAGACAGTGATGTTAAAATTATGTGGCTAAGTAAAACATCGCAGTTTCCTTTGTATTCATTTCATGTATCCCGGACAGCCCCAGTTTTACATATAAAATGATAGGTTCTGAAACAAGACCTTGGTGTTTTTCATAGATTATTAAAGTTATTGAGAATAGTGGTTAAAAAAAAAAACAAAGACCGGCAAAATGTTACAATTTATTATATGAATAAAAACTGAAATGGAGAACAGCATTATACCGCCCTATAAATTCATAGTGCACACGCATCTTATTGTCTGGTTTTCCTCATCTCAGGGAGGTTATGATAGAACTGGAAAAGATCCAGAGAAGATCCCTTGTCACTACAAGGGATAATAAGAGGAATGAAACTATGTTTTTAAGACTACTAACTCTAAGAGCCTTTGAGTCTTAAGAGGTAACTGAGAGGAGGTATGAATGACATGGAAGAAGAAAACAGGGAGTAGTCCTTTCTTCCAGTTTGAGGATTATGGGCTATCAAACAAATTTAGCAAGCAGTTGGCTCAGAATGAATAAAGAAAATGGTTCTTTGCACAGTGGGAAGTTAAGAAGTGGAAGTCCTTGATCCAGTGCATTGTAGATACTAGAGTTTGCATGGGTTCAAAAGGAATTGGACAAACAGATGACAAATTCAAATTGTCAAGGCTTATTGTATAAAATGAAATCATTTCTTGTCAGGAGATTGTTGAGCCATGAATCATTGGATACTAGGAGAATGTTCTGAGGGAATATCCCTATGTACGTGGCACGACCTTATAACCTTCCCCAGGTGTCTGCTGGTGGCTGCTGTTGGAGACAGAATATTGAGCTAGATGGACCTTTGGGTTGACCTTTTATTTCTGTTCTTACAAAGTAGACCCCTTTTGAATATCTGTAAAGAAGAATTGAAATCCAAAAGTGAAAAGGGCTAATGTCTACCTCCAAAAATACATATAAATTAAGCAACCAAGAGACATAGTACATCTTATGACTTCTTGATTCTGACATTGTTTTATGGACACAAATAAAGGCTGTATCTCAGACTGAGATGCCACATTAGATTAAGTGAGGTTAGCACTCCTAGTTAAACTGTTTTGTTTTTCCCAAAGAGCCTATAAGCTCTGAATTAATTCATAATCAAGTTCAAGGAATCAGTGAGGAAGCAACTTTTTAGAGTCATTAACCTGTTGATAACTTATGGGAAGGGACTTCAGAATCATTGAGGTTGGAAGGGACCTCTGGAGATCATATAATCCAATCCTTCTGCTCAAAGCAGGATCAGCCAGAGCAGGTTGCTCAGGATCTTGTCCAGTTGGGTTTTGAGTATTTCCAAAGATGGAGATTCTACCACCTGTCTGGGCAACCTGCTGCAGTGCTTAACAACCCCCACCAGACAACTTTTTTTTCTTACATTTAAATTGAATTTCCTGTATTTTGATTTTTGCCCTTTGCCTCTTGTCCATTCACTGGATATGACTGAGAAGAGTTTGGCTTCATCTTCTTTACTCGCTCTCCCATCAGCTATTTAGACAGCTGATAAGATCCCTCCTGAGCCTTCTCTTTTTGAGGCTAAACTGTCTCACCTCTCTTGCCCTCTTCCCATAAGACAGATGCTCCAATCCTTTAATCATTTTAGTGGCCTTAAATCGTGGCCCTGACTTAGATCTTTTTAAAGCCTATTGACTTTTAAAAATGAGATTTGAGGGAGCTGATAGCTCTTTTTTTCACTAAGCTTTTCTGCTGGATTTGATTCCTTCTAATTTGATTAAAATGGACATGTGAAGGAGATTGGAAATTTGTTAGTTTTGTGGTGATTTTTGTAGAGATTAATATACTTAAGATGTGCCTTTATCAGTAAGGATAGAATTGTTGTGTATCATGTTGGCAAGTAGATACTAAATGCTCTGAAAAGAAGTATGACCTAGTTCACTTAGACTGATAAATGTGTGTATCTTACAAGCCAGTCTTTTTGATTGACATAGATGTTGAGCTCTTATATAAAATTTGAGTTTACAATTGTCAGATCTGTCAGAAAGTTGGTTTGTCTTTATGGAACAGTTTTGAATATAACAAAAATGCCTGTAGCACTGGTAGATGTTTAATTATATATCCAGCATTTTCCTGGTAAGAGAAAGAGCTCCATTTTTATCTTTAGAGACATATAAAATACTTTCTTTTAATATATCTCTTGTCCTTAAAAAGGACTTTAGACTTCTTTGCCTTGTTTTGGACAATTTGCTTTAAATATGAATTATTGCATCCTGTCTAAATTTCTACCCAGTTTTGATCAAGCATAGTATAACCTTCATTTTCTTTTAGGGTTGCATATTTTTATTGTACCATTTGAACTATTTTAATATTCCTCTACAGCAATAGCTGCTTTCATGATAAATCAATGTCTATTTCTATGAAAGTGGCAAAATTGCTAAAATCTGTTGTATTAATTAAAGATTTTTCACTTATTCATGCCAAATATTAGCTGACTAAATTCAGAAACCTGAAAAACAATAAATATAGTCCCAGATGGTGCACATTTCTAAGTAGGCAGCTATCTCAAAAATCTGATTGTTAAATTAGAGGAAGAGAATCTTGAGGGAGAAAAAAACCTTTAAAGTAAAGATGGAGAGGTGCCACTTTAGTACTTTAAATAATTAGATTCCATATAATTTGAGATCAGGCTGCAGTTATATATTGGAAGTGTAGAGTGGAGACCTTTGGGGACTTCGTAGGCTGTGCTGCTTCAAAATCATCCCTTTGTGCATTGGTGTCATCTTCCTCTGAGCTCCATGGAGTAGTCGTCCCTCCTCAGTTTGGTCTGAGGTTATAGTGGAGGTCAGGGTCTGGTTGGGAAAAAACAAAGAGTAGAGAACTTCAAGGACTTTTGTAGACTGTTACAGGTTACATTACGTTTGAATGAGGACTGTTTTCCCTCTGAGAGTGAGTGTTATCTTGCTTTGGGCTCCACAGAGGAGGATGCCAGCTCTTTCTTTAAGGACTGTCTATTCTTAATACTTTTTTGTTAATACTTCTACTTTTATTTAATACGTAATTCTCAATATTTTGAATATGCATGGAAATACCCAGTGCATATAGAAGAGATGGCTTTTGAACCATGTGACTGTATTGTCTGACAGCAGGGATTTAAGCCAGAATTGTACGTGATTCATAAGAGAATTGTTATTACATGCATTTTTGTTAGTTATTTTTCAGGAAACTTATGTGGATCCCCTGTATCCTTCCCAAACACGGATTTTTGTAACCAGTCATACTTTTGATACAGTAATGTGAACCAGTTGTATTTCTGATCACTAGTTACACATGAAGAACTTAGTAATTAACAGCTATGCAGTAGGCATCTCATAATCCGTAAGTTTACTGTTTTCTAATTCTTTTGCATTATTAGCACTTAGCTGCTGTCACAGCATGGTCTGTGTTAAGGTAGGGTGTTCTTGATGGTTTGCACAATACATGAGTACTTATGAGCTAGGTATTTTCCATTACTTTCTACTAAATTCAGCTTTTTATTGCCTACAAAAGTTTATTTGGTGATAACCAACACCTTTGTATCCCCAGGGAGATGTAGATACAGTCTAGTAAGAAAATATGTAGCTTAAAAAAAAAAACCCCAAAACCTATAAAGCCCGTTTCTTTTTTTAGAAGTCTGTTAGTTTCCACCAACATTTTTTGTATTTGCAATGTGCCTTGCTGAAATAATATTTGGTAGCAGTTTTTTTTTTCCTCTTTTTTTCTCTTGTCGAGGCATAATATCTTCAGTTCATTCTTCAGACTTCTTAAGCCTTATTCTTTAGTGCTTGGGGAGAGGAAACCTGGAAGAATATTTGTAATTTGGAAAGATAAGGTGGATGTTTGGTGAAAATAATTGAGTCCCTGCCACTCTTTTATGATAGGGCTTATTAAAAATAGACGTGCTATCTCATCTCTTCTTTGTTTTTTAGGCACATTTTACCGTATTTTCATGCCTGCACTATATTTAATAAAAAAGGATATTATAGTCCATGTCTTATTTTTCTCACTCCATGCATGCAGCATTGTGTTTTTAAGAAACTCAACCAGTAGCACCTTAATAGAGGTTAAGGGACTCCTTGTTTCTTTTGAGATAATCTATTTTCAGAAATACTATTTGGAGTATATTGTCATGTGTCATATTTTTTAATGATATAAGAGAACCATTGCAGTTTTCTCTGTGTTCAGGATTTACTGTTTGTTTTGATCTCCATGTTGCTGAGCAGTCTTCCCTAGTGAATGTGACTGACCCTTGACTTGCGTGTCCATTGTTTTTAACATTTGGAGTTAAAGCCTCCTGTCACTGTTGATGTCTCCAGAGTGTATTTTAACCCTTCACATACGCAGTGTAGATTAGCAAATTATATATATATTTTTAACCTTTAAAACTGTCAGACCCAACTGTCTCGTAAAAAGGTGCTTAAATAAATAGGGAAAAATAATCAAGCTTTGTAGACTTTTATCTCTGCTTGGTATCTCTTTTACCCTGAATGACAATTAGGTCATAAATTGTGCACCTATGTTTTCTTTTTACCTTCTTAAGGCTAAATTTTCCTTTCTAAAACATGAAGTGTGGTGAGGCACAAATTTGTTCTGTTTTTATGTTTAAAACCTCTTAATAGTATGAAGTTTGGCACTGAATGTTGTTATTCTGAGTTTGTGATAGCAGATACACATGCTAATGAAATAGCTACTCAGTTGTAGTAGTATTCTTTTGGGTTTCCTAGGACTGTATGTCCCAAAATATGCCTCGATGGGAAGATTTCTTTCTTTTTTTTTGGGGGGGGGGAGTTGTTTTAAAGGAATTAGTGACATTTTGATGAAAATAACCTCTTTTATTTCTTGTTCATTTTCTTTACAAAATGATCCATTAGACAATGTCCTTTACAGTGGAATTGTTACTAAATTAGTAAGGTAGATACATGGATTGGATATCAGGTGATCTATAGACTGTACTGAGTTAGAGAACTCTTCTTGTAATGCATCAAGGTCCCTTGTCTTGACGATGCCTCTATCTCTTTGCATCCTCTTCATTTTGGAAGATCAGGGAATCGTCCATGGATCTTAGTACTTTGGGATCTTTAGCTGTGCTTTTTGAGAGCTAGGCAGAATCTTTAGTATTAATATGAATTGAGATCTCGGTCTCTGTGTACTGTACTGACAGCTAAACTTTCTGTGCTTTGAGGCCATGGACTATTGTAAATAGAGTAGAAGGGCTTTGGAATATTTAGGACAAGTAACCAGAGATTTGGACTCTATTTCTGGCTTTATGATAAAACTGCTTTTTTTTTTGGCTAGTCTTTTAATTTGTCTTTGCCTTACTTTATCACTGTGATATTGATTGTATTACCTTACATCACAGAGAGTTAGACTTATGTCTCTCTAAAATCTGTTTCTGCCTTTAAAAGCAAGGTACTCAGCAATGCAGTCTTTTTTATTCAACAAAATTAGGCAATGCATTATGAAAATTTCAAAAGACAAAATGAGCGTTTTCAGAATTTTCTCAAAATCCAGTCGGTGAAGAATTGAAGGAAATAAAGAAGAGAGCACTACAAATGTGAGAGCATTGCATCTTTAAATAATAATTTATGTAGCTATAGTATGTTTGGAACCATTTATTCACTATTCTCTTCCATGTTAAATCAGTACCAGTTTTAGAAAGCTAAAATCATCCTTCTCTCTGGCTCTGTTACAATGCTTTAATAGCAAAAACTGTCTCTGAAAGTCCATGATGCAGAGAGAGTTTTGAGAAGGTGGTAAGAGGGGGAAGTTAACTTCTGGTGCATCTTATTTATGTCTCTACTGCAAATGGACGTTTAAAGTTCAGGTTTTAGGACCCACAGATTAGCAGCGACTCTTCCATTAGCACTGCCCATATGGGGCATACAGGGGTGACAGGGGGGATCAGGTGAAGAGGTTCCAGTTTTGTAGCAATGGGCCTTCTCGGGCAGTGAAAGTGAGATTATTCACTGAAGTTTAGCGAAGCACTCAGACTTGCTGAAGAGAAAACTGGTAGTTTTGCATGGCTCTTACTAATCTCTTGTTACAAATACTTGTCTCACTTGAGATATTTAAGGCCCTTGCAACTTCAGTGAATAGGTACAACTGTTATTTTTAGTTATTCTAATTCTCTGTTGCATTGATCTGAATACCTCTGTAGTTGGAGGGGGAGAACTACCCCAAAACCCAACACTCAGCCCCCCACCTCCCCCTGCCTTCAAATAACTAATGCCATATATAAGAAGAAAGCCTGTGGGACAAAATCATATTACCTCAGTAGATTTTCAAAATTGATTTTCTAATTTTCGTTGTTTTTTGCCCTCCTCTTATGTTATATTTAACACTGATGATAAAGTCTTTCCTAGAAGGTCTAATTTTTTAAATATAATTTCTAGCACTGTTGGCTCTTAAAGGGATGCTACACAGTTTGTTCTATTACACATTACACTTAAATATGTAGAGTCAAAGGCAGTGGGAGTTTTGTACAACCACTAATAGAATGTATATCTAATTTTTGAATCTGAGATTTTTTTTTTAACTAAAACTCTTGGGAACTGGAATTTTTTTTCCAACAGCTTCATGCTTAACAAATGTTTAGAGAACTGTAACCTTGTATTTCTTCAGTTTAGAGCTGTTGATTGTAATGCTTCACTTTTCTGTACTTGTGTTCACTGGAATAACTTCAATTTTTTTTTAAATGAAAACTGAGTAGTAATTTAGGATCATTCTGTCGGACTTCCCAGACCCTGCAACTTTGGTTATTTTTTCTCTCGAGTACATTCACAGAGGAATGGCCTTTGATATAATGCTTCATATACTTTTTCTAATCATATTTTCCTTTGCAGGAACTGTAAAAATACAAGAATGAGAGAGAATTAATGAAACCTGAAGAAGAAATAGTCAAAGATACATGTTGGTGTGTACCTTTCAAAGGTGGTGAGCACATTCTTTGAATGGGGTTCAGATTCTGCAATCTAACATGAAGATAAAAGAAATAGGCATTTTTCTAAGCACACAGTTGGTTGCTAGGGATTGGCAGCATTTGTGAATTGCCAGAGTAAGTAGCAAGAGCTTTAAAATAAGGACCAAGTAAAAATTCTTGATATCTTTCAGACACATCAGGAGAATGTGAGTGGAATACTCATAATAGTTGAAAACAGTTTCTTTAAGAGGAGAAGCAGGAAATTTAATGCCTTCGGATTATTCTAACAATGTTCTCTTAACAAGTAGACTAAAGTTGTACAACAATCACACAATACAGGAAAAGGGTATATAAGCTATATCATGTGGCATAGGTTTGATTAATATGTCCTCAGCAGTAGTTACTGTTAACTTGATTTTCTTTTCCTATGCCCTTTTCTACTTGACAGTCCCAAACAAAACATCTCAGAAGGTCTTTCAGATCTGATTAACAGTTCATGGCTGCTCTAAATGGACTTGAAGAAATCTATTGCTTTGATGTTTAAATCTTAATTTGCATCTTTAGTGAGCTGTGATCTCATACAGGCTTATAGCTTTTCTGTTGGTCTCCACAAGAGCACTTTCTGTTATTCCACATTGTAAAGCATGTTGTTTTAGATATATCTTTCTATCTATAAAATGTTGAAATGACAACTTTTTTAGTAAGAAGTCTCTCTTTTTTTTTTTTTTTAACCTCTGTGACTATATCAGGTTGGAAAGTTGGCTTGTTTCCAGATGAGAAAAGACTGGTTTGTCCTCTTGCTATAGAAAGAACATTCAAGGTTTTTAGTATAGTTAATGACTAGGGCCTAATCCTGCTGCCTGTTCTGCAAGCAGTCCTGTTTCTGGAAGAAGCTCTGTGTACTCACTTCAGAATAAGTGATGACTCCTCATGTAAGTAAGGACTGCAGATTTCCTCCTCCTTTCCTCAGTGCTTTTTTTTTTTTCTTTTCTTTGAGTAGAAAAATGAAGCAAGTGTTTTCTTTTGATTTTTTTTTTTAATGGGCCATAATATGTTCAGATAGCATACAATCTGTGTACAGTGTAGGAAAATATATTAATAGCACATGAAGACTTTTCTGGACATGCAAACTGACAAATCTGTGTGCTTACCCTTACTTGAAAAATGCTATTGAATAGCTATTGCTTGAATTGAATTGGTTTTCTATGGAAAAGCAAATTGTTATAGTATTTTTGCAGTGAAAATTGCTGGTTGAAAGCTAATTTGTAAGAGGGATTGAAGTCAAGTGAATTACTTTGCTAGTGCAGTGTCTGCAGAGTATTCTGGCTCCTCACTAACTGTGAGGTAGAGCTGTAAACGTGATAGTTGCATACAAATTAGCTCAGCAAGCTTCTCATTTAGCTTCCGCAATATCAAATTTGTGTATCCGTAATCGGCATGTCTTTGAAAGAGGAATGAGAAGTCTGGTGACAGTAACCAGTCAGCACAGAGGGACCAATACTCAGCAAGAGGACAAAACTCACAAGTTAACAGGGGCTTGCAGATGCTCACTGTTAATTCAGCCAAACTTATATCCCAGGCTGTCAAATACTTCACATTCGTCTTTTTGTGGTGTTACTCCCAGGCATAGAAATTACTTTTAAAAACAATGACTACTTTTAAATTACTATTTAAATGTGTCAAAACTACATCAATATATAATATCCTGAAATCTTGAAGTGTTCTTCCATGAAATTCAGTCACTACTCTAGTCACTTTTCTTTGAAGTTTCAGGTGTCATGCCATACCAGTACCTAGAAAGCCATGTGGAATTGCACAACCCTTCTTATAGTCACAGTGCATGTTAAGACACGTGCTTGTGTTACAATCTAAACATATGAGACAATTATTAAAATCTCTTTTGCAGATGTGATATTGATATTGATCAAGTGACTTGTGCTCTAGACTTTCTATCTTCTTTTGGACAAATAATTGAAATCTGAACTCTTTAGTCCTAGCGCAAGATCTGTGTAAGTAGATGTTTTTTCAGTTAAGACACATTTTTCCTATTTTCTCCTCCTTAATAAAATAGAAGAAATATAAACTAAATATATGATCATTAATTAGTTCTAATGACATATTTTCTTCTGGGTATATTTAAAAAAAACAAAAAAATTCTGGAGTAGATGTCCAGGGTCACAAAGAGAAATAGATGTCATTCACAAAACAGCAGTATGGGTAAACATTTACTGAATTAAGGACCAGAACCTGGGAGTCCTCCCTAGCACAAGTACCCTCATTTTGGTCATTGTTTTCCGGACCAATGTATATTTGTTGGTGGTATTATTTTATTTTTTTCTTTACATCTCCTACTTCTTGACTGAATGCTTTAAACATTGGGCTATTGACTTCAGAGAACAGTCTATCTCTCATCCTCTTTCTTTTTTAATTCCCTTTTCGTGACTTGTGTAAACTCTTTCATGGCTTAAGCTTCCATGCTTCTAACACAGAATTTTTATCTGGAAATGCAAATATGAGGCATGCTAATGTATTTTAATTTAATGGAAACTATTAACTGAAATCAGCTAGAAGTCATATGCTACTTTGACTGCTATGAGGTTGCATTTTTTTTTTTTTAAGAATACAAAATTATTTTGATTTAGCAACATTCAAGCTGTGATTCTGTAACTGAAGTGAACAATTTCATGCAGCTTAAAATCAAAATGAGGACGAAAGTAATTCAAAAAGATGTGTAGATTATAAATAGAGTCTTAATTCTAGAAAAGCTATTGCTGTGTGTTTTTTGTAAGGGCTCTTAGTCTTCCTTTTCGTGGCTTAGTTGAAATTCTTCAGAATGTATATAGTTAAAGTTGTATTCTTTTACCAGTTTTGTTCAAAGACATTGCAAAACATCATGAAATAATTTAGTTCCTTACAGTGAGGTAAACATCATATACATACTATACCAACTGTGGGTGCAGTGTCATTATTGTTTAATACCACTGCTGTGCACAGTCTTCCATGGAGAAAATAGTACAACAGAACTACTTACTGTGCGATGACCTGTCAATCAAGAAATAAATGAAAGAAGCAACTAGTGCTACTCTTTCAGTTTAATGCTAGAGGGAACACAGCAAGCAGTAGTGACAATTGTAATTGTCTTAATAGCATATATTCTTATAACTACTTCTGTTTTTTAATATTACTGATTAACAAATACATACAACAATTTATGAGCATCACTGTAATTGCTCTGATTGGTGGCAGGTAAATCAAAAATCCCTCTGTATTAGAAAAAAGTGGAATAGTACACTTTGCACTTTGGCATGGTGCCACTCTGAGCTGGATTCAGCCATGGAGTCTTTACTGAATCTTCTAGTATTAAGAAACACTGTGAACCACCATTGCTTCCTCTGTTACGGTTTACACAAAGGAAGTGTTTGGGCTTGGGTTGAGATTTGGATGACAGCAGTTAAGGTTTGAGTAGTCACAGAGATACAGTGTTGCTCCTTTCCATTAAGTTTTCCTAATTCAGCTGATGACGCCTATCTGCTAAAGTGATTGAAGTTGTGCATGGATCATGGTCTCAAATTTAATACCCATTTTTCTAGAGTCTGTCCTATAGCATTGGAATGCCTGTGTAGGTTGGCTTCAACAATAAAACTGAGAGTGGGACTGGAAGCTCACCTTCTTAGGCAATTTAGCAGAAACTTTACTTAGGACTGATAACCTCCCCACATGCTTCTGGAATATACCTTTCCTTTTAAGTGCATGTTCTGTAAAACCAGGTATTGTGGTACTGGGCATGATTTCTCTGTTTATTTATGGAATATAAAACAGATATCTAGATGCTGCTGAATATATGTGGTAGTTGCTGTTGATCATGTGCAAATATTGTTATCAATGCAGTTTTACCTTGGAAGGATGAGAAAGTCATAGCAAAAGCAGTTTCCCTCCTTTTATGTATAAGCCAGAATCTTTCTGCTTTCTGCATATCAACCCTGGCAATCACATTTAGTAACCTACTAAGAGTAAATTCCTACCTCTAGTTTAATTCACTTTTACTACTTAGGTTGAGTCATAAGTGGTTCATTCAGTTTGAGTTTCCCTAGTGGTTTCATGATTCTTTAGTAACATAATGGTTTTCCCTCTTCATCATCTGTTTCTGATATGAGTTAGTTTTATTTTCCTGTATCATCATTATGCTGCCCAATAAAAAGTTATCTTAGGCTACTGTTTCTCTTATGCTGCACCTGTAAGGAAGAGTTCCAAATTTCTGATGTGTCTCCTCTGTAAGGTCCTGAATGGAGATGATAGAACAGCAATAGAGATGGTGGATATTAGTATTTCCTTAGTTGTTCTACATACCTTCTTCCCTTGTCATTGTGGAAGACTTTGCGGTTAGTCATTTGTGGAAATATGAAGCTGGGAAAGTTGCTTCCATTTTATTCTGCTGTTACATAGTCTCTGAAGGGTGGACTTCTTGCTATCTGATTTTTTTTCAGCAATATGGCATGTAGTGTGAAATAGTTCTTAGTTACCAGATGATGTGTCAACCCTTTCAGTATTGTTGAATGAAATTCACTATAGTGATGTAATCCTTTCTCAGGCACCTAGTAAGAGATTGAGTGGGGAAGAATCATACTAAATATCTGTTTTCAAGAAGAAGACCTTCCTCTTTGAAATTCTTAAATTCAACTCCCTCCATGCTTCTTATTTTCTTTGTTCCTAGGGAGCAAGCTGTCTTGAAGCCTTGTGGAAGTGTCTATTAACCCTGGGTACAGCAACTCTGAGAAGCAGGAGTCAGCCTGTGACACACACATGCTGTCTCTAACCCACTGAAGTACTAATAAGTAATCAAGACAAGTGAAAAATTTATAGCAGAAGGTCTGTGTCATACAGTCAGCACTCAGCACATTTTGCTGCTGTTAGGTATCTCTCAGCTTGACATCTGGTGATATATCTCAGACATTTGAGACTAGCTGAGGCTAGAGAGATGGGCATCTGGGGTACAATTAGCTAGTCTAGAAGCATGGTGTGAGGAAACCTCGACACCTGGAAGGGAAAGTTTCCATAGCCTTCAAGGCAGAATGCTAACCCCAGCATTTTATTCTGATGGCAGATGACAACAATTTCATTTCGTATCATAAATTGAAGTATAGAGAGCTAATGTAGAGCTGGGAACATGACTGCAGGGATAGAAGGAATAAAAAGAGCTTTCCTGTAAAAGTTTAGCCTTTATACTTTCTGGTGTAAACAATGAACTTGCTATGCTCTTAGTAAATATTCTTGCAGACTGCAAACACCTGAAAAAGTTTAAGTACTAGTGCAACTACATGAAGCCTAAATGTTGAGTAAGCCTGGACAAAGTGTAGCAAACACTTCGGCATCTGAGAACATTGATTTTAGCAGTGGATGAAGAAGTCAAAAGTGTATGTTTTGGCTTTGATGTGGCTAAATATGTTGAACTACAGCAATTTGAAAGAATTTGAGAAATATTGTAAGAGAAAATCAGCCTTCCCCCCAGCAGTCTAATAAGTAATTTTTCCCACTAATTTTTAACTGGTTTTGTAGAGGAATGGAATGGAAAGGCTTATAGCAAATTCAAAATGAATGTTAGTTATACTTCTTCTGACTTTTCACAGTTGATGTGGAGAAAAACTTGTGACTGTATTAGTCATTTAGGACTTCATCCAAAGAGTAAGTCTTGACTGGTAGCGTAACAGAAAGCTGATTTCCAAGATTCAACATCTGAAAATTGCTCATTTATTAATAATTCTCAATATATATAATAACTCAAGGATGATTGCTTTTAGGTACTAGAGTATTGTGAGCAGATCACACACATGTTGGAAAAAACACCTATTAGCAAATGTTTAATACTGCTTAATTTTCTATCTGTCATCTCTGAAATCCGACTCGGTGGTTGTGAGTAGGGGTGTGGAGGCTTGGGTGGACTCTGTGGTGCTACTTTAATCTCTGCAAGTGAAAATAAAGTCACGAGGGGATGTTGTCTAGGTCAGAGAGACTTAAAGCCTTCTCTGGATTTCATCAGCCATCTTCATGCCAGTAATTTTTCAGGATTTTTGTATGAGTGGCTCTCGGTTCAAGAACCCTTGCAAATTACTGTCAGATTTAGATTTTTGGGGACACCTCCCCTGAAGTTTCTAATACCAAAAGGCTTATTGCTTGCCCAGAACTAGTGGTAAATACTTAAGCAGTTAAGTTGGTAGCAACACACTTTAGAATTATAGTTAACATCATTACTGATTGTCATATAAAAAGATTTATTTGGGCAAAGGAATGACTACTAATGATGGATGTCGATGGTTTTAGGTTTCAATGCATAGATCTTAGCTCTGCTTATAGGATTTTGTTAACACCTATCACTGAAGATTAACCTGATCTCTGTAGCATAGGAAGTTAGAAATGATGTGACAGACTTCTTAAGATTATGAGTGGGAAGGCAAGATGGAGAATCTTTCAGCCCCTTTGCATCCACCTTTCTCTACCATTTTGTAGAGAGAAGCAGGAAGAATTGTAGGGATTCAGTAAAAAACAGTGGTACTGATAACCAAAGCGTCTTTCATCTGCATGAAAGTTTCGCTTCTCTGGCTGTTATTCAAGAAGCTGCTTTAGTTGAATAATGAATTCAACTTTCAAACATTGTACCTGGAGGTAGGTAAGTTATTTTAGTTTTTCAGGATTACTTTTAGAGGAGGGTACTACTCAGTATGGATAGATTGCATCGCTGCTGCTGCTGCTGTTTGCTGCCATGCTGTCCATAGCCATATCTCTGGTTATCTTTTTTCCTTGATACAAAGTGTTTGCATGTGCTGTGTTTGCATTAGCAGTGTCTCAGTTTTAGGGCAGTGTCCTTAAATAATTAACGCTGACTACTACAGCGTGGCCTTGGTCTTACTGATGCCAGCTGGCATTACAGCAATGCAAGTAACAAATGTAACATGGATGGGAGTACAAGAATCTGGCCATTAGTGTATTTGTTCTTAAGTTGCTCTCTGGTAAGCTAGTGCTTATGGTGCTTAGCCCCATCACAAAGCTGTTGAGATTCTTCTTTTTATAGAGTTGCCTAACTCACCGTCTTGGTTTCCTCCCTTATCCCAGCCTTTTTATTTTTAGAAAGAAGGGGAAAGAGTACACTGTGCCTTTATGTGTGTACTGAAATGGTACGATGCTGTTCGGTTTGTACCAATAACGCACTTTCGCTACATGTGTTCAATCAAGAGTCGGTTCACCTCTGTTGCTTTCAGGAATTAAAATGGACTTTTTGTTTTACAGTTGCTGATGAGGAGCAGCCTCTTCCCATTTTGAGTGTAATACCATGGAAATCATTCTGCAGAGAGCTAGATTTGTTGCCTTGGAGGCACTGGACACAGGCAAGGTTGAACGTGGGTAAGGAGAACAGGTCAGCTCTTTGGGATTCAGCTCACTGTGGGCCGTGGGCAGTCTATTTTTGTAGCAATTTAGAGCGTTAGTAGCTGCAACAGCTTTTTATGAGTGGAACATTGAGTTTGAGCTTGAATTCCCTTAAAACTGCATCTCTGCTTTCCTGGGACACAAAGAATCCCAACAGAAAATTTCCTTTTTTTTTTTCTTTTTTTTTTTCCCCTCATGGTTCTTCTTCAGAACAAATAAAAGGTGAATGCTGACCTGTGTTCCTGTAGGTATGACAGGTGGGATTCCTGTGGTCAAAGCTTGTGTAGAAATGACTCCATAATATCTGGATGGCTGCATTTCATCTCCGGAGCTAGGTAGTGACACAATGTACATTCAGGCAACAATTCTAAAATCACGTGCCTGCTTCTTTCATAGAGTTTACAGATAGAATAAATTCCTTGTTAGAGAAATCCAAAAATTCCAGGTGCAACATAATACATCAGTATGACTGGAATTTAGACATCTAACTCCCTTTGAAACCCTGATTTTCAGATTCACTTGATATTAGACAGGAGTTTTTATAATCCTATGGCTGTAATATGTCTATTTTATACATAGCCTTTGCAATTAAATTGTGACTTTGGATCTGAATTCTCGGCAGCTCAGGAAATACAAAAGCTAGATTTGGCCACTTGCATTTTCATATCTCTTTTAATCGCCTCTAGTATTGCAATTGGAATGAGATGTGAGATGGAAACTGGAAATACTTAAATTCTAAGAAAGCAATGGGAAATAGGCAGTTGAAAGCACCTAATACTACCTTAAGTGTCTTTTGGGTTTTGGTTTGACAGAAGTATTAATCTGCTTTTCATGTAGAGAACTACTCTGCAGTGATTGTTTATCCTGTTTCATGATAGTAAGTTACTAAAAATTCATCATGGGCCTGGTTTATGTCTTATTGATACTGCATGTAAAAAAGTAGCTAAAAATTAATAAGAACAAAACAACAAAAAAGATGCCATTCCCACACTCCTAAGCTCTTGATCCATTTTGATCTATTGGGTACACTATGGTGGTGAGGCATGGTCAGTACTACTTTAAAAGTCAGGCGAAAGTAACTGCATCAGCTTCTGTGAAATCACAGGAGGTACAGCAAACAGCCCACAGATTTAGAAACAGCAGTCACTAGTTAAAGGATATGGGGAAAAATTTATTGACTTGAATAAGTTTTGTTTAAACACCACCTTGAAGCAGACCCTTCGGATAAGATCAAAACTTAGAGCAGCATCAACAAAGAAAAATAAGGTGAGGTCAACATCATGGTAGCCAATTTCTCTACTTTGATGTACAACCTGTGCTTTATGAGATATTTAATGACTGTTAAACAAGAAGGAAGAGCGAAATCAGACTCAAGGAAATTAATTTTGAAGGTCACATTTTTGAGTGTCAGAAATCAGATATATAAGGAAAAAATTCTATTATCAAAACTGCTAGGGTTCCTTTCTACATGATCTTACTGCAGATTTCTTTGAAGGTTGAAAACAAGAGTCCTGTATAATGTCATTTTTTGCCATTCCAAATCAATTGCTGTTTTATTTTGCATCAGAGGAACAAAAAGTATGAAAAGAAGAAAGTAATTCTGAATGAGACAGGAGCAGTTTAATCTTTCCAGTGGTGGTGATATAATTAACCTGGTTAAGTTTATTTTTTCAAGGAACTTGTAGAGGAGAAGACTGAAGATGAGGGGAAATGTTTAGAGGCCTGGTTTCTACCCTAAGTTTCATATAAACAAATAAATGACTAACTGAATAAATAAATAAATACTTGTAACTATTGAAGCAAATCTTTCTTATTTATACTTTTAATAAATTAAAAAAAAAAAGTCATGCTGTTAGTCTCCTTGATACTTCAGGAGTGTTCCTCAGACAGAGAAGTTGTATCTACTTTGCATTGTCTGGCAGTTTACCATCAAAGGTAGTTCTTAGCTGGACCAGATATATTTAAGGATTTGCTCATTAGTAACAGAACCTTTTTAGACTGCAATGTATAGTTCTAACATTTTGAAAGAGTTTTTTTCATTAAGAACAAGTAAAGTTTATGAAACTGGTATTTTACCATAGGAATTGAATTAATGTTCAAAAGATGGTTTCCCTGAAGTTTTTATAAAATGCTCAAGTGCAGGATAGTTCATTATTCAATCTAAGTAGTAAGTAATTTGAGTATCTAATCTTGCTCATATGAATACATTAGAATGTGGAAAACCTTGGGAAACTGCAACACAGGAGAACAACTGTGAAAGGACACTGTTAGACCTCTGCATTCAGAGCCCAGGCATCTGAAACCATGCCACAGTGCCGATTCTGGAGTAGGCTTGCTCTGCTTAGATAGAAGAGTCCCAGTCTTAAACATCTGATTTTTTTGTTTTGTTTTGCTTTTTTCCCGTGCTGAGGGAAGAGATCCTTACTTATCCCTTTCCTGGCAGGAGCTTGCAGCTAAGGGACAGATTATCTCCTTTTTCTCCTTATCTGACCTTCAGCTACTAGTAGATGTTGAAGAGAGGGAGGAGATTGATACTACACAAAATCTGAGTTAGTTGTTTGGGGATGGGGGAGGAAGCTTTGTGGAAAGATCCTCCAGAAGTTGATAAGAAAAATGATCAGAGTTTGTGAACCATCCTGTCCAATTTTATTCTGGGATTCTGTAGTAGAATTAAATGGAAACCTTCAGAAAATGTATAAGAAGGTTGTAATCCAGTTTTCAGTTTTTCTTTAGAACTCAGTGGGGATAATTGTTATGATCAGATCCAAGAAAGTTATACTGTGTTAGCATTGTTTCAGTTGAAAATTACTGGTTGAATATGGGTCTATGAAGCTAGAGTCAGAATAAATGAAGTTTCTGGCAAATTGTCCTCATTTTGTATATCAAAATAAACTTTTTTTTTTATAGCAAGCAAGGGTGCAGATTGTAATGGCTACTGTTCTATGTCCTTTATAATAGCCTCAGAGCAAAGGGTAAAGGCTAAACCTTTTTTTACTGTGCCTACAAGTGACATGATTTTCCATCATGTTTTGAGGAATTTAAGTAGGACTGTTTGGGACAGGGAAAATATTTGCTGCCATTGCCTCTGCTCTGCTTGTCTGTAGACATTTAAAAGCTGAGTTTCATTTGTGGCTAAATCTGTATCTTTAATGACTGTATGTGAGGATGAGATGATTAAAAAAATCACAAAAGCATGTAGAAAAAAAAGAAGAGAATTTTACTCATTGTATCAAAGTAATGTGTGGTTTTATTCATGTCTCTCAAGCCTACGGAGAATCTTACAATTTTTTATTAGGTAAAAGAATAAAAGTATCATCAGAGCATACTAAATGTAGACATCTCTGTTAATTGAAAGAGGAAATAAACTCATGTGAAGAGGTTATTTCCAACAGATCTTATCTGTGAGATTAGTGAAAGCAGGCTAAGAAAACCCTGCCCAACATTCAGAAGCAGTAAAACTAGCACTTGTCTGAAACACAGGCAGCCTGAAGTGAAGTTGTATGGATAAGGGAGGGAGAGTCTAAATAGGAATTTGGACAACCAGAATAAATTTGGAAATAGCCAATACTCTCCAAATTATTTTTGCAGAATAACAGGTTTTATTCTGCAGTATTAGCTTCAAACTTCCTGCTTATTCTTATTGTATCTTAAACCTTGTTGGCAAAATGAACAGGTGAAAAGTAATGCACATATATTTAGTTTATCCAACTTTTAAGCCTACCTACACCTGGCTTCTTGCAATATGCCAGATTCATGTTTGCTGTAATTTAATTTCAATATTGCTATGTTGATTTACAGTAATAGAGAGTTTGGCCTAGATTTTTAAAAGGCTGGCTAACTGAAAGAATAGAAACAGAGCCTTTGAATACCTGTTGATGTTATTATCTCTATCGAGTAATTGGAATCTTTTGGTTGATTCAAAAGAATAGCAACTCAGTAAGGGAATTAAATTGAGCAAATGAAAGGAAGTCTGTTGCTTAGAACTAATAAAATGTATTAGACTGTGTAATATCTATCTGAAGTGGTGCCCCCGTGGCTTGATTTTATTTGAAACTATATTGGACTGCACTTAACATACGGTGGGAAACAATCTTGAACTGGCGTTAGGAAATATTAAGCTGTATGTTTGATTTCCTTTTTTTTCCATTCAACTCTTTAAAGCACAGAGGAATTCATGGAGTCTGATGAAGATAACACCTTCATGAGTGGTCCAGATTTTGAATGTTTGAGATAGCTGATTCTTTCATGAAAAGTTAGTATTTTAATGATTCTACAAGGTGGCAGTTGTTTTCTCAGTTAAGACTGTGAATGTGGTTCCTGATGGAAGCCCTTTGTATGTTTGTATGGAATACCCTCTGTATGTGCTCTGCTATCTGTCCATGCATTTGCTACAATATGGTTTGCATCTTCAAAAGTCCTGGCCGTTATTGGATAGGATGATGATCTGGATGGGTTGTTGGCCTGATTTTTTTTTTTCCCATGGCAACTTCTGTAATCCATTTTTGTTGTTTTTGTTGTCTGTCATCCCCCCACACCCCAAAAAACAAAGCAAGGTTGAAATTGGCCAGTTCAAATATTAATGAATATTTTGTAGAGAAATGGGGTGCTGCTTGTCCACACTGGGCAGACAGGAACCCAAAATTCAGTGCTTCCTTTTCTTTCCCAGCTGAAGCAGAATTGTACTTCATTTTGCAAGAGAGGATATTAATCTTGGTGGGATATGTGAGCTATACGTTTGCAGGTTATGTATACTGTATTACATATTTAGAAAGACTTAAAATTGTAATGTTTAATTTTATAGTGTAATAATTAGTTGCTAATTTGAGACTTATCATGTTTCCTGAAACAGTGTGTTGTGTGTCATGCAAACAAAAGGAATAGCAACTCACTTCATTGGCTTTATTTAGGATGCATTTTAAAAGACTCTATTTCCATTTTTTCATGCCGATGGTGTAAGTAAAGCACACTGGAACAGCTAAGGCAAAGAGTTACTAAAAAAAGTTTGCTGAAATACAAAAATTCAGTTTCTGTGTATAAAATAACATGGCCATCAAAATAATAGACAAAGGTCCATTGGAGCCTCGCATTTTGATCCCTTTCCACTGTTATGATTGCCTTTCACTGCAAAAATGACAACATAAGTTTTTACAACCTTCATGGCCAAAATTAATTTTAAAAAAACTTTTTATTTTAGTTTTTAAACCACCATTTTGTCTTATCATTACTTATTGGCAGAAACTCCAGCAGGAAATGGCATCTATTATTAAAAACTCCCACAGGAAATCTCCTGCATACCAAAAACTTCACCAGCTGTAGCTGTTCCTCCTTTGTTCTTATTTTAGTTGTGTTTATCACAATACCAAACTTTAATCCTTCATGATCAGAATGACCATAAATGCTATTATGTCCAATAGCTTCATTAACAATATTATTTAAACACACTTATCTCACTTCATAACTTCTAGTAACTTCCTACCTTCTCCACAAGCCAAAGATTGTTTCTATCATGTCCTTCTGTAAGTAGAAGACTTTTTGATTTTTAAGTTGTCAAGATGCCTACTTCTGATATACTAGATCATATAACTTTATCACATGGTCAAAACTTTCTCAGAACATAACTTGTCTTTGTCATGTTGCATTTTCTTGTGCTGTTTTACAGAGATTGTCACTTAAAGCAATTAGACTTCCTGTAAGTGTGGTGGTTTCTTAAGGAAAAATGCTAATCATCATCTGAATTTTATTTAACGCTGTGTTTGATGCTTATATTTGCAGATTTCTTTTGAAACAAATTAGGAACAAAGTTTCTTAGTAACCACCATCTCCTTCAACATTTATCTAACAGATAAAGTAAGCAATGTTTGTTCTAGTGTGCCTGTGGCTTATCAATGCTGTTGTCAAAAAGCAGGAGCATATTCAGGCAGACTACAGGTGGTGTTGACATTTATGGATCCCATTTTCTCTAAATAGGCTGCTTTAGAATCAAGATTGCATTCAAAAGCTGCCTTTCAAAACAGTTTTACTTCTCTTTGAAGTGAGAATTCAGACCATTTGCATTTTTAACAGCTTGCACTTTAGAAAGAGGGTAAAAAAAGTCAGTACCCACAGTTCTTCTGTGAGGCATTAGGTAACTTTTAAACGGGAGGCATTCTCAGCTCTCTGTAATTAGCTCTCCTATAAAACTTGGCTCCAAAATGTGGTTAAGATGGCATTAACTTCAACTAGTTCTTTTCAAAAATTGAGACCTCACTGCAATACTCCACTGTTCTGGATTTGTGAAGAACATCATTAAATATGAAGGGTGACATTGCTTTTAAAAAATATTTGTAGTGAAAATTATTACGTGCCAAAACAGATAAGACTTTTCTCCATAATACTGAAGGTCTCATTTTCCTGCCAGTCATCCCTATATAGCTGTGCTTTTACCAGCAGCCTTCTTAACAGTGCAGTGTCTCCCATACACCTTTTTTTGAAACACCGTCTCAGAGTTTTTTGGTTTTTGTTTTAATGTGAGCATTCAGGGAGTGATAGAATTTGCAAATGTTCCTAATGGATGGGATGAAGATGATGGGATGATCTTTTAAAAAGAACAGACTTTAAAAGTAAATAAATAAATTGAATTTTTCTTAACTGCCCTGACCTGCTTATTTTCTGGTGATATGATGGGCAAATGAAGGAAATGAAGCAGGACAAAGGGTCATTACAACAGAAGTCATGTTGGCACTGTGTTAACAGTGCGCTTATTATTTAATTGTTTAATAAAGGTAAATAGAGCATCTAACCTAGATATGCGGATCAAATCTTGCTAGACTTGGTAGGTAAGAGGAATTTTAAAGTTCAGGACTGTTTGTTTTTTTTTAAAGTATAACTTATTCAGGTACAGCATGACTACTGTAGCAAGTGTCTGCTATGTACAACTCAGAAACCTATGAACATAAGGCACATGATATGTATTCCAGTAAAGGTAACAGTTTACTGTGAATTTGCTGCCCTGCAGTAACTGCCGGCTGCATGTTATTCTGTGGTAAATGCGAGATAATTTAAGATGAATTATCTGTTCTTGCACATTCTTTTAAGGACGGGTAAGGTAATTTAATTACAATGAAGTACAAATGTCTGCAAGACAGATATTTTTTATTTTTTTAGCTGTGTCATAATAAATTAATGTTCTGGATTTTATTGCTGTGTTTTATTGGGAATATATTGCTATACAGAATTGGTGTCAGAAGATCCAATCCATAAACTGATACAGTAAAGAAAGGGACTTCATGGTCATTCTCTGTTGCACCTTTTCTTTCATCTTGGCCAGACAGACTTTTGCTACTTGTTTTTCCTGTACTGGTTGAAAAGAACAGATGTGTTTTGAGAACCAGGGCACCCAGAAGGATCTGAACATGATGTCCTGCAAGTGATCTGATAGAAAATGTTGCATTGGCCTTACCCATTATCTCCACATCATTATATCTCTGTTTAAAAAGCATCTCTTTTCACTGAGCTAGGTGTGTGTTGTTATTTCAAACCCCCTTTTAAGGCATGTTAATTTAGAGAATATGTCTGAGACACATTTTTAATACCTGAAACTTTTTTTTTTTAAAGTTTTTAATAATTAGGTAACTCCAACAGAAGAATGGATTTTCTTCACCCTATTTAAAAAGAAATTGCATTTGGGCTAGAGTAGAATAGATTCATCGGGGCTGAGAAGATTTTAGCTCCACTGGTCTTTATTTTTCCCACCAAAGTAATAAGTTATTGAATTGAATGACTTAGTGTGAAGAATCATCTTGAGGAATGCTGAAGTGGTTTCCTATAGGATACCATGATTTTTAAGCTGTATCTTACTTTGTGATAAATCACATGAAGGAAAAAAAAAAAGACAAAACTCTCCTGCAGCATTATCACATGCCTTAAGCAATATAATCATGAGAGTGTTTTTTCTTTAATAAAGAGATTACATGTTTGCAAATAATAAAGACATAAGACATTTCACATTGTAGTGGGAATAGTTGCTGAAGTAGTTTTCCTCTTTAAACTTTAAAATCTAGTTTTGAGAAAAGGAAGTCCCAGAATTCTCCCTGGATGATCAAAGAAAGCATATTTAAATTCTAGTTGTTGAAATGCATTGCAGTTTGCAAACCTGGAATATGAATTTGCGCTTCTGTTAAAAAATATCAAAGTTATCTCCCAAGGCTCTTCAGGTTAGAGTATATGTTTCTTTTAGATGGGCAAACTAAGGCATGGACTAATTATTTAGTTGTTCCAGGTCAGCTAGCTTATGCGAGAAGTATAATCAAAAATCCCAAGTGCCCACTATGCAGCATAACTCAGTAAACAAACTCTTTCTTTGCTTCTTTGCTTTAAAACTGTACTATCCATTCTTTGTGAAGAAAACTGAAATAAAATTTCTTCAGAAAGCTATTTCAGTTCTGGCTCACATTAAATGTTGAAATTTAAAGTGGGTGCTTGATTGTTTTTCATTTTTCTTCCTTTTTCTTTCTTTGCACATGAACTGAAACAGGATAATCATATTTTATTTTGCAAGAGAGGCTGTTAACCTTTGTGTGGTATGTGAACTATACACGAAATAATTGTCTGCACCAGTACCCCGACATTATGCCTATGTAACTTGAACTGGTCTTGCAAGATAGAGCAAAACAGAGAATCCTGGGAACAGGATTAGACAGAATACTGGATTTTTACTTGTTACTGATCTGTTGCATCCAAGTTGCAGACTGGGTTGCGCATAGTTGTGATCAGTTTTTTGCACTACAGCTTGTGCACCTTGTGTGGGCCAAAGTAACACACATTACATGGAAAATCAAGAAATCATTATTAGTCTAACTGAAGTCTTAACAGTTGGATCAAAGAACTATTTATCTGATTACAATGATATGAACATGGTTCAAGATCCAGTCAGTAAAACTGATACAAACTTTCTAGGGTCTGCTTCTTTCTCTGGTGTTATGCTTCCTCTTTAACTGCCCGTGTGGGGCCGAAGGTGGATGGCTTCAGCCAGAGGGGAAAATTAGGAGCCTGGGTTGAAGGTATCTTTTCGTGTCCCTGTCCTTCATGGAAGGAGGGTGCTGATAGTGGGGGCTGCTTCTTGGTGCTTACCGGCAGGAGTAGGATGTTGGGGCTTTCACTCTTGGATCTACCTGGGGTCAGTTTTGTTTGTTATTTATATACTTAAATAAGCTTTACACTATGTTCTTTTGTCATTGGTCTGGAAATCCATGTTAGATCTGAATTTATTACATATGATTTGTTTTATGTATGTTGA
This sequence comes from Apteryx mantelli, assembly GCF_036417845.1. Lineage (NCBI taxonomy): Eukaryota > Metazoa > Chordata > Aves > Apterygiformes > Apterygidae > Apteryx > Apteryx mantelli. Next base: position 8,296,424 of record NC_089990.1, on the reverse strand, counting down.
ATAGCTGATCTTTATTCACTTTGGTTTGGCTTTACCCAGTTCCCAAGGTTGCATTGCTTTGCCCAGTAATTGCCCAGTGGAGAGTTGCTTCGTCTTTGGCCTTATCACCCTGTGTCTGCTCTTTCATGGCCTCCGCTATTATCCCATGGCTGTGCTCCTTTATGCTGCATTATTATACTAGGGTCACAGAGGGTTCATTCTGCACAGAGTAACTACTCGTTGTTATTATTATCTGTTACAGAAATATATATTAAACATAGATGTTATACTGCACAGTCATACAAAGCTAAACAAAAGCTAAAACAAATTAGGCAATGGCCATCAGACAATTGCTGTAGCTAAAGAAGTGAAAACAAAGTTTACAGGCTTAACTTAAAGCCCATAGCCTGTTACAAGGAATGGCCACACTAAATTGATTAGGCTACAAGGCTGCAGGCTACATAATTTTGTCCATGCTGTGACTGCTGAAAATTTTGTCATTGATTTAAATGAAGCCAGTAGTTTAATCCTATGAATATAGCATTCAGCAGCAAATAAGTAGAAAATGAACATTAAAGGAAAGGAAGCGGGGGGGGAAGCAACAGAAAAAAAACAAATGCTTATGTAAAGGAAATAGGGATTCCAGAATAGAAGATACTTCTCCCCCACCCATTATCTAAACAATCACTTTACATTTTGTGTCTAGGACTTATAGGAGAATTATACCGGCTCCAGCTGAACTATATCATCTCACCATATAGTTCTTTGCAATAAAAAAGCAGAAAGTACCAATGCCATATTTCTCACAGCTTTCAGAAAAATTGAATTCCTAGAGTTTGTACCAGGAAAATGTTTCCAAAGGTATTAGGGAGAGTGCTTAGAAGTGCTTTTTATGATGTCTTTTTATAGGTATTGCTGGGCAGCAGCCTTTGACCACATTTATTAGTGGGCCTCTTAGCATGGTCCAAGTGCATTTACTTCTGTATATTAAACACTTCCTCCTATGCTAGGTTATAGCTGTTTGTCTTCCAGTTGTATTCGTACTGGCCCAAGTGCACTTTGCAGAAACGCACAAGATGAAGAAGGAATTTGTTTGTGCTTCCTTCCTGCTCCCCATATACCCATTCTGGGGTGGGTAAAATGTTACCCCTCATTTTAAAGACCTTACTTACAAGTGGAAAATACACTCTCACAATTGCATTTTCTGCTATATTTCTGTACAGTTGTCAAAAAGCCAAACAACAAGATCCTTTCCAGAATTGCAGAGAATTCATATTTAAGGGGGGGGGGAAGATCTTTCTATAACTTGTTTTTGTTGTGTGTATGCTTTTTTTTTTTTTTTTTTTTAACATAAAGTAAACCAAAGTAAGTGAAATTAATCCAAAATCTCTGGTTACTTCTTACCCCCAGATCTGTAGCCTGATCCTGATCCAGCCTATGTTAAAAGTTCATACGCTGCCTAAAGAGAGAGGCATAATTTTTTCATTAATTTCAAGATGATGATGAAGTCATCTCTGTTGTTTCCAATCCTTATCTCCCAATGTCTCTGTGAATCAAATATTTCTCAATGGCTTTTTAATATCCTTCTGGATTCCTCTCCAAACTCATTCTAAATAAAGATACCATCTTGAACAGCATAGTAGGCAAATTCACTTTTTATAAATTAGTATTTCTGCTACTAATTGGACAGTTTATAAAATATGAAGAATCAAGGATATATTATTGTGTCTTAAAAGACTTCAACAAATATGTGAATTTTTCATTCATTCTTGAGATACATGTATATTTATACATGTTCAGTTCTCAGTGGATAGATAATAATAGACAGGATACTAAAAAGGCCTTTCTTTGTGGGCACAGGAGTAAAAAAAAAGCTTAAAAGGTATTATTAAAGGCAGGATTGGGAAAAGGCAGAAGGGAGTTTTCAGGTGAGACGAGCAAAGCTTGTGGGTGTGGGACAGGGGCTCTTTATAGATGATGGGCCTTATGGGGAGGGGGTGGCGAGCCCTTCTCAGAGGAGGGTGGGAGGGGGGAGCAGGTGCAGAGGGGAAAGGGTGCTCGGAGGGAGGGCAGTGATGGTAGCAGCTGATTCTGTACCTCAGCCTGATGTTAATTTGGCATTGATGAACTCCAGCTGCACTTGGTAAGGGAACTAGCCCCTGAGTCACGTGTCCTTATTAGGGATTTAGACTGAGCTGTTTAACACTTCCAGGTGTCATATTATCAAGTGACTGAATACTGGTGCCCTTAGTTAGATCCTACAAGGCTCCTTATGCAGCATATGGAAAGAGTAAAGCACTCTAAAAATGAATTTTACAGGAACAAAAAAAGTGGTTTAGGGTCTGTATAATTTGACAGTAGGAAATTTCAATAAAAAGTGAAACTTAGATTGAAAAAAGAGAGGTGGAAAAATCTTCTCCTGAGAAACATAGCTTGGTGTTTTAGAACTTTGGGAGTTTGGAGAGTTCCTGCCTCTGCTCTCTGAGAGTTTTTTCATCCATACAACTTCCGCAGCTTGACTGACTGTAAGTCTCTAAAACCCTAATTTGTTATCAGAAATGAAGTCACTTGCTGTCTAGCTGTATCTGGCAGTTGGTTTTGTTTTCATGTTTTTATTACTACAAAAATTGAGTTCTAATAGAAGTAAAAATCTTGGTTCTTCTTTTCCATCCTAGAAGCAAGATTTGCATTTGCAATGATCTGAAAAAGCTTCAAATTCATAATAACTATGTGGACAACTTGAACATTACTTTTAATTCAAAATAAGACAACTGAACAGTAATGCATGTTTTCTCAGTATTTTATTGGTGTGGGCTTTTGTGTATGGACTGTAGCATCATTGTTAAGTGAGGAAAGTTTACTCTATTGGCTTCTACCTTATAATACAGGACAGTATCACAGACATGGAAGGAAAGTTTTTTTTAGTTGAGGTACTTTTGCTTTATTGTTAATGATTCAGACTTATGTTGTGGAATCTTTTTATTTTGCATGCTTTGAATCAAGATCCTATTGAAAGCCTTTCACTTGTAACAAGGTTGCAGTTTTCACTATGTCTTTGTTTTATGTTTAAGAAGGAGGCTAGCTGTTAAAAATGGGTAGTGAATTATTTTTTTTTCTTAGTACATTAATTTCTAGCAAACAGTTGTCTTAGGAGTTCTGCAACAGATCTGTAGTTGCGCTGCTGGAACTGAATATAGATATTTTAAAGTATTAATATAGCTTTAATTGTCTTCCAATACTGGTATCATAGGAAACCATCTAAGTATGGATTGTTTTGCCACAGCCACTTTTCTTCCTGTCTAGTATACAAGATTGCTACTAGGGAGGAAAGATGTTTTTGTTTTTTAAAGAACACTTAGTCTTTCAAATCTTTGGCTCTGCAGACTGATTTCAAACTGGAAGTTTGTTTAGGCCCTTATTGGAGTTAACTGTATTTAAAAACATTACTGTTCAAGTTGCTTTGCCTTAACCGGCAAACAGCTTGATGAAAATGCCTTTTTTATATTTAAAATTTATTTTTCTTTTTAAAAAGTCTCCCATGGAGACTTTCTCCTGAGTCTTTTTTTGTCAATGGCTTTTGAAGAGGAAAAAATATAACTGATGCTTTTCCCATGTTGAATTTTGTTTGCTTTTTAAAAATAATAATAATAATGAAAAAAAAAAAATCCAAAACTTCAGGATCCAGAAATCTTTCTTGCCACCTACTTATGGTGTTTTAATTGTAACAAAAGACAGCTCTGAAAGCAGGTTGCCTGGTTGCCTAGCAAACTCTGTTAAGGATATTGCCTGGTGTGAAGAGATATATGTATCTTTTAATATTTATTTTTATTTTTAATTTAATCTTTTTCTTTAGCAAATACTTCTATATCTGTCCCGATCTGGAAGGTAAGACAGACTCTTTCCTCTTCCACTTGGAATTTGATAAAAATTCCCAAGTGTAGGAAATGCAGAGCTTTTTTGGGTTAAAATACAGTTAGCTTTCAGTTTGTCCTGTACTTCAGCATTATATTAAGCATACTTCAGTGCAGTCTGCTGAATTTGGGCTTTACATGACTTTTATTTTTTGCTGTTGAATCAATCCTTTTCTTCATGTGAAAGGAAGGAAAAACTTAATCAAAACTAAAAGAAAACATCATTATTTATGAACTTTTTAATGAAAAGTATTGTATATATCAATTGTTCTGTTGAGTCTTAGAGTGAAAGAGCTAAGAGAATTGCTGGCTTTATATTTTAGCTTCATTTTCCTATTCTTCTTTCTCCATCAATCTGTACAGGTTTGATGTTGCACTCTGAAGAAATCTATGTGCCTACTTAGGACTAGCTTTTGGCCATTTTTGTAATGTCCTTTTCTTGCAACAGTTTACTGGAGTGATGAAGCTGTGAATGCTGAGAGACTTTTAATAAAAGGGGACTTCATATTGCATTCTCACTGTAGTTGGTGATTTATGATAAGAGACTTGCTATGCTGGGTGTTCTTTTTTTCTTTTTTTATTCAACTTTATACTTCAGCTTGGATGGCCTACACATTTTCCTATAGGGGATATCTTTTGAACCTGGATATAAATCTCACAGTGGCAATGTTGGTAGAGACAAATGTTTCTTTCTCAGATTCTCACCTCTGTTTAAATCTGCACAGTGTAGAAGTCCTGGAGTGCAATTTTTAACTGGTGTTTTACAAAGTGAAAGAGCAAATCCATACCGAAGAAGAGAATTAAAAAATGCTGCTTGAAAGTCATGTCTTAAGATGCTTGTGTTTTATGTCTGTGTAAGCATTTAAAAAAACCCCTCAAAACAGAAATCAATCACCTGCACATACTTGTGTGCTACATTTAATTTTACATATGAAACGCAACAAAAGTTAAAATGCAAAAAAAATGTTTATTTCTAGCTTCCAGATTTTTAATCAATGTTTCTCATGGAGGTGAGAGACAGGAAACCAAATGTTTCGACTTCCTGAATCTTTTCAGGACAAATACCAACACCCATTTTGGGGATATTAGTAATCTGCTATATTAAAATGTTGACAAAACTGTATGCACCTACACTACAAATTGGGTATCTCCTTCCCTTGTGCTGGGCAGCTATTCCAAGAGGCATGGAGTTGCAGTTGCACTTCATTCAGTGTTGTTCAGTGAAGTGGATTTTGTAGAGCTATAGAGTAATACTTTGTTAATGTGTCAGCCATGTAGGGAGAAGGAGGATGCTAAAAGTTTTGGTTCCTGTCTTTGCTGTACGCTTTATCCATAGGTTATTTATTCATTTATTGTTCACAAAAATCTTATACTTGCAATCTTTAGAAGTGATCTTTTTCATTTTCATTAGAAATTGCATTTAGGAGACAGGGACTGTGAAGGGTTCAGATTTTAATTAAATCATGTCTGTTTTTACCAATTTGTCTTAACTATGGGGGAAATATGAACTGAGATTAGTGTTGCATGAAGAAAGAAATCCATCTTTTGAGTTGCTGGTCTTTCTAGGAGTTAAATTTTTTCTAACATAAATCTGGCTGTTCTTGCTAAGGCTAATTATTCACTTGTCCATGGTGCTCAGATTCTATGAAGCAGACGTGATAGACTGCAGTTACTCAGTGTGGACAAGGTCAGCAACAAAATGTGCATTTCTAAGTGATTCTGGGGCTGAATATAACTTATTGCAGTACTGACCAAAGCATGAGAGGTTCTTTCAAAGTCCCAAAGAAGATGCAGTTCATACTGCAAAGAATGTACAGTAAGTTAGGTGTGTAAAGGGCAGAGATATTCAACTGGAAATGTTACGAATTCTTTTGAATGTGGGGGGATATGAAGGACTCCCTACAGCTAAATCTCCTGTGTCTGCTGGTATCACTTTGTTCTCTTGCCTGTGGACAGAAAGATGGTCACATTCAAGCTCTGTGCCAAGGCTATTTCTAAAAACTGTTGATACAGAACAGTTCCAGGGTAGTGGTGTTTTAACTAGCACAATAAAATAAAGTATTATGCTCAGGACACCAATGGAAGCTGTCAACACTTTTTAAAAGTTGTTACTAGCTTCAGTGTCTGGGCCACCATTGGTCCTTTAAGTATAAAAAATTTTTCGTATCTACAAAGTCAGTGAACCCTTCTTACAGGACTTGATACAAATTTTGCTTTGCATTGTTTTGGGAAATATGGACAAAGGATACAAAGCTAATTTCTTTGTATGACATTACATTACCTTTGATTTATTTTAGTTACTTCTGATGACTTAGGTTACCCCAGTAACCTACAGACCAACACAAGTAATCATAGTAATAAAAATAACTTGTTTTCTTGATTGGGAACCGGCCTCTTCTATGTAGTCTGAAGATGATGATTTAAAAAATAAAACATTCCCCCTCCCCCAAAACAAAACCCAGCTTTTTTGTGAACCTTTAAACATCCTCAGAAGTATTTGATAAATTTAATGATTAGTTCTTTATGTTAGTCAGGGTTTGGGTCAACTCTGTTTCTGATATTACGAATTCTAGGAGTAAGAAGAGCAAATGAGACTAAAGTAGGGAAAACATAACTGTAGTAGTGACATAAAGGTGTTTTTGCTAGGAAAGTTGTATAGTAAGAAGCATTAATGTCATGACTGTACTATGGTGGGAATTAGACATGCTTCTAAGCAAGACTCCTAGTTAAGCACTAGCCAAAAAAATTAGAGAATGGAAAATTTAGTGTAGTGTTTTTCATTCTTCAGGGTCAAGACTTCTCTGTCAGGGTCTGTGAAAGACTGGGAAGACTTGAGGGCATCTGCAAGGCGGTGGTTTTGGAAAGGCTTTATGCACACTGGTTCCATGAAAACATTTATCACTGGCTTTTTTTGTATGTTTTTTTTCTTTTTCAGAAGTAAGTCAAAGCTTGGTATATCTGCAGGTCACATTGTCAATATCCTGTTAGATTAGTATCTGTGTCTCCTGATGATAGTCTTGTAAGATAGGTGTTGGTATCACAATAAGCACAGCTGTGACTTATCTGTGGGGCTGTTTTCTATTGTGTTGCTGAAGAAACGTAATTAGAAAGCAAAAGGCATCGTTCCAGCAGTACTGACTGAAGATCATCTACAGAACTTCTGTAATAAGAGAAATACAGGACAAGAAAAAATTCTGTGTATCTTGGCAACATTATTGGAACCATGCTTCAAGGGCAGAATTGAAATCATCCTTGCAAAGGGGTGCAGACGCAGGTCGTTGGATAGACAGCCTTGTAAGAGTGGCAAAGCTCCATCTTAGGTATTACAAATGAAAGTGAAGCCTGGGAACATTAAAGTATTTCTGTTGTGGTGCGTATGAACCAGTGGGTGTGCTGCTTTTCTGTTAGTGTTTTTTTTGTGTGTGTTTTTTTAACAATTAATTTTGCAGACTTTAAATGCTGCTGTTCAGAACAGTAGATTCAACTGTTAGACCACAGTAGACAGGTCTGCATTTCAAAAGTTTCTTCAAGGTAAATGCTGTGACATATGTCTTAATATTGCTATACTTAACCAAATTGCTGCATTAATCTGACTTCTTATCTGTCACCGCTTCATGAAGAGATAGTGTTCTAAAAACCCTATAAAGGGATATATGGCTTCCCTTCTTACTGAAAGAGCAAAAATAATCTCAATGGGTAAGATGCTTAGCAGGCTTCAATCTGAACTTTTCCATAGGTAGTTACAGTAGCTGAGATACTTGCTTTAAAAAAGTCCTTTTTTGCTATCAACAGAAAAGCTAAAACTACCTTATTTTGGAGGAGCTCATTCACTTACTTTTCTGGGCATTAAGCTGAGAATCCAACTCCTACAAAGTATTCTTGGAGGAATATCAATCAAGATGTGTTGTTTTTCATTTTGTCATAAACTACATATTTCTTGGTTTCGCATCTAAAGTGCAGGTTTTCTACAACTGCCAGTAAGATTTCAATTTGGAGTCATTATTTGGAATAGAGAAGCTCATTCTTAGCAAAATATGAACCCAGAATTTTATACTTGCATCTCAACCAAATAATAGCTAGAACTTGATAATGATACGCAAGTGATTGAGTGGTATGAACACCCAGAAAGGACAGAGATTGGTTTTAGTAATACAAAATATTAATCCTGAGAGCAGCAAGACAAAATTCAAGAAAAGAACACTTAATGCAGTATTTCGGGACCAAATATACCTTAAGTGTGAATTTCAGCAAATGATAAAACTGCTTCTAAAAGTAAATGATGAAAGCCTCACCTCATTATAACTGAACTAAACAGGCCAAGGCACTGTAATAATAACTTCTGCCTAGTCTTTTGACAGACACAGTAGAGGCATGATAGGTCTTTGATGTTTTAAACTTCTCTGATTCCAGAAATATATTCATAAAGTTAAATCTGTTTTCACTAGAAACAGTAAGATTTTGGAGAATAGACAACTATGTTTTAAAAATGGCTGGCATATGTTAGGTAGTATTGGAAAGAGTATCTGAAAGGACTGATTTGAATCGATCCTTTTCTCGCATACCATATATGTATTAATGGCCTAGTTAAATATTACAAATTCCATATTTTTCATACTATTTTAATGTTAATTATTTGTGGGTTAACTTGTTTCTTTTCTGTGAACTGATGCAATACCAGTTTACTTTAATGGAGAGAGACCGAGAGAGACCTCCTGCTGTCATTAGAACAGCTGGGCAATGGATGGCCGGATGCGAGGCAACCTTCAGGACTTTTTAAAAGAAATGTTGAACCTATACTTTCTTTTTTAGAGTAGTTAGAAGGTATAGAGTGGAGGAAAGTCTGTACAGTATTCTTTATTTACCGTTGACTTCCTCTCTCATTGACTTTCCCAAGACCTTGTATCCTTAGCTGGTAGAAGTTCCTGTTGCCTTAGAGAAGTCTGGGAGCTAAGTGTGGATCAGGTGCCAGTGACTTGAGAGAAAAATTCTTCTGCAAATAATTAATACATGAGTATCTGGTCATTTTTATGATTTGTATTTGCAGGGAGAGAAGTTTGATTTGGTCAGTTTAAGCCCTGGAAATAGTGAGTGTTTCTTTTATGTCCCTGAGGTGGCTTGTTTCAAAGAACCTCCTCATTTTTTTTCATATGTCTGGTATAAACTGAAAACATCATCACTAGCGAGTGGTGTATAAGTGAAATTAGGTACTGAATTTGTGAATCAAGGAGGTAACAGACAGTGATGGCAAACGCATAACTGTAATTCTTCTGAGAACAAGTAGGTGCTCCTGTCATGCTTGAGTAAGACTGACAATACATTCCATAGACTGCGGTATCTTAAAGCTAAATTAACTTGCTTATTATCTCTATAGTGATTTTTTGGGGGAAGACTGGAATTAAATTTATCAAGGCTTAGAGATGTTAATATTGTTGTTCAACTACACAGGTATATGGTTTTTTGTTAATTTGACAAGGCTAAGGTATATTGACACTAATACAGTACTGCTGTTCCTATTTAGCTTACTTAGATCTGAAACTCTGTATTCTCTTACTTGAACTTGTATTTGCAAAGGGCTACTTTATACAGGCAAGGATATAAGTGACTTTTATATTGTATTTGTTCAACTAAGCAGACCTGAGAACATAAGTCATGTTAGGACTGTTATAGGTATGAGTGCAGGTTATATTACTTAAAACAAGAATGTGTCCATATTTCATGGTGAAAATGCGATGGTGTTTTGCTGGTTTCTAGAGGAGGTTATTATAATAGGTGAAGACTGTGCATAAATTATGATCAATTACTGATATGTGAAATACAGAATCTCTAAATACTTGAAAAGTAGAAAGTGTTGAATTGTTTTAGCAGAAAAAAACCTGATCAATGTCTCTGGAATGTAAGACAGATCATTTTGAATTTTGTGAGTAACTCTTACTTTCCTTACAGGAATCTCACCTGCATAGGAAAAACAACTTAAAGAAATCGTTAGGATGTTGAGAAGGAGCAATTTTAAATGCCAAATACCATTAATAAGAAAAGTATCACAGTATATCTTGTTTTATAACAACAGAAAAAGAATTTCTCTGGCTAAATTATTAATATATTGTTTACAGTTTACAAAGAAACAGCATCAGTATTTGGATAGCTAAGAATCTTTGTTCTTTTCTTTTTAGCATGCACAAAGTCAAGGAAAATTTAGAGAAATGATCAAATTAAGTATTGAATTTCTTTTCCTGGCTTTGTTTAAAAAAAAGAAAATGGGCAAAGTTTTAAAATCATTTATCCAGAAAATTATATTTGTTTCATTTGGGACTGTGTAATACCTATTGAACCTCAGTTCTGTACCTTTTGCTTTCATGTTATTAAAAGTGATTTTTCATACATTCGGTGGTGGTTAGTTCTGGTGTTTGTATTGCTTTTAGAAAAAGGCATTTTTGAACCAGTGCAATATAACTGATATTTAAACTGTTATCACTTTGGGTTCAGCCATACACATCCATCCACACTGTGGATTTTAAGCTATGATCTCTTTGAAATGCAAACTTGTAACTTCATGAGTCCTGCGTGAATTTGACTCCTTCATGTCCTGAATCCTTTAAAGTAATGGAAGTAGTCATTCATAACTCCAGGTAATCTTATTGTAATAGCCTATTTGCTGCTCAGAGACCGCTAAGCTACAGCTATGTTAATAATTAAAAAGGGCCAGCACTCATTCTCTAGCCTTGAGGGCAGTTGGCATGATATGGCTTAGTTCGGTAAAGCTGAATGCTTCTTCCTCCCCAACAGTGTGAGCTTGTCCGTATGTCCTGCTGGATGCAGTTCCTGGCCTCTCTGCTCCCAGGTGCTGCCCGGAAGAGCACTGGTTGACATAAGTGCAGCTCAATGGTTAGACAGGATGAATGGCAGTGGGACAGTGCTTGTCCTGTGCCAGCTCCTTTTTGGATTACTGGAACAATCCTAGGCCTACAGGCTGCGGTTTGTTGTTTGCTTTAGGAAAGGAAGGGGAAGGAGTTAAACAGTTTGAACTGCTTCCTCTGTCCAGCAGATGTGGTGGTAATGGATCTCTCCAAAGGATAGTCTGGTCCTGAGAAATACACTGAAAATATGCAAAATAGGTAGAGGTGGAAAAACAGTGCAGCTTTGAGATGAACCATTATTGATTTAGCAAAACAAATCTATTGGTGGTAAGAATAGTGGGGGATGGGGGTGTTTGTGTTTCATGTTTTTTTTTTTTTTGAATATGATATTCAGTTCTTTATCAATTTTAATTCAAAACTCTTATTCCAATTATTTTTTGTGATTAGCGCTGTTTCCTATGCTCACCCAGAGAACAAGTGTAATGAAGGAAAACTCAGAACAAACAAAGAGAACCTATGAGACAAATAGCTTGAGTAATCCTTACCCTTGTTTCTAGGACAAGGGAACAGGGAAGGTTAAACAACATGATTCTCTGCCTTGGAGCTCTTGGGGGCTCATATGGTTGCACTCACCTTTCAGGAAAACGGACTTTGCAACTCTGATGTGAAAACCGCATGGGTGGCAGGTGAGTGGGGAGTTGCAATATCAAGAGGTTTAGAATCTTCTCTTTCTGTCTGTCTGTCTGTCTCTCTCTCTCTCCCCCCCCCCCCCCCCCCAAATCTTGTTTGGGGGATAAACAGAGAACTTAGAATTTTAGAACTCATAGGAGCATTATAGACAAATCTGCAAAAAGCATTTGTATTTCCTTTCCCTGAATTGGCTGTAAAAAGCTGTTCTGAGATCCCATAGGGCCCATGCAATGTGTTATAAATTGCTTGACTAAAAAGAAGTGTACGCTATTCATGTATTGCTTCTACCCAAGGCTATACTATTAAAACATCTTGTGATCGCTATTTCATGTTGTCATTCCTTAATTTTTATTAATAAATAAGTGTAGCTGTGCAGATATTTGCATACTTTTCTGATGGTCTCTTCTCACTTTGGTTTTAGAATAATTGAGGGGCTAACTAAAATGCTTGCATTGTGTACACAGAGGGGTGAAAAAGGAGAGGAATACAAAGGTGCTTAATATTCATAATAAATTATGTAGAAAAATAAATTTTAGGCACTACTAATTTTAACAGCTCAAATTATGAGGACTGTGTTTTCTCCAGTTAGAGTGGATATACTGGTATGATGCAAATGAAGAACGACATGAAACAGCACTGTTCTTCCAGTTTGGTGTTTGTTTCTATTCAGTCTTACTCTCACCCTTACTCACACTGCATGGTACCTTTCTCTCTTTACTTCAGTTGGATTCCTTGCAGAGTAAGATGCTACTAAAGGGTTGCAAAGGTGGCAAAACTTAGCTTTTGGTTATCGATGAGAGTTGATGCTGCTTTTTTTTTTTTTTTTCCTCCTCTTGTCTTGTATAGTTTCTAAGTCTTTACTACAGTGGACAGTTATCTTCCTGAATTTTATATTTCTGTCACTGATGACCTCTTTATTTTCCATAGTGATATTTTATCACCACTAGACAGGATAGCCATTTAATTTGTGAGCCCTCTAACTACGGGCTGTGTGCAGAGTACATTTTTAGAGCAGCGTGTGATAGAGTAACTGATAATAAAAGAACCTTGTATCTAGATCAAAAAAAAAAAAAAATCTGTTAGAGCTCTCATATGAAAGAGGTTAATGGATTCCAAGGAAGAAATGAACTGGAGTGTGTTGTCATTCAATCATACTGAGGTTTGATTTCTTTTATCAGGCTGAGTAATGACTGCAGGCACTTGCACTTTTCATATCATTATAATTTGCAATAAAATGAAATGCTGAGGACTTGCCACATTAGCTGAGGAATAGTAGTTGACCATTTGCTTGCAGAGATTCATAGCCTGTTCTCTGTGCTCATTTCAAAACACAGTAAAGAAACACAAAAGATTGGTTTTACTTATTTTTGATGAGATCGGGTATATGGAAAGTAGAGTATCAACTTGTTCATATATGCAGACACTTGCTCCCCTTCTCTTTCAGCTGGGTCTGCATGCATCTGAAACAGCTGAAGTACTCCTATAAGCTCCTTTGAGTGATGGATAAGTAGGAAGCATCTTGTAGTTACATCTTAAAAAATGACTGAAAATAACTTACATAAAAGATGAAAGCCATCTCCCTCCTAAACTAAACTAACTTGGTGAAATCAAAGCTTTCAAAGGCTCAGTTAAGCTCCTGAATTCTGACTTGACTTCCTTAGTCAACCTTTTTTCAAGAAAGCAGAACATCCAGTGACTCCTGTGAGAATTGGAATAATTACAAAAATGGAGATTCAGGTGTCTGACTTCTGGTATCTAATTGTTATAAATAGGTCACTGGACATGTTCAGAAAAAACTTTGTTAGCTCTTTATTCTTAAACACTTTTTCCAAGAGCAGCCGAAGCCACCTGTGACTGTCTCTTGGTGATCGTCACTTATTTGCTTTGGATTTTTTAGGCTTTTGGGTGGCAAAACGGTCTGGAATTAAATGCACTGATATTTTACTGACACTAATATAGTTCAAAAACCCATAAAGAAGGGGGTAAAACAAAAAAACCCTGAATGTTCCAGACCAGCTTAATGCTTTTGTCCATATACTGATGATAGAAAGCCTTTCTTTAGCTTTGAAATTATTCAATACATAGAGTAAATGGGTTAGAACTGAATTTCTTATAGAAAGTAACATCTTCTGTAAACATTATAAAGAAATACATATATAATATTTGCAGAAAAGCACTTTTTCCAGAGTTTTTATATACAATCTGCACATCATTAAATTAAAAAATAGAAAGCAATTCCACCACGTATTCCTAGCAATGGTGCAATATTGTCACTTTGACAGGATATCAGACTATTGCCCACATTTATAGGTACTTAGACATTGTGTAAAATGATATACACAATATTGCTTACTGCTGTACACTTTATATATTGTTCCTGTCAAGATAAAGCTAATGCATACATTAGGTTTACTTACCACTCCCTTTTTGTATTCTAAAATATGTGGTTGCCTTTTCAGAAAAGCTGTCTTTTTACATTTTCTAGCTGATGCTTTGAATTACAATGCTCATGTCAGATTGTATTGGTCCTAGGAGGGAACTGAACGATGCACCTTCCAGAAAGGAAGCAATTAGATGGCCTGTTTTCTACAGTGAATTTTCATTGTTTTAGTTGCAGTCTGGTAGCAGGGTGTGTGTACACTACGAAGAGGGGAGGAATCCACCAAGTAGCTGGAAGCAAAATGCTGACAAGGAAACTGCCACAGATGTGATCACTTGATAAGAGGACAGATGATGGTGGTATTTTTTCTTCTTTCTCAGACCGGGGAACTTGGAGCTAGTCATTCTGGTTCTCCTCTTAATTGCCTGTGATTCTTCTGTGCATGAGTTATTTGAGAAAAGAAAGCTATAGAACAGACCATGGAAAGGAAACTTACTGTATTAAAGAACCTTCCATATGTTTCTCTGAATAGATTAATACAGAGCTTTTCCCTTGTGTAAAGGCCAGTTTATATTAACTCAATTCTGTTCAATTCTTAAAGCAGATCTCTTGCTTGTAAACTTAAGAGAGTGCCAAACATAATGTTTGTAAGCATTATAACCTGTTTCATAGCATGCAGGAATTATGTATGCTAAAGCTAAAAGTTAAGTATTTTCTAAGGCAGTAGTTCTCCTAGTAATGTCAGCAAGCAGCTATTGCATTCAGAGGCCCCAGTGAAGATTAGTATTCAGTTATGCTAGGCACAGTACTGTAATACAGTAAGAGTCAGTTTTCTGTTCCAGAACTTCACAGTTTCAATATAAGCATCAAAAAACTCATCCAAATTAAAGATGGCTTAGTGAAAAAGTCAGAACTGGCACTGAATCTCCGAAATGCCAGTAAAGTGCTCTTCCTGCTTAATACTGGGAGACCAATAAAACTCTTTTTTGGTTAGCTTAACTCTATACAGATGTGTTGCAAAATTATGCCCACAAGTGGACTCATGCCATTCAAGTGGGGTCATTGTCAACATGTAAAGCCATGGGGGGATTTTTTGTGTTTTTTTTTTTTTAACAGTTGAAATACTGGTTGAATTTTTAAATATCCTGTTTCTGTTGAATGGTACATTTTCTTCAGATTTAGAGATGTTGGAAGGCATAATATATGGATCCACATTGCAAATGTATATACAAGTTGGGAGAATGAGTATAAATATATCATAGATGCAAAATACTAAATTTAGTGCATGTTTAGTCTTGGCAGCTGACCAGATCTTTTTCCAGTTTCTTGCAATAACATTATATATCAGTTATGGCAGAAGCTGAAATATTTAAATCTGTAATACTTATCTGACAAAATTCAAAAATTCAGTTTTTGTACTTGATTTGGGCAACACTGGAAAGTTGTTAGCATCAGAGCAAATATTTGATAACCTAAATGGAACTCATCCAACTAAATCTTACTTAGGGTAAAATGTGGATAGTTTTGTCAAGGTGCATGTTGGTCTTTTGAGGTTATTAGAATCTAAAAGTATTGCAAGAAATGCTAATAAATAGTAATATTAGAATATATATGATTTTTCTTAAATCAAACTCTGTTTCTCTTTATTGTTCCTCTGCTTAACCATGATATTTCAGTCTCAGTCTGGAATCCAAGTGAGGGAAAAATATGTAGTCTGCTCTCAGGCTTCCAATATTAATATGGATAGTCCTCATTTATTTATCCTGCCATTGTGTTAGGTTTTTTTGAAGTACATACTGTATTTTGTCATTTCTGAATCAGTCTTGGATTTGCAATGTAGTGAATCTGGAATTAAAATAGGAAGAATTCTGCCCCTTGTTTCCTGCTTGCTGTCACGACGGCAGAACTGACAGGTCTGGCCCTACCTGCAGACATCATGCCGCCGCTCGGCTTGACTCTGTTCTGTTGACAGCTTGGAGCAGGTCTGCCTTTCAGTCAGAGGGAGTGGGAGCCACATTTGGAGCTGGGATATACAAAAATACCCATAAATTAGGTTTGCTTCTTTTTATGATGGGTTAGAGAAATGCAAAGGCAATTTTAGAAGGGGGAAAATACATCAAGTGTGCTATAGCAGAGTAGGCATATTAAAATGTATTAGGAGGATGAGTTCTCCATTGTGATAGTGGGTTGTAGGGTGTGAGTAATGGGAGAAATCATAGTTTAATCAGGAAGAATGATAGAAAAGCTGACTAGAAAAAGAAAGTACTGAAGGAGTGGTCCAGATTTGTGAGCAGAGGGCTGAAGTTGATGCACACTGCCCCTGTACCCGCTGTCCTGAGTACCCATGAATAAATGATCTTAAGATCCCTTTAATAGAAGTAGGAAAATTCCTTTTGCTGAGATCACTTGCCAAAAGAGAGGAGGAGAGGAATCTTAAAGATTAGACATTTTATAGACTTTGTAGGCCATCATTTAATGTCTGGATATTTCTAGATTTACTATAATACTTTTTTTTTTTTGTGCCTTAGTTCCCCAGAATAAAAAGATTAAAGGAATAATTTTCCTAATCACTATGATCCTGAGAGAGTGATTTGTGTTATGAGGTACACATTGTGTTGATAGGAACTACATACTGTAATGGTTGCTAGCAAGGTGAAAGAAATGACTAGTATCTATTCTGCAATATAATTATTATTGCTGTTATTTACAATGTAAACTGATTTATTGAAAGAGATGCTCACTGAGCTATTTCATCAAAAGGAGTGAACCAGGTCAGGACCAGAGATCTTTCTGGCAGGAATTAATACATGCCATCATAATTCCATTAGCACTTCAAAAGCTGAGGGTAAAGAAAAAACAATCCAATTTCTGATATTGGCTGCAGAAGGATTTTACCCAAGAAATGATTGCGAGATGATTTCTACAGGAAAAAGAGTAGGGGTATCATTCAGGAAAAGGGATTTATGACTGTTAGCCTAAACAAATAGGGGTAGGAATATATCGCAGGGCTCAAAGATCTTGCTATATTTCCCCTTTAAGGGCGTAGGTTATTTTCAGAGATTCTGCCTTCTGAGTAAATAATAACTTAAGGTGCTGACATTCCCTAACCCAGTTACTTGGTAGTGTTTCAATATTCCCATGCGACCAGGATCTAGAAAGTAGTTACAGAGCTTATAGAAAAGAGTACTGATTTTAGTTATATATCAGGAGAATTTTCACTGAGCAACATGACATTAGTGCAGACTTAACCAAGTTTCCAGTTCTGGTCATTTGCCTCGTCATTAGAATTGGAATTTCTTGGCTTTGTTCCTGGCCTCCGTACATCTCTTCATCTCTTTTTGCTTGGTAACCCGCTTTAACAATCTTTAGCAATCTCTACAGAAGCTTTCACATTTTGTGCTTGTGTTTTGAGCTTCTTAGGTGAAAGTTGTAATATAAATGCGCTTTGAAGTTAAGTACTTTTAGCAGGATCAGTTGGGAGAAGTTCAGTTACCATCTTTGTCTGTAATTCTCCCCTCTCCCCTTCTCCTACCTGCAATACACATGGTCCTTTTTTTTCCTTTTCCTTTTTTTTTTTTCTTTCATAGTAGGAAAGTGTTTATTTTCAATATCACCATCTATAATAAACAACAGGTGTTGTGGGTGTTTCCAGGTTTATTCTTGCCAAGAGAAAAATGCATAATCCAGTACTTGACTGCAGGGAGAGCCATTTCTGCCATTAGCAGAGAGTGGAGCCTTGGCTCACATACTGAATTCTGGCAAACTTTGCTCTGTTAAGCGCAAATGGGATTTTATTCATTGTGTAGTCTCCAAATAAATATATGTGCCTGTCCAAATGTATTGTTAAACTCTTCAGAGGGAAAGAGCTTGGATTGGGAGACTTGCCATTTTCATGCAATTAGGAAACAAACAGAACAAACAGGGACCTATATAATTAAAACCTTTGTTTAGCCAAAAAACAAAAACAAAAACCCACACTATGATTAATGTACACATATTTTGGAGTTCAGTCTAGATTTGGAGCTTTTTCTTCTCAAGCTAAAATGTGAAGATTTCAGTATAAGGTCATTAAATCTAATCAGATATTGAAGACAAGTACTGCCATCGAACTAATGTGAACCTCAACATTCTGTTAAATGCTAGAGCCTTTTTAATACTGGGGAGGGGAGGGGAGCTTGTAGGGTGTGGTTTGAGGGGGAATAGCTTGTGGTTTAAATACTTCATGTGGTGAGAATTGGTAGCTCAGGGACCTGGTTATGGTCTAAGAAACCTCAAACTGTATTTTAGAATCTAGAGGTTTAGCATATGAGCCCATCTTACTACTTTCCCTAGCAATGTAGAATTTACCATGCTATTTAGCATATTTTAATATGTTGTCCAGTCTAGTTGTTGAAAAACAGTATTTCTACTGCTGAGTTTTAATTTGATTCAAATTTATCATGGACCAGAAATGGCTGTGTTCTGGGGTAGATATATAGTCTCCTTACGAATTTCACTATAGCTAGCATTTTATTCACTCTTGGTAGTTAAAATCCAGGCATTTGTAATTCAGTTACTGTATACATCACACCTTCTGCAGGACATGTTTCTACTCGGGTTGTTGAGGCTTTATATTGCTTAGTTATTTAGTAATGTGTATGTGTTGAAGATTTTGTTTCTCTGTATTTTTGTTGTTGTTTTTCCTGTGAATTAGGGAAGTTCTATTTAAGTTCTTCTTTGTGGGGTCTCAAACCATCTGTTTATTTAGATCATCTGTTTATTAGATCAGCAGATATGTCTTCAAAATGTACTCTGTAAACTTAAACACTTATCCATTACCTCAGGTAGGTGCTTATTAAGTAAGGGTAAGGAGTACGCCTACGCAAAGTACACTTCTTCAGGAAAGGTAAATACTGTTACTCAGTTTCATTAAAGTGAATTTATCAATCTCTTTATAACGATTTTTTACTTGCAAATCTAGGGAAGTCTCATCAGAGATTCTAAGGACTTTCGTGGGTCTGGCATCTTACAAGGAACATGTTTAGAGGGCAATGTGAAATATTTGAGGGGTTATAGGATGTTAAGGATGCATTCAGGGAAAATATAATTCCATCTTCCATTAAAAAGATTTGCAGGACACTAGGGGCTCAAAAGAGGTGCAGGCTACTATTTTGAACTGGAGTCTTTTGACTGATACAGAAGGCCAATGTGTAGCTAAGCTATTGACAGTTTGCCTCTGTCTCCTATATCTGATTAAATAGGAAGCTATTCAACTTACCTCATGGCTTTGTGTCCCACAAATGTGGAATAGCTGCCATTGCATCACAGGCTTACAGCTGGCTTGAACTTGGGGTAATGCACTTCATATAAAAAACTAGAATCATTGTGCTGCTCATTGTATTTTAACTGCAAGTCAACTTTTTTTTTTTTTTTGGAAAGGAGAAACTAATCACAAATAATTAGGATTCAGTTTTCTTCATTTCCTGTTGTTTTTGATTATAGTGATATCTCTGCTTTCATTACAACTTTTGACAGTTGGCCACGGTTACTCAACCTGACTGTTGGAGCTTGATAATGCTGTCTTAATCAACTGTCATCCTGTATATAAAAAGAATAAGATTATCAATCAAATATATTTTTTACTTGATATTGAAGAGGTGGATATCAAGGCTTAACATAAGTCACATAATGATTTAAAAAAAACCCAACTTATGGTTTGCAAAGAATTAAGTTGTATCTTTTTTGGAATGGGTTTTAAAAAATGTTAATCACTTTTATTTCTATTTTTTTTTTTTTTTAATCTCCCCCCTTCATCGTCATCTTTGTCTTCTTTCTCAGCTTCTGCATTACCTCTGGTTCTGCCCAGTCTGAGAACTGGGGCCACAAGATTACACAAACTGTTAGTTTGAAGAACTGGTTCTGTGGGTTGTTTTCATTGTTCTGTTTGTTTTCTTTTCCTTCCT
This sequence comes from Apteryx mantelli, assembly GCF_036417845.1. Classification (NCBI taxonomy): domain Eukaryota; kingdom Metazoa; phylum Chordata; class Aves; order Apterygiformes; family Apterygidae; genus Apteryx; species Apteryx mantelli. Next base: position 8,276,668 of record NC_089990.1, on the reverse strand, counting down.
TTTTATGTAGTTGATGACTCATACTGTTCTTCAAATGAACTTTTCAAGGGCAAAAATGACTCTAATACATCTTTTGAGACATCAAAAGATATTTCATCCTTGGGGACAGCTACCCAGCCCCTCAGTTCTGAAGATGAGTCTAATTCAGGAGCAGCATCTGAACTTGATCTCTGCCGTTGTTTCTGCATTGGGCCCCAAAAGATTTGGACCTAAATGCCTCTAGATTTTTTGAAGGACTGAAAGTCTAGGTCCAGTTATCATTCATAGCCTGTATTTACATGTAACTTTCTTGATAGAGATAAAACATGTTTTATTCCATTACAGAACTAAAATTCTTCAGATGTTTTTGTTGACCTTGAAATTCTTCAAGGTCACCTCTGTTATCTTTTCCTCTACATTTAGCTTTTTTAAGGTTACCTTCAGGTTTAGTTCAGCGATAAGGCAAGCCTGATTTAGCAGAATTTTAATGAAATCATTGTCAAAAAAAAAAAAAAAGATGTGAGTGGCCTTGTGTTCAATTAGAATAGCTTTGCTCGTTCTGAAGATGCCAAAGCTTTCTATTCTCTAGGCATGTATCTGTAAATGACGACTGTCTAGAGGATTGTTAATTCTCATAGGGCTTGATCCAAAGCTAATTGAGGCCTGTGCAGAATCTCTTGTTACCTTGATTGGAGTTTGGATCAGTTTTTAGTAGCTGTCAAATCTATGAAACACTGTGAGACTGATGGCCAACGAGTCAGTATCTCAGGAAAAATTTTATGTACTGATATTTTAAGATATTTGTTATATTAGGCTCAGTTCAAATTCTTCTCTGTTGTTACCTGTCCTTTCTTAGTGCTTTTTCTTAGTGCCTGTGACACTTTGTATCATCTCATTATCTGTCTCGCAGCTCCTCTGACCAGTCTTCCTTTTTTTCAGTGAGCATGTGAAACCACTCATTTGTGGGTAGGTAAACCTGGTTTGCTTATAATTCTCAGCCCTTGGAGAGGGTTATTGGGAAATGACCTTACTGGCCAGCGCTTGCAGTTGTCTCTTATGTCTTAATGTCTTGCTGCTTTTATTTCACAGTATGCTGCCTCTCATGGTTGACTACAAAATTTACTTGGACCTGATTTGTCATGTCTTTAGTTTACAGCAGCAGTGTGTTTAAGGATAGGCTATAATGCATCTTAGTGTATGTTTATGAAATTAAAAGAAAATCATCATTATGAACATACTGCATCTTCTGCTGTTTTATGGGTATGTTAAAACAGTTTTATGCAGCTCCATTTAACAAAGACTTAAACCTGAAAGCATGGTTTGTTGATTAGCAGATTGAGCTTTAAAGAGATTTTGTCCTGCTCTGAAAAAGGCATTGCAAAGCAGAACCTCTGGTAGTACAACAGTAAAATTAGATAAAGCAATCATGAATTATTCCTACTCAAAAGGAACAAGTTCAATGCTGCTTTTTAGAAAAAATGACACAGGAAAAGGCAAACTTAAGTGCTTTGAAATCTAATAGTAACAGATCTCATATTTGTCATTCTCTCCAGGAGCAGGCCTTTTTGCCCTTAACTCATTTTCATGTTTGAATACAATAGTCTCAAAGTCATGAGACAATCTAATAAGCTCACAGTGATTCAGTACAGCACTATTAAAAATTAAACTGTGTTAATAGAAATGTATTGATTATCTGCTCTGCAGGAAAATTCACTTGTATCTAATCAGTCTCTCCAAACAGGTTTTGGGCCTGTCAGCCACTTCCTGTTACTGGATTCAGAAACTGATCATAACTGAAGAAGGCTTCCGTAAGCTGCAGTTCACAAACCAGATGTTTTCTTTTTGTAAAATTTTTTCATGGATGAAACTGCATAATGTCTACACGTGTTGTCATGATGGTATAAAAGAGAATCTAGTGGCTGAAATTCTGGACTCAAAGGATAAATTTTTAATTCCCTGCTATTCCAATGAACCTGTAACCAAGTGACCATGTGCCTAATTGGTAGGATGCCTACGCTACTGATGAAGCTTGGACCTGAACTTTCCCAAGCCCAACTTGTGTACTGCTAAGAGAACTTGAAATGGCATTTTTGTCACTCGGGTGTATACAAGTTTCCCTCCGGTAAAATGGAGTTATTTACTTCAGGAGGTTTTTTGTAGAGATAAATACAGTAGAGAGTACATACATCAAATGGCAGTAATTGAAACCATATAGGTGCCTTAATAATAGATGCCCACACAGATGTTTAAGGTCAGCTCTCACAACCACTATACTAATGAGTGGTAATTCAAGATAGAATAACAAGATAGATGCATCTTGTAATGAAGAGTCAGTTACAGATGCACCCTACAACTATTCATGCCATTCCTTCCATAAGATGTAAAATAAAGACTGGAAGAGGGGGAATATAACCCATGACAGAATAAAGAAGGGATACAGAAAAATGTTCACTGATTTATCCTATCTTGACTTAACAGGAAGGAAACATGAGTATTGCTGGGAAGAGAGCCTGGTCATAATACACATATGAAATATGTGCAGGAGAGTGGATTTTATAATTACTGAGTGATGGAAAGAAGGACGTGTTAGAAGTAAAATTTAAAAGTCAGGATTAGATGGGGAAAGGCTGTATAAATACTGTTTGTGGCGGTGTAACACACAGGGCCCAAGTTGTGGGCTAAATTGCAAGAAATCATGTATTGTAAGCAGAGAAATGGTAACTGAGCCTTTTAATGTAACAGTGCTGTTGATCTTTGTGACTCTGTCAGGTGGTGGTATCAGAAACAGCAGGCAGTGTTACAGCATTTGTGAAAGTATGCTATTCTAAACTGCCATCCATTTTGCAAAATCATGTCTGAAGTTAATTTGCATTCTTATTTCTACTGAAGCATTTTTATATATTTCAGATTACAAGTTGTGTTGTAGACAGCTGTAGGGTTCTTCGTGCAGAGTTCATCTAAAATATTTTACTATGAAAAAGGGTAATGTTTCCAATAAGGCTTACGAAATGGGGCAGATCCTATAAAGAGCCAACAGTGTATATCCTGAAATGAAGCAGTGTCTCATCTGCTTTTCATTTGTGAAGTGAAAGGGTTGTATTTTTTGCCCTTGTCCTTCGCTCTGTATCTCTGTTCTAAGGATCCAACAAAAATACTAATACTCCTTGGCAGCATAAGGAGGTCACAACTCAAATGAGCTCTGAATATTGTTCCCAAGGGAACCAAGAACTATGTCACACTTGCTCAGTTTCAACATACATAAACTCAGAAACTCTGGAAGTGAGCATATACATTGGAAGTTATATTCTTAATAAAGTCAAATACAATGAAATACTTTATTATTTGACAGACTAAGTTTGAAATGCTTATTTCCAAGGGGAAATAATACCTTTTTTTTTTTAAACCCGCCATGACATATTTAATGATGATGGGGGAGGGAGGGCAAGTGAAATACTACTAATATCCAAATATGGAATACAGTACAAAAGTAAGGATTGTGTACAAACTTTAATTTTGAGCTCAGATGAGTGCACAGTGTCTAAAATATGATTGTGGGCTCTATGGAGAAGGGTCTGTAGAAGGTACTGAATCTCTTATGCCTGTGAGCAGAACAGGGTCTTGTTATGTTGTCATGATTATCGTTATGTTAACTGGATGCTAGGAAGAAATGCTGTTTAATGGTGGGATTTCAAAAATCTACCTGTGCTGTATAACATCTACAAACAGAGAAGGGCATTATGGAAAGTTTCATGTTTACAAAAAAAAAAAAAAGTCATACATGCGGTTGCCTAGGGCAGCAGAATGGTTTTTCTGACTAATTTGGCTGCATTAGAGCTCTAGAGAGCTGAGCTGCTGCTGCTGTAGAGGGAAAGGTCAACATAGAGGAGGGCAGCCTTTTTCCAGTGGTGGGATGGCCGCTCCTCTCAGGAGCAGTAGTGGTGCTTAAACCCTCTGTTTGTCTTGGTAACAGTATGAAGAAGTCTGACTCTGGAGGCTCTGCAGTTCTCTGTCCCAGCCTCTTTCATTCTCTATTGCATCCCTTCCTATAACAGGAGTTGCTCATCCCTAGTCAAGCCTTAGTCTGAAAATAAGGCTTTTCGGAGCAGCAAAACTCAGTTTGGTCTCTGCCCTGAAAAGGTTTGAGCCAGCAGCAGGGACTACATATTCACCTGGATATTTGTTACAAAACTAACCAGGTTTAACTTTAAGTACTCAATCAATGTAGTGTCTGTGAAAATGTTAATTACAGGAGAGTATCTGTAAAATAGCTTTGAGTACCTTAATTCTTCAGTAGTTGCTGTGCCTTTGTTAGGTTGCTGTGTTATTTTTGTACTGTATGTCTGATGTGTAAACCACTAGTTATTTTTCCTGTTCCAAAACTGCTTACATAGATCTTAAATGGGAAAATAATAGATATATGATTGTGATAGTTGAATAATACATACTGAGGTATGTGAAAATTTTAAGAATTGACAAAACACTTCTAAAACACTTTTCTGCATACATGAGGGAAAGAAAATCCTATTTGGTAAATAATAGCAAACCAATCTGAGAGGCAAAAGAAATTAGTAGTTCCTACAGCTCTGTATGTTATACAGAAGTATGTGCAACTCAATAGTATTTCTTGAAATATATTTACACAGTTTGAAATAGACTGTGAAAGTAAGTGGTTATCTTGCTAAAATTAGGAATGTTGAGAGATTCATGACATGCCATTTTGGTGGCAAAGTTATTGGATGACAGTATAGATGCTCAGAAAGATAGACTTTGAAAGGAAGAATCAAGTAATTACCCCCTGCCCAAGACAAAGAAATAAAGAGGAAAACTTGAATCCAGTTTACCACTACTGTGTTACTACTACTTGATTAAATCTGCCACAATTCATTTCTATTTTCAATGTTTGAAGAAGCTTAGCATTTTTCCTATCAAAGTCACACCCTAAAGCAGAGAATACTTAAAGGGTATTTCCCTTTCCTGTTACACCAAATCCAATTTGTGCTCAGGTTTTGTCTCTTTTCTTTTAAATAGGTCATTCCTAGCCTGTCAAGAATAAGCTAAATGACAATTTTTATGTGGCAGAATATACCAATTCCTGGGTTGTTTGGTATATTAACTAATGCTTTCCAGAAGTATTTGATCTTGGAAGGGTGTCTTCACTGCCCTTTTTACAGATGCTCAGCAAGCTTGTAAAAATGAAAGGGAATTTTCCTGTATGCCTTTATCTCGCTCTTGCTGCAATCCTTGGAAGCTATCTTTCATGGGAGTACCACTTGACCATAGAAGAAGGGTAAGAATATATTGTAAGCAGAGCTGTGGAAGTTCATTGTATTTTAATGTTGTTTTTGTCCATATTACACCATATGTATGCACACACACACATGCATCTGTGTACACTGAATGAAAAGTAATTACATTGTTGAAAAATTGTGATAGGTTGAATTTTAGTCAGCCGGTCCTAAAGACTGTGTATGCAATCCTGGCTCTGGTTTTCAACCATAAACAGAGACCAGTTTTACTTGATTGCTGCCTGTACCCACATGAGAGAGTTTTTGAAAGGAACGTAGTTAGCTTATGCAGCAGATCCCCACTGTCTCCTATTTGAGATTCTATGTATATACTGTTATCTTCAGCCAGTGCTTGATGAATTGTAGTAGGGATGCTTTCCAAGTGGGTCATTATTTTCCTTCTTTTTAGGGGAGTTTTAGAGACTGCAGCTCTAGATGGCTTTTTTGGCCCTTTCTGTAGAGCCCATTAGAGAATGAATTTTCTACTGTCAGTTGGGAATATCTGTAGAAACGCACAAGATTATAAAGGGTCAAATAAAAAAATAATGTAACTTTAATTTTGATCTAATTAAAATGAAGCTATTAAAGTTATTTCCAACTATTGTATACTTGTGAATGTCTGGCTTCCATCTTGCCAAGGCACAGAAATACTGTTTTTAAATAGAAACACTTATAAATATATATAATACTTTGTATTATATCAAGGTGGGGGGGAGAAATTCGCTATTGTTCTTTAATGCATTAAGTCACTCATACCAATATAAAACAGATTAAAAAAAAATTCTATCCTGATTTAAATTTTAATTAGTGTTCAACGCTTGCTACACAGTGGACTACACAAAATGTGTTGTATTGTATGAAGGAGAAAAAAAAGTAGTCTGCCATGAAGCCTAATCAAATTAATACTGCTGGCTAATGAGAAGTGAAGAGATAAGATAAAGTAAAGCATACAGATGTCAGAATTGAATTTTCTTGTTCTCACTTCTTCATGTCCGAAACAGTTTGTAAGTACTGGATTTGCATTAGCAGGAGAAGAGTTTGCCTTATGCTGTAAAGATTGGTGTAGAGATTTTGCAGGTGAAATGGGATTCTTTGAATTTAAAGGATGAGGGGACAGTGACTAATAGGATGTGGAATGCTCCTTTAAGGATAAAAGAATAGCAAAACATACAGAAAGCAAAAATGGTGAATAGAAGGAACCAGCTAAGGAAGAAACAGATACAAATGAGAGTAAGTATCAATGGAAATGGAGCTAATAGTCATGACTAAACTATGTGGAAGCACTGTGGAGCATTTTCACATGCAGCAGATAAATAGTCAACAGCCTGAGGCTGGCTGAAACATGGGGCATTCTAACGATCTAAGGAGGTGCTACAGTCACTTTAATGCTACATTACATTTTTATGTTTTTATCCTGAATTTTAGAAGTGCCAGGTATTAAAAAAGAATCTCAGCTTACACATGCTAAATGTTTCTAAACGTGTTATTTCCAAAGAAAGCTTGAAAGCATAATCCAACTGCAGTCTTCAGGTTTGAAAAAAGAGGGCAAACAAAGAATCTTCTAAATCCTTTCTCACTGATGTTGAGAGGAACAAAATGAATTTTTTTGGGGGGGGATGGAGGGGAGTGGATGCTTGGAACTGTTAATATTGTAAATGACAAAGTATGCTGGAGAAGATGGGGAAGTATATCTGAGTGGCTCAAGGAGCAGAGTTCTCTTCCATATGAACAATTAAGGAAATACTAGAGATAAATGTGATTATTTGACTATGGGGGAGGGGGGAGTGTTCTTTTTTTCCGTTAGCTCTTTGGTCTGTAAGAGCTTTTCCATTGTGAGTATTCCTTGGAACATGCCACTTTGGAGAAAAGGGAAACATTTTTGTCATTTGCATGTCCGTTAAAAGTATTAATTGCTTTGCTTCCCACATTTCCTCTTGCTTAGTTTTATCTTGCCTCTCCTGTGTTAGGCAGGGTATTCTGACACGGTTGCTGTTGAGCCATCCTGACATTTAAAGAATCTCAGAGAAAGTTACTTGTCCGCAGTACTTTGTCTGCCTTAGGTCCTTTCAAACATGCCAAACAGTGGTTCTGAACAGGGAAGAACCTAAGAGCAAATAAAGAACAAATACTGAAAAAATAGGAATCACGCATGTTTCCAGAAGAACATGCGGCAGCAGGACCCAGTGCCTCCAATGTCAACATTGCTTAGTGAACTTGGGTCACTTCAGAGCACATCATGAATCCCAGATCTACTACTTCGTGTTTCAATTTGTCATGTCAGGAGGACAGAACGTGGGTAAACAGAACATCTTGATATCTGCAGTGGGAAAGATAAGTCTGTAGTGTTGCAATACAGGCAGCTAAAGCCTGCTTTAACATCAATAGTCTCAAACAATATCTGTTAACAGAAATCATATGCAAAAGAAATGTGTTACTTGCTATGAGGAGAAAGCGATCAGTAATGCGGTGTTCCAGCACTGAGCCACAAATGTACATGAAATGCTGTACGTAAACTGGCACAGATTGAGAGACAAATGTGAGAGGTGGTATTCCACTATAAACATTCTTGGACAAAACTGCTATCGTGCTTTGCTTTTTTAGGGACTGATTCAGCTCCTGCTGCAGGCCAGAACAGCACTAAAGGCTATCCTGAGTGTGTGGTGGTGTGTGTGTGTGTGTGTTTGTTTTTTATACTTGCTTAGTAACCCTCTGGGTTATTGCAGGGGTTAGAATTCCAGGTTATAACTATTATTTACCCCCCCCCCCCCATTTTGTGATGCAAGTAGCAGGGTCATTTCACATTATTGCTGTTACATCCATAGGCAGAAGCAGATCCTGAGACTACTAAGTTACGCTTCAATACCTTCACGCTTGCACACAAGGGAAAACCATAAGGCCAGACATTAGAAGTTTTTCCCACTATTAACTTAAATAATATCAAATGCTGCTAAATAACTACACTTGCTATTTTTTAATCAATGCATGATGTGAAAAATGGGTACTAGAAGTATTTTGCTGAATATGGAAGTAGGTACTAGAGTGGTTTTATTGGTTAGAACTGTATACATGAAAAACGTCTCCTCATATCTTTCATTAATCTGGCTCTCTGTTTTTGCAGACAATGCTGAACATCAGAGAAACAAGATGCCTACTAACATCGTTTTATAAATTCTCATTGTATTTCTTCCTTGTTTTTTTATTGCTTCCTTACTTAGCTTGACATTTTCATTTGAATAAAGTACAATACCAACATCAAGTTGTTCTCACTCAGGTTTACAAAGGCAAAAGTCATTCCATAAACATGATGAAAAGGCAAAAAAGAATACTGGAAGTTGAGTTACAGCTGAAATGGATTTTGCAATTTTTTTCCTTTTGTTCTTATTGAAAATCAGATGTACTGGTGAATTCAAAGAACTCAGCTATGTTGAGTTTTGTTAATACTTCTGATAGTTGCTGATGTAATATATTATTTTTTTATTATGATTTTTTTTCACCCTTGCTAAGGTGATGTAATGTATGTGTATAACTTTTCTTTAAATGTTTGTGTATTATTATTATTTTTTTATTATTATTATTTTTTTACTGTTTCTAGACTTTGAGAGCAGGAATCAAAGTCAATCATGAATTTGTTTCAGGTCACAGGACCAAGTCATTAACAATGTTCTGTCTTTCAGTCCTTTATAGGAGAGCAAATTATGGGCAGTGAATAAATACTAAAGGGTGAGAATTTCTATAACAGGAACCTAGGGGATAAATAACATTTGAGTAATCCAAAGGGCTAATGGAAATGTCATTTAATCTAGAAAACATGGTTCAGGTTCTATTTGTACTCTGGATATACTTTTTAAGGGGTTGGTCTTAGGTTGTCCTAACTTTCTTCTTGTGGAAATGGAAAAAAAGTGCCAGAATTTGACAGACTCAGTGATTTTATTGCTTGTCAATTGCTTGAAATGAATATACATTACAACATGTAGATTCCACTCCAAACTTTTCAGAGTTCAGACTTTTACACCATTATGTCTTCCCCTATAACAGCTGGAAAAAAAAAGAAAGAAAAAGAAAGTAGCCACCGTGGCCCTGATGTGTCCTCAACTAGAAATACTCCTAGCCAGATTAGGATCTAGTGTGTGGTAGGTTGCTCTACTATAGTAGAGCAAGGTTGTCCAAAAAATCAGACCTATATTCAGCTCTCCCTGAAGTTCAGAAATGCTGGGTTATGCAGTGGTTATGTTTATCTCTTATCTCTATAGACTATGTAGCCTATCAGTTTTTATGTTAGCCTTGGCAAGGAACAAACCTGGAAAAAAAACACATTTCATTATAAAGGACTGAAAGAGAATGAAGAAACCTTGAAAGAACCTGTTTCACTGTAAAATGTAAGAAGAAAACTCCCTAGTGGAGTTATATTGCTTTTAGGGTTTATATTGCTTTGGATTCTACTTTGACCCTTGATTTTATGTTACAGAAGCCTAACTGAGAGAGTTCTAAACAGTTTTGAACAGATGTAGTTGAAATGTCCCATTTTCCCAAGCATACAAGGTTTTACTGTCCTTAGTGGGTAACAGTATATCCACAGGAGAGAGAGAGAGCCAAAAGTAGGAACTTAAATTGGTTGATTTTATTTGAGTGGAGATCAGTTGTTTTTTAGTAGAAAACTATTGCACACCTCCAAGAAACTGGCACAGTTTTGGAAAAATAGTTTAAAATAACTTTAAAAGCTCTGTTCCAAAGGTTCCTGGCCATAGAATTCTTTTAAAAAACACTAGGAGTATCTCTAAAATGAAATCCATTCACAAAGAAATCATAGTGCTGGTAGAGGAGGTTATGACCCCATTCACTTTTTATGGATAAATTATAATTGCAGAAACCTTTGAACTGCTTTTGTGATGGAATTCAATATACATAGTTAAAAAAAAAAAAAAGAAAAACCTGCTGAGAAGCCCTGCAGAGCAGAGTGAATGGAAAGCGCAAGAGGAGTTATCTTTTTGAGCAGAGGTGTGATTGACTCTTCAACATCATATGAGTAATGAAAGGGAAATACTGTTCAAGAGCTCCCAAAGTCTTAGGGCAAAAATGGAAAGATCCTGTAATGAAAGGTAACTTTAGCCTGTTCTGGAATTTGTTTGGTCATTTCAGGGTTGTTCCTAACATTGAACAAATGGTGCCAAATGGTCAGCAAAGTTAACAACTGAAGGTTAATCAAAGTCTAGCGTTCTTCTTGATCCAACTGGAATATATGCAGTCTACCCAAGAATGATTTAATTGTCTTTTTATTATTTCAATATATATTTTACAAATGATTACAGAAAGAGAAACTAGAATGGAATACTAACTTTCCTTCACAATTTTTCTTACTTGATTTGAGTATCTTATTTACCTTCCAGAAATAGCAAGTATTTTCAAGAATAAAGTACTCCTTCTGTTAACATAGGGCTTGTGACAACTTGCTAACCCTGGAGATTCAAGATCTGTTATCCAACAGCTATAAGTGGTGGCAGACAAATTCTTCTATTCTGTTATTCCTCATATGCCAACCACATCTGAGAGAAGGGGTGTTTCAGTCTTCAGTGCCAAAATCTCTCCTTGGAATCTCTGCTGGAACTTCTGTCAAAGGTTTTAGAATGTAATTCTTTTATCTGTTTTTTTTCTTCTTTTTTCCTCCCCAGAATGTATTAATTCCCCAGTGGTTGTCTAACTGCCTGCTCCAGCAGGACTATAACTGTTTGGTTTACCATTTCATGTTCCTCTGCAGAAATATGTAAAATATGACCTTTCATTTGTGGATGCTTGGGCAAAAGGCATATGAGCCATGTAGTGTATCAATTTGATATATTGCTCCTGACCCCTTCTTATCCTTTCTTAGCTGCATGAGGTGCCTTTTCCAGACTGCGCTTTTTTTTAATATGGACTTACTGATGATCCATACTTTAGTCCTAATTTTTATAACATACTCATTATTGTTTTAGTTCTTCTAGTTACTGTTTTGCATTAATAAATCCATTTAATAGATTTAAGGCAAGTTCAGGAAGTGCGGGCTAGATGACTGGACAGTGAGGTGGGTGTCCCCCAGAGGTCAATACTGGGTTCACTGTTGTTCAACCTATTCCTCAGTGACCTGGATGAAGGGACAGAGTGCACTCTCAGCAAGTTTGCTGACGATACAAAACTGGGAGGAGTGGCTGATACACCAGAGGGCTGTGCTGCCAGTCAGAGGGGTCTCGACAGGCTGCAGGCTGGAGAGATGGGCAGAGGGGAACCTCACAAAGTTCAACAAAAGGAAGTGCAGAGTCCGGCACCTGGGGAGGAATAACCTCTTGCACCAGTACAGCCTGGGGGCTGACCTGCTGGAAAGTAGTTCCTCAGAGAAGGACCTGGGGGTCCTGGTGGACTACAGGCTGACTATGAGCCAGCAATGTGCCCTTGTGGCCCAGAAGGCCAAGGGTATCCTGGGCTGTATTAAGAAGAGCATTGCCAGCAGGTCAAGGGAGGTGATCTTTCCCCTCCACTCAGCCCTGGTGAGGCCCCATCTGGAGTACTGCGTCCAGTTCTGGGCTCCCCAGTACAAGAGAGACATGGCACTACTGGAGCAAGTCCAGCGAAGGGCCACAAAGATGGTTAGGGGACTGCAGCATCCCTCTTACGAGGAAAGGCTGAGAGAGCTGGGCCTGTTCAGCCTGGAGAAGAGAAGACTGAGGGGGGATCTTATTAATGCGTATAAGTATCTGAAGGGAGGGTGTCAAGAGGATGGGCCAGACTCTTCTCAGTGGTGCCCAGAGATAAGATGAGAGGCAACAGGTGCAAACAGAAACACAGGAAATTCCATCTGAACACGAGGGAAAAGCTTCTTTACTGTGAGGGTAGTTGAATGCTGGAACAGGTTGCCCAGAGAGGTTGTGGAGTCTCCCTTCTTGGAGATATTCAAAAGCTGGACAGGGACCTGGGCAAGGTGCTCTAAGTGACGCTGCTTGAGCAGGGGTTTGGACTAGATGATCTCTAAAGGTCCCTTCTAACCTCAACCCATTCTATGCAATTCTGTGATTTGATTTTATTTTTTCCTCTGCATCTAATAGTGTAAGATGATATATTTGTCTTAATCACTTCAAAACTCTGTATCAGTCTTTATAATTTTCTTGTTATATTTTTATTAGTAAACATTACAGGTTTGTTTTCTTAGTTCCATTTTTGTTTTTTTCTTCCTCCCCTTCCTGGTTTCAGAGGTAAATATTTCTGTCCTGCATACTTTTGCCTTTTCAAATTTGTCATAATATTGTCAAGCTTCCATAATTTACATTTTAACAGTTTTTTTTCAATACTATGTATGTGGATCAGTTCATAAGTATTCAAAAATCATTACCACTGAGACGCACACACACATGTGCCTGCCTCTGTAACCCAGGAAAATATGTGAGCTAAAACATTAGCAATATGTTTAATCAGCAGTACAAGTAGAGCTCATCTGAGTAGCAGAAACTGAAGGTCTCTGGTTGAACAGTAAATTCTGCAATGCAGATTACTTGTAAAGAATGCGAAAAGTAGCAAATTAAGGGCACCAAGCTGAATTTACAGCCAGCATTAACAAATGGGCTGAGTGAAAACTGCTTGAAGATTTATAGCCATAAAAATGGACTTAAAAATCCCCCAACTGAACATAAGATATCGAGGCTGGCTGACATCAGTGGCTAGTCGTTTTTAGTATACTAAGAATCCATTTTGTACAGTGAATTGGCTACTCATTATTAAAATGACCATAGCAGAAGAGAGAGAATAGTCCTGCATGTTAAATTTGGTTGCCTCCATTACAGACGATTGCTAAACTGGAAATCTTTGTGGTGCCTTTAGACTCTCCCAAGTTTGGTAGTATTACCATCGTATGGATGTCATGGGCAATCAGTGTAATCACTGGTATACAAATGGTTCACTGGTAATCTTACTCTCATGTGAACACAGATTTCCATAAACCAAAGAACTGGGAAAAAAACAAAAGCCAGTGCTAATTGTGTAAACCAGTCACTAATTAAAGATCCAACTCAGGCTGCTTCACTGTCAACATCTTTGGTTTGACCTAATTTGTTCCTCAAATAAATACAAACCACTTCCTTCAGGGTGTTGCTTCTTTAGTGACAAAGGTTCTCGGAATTATATGTGGTGTTCAAAAAATTAAGACAACCAATGGCTCTGGCATAATTTGGGATATTTTTTGTGTGTTCATTTCTTTCTTCATCCTGAATGGATTTAGAAAACAAAAAATTACATAGCAGGGTCGGATGCAATTTTGGGGAATATTTTAGCAGATCTTGAAAGTTTAAGTGCGGGGATGTGACTTGTTTCTCATGCCAGGAGCACTTCCATTGCCAGTTAATTTAGATGCTTAGCTTTTGAAATAAAATCACTACACTGGGCTTGGAGATTTTCTTCTTCGTATTAGATGTTACTGGTGTTTTAAAATGCAAATAAAATGCAGAATAATCTGTGCTATGGATTTATAATACTTTGTCGTATGTAGTCTGTAGCATGGTGCTTTTTGAAACCTTTTGGAAGACCAATTTCATTTTTGTGCATGCTGAGTCAGCAGCAGTTAACTTCTCTAGGGTTTGAGAATGACAACTAAATTATTTATTGGTTACAGGTGTTTATACTTATTCATTTACCCTAAAGCATATGAGTTCCTGCTAGCAATTAAAGGTAGTTAGCAGTTTTCACACTAATGTAAACATTTGTATGCAGTAATTAGAGCCTCTTCCCATTCCCCCATAATGAAGAAACTAAAATGTTACTGATAGCTGCTATGAAGTGTTTCATAATTTTTTTTCGACCTGAAGAGGGTCACTGTTAACTGTTAAAGAAATGCTATCTTGATTAAAATAAATTAGTCTTGATTCCATATGGAGAACTCAATTTTACTCCTATCAACTAGCAGTGTTTTGACTGCAAATGAATGTTCCCATGATTTAAAAGCTCTAGGATATGTGTTTCTTTTATTGCTCCTCCTGGTTTAGCAATAGGGCCCTGCTTGCATTTTGTCCAGAAATTTTTGTCCTGTCTTTTTGCAATAGAAAGCAAAGAATCTCCTAGACATCAGTGGCTACAAAATCTTTATTTGGATTTTTCAGTGTATTCAAGTGTTATGAAAGAATCAAAGGAAAAGTAGATAGCAGCAGAAAGCAATTATCTATAGCAAAAATAGCTATCAGTTGCTATGGAAAATTATTTCAAGAGGTATTTATGTAACCTAAGCCTTTATGGTACTTTATTTTAAATGTTTAGGGAAGAATGCCTTTGGTCTGATTTAGTGCTGTTCACTCCAGAGTGGCTGATATAAAGGGCAGCAAAATTAGATTTTCTGTCCTTTCCAAGTAAATTTTTGGTATAACTTTAATAATAATTTCATGTAGAAGAAGAAAACCTCTACACATGCTAAATGTAAGTGTGTGGTACATTCTGTCTCTTCTAACTATGCTCTACTTCTCTTCTAACTGTGTTCTACTCCAGAACTAAAACTTTTACTCAGTTTGAAATTGTTCCTTAAGGCATGGAGCACTGCCTTGAAATGTATGTAGCGATTGCTAGTGGAAATAAACAGTGATAGAGAATACAGTGCAAAAGGTAGAATATGCCTTCAGTGTAAGCTGGAGCAACAGCAGTGAGTGAAATAATGGTTTAGGTGGTGTGGAAATAGGTTTAGCTTTTTGGAAAAGCTAAGTATCCACTAAGGATGCACTGAACAGACAGTCCTGGTAGACTGCTCATCCAACTCTGATAACTTCTTTCACAGAAGTTTTTGACTTTGTTAATAAACAGCTTAATATCTTAAGTTTTTTTTTTTAAATTTTTTTATTGTCTTCTAATAACCCCCAAAGAATAGAGAAATTTGAAAATAATCTAGTTGGTTACTTTATTCTTGTTTTTTATGACAGCTCTATTAGCTAGATCTTTATATGCTTGTTTACATTTTTCAATACTCATTTTGACTGGTGATCCAGACTGTTAAGATGTGGAAATACAGTTTAATGAAACTGAAGCATATGTAACTTAGATTCAAGTTAAATTGAAGATTAAGTGAATCTGCAAATGGAAAGGGTTATAAGCTTAATGCAGACAGACATACAACATGAAGATAGGCTAAAAAGGTAAGGGGAGGACGGAGGTCAGCCTGAACAAAAAATGAATGAATATTTCCCAAGTTCACTAGTGCAGAAGGAAAAGGTATTTTGGATATTTTATTTTAATTGTGTATGGAAGATGGTCTTTAATGACAATAAAATATTTCAGAATCTATACTTTAACTGATCTGAGACAGTCTTTGCTTTAACTTTAATGTCTCACAGTTGCAGCAGTATAAGAATTTACCAATCAAGTCTAGAGTGGAACAGTGACTCTGAAAAGGTCTGCGGGAGTTACATGTGGCTCTGTGGTCTGTGTGGGAGCCTCACTGATCAAACACTGCATTTCTGTGACTTGGGGCTTTCTTCTGAAATGAATGTGAAGAAGATTGCCTTTTGTGATATGATTAAGAAATGTGGCTGGCATTAGTATTAGTTGCTGACAGTTCCTCACTTTATTCAGGTATGCTTTCTGATGAGCACACATGTAAAAGGGGCTGTCTCATAGCATGATATTAATGACATGATTTCCGAAGCGTGCAGCTAGGTCAGCCGCTGCTGTGCGAGCGAGCGGCTAGGGTTCTGGCGGTTGCGCAGTACGTAGAGGGTAATAACTCGCACTGAACCTTGAAGGAAACAATTACAATTTAATTTGCTTAATCGGAAATTTGATAAGAAAATGCAAACACTTTTGATGATAGAAAGTAATGTTAATGGTGCAATAGTCTTTTCCATTAAAAGCATTAGCTTAGCAATATACCTAGGTGTAAAACTAAAACTAAATTTCATCATTCAAAGAACATTTAACAGATCTAATAGGGAAGCAGTAACAAAATGGATTTTTCTAACTTGTTAGACAGTGTTCATCACAAACAGCAGAGAAGACGGTCTACGGGGTGTTGATTCTGTCCCACTTTAGCTGTGCAAGGATAATCACTAGTCAGTTTTCTAATAAAGTTTAAAAATAAAATGCTGGTGATTATGAAAGCCTCAAGCAGCTAAAACTGTTCTTAATGATGTAGCTACACTTTCTGTTAGTGCAATAGCTTTTGCTGATATGTATTGGTTTCCACTGTACACTCAAATGATTACAAATCAAGTTTTCATCTATACTGAAGTAAGCATTTACAAATAACTTTTAGGATTAGCCTAATTAGATGCTTATTAATATTCAAATAATAATTATGTCTGCTTAAGATTTTTGAACCAAAGATCCAAAAGTGCTTTATTGTCTAGAGTCTAGGAAATTGAGATAAGGAAAGGTTAAAGTCATTGAACACAGACAGCAATCATGATCTTAATTTGCTAAGCCACACATTGTTTCATTTTTGGCCCATATATGAAAAATACACAATCTTTGGGGAAAATATTTCAGCCAACTAGAAACTGACTAAAGTCTTAGGGCAAAATGTTTGTATTTTATTAATACAGGACAGTTCGTATCCATTTAGCAGCTTCTATTCCTGCTGTCATTTTAAAATGTGGTGAAAAGAACACACAATATTACAGAGGAGGTTGTACTGCCCACTTACATTATGGTTACATTTTTTTTCCAGAAGTTTTTTTATTTCCTCATATTTAATTCTACTTTTTTTTTTTTTTTTAACTCAGTATTGTACAAGGAGTAGATGTTCTTACTGACTTTTCACAGCGATGTCCAGGTCTTTCTTCTGAGTTTTATAGTTAACTGAGAATCTGGCATTACTTGTAGTTTAAAATTTCTCCACTGCTTTGCATTTGTAAATGTTGCATATCCGCTTGTGTCATGATACACAATCAGCTGTCTTTTATAGGTCCCTTCCAGTTTCCTCCACTACTTCTTATTTTGCTTACCACAATTTTATACCACCTAAACATTTAGACACTTCATTTACTCCTTCCTAAAAAAAAAAAAAAAAACACAAAAAAACCCAAACAAAAAAAACCCTTTCTCTGCTCTACTCTCCGTCTTAAGCACTTTAAGTCAGCAGAGGTCTCATACCTCTCATCTGTCACTATTTTCCTTAATAAACATTTGTGATGGATTTTGTTACAAGCTTTTTGAAAGGAGAAGCTAGATGTTATCTTTTTGCTGTTTCTGAAGAAGAAACCTGTTTGAGTAGACAAGCAAAATTCCCCTGAAATGGTGCTGTCTTATTTCCTCTGTATAAAATGTGCAGAAAAACTTAAGAAATATTCAGAAATCAACACAGGAAGCTATTTTTCATTTCAACCCAGAGAGCTGTTAAATTACAGTTCTTATAGCTCATTTGAATATTATATTACTATCTTGACTATTTCTGTTGATCCTGAATGAAGCAGGCAAACCACAGTCAACCAGGTCCTTTCTGGAACTGGACCCTGGCTGACAATTCATGACTCACTTTTTTCCAGCTTCACTTCTTATGACATTTCTATCTCTGTACCTGTATCATAGATTGGGAGCTGAAACAATATTTATCTTACACCCTTTACAGTAAAGATACAATTTTTCATTTTTAAGTAGTTTCCCTACTTGCTTTTTTATTTTTAGTTTGTTGAGGAGACTCCAATTCTGTCACAGACTCTTGAGTTACTGATATGCTTAGAAACATGATTTTGTTCTCAGTTAATTGCACTCTCATTCTTTTTTAGCTCTTTTAATATCCATCATTCTTTAATCTGCTGTCACTTTGAATTTTGTTCCTTCTACAAGTTATTTCGCCTTAAAAGAGAATTTTTTGGGGCCTAGTGGGCCTTACTAGGGCATGTAATTACGGTCAGGAAATGGGGCTAGTTGCAGCAAGATTAGTTTGGGAAAAGGTTCAGAGGCTGTGAAACAACGCCTCAGAAAAAGCAGCCCCAGGAAACAGCAGCGTGGGGTGTTTGGAACTTGAGAATGCTTATCTTCCTAGGGAAAAGGCTTTTTGGATTAAAAAAGGAAAAAACAAAACAAAACAAAAAACAGAAAACTCCTTTGGTTGAGGTGAAATATATGTAGATAAGAAGTGTGTGTACAAGAAATAAGATGATGTGGAGATCCAAAATCTAGCAATAGGTGATGGCGGAACTGTGCTTTTAATTTCCTTAGTACCCTTCCACTCTGCTACTTTATCATTCAGCTGTATTCTGGCCAGTGCTTAGCAGGAATTGCATTCTCTGTTAAAGGGATTTCAAATAATTTTGTAAGCCTATCATGAATGCTCTTTACGTTACCGTAGAATTTTGTTGGTTATCCTTTAAAAAAAAAAAAAAATCTTGCCGTACAGGCTAATTTTTCTGTCTGGAAAACTTAAGATTTCAGACAGTAGTGTGAAGATCTTTCCAATGTAAATGGAAGGAAATAGTATAATTATATACTACATCTTTAAAGGTTCTTTACCTGCTGCAGCAACATCTGCTTGCTTGTATTCAGTTAAGCAGCTGCAAGAAGTTAGAGGAATTTGTTCTGAGTTTCTTCCTCACTATGATTTATCCAAACAACATCTACAACAGAAGAATCCTTTACACTGCTACCAGGCACTTAGGAATCTGAAGACAGGCAATTAGGAATGGTCCTTGCTTTTATATAAGTCTTTATTCTGCAATTCTTCTTTTCAACCAGATCAGAATCTAATCTGTAAGTGTTCATCTTTTGTATAACTTTTGTAACATCTTTTCTGTTGCAATGAACAGGAATGTTAATTATCTTTTTCTGATTTCCCTGGCCTCAGACTGGCTCAAGAATCTGGATTGCTAGTAAGTCAGCCAGAGTTACTGATGACATAGGGTTGACTCCAGCTTTTCTGACTAGAAAATTTTGTTGATTTAAATTGTCTTTTGTATCTCATGAATTAAGATTGGTGTTTGTCTTAAAACAGTAGCGCCTGGAATTGAGAGATTTAGGGTTGAAAATTCAAATGATGAATCAGATCATCAATTGCTTTATCATTAATCTGATTTTTAGAATAATTAGAATAGAATTTGCCCACCTTTTGATTTTAAGTTTGAGGCTGGCAATACATAACCTCACTGTTTTGCAAGAGTAGACATTGATCCACTCCTGTTTGCTCACCACAGTAAAACTCAAGGCACTGGAGTGGTTGATTGCAGGCTTAGGAGAATGTTGCTGGTCTCAATTGTACTTGATTTATACTTGTATCATTCTTGATACTCTAATAATTAAACCTCTTATGTTATTATGTTTTGTTTTCTGTATGATTAATTTTGTCGATGAAAGTGGTATATTACAAACTGACTTTCCTACCTTTAGCTTTGGTGATTAATGATTATTTAAGTCCATGTAAGTGTTTTCTAAAATAAAACAACTACTTTTGCCATCCTTTAAGTGAGGATAGCCTTGTAGAATAGCTCTAAAGGAAAAGAATACGTTAATTGAAATGCTAACAGATCTGTAACTTTACTCCATTATTATCTAAATCATTTTGCAGTTATTCAGTATAGTCTCTTTTCAAATTCCTTTGTGAGTCGGTTTTCCCAGTATAGAGGATCTTGATGAAAAGAATCAATTAAGCCTGGAAAAGCTCTGATGGTATAAATATCCTCGGTAAATAAATTGTTATTGTATTAGATAAAACATGCTGATTTAAAACAGTTGATACACCCTATCTCTAGTCTATGGTGTGTTTTCTGGAAAAACTCCCAGATTTCAGAGAATGAATAATGCATGAGTGTGTCTTTATGTGATTGAGCTGACTGGTTGCGATGTATCTGAATATTCTGTTGTTTGATTCTGATTTGCTCTCTGTTGAGATCTCCCTAACCAGTGCTTTCTGAAGCAGGGGAACAACACTAAATTCTGCTTGCGGATTAGTGTGGTGCATTGTCTTCACATTAGACAGCATCAGTGATGAGAGCAATATTTAATTTTGAAGGCACAGTCAACTTAAAATCAAAGAGGTGAAGTAGTGAGATCAAGGATGTTCTGAGATGTTAGTGTAGTTATTACTGTCAACCACATTGTCAAATAGTAGAGATAATCCACTCTGTTCATCTTCCAACAGAGAATGCTGTTTTTACTACCATAATTTTCAGGTGTTGAGATGCTATTTAATTCTTGCCACTTGGATAGCGTTCTATCTTTTCTAATTTCTCCAGAACCAAACTTTAATATTTTATGTATTCAGTCTCTCCAGTGAGTGCATATAAAAATTACATGTTATAAAAATGTTTCATGCATATTCTTATTGTTAATAATAGATTCTTCTACAGGGATGTATACTTTCATGAAGATATTTGTAGGGGCTTGTCCTGTAATCCAAATTTAGAGTAATTTTTTTTATTCAGGGTTAGTTCTAACATTAAAATCCATGAGAATAATGACTTGAGTAAGGATTAAAGGATCATTTTACCTGTTATGACATCTTTTTTTTATTGCGTAGAGCTCAAAGTCTAGTTAGATTGGAGGGGAAAAAGCATCTTGGGAAAGGAAAAAATATGATGGATTGAGAATGAAAAGAAGGTGAGATACTGTGAGAATTGGTAGGATATAAAGATGAAGAGAGAGGGAAACATAATGGACAGAAAGAAATGTACTGTAGGTTGTGAGGGCAATATGAGTGAAAGTTCATGGATGAGAATAGGGGCATTATGGAAACGATTAAAGGGATGGAAAAGCATAAGGAATTACAAGACTGGGAAGTAAAGTTTAATTCAAAGAGCCTAGGATAAAGTTGCATATAACAAAAGTAAGCTGTCTAACACAAAAATAAAGCTGGCTAAATACTGCAAAAATGTATCTGCAAATTAGTATTCAGGCTTCTAAACAAATCTTGGTTTCACTCCCTTTTTTGTGTTGTTTTTTTCTATAAACATTCAAAACATAGAGCTTAACTAGGGTGAATGTTCACAGAGAGCAAATGCAAATGTTGTGCAACTGTTCATGAATGTGTGATTCAAGCATGCACATATTGCATAGGAGATGTACACAAATCATGGAGCAAACTTCTTGTGCAACACCACTGGAATTTTAAATATGTTTCATGGACTTGAGAATAATTCAGTTGTTGTTAAAATATTAAAAATTCATCAAGCAGAATAATAAAAACATCCAGAGAATCTATAATCTACATCTGTACATTCATAACCATGTACATACCTCCAATATAGCATGTACATACCTGCAGTATTTGTAAATTATGTATTATAAACACTTTGCTCTAATTAATAAACCTGAAAGCTAAAATAGAAGTAGTAGAGTAGATGATGTTAGTCATACTGAAGATGCCAGATCAAAAGTGGGTCAGAAAGAAAAAGAAGGGAAAAAAAAAAAAAAAAAAGGATCCTGTTCACCATATCCACATAAGTAATTTACCTTCTGGGAGAAACTCTACAAATTCAACCTGGCTATTCCCAAGACTATAATTATTCATAAGCACAGAAGTTTACTGGGTCAAGCCCTGAATCAACAAGGCAGTGACTGTGAAAGACAGCCAGAGCTGTAGAGTGAAAAGGAAGGTTAATGAGAAGCACCGGAAAGACGTTCATTAAAGTGGAAATTGAAGTCACCGAAAATGGCAGTAGTAAACCAAAGAGAAAGGAAGAAAGTGAGCTTGCTCTCAAAGTCAGGAAGAAGGTTGGAACAGAAGTCTTGGAAAACAAATCCTCCAGGGAAGTGCCTGCACTATCAGATGCAGCGGAGCGGTAGCTGACTAGCACCCTTTCTTTCCAGTGGTGACTAGGATGGGCTGAGTGGTGTTTAGCTGTCTTCCTTAACTAGGAGCTGAAATACTGATTTTGCAATTAGGTGACATATTAACTGTTGGGTGCTTTGTGGATTGCTAGGCTTTGAGGATGTGAAACATTTATTTGCAGTGAAAGGAAAAATATTTGAGGCCCAAGAGTTTCACACTTACTAAAATTTTGTCACTTTTTCACCATATTATCCTTGCATTTCAGAAGTCTGAATTTAAAATTCTACTTTGACAGGAATTTTTTTATCAAAGTTATACAGAAATTTTGAATGTTCAATTTGGAGCTACAACAACAACAATTTTTAGTATTCAAAATCTCAGAGTCATAAAATAGCCTGCTCTTTTTCTACCCACCAAAGCTACTTTTTTTTAAAAAAAAAAAACAAACCACCTCTCTTGGCAATCAGTAACAAACCGAAGCAACACCTGAACGCTTCCATCATGAACAGTAGGGCATGAAAATGATTCATTATCTTACTCTTATCTTTGTCCCTTATGCAGCTGTTTTGAATGCTTGTTTTCTTGTGATTCTGTAGTTTTGTACTTTCAGGGAAGCAGCTGTGGGCCTGTTGCTGAGCTCCCAGCCTGGGCGTTCAGCAGGCTACTTTGCACACTGTGCCTGTTCTCCTTGAGTAACGCAGGAAGGAGTTAAAGCTTCTGTTAGCAAAGCCTTTGAGTTTAGTGGAGCCCATAAGCTCTAGTGGATCAAGAGGCTGTCTCCTGAGAAAGGCAGTAACATCACCTGCTTGCAACCAGCCCTGTCCTCTGCCTTTGTGTTGGGTTTGATAGCAACTCTCAGAAGTTGTACAGGGTGCAGAAAGTTTGTTTGCTGGTTATACCTGTGCACATATGTCTGCAATGAAGCAAATTCTCTGCCCTTCCTGTTATTATAAAAAGCTGAGATGTCAGACCTGATACCGTGGTGTGTGCTGGGACAGCATGCCAAGAAAAGGAAATGTAGTGGAAGAAACAAGCCACAAATACTGTATAGCAAATCAGTCAGTGAAAACAAATGGCAGAGGCTGAGAAAACACTCATATAATGGAGTCTGTATTGCTTTCCTAGATTAATGCTGTTGGTAACATATTAAATAAGCACCATAAAATTCAGAGCTTCTGCCTCTTGCTTCTCATGGTAGCTAGTGACCATTACAATGTTCTGACCGGGAGATGAGTTCTGCTGTAAAGCTGTACAGCAGGGCTAAGCAGCTCCCGTTTATCCTTCTGGAATAGCTGCCGTAAAGGCTGGGCTTGCATCAGAGAGGCTTGTGCTTGGGAGTTCAGGATTTCCATCCAGGGTGAGATCCCACCAGGCACACAAAGATCCTAGCTGAGACAGAAAGCTCTTAATTGTTTGACGGTGGAGCTTAGCAACTTATTGGTTAAAGAGAAAACTATATATTTCACTCTGTAAAAGTTTCTGCCCTTTATATTCCATCTCTGACAAGCTGACTGGGTATTTTAATAGATAAGTGGTATTTTGGAGGTGAGAAGTTTGGAGGAGAGGAAGTGATCCTAATTCTTGGAAAGAAAGGGGAAAGAGGTTGCTTCTGGGAAGAAAGAACTACAAAACAGAAGTTAATATGCTGACTGTAAATTACCCAGGCCCTGCTTGTGATTAGCTGTACAGTGGGTGTGCCTAGATCTTTAGTCAATCCTCGTGACCCAATCCTGAATTGTTTTGCTGTAAAATACATATTTTGCTATCCTGTCACTTCTTCCAAACTTTGTAGTACTTTTTAGGGTTGCATTTTAGTGTTTATCACTACATGAGCTGCATTTCCTGTGTAGTTATCACCTTTTTGCCTTATAAGGACTCTTGGGCACAGAAGAAAATTTCACATGTATATGCTTCAGGAAGTTTCTGGAAAGAAATGCCACATACTGAAAAGTGTATGTATTATTTAAATGACTGCCTTCATTGCATGTAATTGCACCCTGCTGTGTACAGCTGGTTCATGTGTCCTTGGGGATATGTTTCTTGAAAACAAAAACAAATTTCCACCTAGCACCAGTGAAAGTATTAAATGTTGTATTTTTTCTTGTTGGTTTTGTTTTGTTTTTCAGCCAGCATCTTGGTGTGGCAGCCTTCATCTGGCTGATTGTGAAAGTTTGGCAAAGGGTTGGAGTGGTGCCTGGCCCGGGTACAGGCTGGCAGCCTGCACATTCGGCACACGTGAGCATTGCAGTGATTTCCGTCAGCAGAGGAGCTGGTCTTTGTAGAGGAGCTTTGTCTTCTGTGTAGATTGATCACAGTCTCCATGTTGCACTGCAAGCCTTTCTAGAGCAATTCTTTCCTTCGTGTTCTGCTTACCATTTTGTTTTCTGTGGGCCAGATCCTCACACCTGAAATCACAAGCAGAAGTGAGCACTGGGATATGATTGTTTGTACTGTGCCATTCCCAGTGGTGGTAATACCAGTGCTTTGGGGCTGGCCTCTTTCCTTTATGGGTGAAGATGTAATGTACACCCTGTGTTTTGCAGCCCAGGTGCTGCTTCAGCTTGCTTAGTCCCTTTAGATAAAAATGCATGCTTTAAGGGTAAAAATTAGTAAGCACTTCTTAAAATACTGATTGATCAAGCTATAACAGAGATGTGCACCTTGAGGGTGCACGCTCAGAGTTTTCTTTATATTGAAATGCAACATTTTTTTTTTATATCTCTTAGCTTACCCAGCATCAAAAACAATTACAGAAATTATGAAAGACCATGACTTTTTCCTCAGGGAAATGGTATCCAAGCAAAGTCTAGTAATATGGGCTTTTTAATATATTTTTAAAAGCCTTCAAAGCTAATATTTAGTAATTGTCCTAGAGGAGACACCTGACAAAAATGACTGATGTTTCCCCAAAGCCTCCATTTAGTGAATCAACTGAATTTAAATTTCCTGATTTTTATTTTCCTGCGGTCTTTCTTACGATCAGCAATTCAAAAATCTCTGATCCCAGCCTGTTTTTATTTACAGCCTACTATAGGAGGGTCATGACCCTGAAAAGCGTCACGTTATTAGAGGAAGGATGGGGGCCTCAAACAAGAGGCCATCTTGTTTTCACCCATTCTCTTCCAAAGGTCCTCAGATAACTTGTTCATTGTTTAGAGCAGAACTGTAGCTGTCAGTCATCATTTGTCAAAATTCGTTCCTCCTGTGAAAGGCCCCACTGATTCCTGTTTACTTCCAGGAAAGTGGAACTTGGGCTATAGTGTGTAAAACACGAGATAATGAGATTCACTTGACTTGCCATGAATTGGGTTGCTGTGGATGATTAGAAGGGAGTTTTCATTACTCTACTGGGAATTCTGATGCTAAAGATTTGCATGTTAATGGTAACATTTTACTTTTAAAACATGCTTTTTGAATGAGTTCCATGTTTAAAAGTGTGGGATAGAAGCCACCTTCCTCCAAGATCTCATGTTGATTGTCTCAGTGATGTCAGAGAAAATTCAGTTTACTTCACAGTTGTAAAGATGATTTCTTTTTGAGATTAGCAACTCTAGAAAGCTTGGGTTAAGACCAGGAAATCGAGCTGTATTCTTTCCAGCTTCTGTACCATTGCCAGAAAGAAAAATCCTGCCAGCCAAATCTATTCTTGGTTAGACTTCCAAATTTCTATCAAAAATTAATAGAGTTGCATTGATTTAGCTTTGCTATTTAAATTTGCCCAACAGTTCTGTTGTTTGTGTGAGATTCAGCCCAGAGTCTTTCGCTAGCTCCCAGAGCTTTACTGGATCTACCTGGTGAGCAGGAGAGATAGGGCAGGGAGAGGGACAGGGAATATCCAGGAAAACATTCTTGCTTCAAATAAACATTTGTGAATTGGAATGTTTGGAGGGAACAAATCCAAATTTAAAATGTATAGGCAAAGATTTCTCATTTTTATATGTTAACAACTCTAAGATCTCTAAAAGCTCATGAGATTACAGAAATCGTTTAACACCCAGAGGCTATTTTCAGGGCATTTTGACTTGTCTTTCTTTTTTTAACTTCTGCTGTTCCAGCTCCTCCTGTTTACAACATGTTTTTCCCTACCTGTATGTTTTATGCAATTATAAAACATCTCTCTCTGTAAACTCTTCCAACTTTGGATCCCATTTGGATCTCACTCTAAAATTCTTGTGGGGAGCGTCAGGACAAGAAAGAGTTGGAGTATCTAGAATGATCTGCCATTTGCAGTATTGTCTCTTTTTGCCATCATTTGTTTATGTAAAGTTGTAAATCCAAACTTTAAGTCCTTGCCTTGTTGTTTGCCTACTGACAAACAATGCTTGCCTGTTGCTGAGATGTGAAGGTATGAAGCTGAATTCTTTGCTCCTTTCAGAAACCCTGTAAAAATCTCGTGTCAGACTTTTACGTTCACATAGTCAATAGCACCAAAAATGCCAATTTATTGTTCAGGATGTCCCAGCTACATGGCTCATGCAAATAGATAATGACTAGTATGTTGACTAATAAAAATACTATCCAAAATAAAGAGTTTTCACACTCAAAAATTTGGCTGTATCTATGAAAACTGCTTTTTGTCTTTCAAATAGTTAAAATGTATGGAATTTATGGGGTGTTGCGGTATCAACTAAGCAAAGCCCCACTTACAGATGGTGTTGAGCCCTGGCCCAGGATTCCCCAGTGCAGAAAATCATCTTTTGGGTGAGTGTAGTATATATGCCTCAGGCAGGCATATTTTGCAGACTGGAATGGGTTGGAAAGATTGTGTGTGTGTGTTCATTTTATCCAAAAGCTATCCCGTGAGCACAAGCAGCAATTGTGTCCCACTCTTATGTGAGCTTCACACAACTGAAGGTTGCCTTGGTTTCTGTTTTAGTTCTCCCCCACTGAAGAACTTGAATGATTTTCACATACCCACAAAAGAAAGAAGCTAGTTAGCTGATTAACTGTTCTTGATGATCCTCATGCCTCCAACAATATTGTCAGGTTTTTGCTCTGAAATCTGTTAGGCACTTCCAAAGATCAACACTATTATGGTAGTGAAAGGCTCTTTTAAACAGTGTATTAAATAACTAATATCTTTATTTCCTACCTAAGTCTCTTTGTTGCAGCTGGTGTCATTAATGTTACAAAAATTAGGGCAATTGTTTTCCCGATCTATGCTGTCTTCTAGTTTGTGAAGGTTTGTGTCAGTGTGACTGGGGAAGTTGTTCCATGCATAATAACAACATATTACAGATGCATAAAACTAAACTTCATATCTTGTAAGTGAAGTAATGGATCAGCTCTGTAGTGATTTTTAGTTCTCAGCACCAAGAGCTGAAATCTAAGTAAATAAAATAACCTGTGCTACAAGTGTACAATTACAGAAGATTTGAGAGTTGATTAAAACTGCTGAAGCTACAGAAACTTTTCATGATGTTAATGGCTTCTGGCCACTCTATTTTGTAGAGAATTAATGAGTGTCTAGGGTTATGGGTTTCTTGATTTCAGTTTGGGCCATTAGCATGCTCATTAAAGCTTAAAAAGTGCTCTTAGCCTCCAGCTTGTTTTTACTGAAAGTCTCCTTTTTCTGTGATTTCCACTAATTTACTGTTTTATGCCCATGGAGTGTCTTGTAATGTATTGACCGTCTCTGTCTTTGTTTCAGAATGGGTATGAGTGATGTGTTGTCACTTCATTGTGCACGATGGGACAGATCTTGTCGTATTCTTCTAACGTAGTTCAGAACATGCAAGTGTTGGGCATCTTCAACCAGTTTGAGTGTAACAAATATTACAGTGAGACATTTCTGAATCTTGTCTTTTTTTCTCTAGAAGTGAAATTACAATCTCTTCAGAACTTTTAACAGAAAACCACAGATTCTTAAAAAGTATGTAATATTGAGAACAATGCCATTCCAAATGTGAGTCTTACACTTAAAAAGACATGAAAATTTAATTGGGTTTCCAATTTCTGTTACTTTACATTAAACTCTAAATGATGGATCTGGAACTGCTTTGTTTTTGCTTGTTTTAATGAGAGCTTACATTGTGATTTAATGGTTGTAGTAAGTGGAATTTTAAGATGCAGATTTATGATAAAATCATGACACTTCCTATACATGGTGTATTTTTCTGAGAGCAGCCTTAAATTTTCTAAATGAATAGAGCTGGTTAATGTTTGTGGTTTTGTTTTTTTCCCCTCACTCTTAAATTCAGCTTGTCCTAGAAAAACTTACTGTTAGTATAAGCTATTCCCATCAGGAAGAAATACAGAGAAGTTCTTCCTCTCCTCAGTAGAGGAGAAAAGGATATTTTGGTATCATTCAAAACTTAGATCATTGGATGAATTGCGCCCATTCCTGCATGATGAAGTGCCTGCCTCTGCCAGTCTCACCTGTCCTCCTGTTTTCAAAAAATGGAATCAGGACTTGATCTTCTTTGTATCAGGAAGTTTTAAATATCACATCTTATTCAAAGTTTTAGGTTACTACACTGCAGGCTGTACATGTTTGAACACTGCTGGTGGATATTTACTGTCCCTGCAAACAGAAAACTTTATCCTGGTATGATGGTATGTTAGGTGAACAGCAAAGGCTTTGCAAGCCGCTGAGAGAAGTAGAAAAAATTTGCAGTGCAAGGAGAGTTGCTGTAATGACATGCAAGTTGCATTGGAAGGAGGTATACATTAGATTAGTTACATAAGCATTGTGTTCTCAGGGAAACAGAGTTCAATTCCAGCTCTTGTCACAAATGAAATGAGTTTGGTGGTTTGTAGTGATCAGTGATACATTAGACAATGGATCTGTGTGTTGCTGGCATAGAAAAACACAAATGTATCATCCAGGTCAAAGTTAATCCTTTCTGATATAGAATAACTGGTGACATAGCTCCTTTAAACATCCAGGGAGGAAGAAAGCCACAACACTCTTGATTGCAAGGTACAAAAAGTGCCTATTTGCTCTCATTGCTCTACCGATTTGTGGACTGGGATAGTTCTTCAGGCACCAAGGACAGTATGGTTTTTTTTGTAATTTTACGAGCAAACAGTGCATCACGTCACAGTTTAGAAATGAAAACTATTACAGCTTCAACCTCTGCCCTTTTCTCCTCCCAAAACAATTATACTAGTGAAACCTTTTCATAGGTAATTTTTTGATCTCTGAAATACTGTATGACTTGTAATACAGTAAGCTTGACTGGTCACAGGTTATTGATTTTTAGAGTTCTTGATAAAAACTTCATAATAGCTGTAATAACTCTGATAGATGATTTTGGCATGTATTGCTAGGAAACAGTCTTCAGCCACATACTCTGTATATTCTTCATTGTGGTGGTATGTTGTCCTTTGGAAAGGATTATTTTTCTAAAATAACTCCTGTAATCTCTTTTAGTTTATTGACAATGTCAGCCTCATTTAGACTCTAATGTATTTCTGGAATGTCTTCTTCAGTAATTTTCTGGATTGTTTCTTTATTGTTACTAAAGAAATAAAAAATAGCATAACATACTAACACTCCTCTTCATTCACCCTTCTAGCTTCTGAACTCAGCAGAGGAAATATACTGCTCAGAGTCTGGGGACAAAATAGGCTAATAAAAGAGGACAGAGAAGTGAGAAGTGCACAGCCATGCCTTTTTCTACTGGAAAGCAAACAAATAATATGTGTTAGAATTTTACCACAAAAATGGCACAGAAAAGAATGACAGGTAAGGAAAAGGGCAGTCTTGGTTAGAAAGTTCCCTGTTTCAGTGAGTTCTGTTCGCTACCATATTCAAACAGGCAATTAATTCCCCATTCTCAGATTGTGTTGGGTCATTTCTCATGTTGTAGCTTGTTGAGTTTCTGAAAATTGCTTGTTAACTTAACCTCTGGGTATTGTTTTTTTTTTTTACAGACACCTGAAAGAGAAGCAGTGGATTAGGATAGAAGAACATTTGGTCAGGAGCCTTTGTTTTATATGAATATACTGTGAATTCTGGCTAGATATCTTCTTTCTGAGTGCTGTGCTAAATCAGGCAGTATCCTATATCGTGTGCATCCAGAAAAGCTCTATACAATTTGCTTGTTCTCCTCCTGTGCCCTTAGTGCCATTAAAAAAAAAATTGTTTGCCAATTGTTAATGCTGATGAAATTGCAGCAATACAATGAGGTTTCACCAATGAATTTTTCTCTATTTTAGTTTACTAGTCTGCCACCCATTATATAATCTGAGATTCAGCGAAGATCATGTAATCAGGTTATACCTTTTTCACATCTTTATATTTGAATATATTACCCTTCCCTCCCCCTCTCCTCCTTTTTTTTTTTTTTAATTTCCTCCAGGGAAGCACAGTTCTCTCTCCTTGAGGAGTGCTGGAAAGTTCTTTGAAGAGCATGCACAGGCAAAAATAAATAAGTAAACCAAAACCATGCCTAAATGAATTGTCGTATTACTGCCTCTTCAGTTGTTGAGGCTATATCTAGAGATGTAACTACCAGCATTTTCATTCCAGTTCTACAAATCTGAAGATCAGTTTTCCATATGCATTACAATTTTAGCTAATCCAAACCAAATGGAAGTCTCTAACTGTCATTAGGTTTGTTGAGTACTGTTTCTAGTGCTTTTTTCCTCATAATGATCCTGATGGCTGTAGCTGTTAAGTAGAAGTCATAGGATGGTCATAGTGGAAAAATCAAAAGTCGGGGGATATAGATCCTTCTATCTTTGCTGCATGAACAGAGAATTTTTCTTTTCTTGTATTGATGCAACGTCTGAACTCTACTCAGAGACAGCTAATGGATTTATAGAATGTTTGTACCTGAAGAAATTGTTAAAAATCCCACTTTAATATTCCAAAAATTTTCTTACTATTAGGAAGACTTTTTTTTTTTTTAAATGGAGAGAATGAAGTATTAATTGAATGTTCAGTCCCCTATTTCAGGTAGCTAGAGTGCATGCCATCTGGCTTTCCAGAATATGCACTTGTCAGCTATAAATGCTCTTGCTGAAACCAGTTTGTGGCCATTACTTTCATTACACCTATGTTATAAAAAATGTCGGTATGAAACTGGAAATTTAAAGAAATTAACACTGCAGAATACATGACTTCAGCAGCAAAACTTGAGTCAAATCATGTCTTTTGTTCCTGTAGAAGCTTTGTATGTGGTCAATATATGGAGTTACTTCACAGTCATTTACTGTGTTGAAAGTACTGTATCAGTACCTTACAATCACAATTTATTAATCATGCTGGTTTGTAACTTCCTCTGTTAATTTTGGTACCTCTTAATACAATTCATATAGTGTAGTACACATTTCAGATAGTTGCAAGTAGGCACAATATGTAAAGCTTTTGTGCCATAACTTTTAATTATGTCATCTGTTAGGTCAATGAGGGAGAATCAAAGTGTAGAAATGTGGCCTTATTGTGCTAGTTTTGCAGAGTTAGAATCTTACACTAGAAATATTTAACGTAGTATTTTTAGCAGTTCTGTGTACATTATTAGAGTCTGTTCAAGATAGGAACAGTGAACCATAACTGACTGTCTTTGGTTAAGTGTTGTGCATTTTTTTGTTTGTTTTTTTTTCCAAGGGACTTTAAGGAGACTCTCATATCATGTAATTAATTGGCCAGCTAGGGAAATCTGTCATAGGAATAAATGCAGTTCAAATAATCTTTCCTACTAGATGGCATTTGTTAGGAAACCTTTTTTTTTTTTTGAAGACTATTAAAACATGCATGAACAACTACCAATTACTTAGTCCAGTGAGAGTTTCTTATAGAAAAGATAGGGAAATTATCATACAATAATAATAAAAACACTGAATTTGTGACCTAGGGCATCAGCATACGTGCTCCTGATAACTTTAGGCAGTAGACTGTCTTATTAAGCCTCTCAATGTGCTTCAGTATCAGCTTAAATAGTTGATTCCAAATTGGGAAAAATTAAAACTTATTTGCATGAAATGTGCAGAGCTGCAAGTCTCGAAGTGACATTGGATGTTTATCCACAAGGTTATTTTTTTGTTCCTGTGAAGTTTTTCTCCTCTTTGATTATATATAAAATAAAAATATTGATATAAATAAAGAATCAAATTTTTGGGAGGCAGATTCCCTGTTTTCTGTTATGAAAGGGGGAGTGCATGCTGGTTAACCACTGCCTGTGTTAGTCATTTCTGGACCCTAAGAGTTTATTGCATTTGAGGATATGGGAGGAACGTAACAGTCCATTCTGTGACGTTAACACTCATGTTCTTGTCTAAACATTTTGGCCCTAAATGGTGCCAGCTAAACTAGTGGTTGGAAGTTTTTATCAAGAATGTGTTGAACCGGAAAGCTTGCTGGTATTAAATACAAGTGGTAGACAAAATGAAGCTTCTCTGCCTTGTAGCCAGAAGGGAAGGCTGAGACAAATGAGGAAAATAGAGTACGTCTTAAAAGAAAGATGCAAGAGGCAATCCCCCCACTTTTTGTTTTCTGTGTGCTGATATATTATCACTTTTTCCTACTGGAAACTCTGTGTTTTCACATCTGAACTGACAATGGTTGAATTTTATTTCATGCCACATCTCTCTGTGGGTTTGCTAGTGTTGGTTGACTGTTAAGGGGGAAAGGGAGTTGCAGAAAAATGGCATGGCAGTGCTGGCTATCTAATGGCATGGGTCCTAGATAAGACTAAGAGAGCACATTTTTTCACATCAGAGGTGATGAAAGGAAGATAAATTGTGGGTAAAGGATAGAACATATTTCAACTTGTAACTAAAGGTATGTGCAGTGACTCTCCTTCAAACAGAGTTCTCCTAAAGATGATCTTTCTTTTTCATGGAATGGAAATTTGGTCCTATGAGGTTAACATGTTCCGATGTCCCTAGAACTTATCACCTTTTATCCTTACTAGTGACTGAAGGGTGTGGGGTTGGTTGGTTTGTTTGTTTGTTTTGCTTTCTGTGAATTTGGTTGAATTTTCCTCAGCAATTGAAATTACTGCAATAGAACTCATTACAGCTGATGAGAGGCACTGCTCCTTGTGCCCTGGTTGTAGGCACACACTGTAGATTAATCCTTAATGAGCAAAATATAAGCAACGTGCAGTTGCCTCATTCCACCTTCCTACCTTAACCCTTACATTTTCCAAACCTATATTCTAGTTTTATGATCCCAGATTATGTACAGGCTTTTGCCCTGCAATAAATGTGAATGATTTGAGAGTTCTCTGTTCAGCATATGCTTGAAGGCTAGATAGAGCCTGTACTCAGGCACCATACGTAAGTCTTCAAGGATGCAACATTTGACTGCTAGTTGAGATCAGTGTTCAGCTTCTGTACTTCTGCTGCTGCATGCTCTGTAGTGCCTTGCACAAAGATTGAACCACCGCTGGGGTCTGCATTTTTTGGATGAATTTTGGGCAGAAGGACTTCAAAGGTAGGAACAAGGAGTGTATGATGAGAGCTGAAGGAGGTTGGAAGGTAGTCAGAAACTGGTGGGACTTAGGGTTTGTGTCAGCAGGATGGAGAAGGTGGGGAGCATGAGGCTGAGATCATAACATCCAGAATGCAGTGGCATTCTAGGTGGAGCTGTGAAAACTTTAAAAGTCATAGTTCTTAAATGACTGCTCTATTATAGTCCCCTCCAAATATATTTCTTTGCAATTAGCTGAGGAAATTAAGATGGACAGAGATATGCTTTATAGTTGAGGCATGTGAAGTCTTGGTCCACTTTGAAAGTCTTACAAATCTACTGAGATATTGAAACAATAATTCTGCATGAATTCTGTGTAGATATATTACAAAGCATAAGCATATGTAGTGTTCATTGGAAAGTAGAAGTTTGATCAGAAAACCCAAAGGAATCTGAGCTTTGTTTCCAGAAAACCTTTTTTTTGTTTGTTTGTTTGTTTTTGTTTTCTTAATGGAAGTAATGTGTAGTTTGTGAGGCTGTATGGGTCAGCTGTGAAATCAGATGAACTTCAGTAGTTTCAGTTACATTACACTGTAACTAATGCCAAAGACACCCTGTGAAATGAAATTGCTGAATTTCACACTGCACATGTACATAAGAGAAGAGAAAAGGGACTTGACAGCTGGTAGAGAAAATCGACACTTCTCTTGTTCTGGTGGCAATAGAATAAAGGATTTATTTTTGAAGAAGTATTATGTGGATATTATATAAAAACCCAACCATTTTAATTTTGTATTCTAAAGTGGCTTAGTCCCTTGCCTATTAGAGTCTGCCAGTGAATTCAAACTGGATCGGATACAGTCCGCAAAATCTTTCCACCATTTTGCTATCATTGCAGAGGCTGATGCAACATTTCTGAGACTCCATCTTTTTTCTTTAATTAATTTTTTTTCAATTGCAGCATGCTTAAGGTTGTATAGAATTTCAGCTTGAATGTTCATCCTAAAAGTAGGTTTTAGAGAACAAGATTAACGTTTACTGTAATGCATACAGTTATAGGAAGTTAAAGTTTAAAAATAAAGTTATGCTATGGTGATTATTTTGGGTTTTGTTTTGTTTTGTGGATTCTTTTTCCTTTAGAAGTTATGGAAGTCACTTGGACTTCA
Organism: Apteryx mantelli; assembly: GCF_036417845.1. Taxonomy (NCBI): domain Eukaryota; kingdom Metazoa; phylum Chordata; class Aves; order Apterygiformes; family Apterygidae; genus Apteryx; species Apteryx mantelli. The sequence goes on along the minus strand of NC_089990.1, from coordinate 8,242,186 downwards.
AGAAAGAAAACTGATGAATTCAAGCAAATCCGTGTCACAAATGTGTTTGTTTTTCCTGTAAAATGGCCAATATTGGTTACATGGAATAAAATTAAAATTCAATTGTAACAATAATACATGGCCAGCAGCTTCTAATTGCAAGCAATTGAATGATTTCTAAGAAATACCAAGTCCAAGATCCTTCTTCAGTCCTAAGAGATATTTAGATTTTACACAGCTATTTTTGGTTACTGTCAAGATCCTCAATTCTGTCATTCTTTGTTCATAAGAGTCAAGTAACATTAAAGGTTATATTCTTTAAAACACTTTCATAAACATCTCTATATCTGCTGATTTTAGAAATAAAACACAAGATTTTTCAGGCACTCCTATTATGCCAGTCTTTCCCACTTTTGTCAAATGTTTTAATTTCTTTAATTTTTCTAACTCTCTTGATTTTAGTAAAGCTAATAAATCTGTCTCCCCCCCAAAAGAAATTTCAGCCCCTAAAGTAACAGCTACTGCAAATCTTTCTCTATCTGAATACTGCAAAAGCTGCAAAATGGAAGGGTGCATTATCTTAGCCAACTCTTGCATTTGTGCATGTCTTTATTAACACTGTGGAATTTTAGAAGTAACACCATATAATTAGAAAACTGGAGTATATTGAAAGTCAGAACTGAAATACTAGGTGAGGACACCCTTTTGAGACTCTAAGCATGCCTGAGGAGTGCTTCAGAACTGCAAGTGATAAATTATCTTCCTCTGTACTTAATGTCATTACAGCTGTATAACATAGTAAGAAGAATGGTAGTGTGACCTAAAGGAAGGAACAGTAACTTCTGATTCACACACTGTCCTAAGCGTCCTTTGGATGGTGTAAAAAATCAGTTAACCTTCTATGCTTTTTTTCATTACATACAGTAGGAAGTGGACAAGTAATGTGTGGACAAGTAGTGTGGCTATTTCAGTTCAGTTTGAAATTATGGCATGCAATGCACTGTCTGTATGCAAAGTATAATAAAACTACCAATTTTAGTATCAGGATGTTGCATTTTGGTATAAATAGTTTTTATGAAAATTGCTTTGTAGTTATTGTAGATCAAGGTGGTATGAAAAGGTTTTACCTTTCTTATTAAAGTGGCAACAGTGAGGGGGAGGGAAGCGAATATATGGTGTTAGAGTTAATGTATAGAGTTCACTGTATGACAGTAATGTCTGCATAGATTAGACTGTTTAAGATCAATTCCTTAGAACAAATGGGTAATATTAGTTTCTTGCAGCTTTGGCATTGTGTTTAAAGCTTTCCTGACAGACATTTTATATTAGACTTTATTTAGATATGATTGTCTAGTTCCTGAGATTCAAGAGTCCAAAGCTTTTGCGTGCCTGTTAAATTCATTAACAGAGCTCTGCAGTGTCTAATAAGAAAATGCCATTCTTCCTGTAGTGAAGAAATGTGGTCACTGAGTTACTGACAGAGGCTACTTTGATATTAAATGATACTTAAAAATATAGGAAAGAAAAAGTGGTATAGTATATAGACAAATGAAGCAAACCAAAAACACAGCAAGTTCGGGCTGTTATCGTACTTTTAACTGTAATGTAATGCAGGTGAATCAGGGAAGTGTCAGGGCAACAGACATCAAGCTGGCATAGATTCAAGAGAGATAATTCAATTGACACATGGCAGACAATAATATCCTCCTCATACAAGTCTGGGAATGTTGCATTATTTTTGACTGTGGTTGCTACACACCAAAGATTTCACTTTGTTTTGGTGACTTCCATGTGATTTTATACAGGAGGACATCCATTAAACTTTGCCTCAGGAGGAGTGAAAATATTAAAGGCGTACAGGAAAAGAGTATGTGCATGTGTAGTATGACATTTTAAATATACTGATACATCTACACTGTTATCTGCTATTACTTTGATATCTGGCATATACAGGAGTTGAAAGGCATATAATTATTGAGGTATAATACAGCAGGTGCTCTTTTTCTCAGACACGGATTTGGTACTCAGAGATCATTCAAGCACTGAAGCCTTAGGCTTCTGCTTATTTGGGGTGGGGGGGGATGCCTAAGGTTGGTACACATGTGATACTTAACCATGGATAATTGGTATTTGGTCATATGTATTTTTGTGACTTATTGTCCGTTATCTCCAGGTTACAACTAAGAGCTTAAATGGTGGTTTTCTGTTCAATCTGTAGTTTGTAGTTCCTATTGCAGCTGAATTCTGCCCCTTTAAGTCAACATAATTATATTCTGTTTACTTATGATTCATGTGTAACACTACTGTTGTCTGTTAGAAGCTGCCCAAAAGTGGCTTGGAGTGGTCATAGCAAGGATTGCCTAGCTGCTTGTTTGAAATAAGGTCACTGCACAGCTGATAAGTGGACTCATATTGCTTTTGCTGTGGTTTCTAGCAAACCTTGTATCAAATCCCTGCTGGGAGTGGAATCCCATGCTGTGTCCCTTGTCAAGCAGTCTTCTCAAGAAAGGTTATCCAATAAGTTTATAAAAGTGTGTGCAGTGTTATTGCAAGCCTTCTGGGTCTACTCCACCAAGGCTGCTAATGTTCAAGCACCTTGTTTTTCAGATTGTAAATCTGCCCCTTTGCTTGTATTTTGAGGGCAAGGCTAAACATAGAAGCAGAAAGAGTACCAATGTACCTATGTAGAGCCACTGTAAGTGAGTCCCTACAAACACAAGGTTGCTCCAAGTGAACAGTCTAAGTAGAAGTACAAGGTTGGGATTGTTTGATAGAGACAACTATGTGCATTGCTGCTGATCCATCTATGCAGAGCTTTTACAGTATAGAGGATAACTACAAAAACAAAAACCATCTCTTGCCCCCAAAAGCAACCAAAATTAACTTTGTCAAAATATGGAGACACTGAATTTATAGGTTATAGAGATTATTCGGTCTGTAGACTTATTCACTGATTCCACAGGGAGAAGAGATACTGAAATTTCTACTATATAATCTTTCAAGTTGAACTAATTTTTTGTTTTTAATTTGGATTTTGTAAAGGAGAGAGCAGGTAACTCAGGCAGTTTCAGAATAGTATTTATATTTAATTTAGGTTTTATCTCTTTCTTTGCTTTTCCTGTCACCTCCTTAAAAACTGTACTGATATATAACTTGAAACATGTTTTATGGCATTAGGATTTGTAGGAATTTGGGGGACATGAGATATCTCCTGAACTGTATGGTGATGCGGGATGCGTGTAACAAATGTGACCAAAATCCTCTTTAAAAAAAAAAAAAAAAAAGCACAACTTCTTCAAAATTTTTTGTCTTTTTTTCCTTTTTAATCCCCTGTCCTAAAACTGTATGCTAATATGAAAACTGTAGTTCTTATTTTATCTGTCCTCATGGTTTTGGAGAGCATTGACTCATGATTCTTCAAGGCCTAGGTTTGATAGTACTGTGTTATGTAGTAATGTATGCTGGGCAGAAAAGTCAAAGCAGCATACAGCAGATTGGAGGACCCTGGTTTCCTTGGTGAGAGATGTTATCTACTTTTGAAGTTTAAAAGAACCTCCACCTCTAAACCCCCCCAAACCCACAACTGAATGTGTTTTGGATATGTTTAAGCATCAGTGAAGAGAGGAAAGGGGAGGATGACCTAAACAGATTTTCCTTACTAGTTCTAAACCTACCTTCTTTTACTCGGTTATTATTATGTCAGGTGTGAAATCAGCATTTTTGTGGCGGAAGGAAATACTGTTGTAGAAAAAGACTATGTATAGAAGCATACAAATAACCTAGGGCTGTTATAAAACTGTTAAGCCAGATTTTGTAAAATCAGGTAAACTTGGGCTCTACTTCTTAATCATATTTAGCTGCTAACAGTTGCAGAGAGACATCTAGCAATGTTTTTCCTTGTTTTTGTTATTAAGAAGTGCTTAAACATCTAATTTCTGGTGATTTTGAAAGAACTGGTTGAAAGGACTGAGCAGAACTCTCTGTTTTGAGATACCAAGTATTTTAAACAGTTGCCTTGATTATACTGCAGTTGAAGATATGGGTTTATGGTCTTATGTCGTCTGCTCCCTTTTGAAAACGTTACTCTGCATGTGGAAAATTACTTTAGCTATTTCTTCCTCATTTTTTCATGGAGTTAAAGGAGTGAATCGTGAGTACTAAATCATCCTGAAGAGAGGCTGCATGAGGAAATCTGACCTGACTTTGCCTCCAATCCCCTTCTCTAGTGAGGGAACGAGTGGAGCCCTTAGGTCTACTGATGGCCCTCGTAAGAAATGTGCTCTCACTTTGCCTATGAGACAAGCCTTGCTGTTTGGGCATTAGTGGTCTAGAGTTTTCTGCCAGCAAAGCTGTGTTGTACGTTTAGTGGAGGCCTAAACTCTGCAGGGGGTACCTAGTGTTTTGGTTGGTATGGACATGTAGCAGATAAGTGAAGTAGAGGAAAGTTAGTTTCTTGTTTTCTTTTTTATGAGAATAAAATGATTTTGTTTCTTGGAGCTGATTTGGAGAGTCCTGAAAATGAACCTTCTTTGTGTGTGCTTGAAATAAAGCCTTTGCAAAGGCGAGCTGATATTTCACTCTAGTTGTTCCTAGTCTGGTAAGCTAGTGCCCAGGGCTACTGATTCTTCGTAGTATTTGTCACTTTTTGTTAGTCTCATTAACAACAATTCCTTTTCCCCAAACTCTATTTTACCTTTTTTGATCAGAAAACTTGTATGTCTTGGCCCAGTTTCAGCAAACGCCTACCTGTCTGCTGTTGAACACATTAGTCTCCTTCTCTCTCTTTAAACTCTTACTTTCAAAGTGCATGAAGGAGAACAATTTTTATCATCAATAGTGAAGAGAAGCTAAGCAGCAGATGTAATCACACAAGTATCTTATATTGGTTATAAATAAATTTGCATCATTAAGAAAACAACACTTTTCATGTAAAACATGCTTGAAAAGCTATGCTATTTTTTACATTTCCTCAGTTTATAATCTTATTTATAAAATCACATATGCATCTGAAATGAACCTTGTTAAGAGAATTTCACAATATATTACTTCAGGTTTTGGTTAATTGTTCTGTGTGTATGGATTTCAGATCTTAACGTCATCTTGATTCTGATTTTAATTGTTCACATAAGAATACATGATTAACATAATGTTTTCCCACTCTTTGAGGGTGAATGTTAATTACCTGAATGTTATCAATGTTCAGCTGATAACTAATGGAATTGGTATACTGATCTGAATTTGTGAATCACTGTAATTTCATGTTGCTTAAATTGTATTTTTAAATTCCATTCAGAAAATTGTGCGTAATTGAGGATAGGAAGTGACAGGCAAAAGTCAAAATCAAGAACTTCATTTCAGTCCTTGAACTTTCACCCAAATGTCAATGTCTCTTTAAAATGAGAAAAAGGTTTCTTCAGTTCATGCTTTGCATGTTTTCACACGTTCGTCTCTGAATTTATCAGAAATCAAACAGAAATATGAGTGTATTGTGAATCATGTCTCTGGTAGCTCAAGGAAGGGGCATTTGAACTGATAGAGACATTATTTGATCTAATATTTTGGCGGGGGGGATTATTTGTCTTAAGTGAAATTTCAACAATGTTTTTGTTCTGAACTCAGAACTTTCTAAACTTTCTTTGTAAATGTATAACTGTAAACAGTTCTTAGCATTGCTTAACAATATCTAACTTCTTAGTGGTACTTTATCCTCAGTATTGGTTTTTATAAAGTTTTGCCTACAGGTTCATGGAAATAGAGAAGTCTTATTCTTCATTTTTTTAAGTAACTTGTGTAGGGAACAAAATTCATTACTTTCAACATTGAGGCCATTATGATGCCTAAAAGCCACAGAAGCGAAAGATAAAAGTCTTTTCTGGATGGCCTTGGTTAGAATTGTACATCAGTCCTTACAGCCTCCTACCATGTCCAATTTCAACAGGGTATTGGCAGAAGGTCTCTTCCACCAAACTCAATGCCCACATTTGCAGGTATTGGCAAAGGCACAACAGCGATGATACTGCAAATCTCTTGAGACCACCTCCTGTAAAGAGAAGGATTTTTGTGATACTGAACTGGTCTAAAATGAAATCTTATAAGTAGATGTCCACCTGAAGTCATCTATGCTTTCAGTGAATTTAGAGCAACATACCTGTTTGCAGAGTGTGTTCAGAATGAAAAAAGGAGATTCGTTTATGTCAGAAATGCCTTTGAACGGAGTTGACAGCGATTATGAGGAAGAACTGTACTCAGAAAAAAAAAAAAAGGAGGTAGGATCATCAAAAAATGGCAGGATATCATTTTTATAGGAAAGGACTGAATGGGAATGTTAGGACATAAAAGCCACACTGCTAATTTTCAAGGCTAACGAGTTGTGTAAGGAGAAATGTGCATGCTCTTTGTGGCTTGGTATCTTCTTATAGGGTCCTGTAAATAATGTTAATATGAATGATGTAGATCATACTGTACTGGTTGCTAAGGAAACCATATTCACTGAATTTCCTTTTTGTTGTTGCACTGAAAGTTAATGTGTATTTTAGAATGATGTGGACAACTGAGAATGTAGCTTTTTCACACAATTTTTCTTCACAAGTCATCCAGAAAATGCATTAGAAGATACTTTATTATTTGAATTTCTTGAGACAGTCATTAAGAAATCTTGAATTTTAGGATCCTTATTTCATTTCTTGACCCCAAATATCTTGCTTTATACGGTAATAACTTGATATTGTCTTGAAACATGTAATCATAGACTTTGCTTTCATTTTTATGGCAAATTCTAAATATCTGTTGAAGATATGTGATTGTCAATTATGAAACAATATTCTGAAATATTAATGCTTGTGTATTCTGGAAGGTACATAACAGACTACTGTGCTCGTAATTTATACAAGATATCCACAGGAATTGGTCAGACCTTATTATTGAGCATGGCATGTGTTTGATACAGGCTGTTCTTGTTGAAATCTTCCCTTATTCTATCTGTACAAACATTTTCATGCTGCCTATATATTTTTAAAAGAAGGAAGAATATGCTGGCAAATAATCATTACTTCCAGATGCATTTCCATGAATTATAACCCCTCTGGGCGTCTGCATTGCTTTTGTCTGGAGTGTAGATGCATGTGAGGAAGAAACAAGAAGTCTCTCCCATCCAGCTAGGCTTTTGATGACACTTCTCTTGTGGTCCTCTGCTCGAAGTCGGTTCCTGTTTGATATCAGGAGTTGGTCTTCCGTTGCTGCAAGAGAGAAAACATCTCTCTAGCAGGCAAGAGATTGCCTGACTTGTTATCTCTGATGCTCTGCCATACAGAAATACGGTGTGGCTGAACAGGCTGTTTCTTGATATTGTAACTTGGCCCAGTCTCCTGCAAGGAAAAGAAAATTGTCATTGCCGTGATACTTTGGCCTGCCAGTTTGGTTCCTGGCACACACATGCCCACATTACAGAAGCCAGCACTGTTGTTAATATCAATTGGCTGTTTCTCTAGCGTTCATAGCAAACTGCTGATCCCTGCAGGGTATGGGAAACACAATCAAGACTGCTTCATTTAGTACCAGTCATCACTAATTTTCAAAGGAGAATGTTCTTGTGGCTAAAATATAGGACTTGATTTTTAGGTGATGTGAGTCTAAATGTAAAGTTCTGCTCCTTTGGATGAGTCCTTTGCCTCTCTGCTCTGGCTGTTCAGTCTCTTAACAAATGCGAGCTGTTTGCTAAACGCTTGTGTGACCGGTTTTCTTTGTGAGCGGAGATAAGCTGAGACAGGACACATCTCTATTTTCCTCTTCATCTTCTTTCACCTTCCAGCTTCAAATACAGAACACCCACATAGAAATCTGTACCCTGTGTAATGTCATTTGCCAGAGAGTTTCCTGAATAGATGAAGCTATTGTAAACGTGTCTACCTCTGGTGCATATTACTTTAAAGCATTAACTGATTAAAAGGATGTTATGGTTGCTATTTCATAATATTACCTTGTAGTTACTTTAGCCTATCGTAACATAAGTTTGAATATCCAGGATTTTATGTAACCTTTGGGGGGGGGGAGAATCAGCTGCTAGGACAGTGTTAAAAATCATAAATAGTGACACTTTATTGACACTTCCACCTTAATAGGTATAAGTTTTTTCTGCTGTCTTTTAGAAGAACATTTATTATGGTTGTTTAAAAAATGGATATTTGGTTTTCAGGACCTGTATCCTCAGATATTTGGGGGAGATGCACAAGTGTGAACACAAGGCTTGTACTCCATCTGTTCATGATTCAGGAAATATATGGAGGAAGCAATGGATAGAGGCAGGAATATGGCTTCTTGAACATCATTAAATTCTGGGAGGGGAGGTAAGGATGGTGGTTAGGTTTATGGGTAGAGGCGAAATAATCTTTTGCAAAGCTGCTTTTCCTGTTCCCTTTTTTGTTCCAATGTCTTCTTCCAAAAGCACTTCCACTTGCTTTTGCTCTCTTTTACCTAAAGAAGTGTAGAGAAATAAAATAACTGTAATGATGTGTATCAAAAAATCTGCATTATAAATCCATTTGTTCACATTCATCTTCTGTTCACATAGCTCACAGCCTTAAAATACTCAAGCCTTAAATTGCAGGACAGGTAACTGGTTATGACAAATTTCGTGTGTGTGTGTGTGTGTTTTAACAATCCCTCATTTTCTTTATTTTCTTTCATTCAATACGCTCTCTAAACACAACTTTGGAAACTAATGAATTAATATTTGAGCTGTTTAGCAGTCTGTTCCATTGCAGCCTTGATATCTTCGACCACACGATATACTGAAAAACTTTGTGCGGAATAAACAGCCTTTGCAGTACATGATTTCAAAGCTTGAGTGCTCTACTACTTTACTGAATGCAGTAAATTTTAGGATAGATTGTAATCCCATTCATACTTGGGCTTTTAGAATGCCTAACAACTTTCAGAAACTACAAATCATTATTTAAGTGCAACAGAATCATAGTATGCTGCATGTGTAGACATTTTACTGTGGAAAAAAAAATTATTTCTCTGTGTAATTCTGCTATAAATACACATATGCCAAATATTCTTTAACTTAATGTAGTACACAGAACTTTACCATATTAATTCATTTTGCACTTAAAACAATCATGTTTTAATATGAGTTGATTGAAGCAGCATTCAGTGTGCTGTAAAAGATTCATTAGGTTCTTTAAAAGCTTTTTATAGCAACTTACTAAACATATTAAAAATAAAGAAAGATTTTGTGTAGGAATAAATCAAGCACTCTAATAAGAACTTGAGAGACGACATTAAGATTACTTTTTAATTTAAACACTCTTGCTCAGCACTGATGAAAACTTATAAAATGGCTCATATAGAGGAGAATCCAATATGTTTGTGATCAGCTAAATGCTTTGTAGTCCAGATAAATGGACTACCTAGATTTTAGCTGGTCTTGGAAAAGATATATGACATAGAATTATTGTTACTGGCCTGTAGAAGACTTAAGCTTTCCGTGACTGTGTCTTCCATCAGGAATCTAGGCAAATTGCAAAGATTAAGTCACTGGTCACAGTGGCCTAGTCTTTCTTAAGTGTCCAGCTATAGCCCAGCTCTGCAGTGTAAAGGTGAGATGACAGCTTCTAAGTTAGTTTTTCACTAATACATTTCTGTTCTGAGGGTAGTCCTGTTGATGCTTTACATGAGCAACCCATGGTAAAATAATCTTATTTGTGAGATGCTGAGTAAGTATTCTGACATGAAACTCGTTTGAGAACTCTCCTGCTATACCCTAGTTATCCAGCTTAATTTACAAGTGACTGGGAATCAGATTTTTGTATTGTAATACAGAAAATTCTTAATTGTGTTGAGCTGTAATGAAAATAAAAGAAGCGGAGACACAAATTGTACACTTTTTGAGCTATTGTGCATGTTTATTTTACATATGGTATCATGTTTCAGAGCCCTGGGCTAGTTATCTGTATATAGGCTGTTATAAACTGAAATAGTTGCAAATGTTCACTTGTACTAGTTATGTTGCATTCAATATAAACAATTGCAACAGTGCATTTCTGTCTAGTGTTAAATGTCATTTCAGGGTATGGAGTTTTTTTTCATGAGAGCTAGAAAACAAATTGCTGCAGTATTTCCAAGCAAAGTGAAGAAGAGCATAATATATAAGCAGTTTCTATTTTACTTCTTCTGCAGAGAATAAAATATACAATTCTTAAAATTCCTAGGCCATTAATGCATAGGTCTTTCTATAATATATAGTGATAGCATGTTGGTTTGAAGACATTACTGTTTTTTGGGTTTTTTTTTTTTTTTTTTTGGAGAAGTGTGTGGGAACAATTTCAGTATCGGTTATTTCAGCATTATCAGCTGTTGTAGACTCTACAGTGTGACAAGATGCATGGCGGTTCTTGTCATATGCTTCCTGAACACACAACATCACCCTTTATCAATTCCTAATAATCCAAATTGGCTCTACAGCTTGGCTGCCTAACAGTCTCTTCACACAATACTTAGCTCTGAAAAACATTACAAACTTTTGCTAACCTTTGCTGTGACCTTCACTCCTCGAAGCTGTTTCAAATTAAATACTGAGTTTAGTCATTTAGATGCTGATCTTGGAAGAACAGTTGTATGTTTTTGTTTTGCGTATTTGTGTGTAGACATGTTGAACACTGAGATAACTTAAGAGTTTTAAAAGATATGTGTTTATTTGCAAGATAAGGCTCTTGGTTGCTGCTGCTGAAATAACAGGTTGGGTCATACTGTAAATTCTGGCTTTGGGAATTGGTAAAGTAGTCTGTTCATGTGAGGTCACCAGTTCAAATCCTACCTCCAGTAGTAATCACCTGTAGGTGTTTCTGACTGCTCTGGCCAAAAATTTAATGAACACGGAACTTCTCCATGTATTTTCTCCTTTACTTTAGAGATGGTCTTTAGGTTGAGTTGAAGGACAGTGGAATAGCAGCATGAGGATCCTGAAATTGGACTAGTTCTGCTGATAAGTGGAGAATTTCAGTTTTCAGTCTTTTCTGATACCTTCCATGGCTACTTCAGGAAAATATGGCTCTTATATTTCTCATCTGTCATGCAATTATTTAAACTGTTGAAGCAGGTAGTACTACTGCTCCAACTTGTACTGCTGATTTAGCTTGTTACTCAACTCATCCATGCCTGACAGCTCTCCTCTGTAAAATATGTATTATAGGACTGCTTAGGTGAATATACTGGCTTTAAAATTCTAGACTTGGCCAACTGTGGTGTGAAAAGCTCAGGTATAAACTCTTCCCATACAAAATCTTTAGTAGGAAGTAGTAGATTATGCAAATGCAAAGTATGTGTTTTGTAAAATATGATTACAAAATAGGTATTACTCCATATCTTCAGAGAATTTTAAAACCCAGAGACCCACAGTGGATTTCAGAAGACTGAGAAGTACACTTCATTAAAGAATATGAAGTACTTGAATTCACTTAAAACAAACAAACGTCCGTTCCCACCCTCCCCCCCCCAAAAAAAGAAAAAAAATACCCTGTGTTGTCTGAAGTTTGGAAAGATTTGGCACTTGGGAATTTTGGGGAAACTATATTCAGTTTTTATTCATAGTATTATATTGGTCAAGGCCCAGAAATATGAGAGACAGTAAACAGAGGACTGATGCCTGCTTCAGCACAGGCTTGAGAGAGAAAGAAGTTACGATTTCAACTCTAGAAAATAGAGTTTTGGGGAGCGATCTGCTCCTGTCAGACTGCCTTTTTTGCTTTAAGTTGGTAATAGTTGCTTCATAGTTTTATTCAAAGTTTTGAGGCAAAATCATTCTGTTTTAAGAATAGCAGACTACAGATCCATGGAAGAACTCTGTTCCTAACTCTTCCACTGACCCATTGTAGGACTTTGGAAAAGTTGCTTGTTTTGTGGTTATATGCTTAATTTCCATATATTTAAAACAAGGATGATAAATCATTTACTTCCTTTTTAAATGTCTTTTGGATATTGTTAGGTGAAATATCCTATACCAATAGAAATGCTGGTGTGTTTCATTAAATACTAACTGATGCCTTTGGGGTATATTCTAGTTTTATATGATATACAAATTTATGCTTACAAATAGCTTAAAATATACATTTAATCCAGTCTCTGATTTGCTGTGTTTTCCTGAAAAATTTACTTGTTTCCTTAGTTCATTAATTGACTTGATAAAACACATATCCTGAAGTGCTGGTCCTTAGTGCTTCCAGTAAATATCTCGAGCCCTTCTACTTTGTAGTTGGAAGCTGTTTTGTGTCTGGAACATTCTGAATAAATGAGGTGATAAGAAATCACTATAGATAAGATATGCTTTTGTGCTTCTGTTTTTTCTGAGTAACTTCAGCTGTACTTGGGCTCTGAGAGGGCATGCAATTTGTCTTCTAGGGTCGTGGTCTTTTTGACCCACTTTTGTTTGCTCTTTTGAAAAGCTAAAAATGTTCCTAGTGTGTACATTAAACTAGCCAGAACTTTTTTTTTTTTTTTTTTTGGGGGGGGGGAGAAACAGGGACTATTGAGACTGTGAGTGTCATCTTAATGAGATGTATCTGACTATGTAAACGTTAATAGAATGAAATGTGCTGCTAGGATATAAACACCTCACTCTAAATCAATAAAATGTAATTATATAGGTCAGTAGGTCTCAGTTCTTCTTTTGATGCTAAGAAAGCCCTATACATTCTTCTTCCCTACCACTACAAAGGCGAAGTCAGCCAAGAAAATTTAGACTTGTAATATGTTTCTTCTTGCCAGCTGAATAGTGTATAAAAATGACAAGATAAATGTATTTCTTGCATTCTTTATCCAGATTTAGAGGGTATATTTCACATTAAATAATGTCTGGCTTATCTAGTCTACCATGTATGAGTAATTTTTTTTTACTGTGTAGAGCATATGTTTGTTCGGTCCGCAAAAAGTTCTGTGGGTTTTATCCCTTTCTATTTTCCCAGCTTTAGGCTGCCCCCAGTTACAAGAAAGCAGAGGTCATACAAAGTGACTCTGCAGCGTTTGTCTGCTGTGGCAGTTACGAGCCTCACACTTTCGCTCCCGCTTCTTGGCTTTCACAGTTTACCTGTGAGCTTCAGGATTTCACAGACACACAAATGTCACAGTGACAGTTTGGCTTAGTGTCAAAGTCTTGTGGATTCTAGATTTAAGCTGTCAAACAGACTATAGTCCAAAAAGAAATGGGATTATTATTCCTCCACTTAAGATGGCAGATCGTAGATATTTGCCTATGTCTGGTTCTCCTTGTGTCAAAATAAATGCCTCCTCTGTGTATAAGTATTTCACACAGAAGTGCGGAATGGTCTTGGTAGAATTGCACTTGACCTGAATTTTCTGCCAAGGAAACTTACCCCACTGATTTTATTGTAAACTAGCTTAAACCAAGATGGAAATGAAGTCATTTTAGAGTATATTATCACTGCAAAATAAACAAAAGTTGAGGAGTATCCGAGAATCCTCAGAGAGTAAGTGGCAAGGGAAGCACGTAAAGGAGCTCCCATGAAGGGATTTAGAGCTAGCTCAATGCAGAGGCCCAAACGCGTGCTGGGAGGTCTCTTCACACCTCTCCATCCCCTGATTTTTTTGGGGGGGAAAGGGAGGGAGTGGAAGGGCTGTCCTATATCCTTCATGCAGTGCATCAGCATGGCTGCTCATGAGCAGAGAGAATAGCTGAGGGAGAGGGAGTGCAGAGGGAGTGCAGAGGGAGTGCATTCGTCTGCCCCGTCCTTGGCCAGCGGCTCCTCTCCCCAGTAGCATCAGAGCTGCCGTGGTCGGTATTGTTCCACCTTCCTCAGCTTCCATGTTCTCTGAGCTCCGTACCTGTGGTTCTTAGCACTTCAGCCTCCAGTGCTAATCCCTGCAGCTGCGCTACCTCAGGATCACCCCCGTCATCCACAGGGTGCCATGACTGCCACCACCAATGGACTGGGCAGAGACGGGCTTTTTAGAATAGATCACTGTTCCAAAAAATCTTAGCCACTTCACCAATGGATGTTAATGCATTAGTGTGAGCATTCTTGCTGCCCCTTTCTGGATGGTTACAGTTTCTTTGCTGTTGTCGTCATTGTCCTCAGATGAATCCAGATCAGTCAAGGACAAAAATGAAAAAAGAAAAGGAGTAATGATCAAGCGTTCAGGCTCATAGATAAAGTCGCTTTTCAGCTTCTGAAATGCCAGCTTCTCCTCCTGCTGCTGATCTTGCTGATTCTTCTCCTGCCTTCTGTCCTTCACACCAAATATAGTCTCTTGTGTATTTCGTAAGTCCTTGCACACACGCTGTCTTCATTACACTAATTCTTGTGGGGAAAAATTGTTTTGTTATCCCTTGAACTTGGCCACTCTATATATGAGACTGATGATGATTAGCAGAGCATGGTATTGAGTGATCCAAAAGAACAAGATGGGGACAGATGGTGCTGTATGCCTGCACCTTTTCTCAGCATAATTTTATCCTATGACTTAGTTTTGAAAATACTGTTTTTAATGTAATTCTGCACAGGATTTTCTCTATGAGAAGAAAATAGCTGTCAAATATCTTAGAGTGCTTGGTGGGCAGGTGATTACAAAATTGATTTGTGCCTAAGGAGAAGTAATGGACTTGGGCTTCCTGCAGTTTTTATGTTAGTGTCTTACACTTCAGCACTGTATTCCTTATTTTCTACCCTCTCTTGAAGTATTAACAGACTCTTACCTTTCCTTTGCCCTCCCATTGCTGTTTTTTCCACAGTACCCTCAAATCTTTCCCATCATTCTCTGTTCCCTGTCCCTGCACCCCACAAATCAGGAACTTAATCATCTTTGAGACGGGTGTGCGTTTGCCGTACTGGTTATAATTGGCCAGTGAGCTCAAAGGTTAAGTATGACTGACAAACAGCGGTATCATGGGTGCTCAAACTGCCAGTTTCCTCTTCACACAGTGTGATCACATCAGCTGCCTTTTCTTTGCAAAGGAGGCAAAAAATCTAAAATTCCATTCCAACAATGTCTAGAGACAGTTTCTGCTGAAGAGTTAAAGGTTTTTTTGCAGTATCTCTAAAAGCCTTAACTCTATTGGGTTGCAGGTCTGAGATAGACATCAGGGCATGGATAGGTAGTCACTTGTGATATTATTATCCCATTAACAAGTTCATCCTGGTCAGATGCCACAATTGCAAATGTAGTTACACTGTGAATGTAACCTGTGAATGACTGCGGGAGCAGCTGAAATTATCACCCTTGCTGAAATGTGATGGTCGCATAGTGGGGTGAGGATCATATGCATAAAGTAAAATGGGCTTCAGTTGAGCATTGGTAACTTTGTGTTAAAGAACAATAACTTCTTAAACTACTCTTATTCCAAGGTTTGCAATTTTGCAACTATCTGTCATGTGTGTAGTCTTGTCATATTGCAAAATTGAAGTGTACTAGCCTACATTACAACCAAGGAAACTGAGAAGAAATCGCTTCCTGTCTCTTTTACTGGGAACCCCCAGTTCTGTTGATGCTTCTAGAACAAACTGGTGGCCGCATTTAGTGACAATGGAAAATGGGTTTTATAGGGGCTGGATATTTTAAAGTACTTTCAGACTTATTTCTAGTTGTTGTTTGATAATGAAGGAGATAGAGGCAATATAAGGTACAGAGCTGACAAAAATCAGTCTTGATTTGAAAGTTTCATTATGAATTTGTCTGGATAGGAATTTGTTAACGGTTTTATTATGCCCAATAGTTCAGCAAAACAACTAGTTTTAATTTCTGTTTTCTTATAATTTGTATAAGGCCACGCATTTCAGGTAATTATTTGAACCATGCAAATAAAATAACTTACATTTCCCGACTTCTCCACATGTAACAGTCAGGATCAGAGGATTTCTTCCAGCTGGTTAAGGTGAAGTCCAGCCATTGATTTCCTGTGTATTAAAGCCTGTCTGTCTGTCTCTTACTGTCCTGCCAACAGGCTGGCGCATTCCTCCTGGTCTTCCTCACGCAGCCTCCAGGCATCATCTTTGCAGTGCAGTGTCATAGGCGCCCCGGCAGTCTCAGTGGCTCCCTAGCCCGGTTTGTGATGCCGTCCGTCTTTCAGAAAGGAAATGCCAGAGATTATTAGGTGTGGGGCAGCATCCTCCTAGTCTGCTGTGGAAGGCTGGAGGCCCTTATAACAAGGTTGTTTAGTGAAACATGGTACAGGCACGAGTATTTGGATGAATCATATAATGCATGCTTAATGCCTAGAGTGGAAAGGAAGGCAAATTTTTATTATTGACCGTAGTGATAAAGGGGAAAAAAGGGAGCTTACTGAAGCTAATGTGTGCTCCACGATCCTCTTCATTTATCAGCTTACGGGCATCAGCAATTGAGGGTGTTTAATACGTTTGGAGTTGCAGAGTGGCATAGAACAAGAATAGAAGTTAGAGTAACGTATTGCTGGGAAACTTGCTGTATCCATAATTGAAAATATGTCTGAAAGGAAATACAGTTTATTCTTTTCTACATATTAATCAAGCTAACATAAAAGTGTGGGGATTTTGAGTGACTAAGCTCTTCCAAAAGCACTGTTAAAAAACAAACAAACAAACAAAAAAAACTTGTAAGAATTGATTTGGGATCTCCAGTCCATGCACACATTTCTCTTGTTCTTATATCACTATAGCTTATATATAGTATTTCCTCTGCCTCTGGTTACATTAGAGGAATTCACTTTCTTAGCTTCTGAAGAAATATTTTGAAGAAACAATGAGACTGGGTTTTTTTGACTTCTCATTGATTTCCTACTTCTTTTTTCTTTTCCTAATTTATCCATTTATATAGGTTTCTGGAAAAATATTTTAAATAAATCAATAAATCAAGCTAATGTAAAACAAAGATTTTGAAAGATTAAAATGGTCAGTCTGAGAAAACTTTCTAAGTAATGAGACCCTAAATATTTTAAAGCAGATCCTATGCAAAATTCATCCAAAACATAACTCTTTGTGTTTTTTATTCTTGCATATGTTCTTCACCATTATCTTCTTTCTCCTTCCTTTGCCAAAAAAGAATATTAAGTAAGTACTGGATTTACACAGTTATAATTCTGAAAATATAGGGTAGTATTTACAACCTTAAAGCCATATCACTTTTGAGTCATAGTTTCATACTTTGAGATTCCTTTTTATGTTGAAATAATTGCAGGAATAAATGATTTCATTTAGATGTCTCTTACTGTATCTGCATATGAAGTAGTTAGTTTCTAAATGAAGACAAGCTAAGTTCTGATTAAGAGGTAGGTCTGCACATCCATACGCATGGGACTAGCTTTCGTGCATCTTGTAGCTGCATTTATTTGCATAGGATTAACTATGAGGGTAAATGTTGACATAAGTGCTCTGAGCCCTTATTTTTGAGGGGCATTTATGTCTACCACTGAAGGAAGAGCTCTGATTACTGGCTTAAAACAGAGTCTTCTGAGGTGGCATTATAGGCTGTTTTTTCACCAGCCAGACAGGTTTTGTGAAGCAGTTGAAATGAAGGAGCCCTGCACTCATTGACATTGGAGCTCCAAGCGATACCGGAGTCTTCCTTTGTAGATGTGATGGATTCATCTTATTGAAATGATTAGTTTGTTAAAATAGCTGTTACTTGAGGAGGATGAAATACTTGCTCAATCTGTTCTAAACCCATTTCCTTTAAAATAAGAAAAATAATCTTAATATTTTGTATTATTTGCACAGCTTTGAGATGTTACCAAAGTTAATATTCTTTTTCATTACAAATAGTGTGAAGCTGTATATAACATGAAGTATATTTCATGGTCATTGCTGTCCTCATATATCTACAGAAAGAGGAAACATTTCACATGAATATTAATACTGATGTCATAAATTGGTGTCTGTACCAGGAATATATTTGTTTCCATGGTAACTAATTATTTAGCCAAGGAAGGGGGGAAAAGAAGAAGCAGATTTTGGTAACATAATTGAAAATAAGATCAGGCCATAAAAATGATGCTATGGGGAGAAATAAAAAGTTCCCTGTGGAACTTAATATTTTCTTTTTTCTTTTCCTTCTTGTTTTTAAATGAGATACCACACAAAGGTATGAAAAGGCTTTGCTGCAGGTTCTGTTATTAAGCTGTATTAACATTTATTATGGAATGTGATACAATAATTCAGTGTTTTAAAGTATTTTTAGCATATGTTAAATATGATATAGAGAATTTTATATAAGAGCAGATATTAACATACTCTATATGTAGTTCTGTGTCTATCTTTTAAGCACCATGTCACAAACTCTACTCTTACAAGGTCTGTATGTGCATTCTGCTGGTGGAGCCACTGTCTGGGCGCCCTGTTTGGGAGCCTGGGAAGCTCTCCCTGTGCAGCAGCGCGTGCTCCGGCTCGTTCCCTCCCTTGCCCCCGGGTGTGCCACGAAAGGGGAAGCACATCTGCCACCATTTCGGTTCTCCTCTGTGTTTTTTTGCCGCGTGATGCTGTTGTGGCGCCCTTTCCATGCCTCTTCAGACCTCCCTGCCCTCTGAGAGCGGGCTGCTTTCTGTCCTTGGGCTGCTTCCGAGGTTCAGAGCCTGTTTTCTCACCCGTGTTCCAGTTATTTGTACTGTGCTAGAGATGGCCGCTTGCCTGCAAACTGCCATCGCTGTCATTCCTGTAAGTGTCAAATAAGTCAAATGCTGGAGTTTCGGCTTCCAAGCTGGTGGCGGCTGTCAAGGACTCCTTCCTCTGGTGACTCAGCTGAGCAGACGTTGGCAGTGACCTTTTTAATCACCCCTGCCAACAAAACTCTTTGCGACAGATGCTTCCCTTGCGAGATGAGAAGCTCGCCTGGACACTTGGCTGGCTGCGGGCCAGGGATGTGCAATGGGGCGCTCCTCTCACAGCAGCGCGGGCAGCTCTGGGCAGGATTTATCTCCTGCGCAGGACGTTCGCCCTGCAGAGCGATTGCGTGTCGCACAGCGTGAGAGCGTGTACTTGGGCTCCAGCTGGGAAAAGTCCTGCCTGTCCGTCCCTCCTCTACTCTGAGATGTGTAGTTTACACTTAATTTTCCCCTGCCTTTTTCAGAGGAGGAATAGAAATGTCAGTGGATGTGTGCCGTCTTCACATCCCAGCGCTGAGTCCCTACTCAGGACGTGAGGGAGGGAGTCAAGGGCATCTTGTGCGCTGCAAAACGTTGAATCACGTGGGTTAGGGAATGCGTATACCTGTGTGAGAATTCACGTATGGACTGCGTATGTCTGAGAACATGGGTTACTGGTGCAAGTAACCTGGGTTTTAGAGGCATGCAGAGTTGCATGAGAGGTTGTTTTCCGTCAGAATTCTGTTCTCTGTTATTCATGAAAAAATGACTGAATTTATCTGTGATCTGCTGCACACAGTATATAAATATTCTCCATATGTTTGTTTGTGCATTTTTTTAAGCATGATGCATAACAAAAAATTATATGAAGACTTCAGTACATCAAAAGATGTCAATACATGAACCAGGTATATTCTATAGTACAATAAAAATAGATAAAATTCGGTATAGATCAAAGAAATGTCATAAGCAATTGCTACATTTCAGAAGTAAACATTCCTTAAAAATTTATAAAAATCCATCAAAATTATTTCATGGGATAATTTGAAAGTGAATTTGATATAATCTGCATTTGATTTTTATGTAATTTTGTTTAGGAATAAAAGGGATTTTTATCTGCAGAGCCTATTGTTTCTAGAAACATGACTTATCTACAAAGGAAAAATCTTCTGTAAACATAAAGTTGAAGAATATGAATAGGCCAAAATCATTTTAGCAGCATCTTCTGGTTTTGAGATTTTTTTCTTTTACATGATCTGTTTCCTTTTAGTGAGAGTTTAGTTGCTTGAGGTGTAAACATTGGATTACTAAACAGGCTCTGGAAAACAGGAACTGAAATTTATGGACAATCTGAAGGTCCTTCTTCTCCAATCGTTTATATTCATATGTATGTATATATATTTAAAAGTTTTCATTGCCATGCTGCTTATTATTAAGCAAATTATGTGTTTGATTTATTGATTTCTATGTAATGTTTTCCATCTACTCTTTACTATGCCCATTAAATGGAGGGAAAGGATTTCATTAGCAGTTTTTGACAACCTTACAGTTTAAGTGGTGCAGAGACTGATGCAACAAGTCCTGCTGGAACTTCAGGTTTACTCCAGTCTATGAGCTCAGATAAATAGGACTATATATGAATGCAAGTGAGAGTGGTGTAAGGACACATCTAGGGAGGATATGCTTTTCTGGAGGGATTCTTCTACCTATATCTCATGCATAGGGCTCTGGATCAGGAAAAGGGCTTGTGCAAAGCATCATTAGTGCATGAGGTGGGGGAGCTGTCATGTGACTCTCATATGCAATGCTGGGTGTGAATGATATAGGAGTTGAGAATATGCAGTCCCAGAAAGACAATGTGGGAGAGGGAGTAGTGGCCTAGTGTCAGTTCTTAAGGAAGCTGGATCTAAATAATTTTGGTTTTAACAAAAACAAGGATTTCCTATCAAATACTTGGTTGAATACATACAGCATGCTAAGGTACCTAATTTTAATTTATGTACAGTGTTCTGCATGCTCTCCATTTCTTAAATCTGTCTTTGGATATACAGTAGGAGAAAGAATGCCTTCTAAAATTTTACATGTTTTAAAAAATATTCTAGTATCCCTTTTTGATATATTCAGAATAGTCCTTTGGTTCTTCTGGTTCTACTTATCTAGCATATTTTGTCTGCTCTTCAGTGTTGCATCTGTTCCTGCTTAGGAATCCATAAGAGGCACAGCAGAGCATACCAGCCCTGGAGAAAAGCTCCCGGGTATTAAGTCCCTGTTGAATACCTGCGTGTCTGAGGTTAGGGCACAAAAACTGCATGTTTTAAAAGGTCTGATTCTTTATTAGGTTCTTTCGTATGAACTTCAGAATTGTTTAGGGTGATACATGCGGTAGCTTTGTGTGTTCTGTCACTTTTGTAATTCACACCCTAACTGAAACTTTTGGTCAGTTCATGACTTCTGTTTGGCCATTAAATTGTACTTCAAAGTCCCTTCCTCCCTACTGATGGGAAGTGTAAGATTGTTCCTTCACGCTAGCATAACCTTTGTCATCAAAGCACTTTACTGGCTTTTATTCTATCACTTCATCTGTTCCCGATGTTTGCCTCCTCTCTTTCTCTGTAATGCAAGTATGGTTTGTAGCTAATGTCCCTTAAATCCCAGAGGTATACAATGACTGATGATAAAAAAGAAAATTTTTATGTTTCTTAACTCCCTGACCCAACATTTCTCTGAGAACAGAGGGGCACAGGAAGATAGCAGGGTTGCAGACTTGTGATCATCAGGTGGTTAGAAGGTAAGGAAGCAGAAAAGCTATTTTTGTGGTGTGGGCTGCTGACCACAGCTTTACTAGTTTGAGAAATCATTGCCAGAGGTTTAAATAAGCTTTTGTTTTTCAAAGAAGTCAATGACTGTTAAGGGTGTTGAAATTGGAAATCGACTAAGACATCGACTTCCTTTGGAGAAAAAAAGGCATTATGAAAAATTCTCTGAAAAAGGAAGATACTGGTTTTAGAACCAGAGAAAAATAATTGAAAAATGAAAGTGCTTACTCCATCCTTTGAGGGATTTGAAACAGTCTTCCTGGAGCATCTCCTTCCTGTCAAACTCACAGCTCTTTCTGACAGGCTATTCAATATTTTTGATGCATCAAAGCAGGAATACACTGGCAATGAAATAGTTGAAACTTCTAGAAACAAGTCTTTCAGTATTACACAACTGTTTGTACTGGACTAACATTTATTTGACCAAAGTTTATGGAACGCTTGTAGGGAAAAAAAATCTGGGCAAGACACAGGCAGGGTTACTGCAACAAAGGGATGCTTGATGTATTGCAATGCAAAACAGTACATGCCTTAAGTTTATTCAGTCATCTTCCTCCATAAAGCTGAAATCAAATGTAAAAAACCTAACAGCAGAAAAAAAATGGGAAGCAAGCAAAGAGAAATGATTGAGAAATTGACTTAAATGACATGAAAGCACATCACTTTTAGTGGGCTCAAATAGCATTGTTACGTGACTAAAGTACTTGTCTCTGGGTTTCTGTGTTAAAGATGGCCAAGGCCAGTCAGGTCTGGCAGTTGTTAGCAATTGATATTTGTACAATTCTTCAAAAGTTTCAGGTCACAAAGTAGAATTGTCATGTTTGGCACAAATAAATGCCTTTGCTTTTTTGTCTTTGAAGAGAAACTAATGGCTGAATGGTTTTAGAGACTGAAACAAGGCGTTTTCACTGCTCAAGGCCGTTTCAACAGAAGCGGTTTAATGTTTACTGGCAAAGTAATCAGGAGAGTCACCCTTCTGATACTTTTGCATTTATCTGTTATATGGCTGGAGGTTTTGCATCTCCAGATTGGTCAATCTAATATTTTTCTTGAATACTAAACTGTGCACGTCTGCGTCTATGCAAATATTAAATTGTGTGTAAAGATTACAGTATGATAGGAACAGATCCAAAGACTGAAAAGGAGAAAGAAGTATGTTGTTAAGGTGTGCGAAATAGGTCCCTGTTTGCTTCAGTTTTCTTGTTTTCTGAGTACTGCTTGATGGTATCTGTAGTTTGAGTCATCTTTCCTTCTCAAGACACTAGTGCTTCTACGAAACACAGACAACTGGAGGAAGGAACTTGACCAACAGGAGAATACCTGCTTCTTCCTGTATCTCCCTGAAAATATGTAATCTTTGGACTTCGAAGGGACAGAACAGGAGGTGACATTGAGGAATTCTGCAGCTGAGCCTTCTCAGTCCTAGGACTTTGAAGAGGCTACAACCTCTACAGGCTGTTGTGTGCATCTTGTGGATTCCTTCTCTCAGTGGCTTGTATGCTTAATAATGAGTTTTAATTTACGCATTTAGAAGGAGTGAACTTTTAGAGCAGGTTAGCTCAAACATGGGAGCCATAGGAAAGTTGCCTGGGATGTCAGAAAAATATGAGGAAGACTAGTGTGAATGAGACAAAGCAGTGAGGATATGGTTAACACCATTCTGAGGAATCTGCAGATAAAAATGTCTCTTTGTATATGCTCGGAAAAAGCACCTAACATGCTGTTGGTGTTCCCTGCTAATCTCAGCTTTTATCTTTAATAACAAATGCTCTTGTGTCAGGGGAGGGGGGGTTGTTCATAAGGTTTTGTGAAATAGGCTCTGCGCAATGTCTGCATAAAATGCTTTTGGATGGACTACTGAGGAAAAGTGGTAGAAGTCTTGTGTCAAGTGACAAAAATCTGATGGCTTTCTTCCTCATATTTCTCATATAACATGTGTTCTCCAACCCTGAAGAGGGTTGAAGTGAGTAGAGCTATGCAAGCATAAATCCTTCTTTCTCTACTGTGTCAGAAATTGCTTTTCTGTAAAGGATGTTTCAACAGTTGTTTAGAATTGTCATTGAAAAGAAATATGAAATATTTGCTCAAGAGACATATCATCAAAAGTGACTTCCAGAGAGATAATTTTATATCTGCAGAGAAGCCACACAAAAACTGTTCTTCAGATTTCTAGTTTTCTGTTAGTAGAGGTCATTATAACGTTGATTCTTGCCAGTCCATGAGTCTTTGTAGTTCAGGCAGGTGAGCATACCTACCATATTTTACAACATTCTGCCAAAGTTGCTTTAATACCACGTAACGTCTGATGAACTTGCAGACTTCTCTGAATGCATAAATGTCTGCCCATGTCATTGAACTATATTCTAATTCTCTGATATATATGTATTAGCATTCTTCTAAGTGAAAATACCATTTTTGTGCTGCCCCTTTCCTCCACTGCTAGTCATTGGATTATTTTCCTGACTATTTTTTGCTTTATTACATCTCTTTAAAGCCTTACAGCTCTCTGTTCAACAGATAAATTACTTGGGGATAGATGGTCATATGTGAAATTCATTTTTCTGGGGTATTGTAGGAGAATACACAGTATGTTATCTTCCTCTAAGGTCCACTGGATGTTGCAGGTCTGCCTTTTTCAAATCCAAGTTGTGTGTTGCTGGCTGTGCAGTACAATACCTGAAGGCTGAGCTATTAATGATGTTCCATTCTCAGGACCATTGAGAAAATGATTTCAAAATACAATGTCTACATACAAATTCCCAAGTGCATAAATCAAAAAATGGGCTGTTTGGGTAAAGAACCTGCATCACTTAGGTTCTCGTTTCTTACCTGTCCCTTTGTGCCCTCCTGTGACAGGTAGAGGCCCTCAAGGACGTCATTGGTCTTTATGGATGTGAAGAAACTTTTCATTTTGTCATTGTTTTCTTCATCCATCAGCTCTGAAAGTTTCTCCTCACTTTTCCATTATACACGAGAGCAAGGGCTTGTTAACTTCTTGTCATTACATCTCTTTCCTTTAAATATTTGTAATAGGATAGTTTAAGGGCCATTATTGTTATGCTAGTTAGAGGAGAGAGGATTTTTTAATTTCATTCCATTAAGGAATATCTCCTAAGAATCTATTAATTGCTTTTGTGAATGTATGAGCATGGTAATTTATTGTGAAGAAGTTCAGAACATGGAATGTGTGCCTGTTAGTTGGAGCAAGACCTTTCTATAAATTGATGTGCAAATCACTAAAAGCTTTTCCAGTCATATTATCTTGAAAACATTCTAAGTTCTACAGTGGCAAAATAGTCTCTAGAGATCTGCAGGAGTATTTGAGTGTACATATTTTCACCATGTTTCTTAATTTGTGTTGCAAATCTTAAGAAAATAAAAATTAATAGTGATGAAAACACCAGGTAAATAGCAAGATCAAATGAGTAAATTTCAATAATTACTTCATTGTTTCGTTTCTTACTTTTTGTCCAAGCTATCCATCAGCAATTTTCTCAAATTTATTTTATCCAATGTAATTACTGTAAGTGAAAAATCTATAAGAGGATTATGTTGATTGGTTGTAAGAAATTAATGTGAAGTGCTTGATACCTGAAGTATTATGCTGCTGATGCATTTGCTGCATGCAAGGTATGTTTTTTCCTTATGAAATGGGCGTCAAATCGGATTTTCAGTTCAGATATTTAAGGTTAAAAATTAATCTCAAATTTATCTCTAATAAATAGCTAGAGGTTTTAGTGAAGCTGGTAGAGCTTTTGGTTTTACAAAACTTTTGGGGAAGTCACTGATCCTTAGAATAGTTGTAATCCAGAAACATTATTAAAAAACAAGTTGAAACAGTTGAAATAACTGATTTTGGAAGTACAAAATGAAAAAAATTTGTAATCCAATGTTTAATTTTACTTGGA
This sequence comes from Apteryx mantelli, assembly GCF_036417845.1. Classification (NCBI taxonomy): domain Eukaryota; kingdom Metazoa; phylum Chordata; class Aves; order Apterygiformes; family Apterygidae; genus Apteryx; species Apteryx mantelli. The sequence goes on along the minus strand of NC_089990.1, from coordinate 8,216,921 downwards.
TTTATAAAAGAAACTGTGGAAATAATAAGGGGCACTTTAAAAAAAGGTCAGCCCCCCAATTTTTCTATTTATTTTTATTTAATTCTTTAAGGGGGTTTTAGGAGGAGGGAGAAAGGTTTTATCAGGTTTTAATTTGAGATTTTTGAGGGTTTTTTTTGTCACCAAAACCAAAATTTGTTTTTGAAACAACTTTGCAAAAACCTAAGAGAAAAACAGTAATTTTAGTCCATTGCTGAGGCTTACATGTCTGCATCTTCTGTTACATATTAGTGTACTTAACCTGCTCCATGAGGACACTTTTATTCTAGGATACTGTGTATGTACACATGCATCTTAAACCATTTTAGAACTCACACAAAATAAACCAGAAAACACATTATTTTATAAACGTCAGTACTACAAGTCAGACTGATTTAACGATAACATTTGAAATTTTTGCTCTAACTTAAAATGGTGGAAGTTTCCTATTTGGACAGATTTCTTTAGTTGCTTTTTCTAAGAATTTTTTTCTTTATGAACACTTTGGAATGGCAGTAGAAGTTAGAGATCAGAGTTTTAGACAGTATGTGGTGGCTTCCCTCTTCTTAGTAGAAGTCCTCATACAATTCAGTTTTGTTATATCTGAATATATCTGATATCTGTTATATCTTTCCTCTCTATATTCCCATCTGGGATGCAAGAGTCCTTATTCTTAATTTTACTTGCTTAGACAACAATTTTGCTTCTCCTAAACTATAAACTTTTTAAATAGAAAAATAAGTAATAAAACTAAGTCTAGGAGATACAATTTGTCAAGTGTGCAGTGAAACCACATTCTTTTATGTTGATTAGCCTATCATCGTTTTCCCAAGCAACTAGTACAATTTTATGGGAAGTTAGCCTCTAGTTCAGTAACTCTCAAACCTTCTATAGAGCTATGCAATATAACCAAAAAATAGTATATGAATATTTGCAGAGTAGTTCTGGAGCATTTAGTGTGACCTTGCATACTAGCAATGGTCTGTAACTCATAGAGGGAGAGTCATGATCAGGATAAGGGGAAAATCCAAGGTTTGTGTCCTCTGAAGAGGGACAATGAGAAAGACTTGAGTTATTTGACTTCCCAGGGAGTTTGTGGTGAAGGAAGCAGTCCACCCCCATCACCCGACATCTGTGGTGTGGGATTTTTCTTTTCTAAATTTAAAGGGCAGCAGCAGAGCAATCTGTTGTTTGCATGGAAAAGAGTGCTGGTAAAGAAAGCAAAAATACACTCAAGGGAATGTCTGCTCTGCTCCACTCCGCTCCAAGAAGCCATTTGAAAAACAAGCCTGGGGAAACATTTGCACAGCATGCAGCACAGGCGCAGAGGAGAAGCAGGAGGAGGTGGACAGGCCTCCGGCAGAGAACATGCACATGGAGCATCTTCACCTCCAAAGAGATCCATGTTTACACCACTTGTATTTCTGAGGTCCACTGAAGGACTGGACCTCACAGATGGCCTTGATGGTATTCAGAGCTATGGACATGGCTTTTGAGGTGACGGGAATAGCTTTTCCCCTGTTATGTGAGCTCAGGCTCCTAGGCCATGTGTAAATCAAGCAAATACGTTACACAGAGTAATAAAATGTTTCAGATTGATAAAGACGACATATGAGAAGGTGATTCGAATTTAGGCCAATTATATTCACAGTGATCCAGGTAATAATGTTCTTGTGATAACTTTTGCTTTTTGGTCAGTTGCTGATAAATTTGAAGATCATCTGAATCTATTTTAATACAGCTCCAGCAGGTACTTCCGGAAAATACCCTCAAAATTTTGAATTTGATTAAGTTGTGGTGGATGAAAGATGGATTTAGAGTAAGTCTTAGCTAATCATTGATTAAAAACAAATTAAGCTAAATCATCCTAATTTTGCAAAAATTTACTTTTGGGAAATTATTTCTTTTTTGTTTGTGGAAAGTATTCTAAACGAGTCTGAGTGAATTTTTGGCTGTTAAGTGTTTTTCAGTATCTTTATGTGCAAGCAGGCATTTGCTGCTCTTATTGTAAACAAACAGGCCCAAATGGAGGGAATTTGGGTTGAAAACAGAAGTCAAGAAGTTCTTCTCTCTGGTACAAGTTTTGGGTATGCATGGGGAGCAGGCTTGGTGCTAGAACAGTGAATCTCCATGAATTCAAACTTCTTTGATTTCAGTTTTTGTCAAAGGAAAGCATTGAACCTTTTTTGTTTAATATTCTGTTTATCTCTATGTCATTAGGCCAGTCTTGCTCTTGCAATTTTATTTTCAAAGTCTTCTGTGACATTTCAGTGCAGTTTGGCCTTGCTTGTGGAAGAGTAGAATTAAATCATGCATCACTACAGCAAACAGATGATTATTTGCTATATTGAGTACCTGATTTGGAAATTGTGATAACATGCCTGGAGAGTGCCATGATATCTACTATCAAGTACTGAAGACGGTGGCCAAAGGTACTCTGCAGGCTTAAACCCAAACGGGCTAATGATAGTTGAATTGGAGGGGATCAGCTATAAAGTTGCACACTGTGCTGCTCGAGAAAGGCAGCTGCTTTTACAGCCTGTTCTTTTGAATGATTAGCCAACAACAGCTTGTGCTTGTGATGTGATACCTAGTTTGAAAGTCACGGGAAAATGAGTTTCTGTTGAACTATGCACAACTGGTAATTTTATTTGGTAAACATAATGTTCTATTTCTCCAGATGCTTCCAGACACACACACACACGCACACTATATATATATATATATATATATATATATATATATATAAAAAATTATTTTTTTTACTCTGGATCAAGTACCGCAGACCTGTGTTGTAAAAAAGGGCCAAAGAAATTTTTTGTACTCCCCATTCAAAGTCCTGTTACGTATTAATGAATAATAAATTTGTTTTAGAGCTTATAATTGTGACAAGTGATTAATAACAAGAAGTAAAGTAATAAACGTTAGTTGGTAAGAGATTAATAGAAAGGGAAGGAATCCTATGTCAAACTGCTAACAAGTGATTCAGTTGCATTTTACTTGTTTACAGCTAATTTCAAGTTTGATACAGGGCCTTGTCCTACCTACACTGTTAAATACTAAGATATTTCCAAGATTCCCATTTTGTCAATCTTTAGCTTCCTGAAGGACTTGTTGGTTGAATTATTTCTGTATTGCGTAAAACGATGTGGCTATAGAAGGTCTACACTTTCCTAAATCCTCTTTCAAAGCAAGTGTAAGTTTTAAGTTTAAGGCAAATCTCAATTGTTTGCAATTTCCTCGGTGTCACTTTTATGCTTAAAAGTGACAATATCTCAATTATCTCACTAACTTTCATTGTTGCTTTCTGGCTTTTCCTAAATCTCCAGACTTTATTCCAGCAGGTTTAAATTATATCAGAAACTACCCTGTGTACATTTTGAGTTATGAGTAGAGTGCCAAATTCTGATATTGCAAGACTGAAGTAGGATAATTATCAAAGTAAAACCCACAACATTCAGATAGAAGACTATTTTTTTTCTTTTTTTTAGGTTAGAAAGTACTGGTTTCAACAAATATATGGATCTATTGGTTTTCATAAGCTATGTTTGCTTTTAACTTTTCAGGTCTGCCATGACTTTTCCCTGATTTAAATTTCTCAATAGTGTTCTGGAAATATAAGAATCCATACTGTCCAGTCAGTTCATTGCAGCTGTTAATATTGAATTTCAGTCCACATTTTTCTAAAATGCCTGTTCTAATTTTGGACAAGTAGATTCATCCTGTCAGTCATTAATTAGAGTTGAATACGACTTCTTGACTAACACTTGATAGATTTCTTTCCCAAAGCTATGAAATATTTCCTCGGTTGGTCTGTTGGTTGGTCTGTTATTCTTATGGCTGATTTCTCCTTTGTTTTACAGATAGGTTTTATCATTTTATTTGGAGCTGGAGGGGTTGAATGGAGCGTAAGCAGTGCTTTATTAAGACCCGCTAACTTATGCTTGGTTTGTGGTCTTCATGATGAAAATCAGTAATTTTTGCATTGTTTCTGTTTACTAAAGTGTTCATATTGGAAACTCAACAAAGCTGGTTGCATTTCAGTAAAAAGTTCATGTGCATTGAACAAATTCAATGTTGTCATTTAGTTTTGTTCTTCTCAGGGATCCAGTTTGAAAGCTGTGCACACTGGTTTGTTTTATTTTGTTTTAAGTATAGCTAGTGCTTTGTCCCTAGACATTCCCAACTTGTTCTGTTTCCAGAATCTAAAGGAAGACGCATAAATGTTTATATTTCAGGCATTTGATCTTCAAAACCTGCTTTGTAAAATGTCACTATATGATAAAATACAGTCATTCTGAAGTTGACATATTTTTTTCCATGGGGAATAGATTTCTGATTTATGATCTAGGCTAGCAAAATAATTTACACATACTATTTAAGATATTGTAACCCTAAAAAACCAAACTAAAGAGCTTACTTTAAAATGGACCAGGCATTTAGGTTACAGATATTCTTTAAATTGAAGCTAGAGTGTAACTGGAAAAAAGTTATTTTACGTCCTTTCACAACTGCATATCAAAGTCAGCTTCCCAGGAGATTTCTCCCATGGTGACAGTTTGCTCATAGGTTTAGAAATAGTGCTTCCATTTTTTCTTTATCTTTAGAAAAAGCTGGATTAAGTAGGGATCTGCAAATAAGGATTGTAGAATCGTTAGTATTCACTATCCAAGTTACCAGGCCAAGAATCATAATCAGTGTCTTTTGCTGAGACATTAAACTACTTATCCTTAATTTTCATGTCTCTGTGTCTCTTTCTTTTGCTGGGGGAAAAAAAAGAGCTATTGAATAGCTTGGCTTCATGAAATATAAATATTCATTAGAGAGGGTAACCATGCCCCTCATATTTGTGATATAAAAGCTTCATATTGCATCTGTTTGGGAGATGAGTTGCTTTTTGTTGTTTTTGTCATTGGCATTGTCATGGTATTGAGAATGTCAGTCATAGATCGTGGCCCTTCTGTGTTAGGTCCTGTTCAAACAGGAATTACATAACAGAATAAAGAATAGAAATAGGATAATGGAACATAACAGAAAAATAGGAATGAAGTTACAGATGAAAACCCACCCTCAACAAGCATGCAGTTTGCCTATAGACCAGGAGGAGCTTACAAACTGGTAAATACTTACAAGGAAGTGCAAGGAAACCATGAGAAAATATTGGGCAACATAACAGACATTGGTGTCAGCACTCCAATAGTCTGATTGGTGCCAGACTCCAAAATGGCCTCAAAACTACTTTTTGCATCCTAGTTAGGCTTTCACAAGGTAGGTCTCCATAATATGAAGGACCTATAGTGCAGATAAGAATAGACACTGTTACCAAGCGCAGTGAGCTTAGTGGCTTCCTCTTTAATGCGCTCTGTCCCTGTAACCAGAGCAGAACAATACTCTTTCTGAAAAGATGCAGTTGTAATAGGCTAATTTCTAGTTATTTAATCATCATCTTAGAATTTCATTTCAGATAATCAGACCGTGATTGTGTATTGTGTTCTCAAAACCTTAAATTCTGTATCAGAACCTCTCACTGAATTATCCTACTTCTTCTGACCTTCAGAGGTGAATTCAGCATTAGGAGAACAACTCTTTACTTGTCAGGCTATTTCATACATGGACCAGGAAGTCCCAGAAGTACTCCAGGAATTCTGGCTTGATTCCTTTTGCTCTTGTTCATGTTTTGTTCAATGATGACAGAGTTCATACATCCTCATCTGGGACTCCCTGGGCAATAGGTAGGAGTGCCAAATCCCTGAAGTGCATGCACATCAAATGCAGGACATAGCAGACTGAGTGTTCATGCACTTACTCTTACATGCAGCTTTGTGGCTGTTTGCCTGGGACTCCCAAATGTTTGAGATTTTTCTTAGAACTGCTGTTTGGCATAATGTCTGGAAATCCCAGAAAAATGAAGATTTATTTTTATGTTTGAACAGAACTGAGATGTTTCTTAGACCTTTTTGAAGAAAAAATAAGAATTAAAGTGCATCCTTATGTTTTTCTCCAGTGTCAAAGCACAACACCAAGGCACTCAGTAACAGAAGGGCTAGAATTAATAATTAGATCACTTGCTGGATATTATATTTATCCCATAGTGATGAATATAGTGTAAATTTCCCATTGCCTTATAGAGATTTTCCATTGTCTTGTAGAGCAGCCACAGTCTAACATTCTTTATATAATATTTTGGTAAGACCTATAAGAGTCGTCTTTCCTTTGGCCTACGAAGAAAAAGAGATGCCATTTCACAATGCACTACTGACACTCAGATATGACTGGCTGCAGTTTAATTCACTGCCTTTTCTCACTGGACTACAGCCTATAGGAGCAACAAACGTCGTAGTTCTCTGAAGTAGAGTGTAGCTTCTGATAAAAAGTAAGGAACAGGGATGTATGTTAGAGTAGTGGTGAGAATAAAATAAAATAGATTTTCTGATAGAGAGAATTTAAGAAAATTATCTCAAAATTAACTGCTGATACACTAGTACTTATGGACAAGGGAAACAACTCGGAGAGGCATTTGAAGGGCTGTTCCTCCTAGCAAAAGTAGTTTTGTGAAAGATGAGAAGACGGAGCAAGAAGTTACTAGCTCATTGGGAGGAATTCCAAGTGTTCTTGGAAAGACTGCATGTCACGACAATTCCAGGCCTAAAGGACCAAATATATAAGGCTTTATCAACTTTAAAGCAAGTCAGGTATTTCTAAGAGAGCACCTGCAAAACTTAAACTACCCAGCCCCAAGAGATAGATACATTTTTTTTCACTCTGTTCATAATGGACTTAGTTTGTCTTCCATATCTATGATTATCTTTGTTGGTTTATTTTACTTTCTGTCAAGCCAGGTGAAGATGCCATTAGAAACCCTGTGAACATTTCTGGTGACCTTACAATAAGCTAGAGCACAGAGAATTTAGTGTCTGAAGTGCCAACATGCTTACCCTAAAGCTTTCCCTTGATATCTAAAATGACTTGTCCTATTAGCAGCTGTCTCTGTGACCTCTAGCAGGGTCAAACATGTCTACTGATATTAAGAAATACCTTCACTATTTAACTTCAAAAGAAGAATCTTTTGGAACATACTGTTCTATTGCAATGTGATTTTGTTCCTAGCTCTTCAAAATGCTTAATCAACATGCTTAAAAAACAGTTTGAGGCTGAGATCCTTTTTTCATTAACAGTGTGAGAGCTTAAAAAAATAGATCTAGTGTGTAGATATTTTGTTAGCAGTGCATTTCCCATATGGTTGCCACCTTTACAAACTTTGGGCAAATAAAAATGGCGAATTCTAATATGAGAGGGAAGAGAGAATGAATTATGCAACAGGATAGAAAAAAATAATGATAAAGACATCTGCTGAGCTTGCTGTTAATAGATGAAAAATAATGAAGCATATCTGAACAGGTTTGCCCGTTGTTCTTTTGTGGTTCTTAGTTGTATATAATTCAGAAAATGGAAGGAATCTCAGAATATAGCAAAATCTCTGTGCAATGAAGCTAGTGTTCCTGGAGAACATCTTAAGTAGATATAATTTATATGTAAGTCAACTAGGTCAGATGGAGTTGGATGACTTGCTTAAGCTGATATCAAATTGTGTTATTGTCCCATAATATTTTAGGCTAGTGTTGTTCTGAATGAAGAATAACTGGAGGGTGAAATGCATTCTGCTCTCTTCCACTAAAGGTGAGGTTCTTGGGGCCTGTCAGCTTTATTGTTTGCATTTATTTTTACGGAGTAGTTTGTTCACTGTTTTTTTCATTGCGGATGTGGTGCTCTACTACTATTGTCCAGGTTTGTGGAGGTTTGTCCTGGGCTCAAATCAACTTTCGTTTTTAGATCAGCCCCTCACTGTTAGAGGCAAAGGTAGAAGGAAGTCTGGTGGGCTTTTGCAATCTGTGCTGTGGTAACAAATGTGGCATAAAGCAGATCGTGTGATCCATGACTGTGTGCTTTTTAAATACTGGTAGTTGATGGAATACCTGGAACAAATATACTGGGTAAAATTGAACCATGATTTACGTTATCATCTACTTCTCTGCATGTGAACTGAATTTTACAGAAGTATAATTATTTTTAAAGTAAGCAACAGTGGGGAAGAATACTCAATGTACTGTAATTCCAGATGTCTGAATGGACATATTTATTTATTTAAGATTAACCCATATTGAAACCCTGCAAAACAACTGATGAAAGGGAGAGAGGAACTCAAAATTCTTCCCTAACAGCACAACTGACCTAATGATCTGTTCATAAAAATATAGGCTATGTATTTAATACTATAGAGCTTTTTTATCCAGTTTTTTGAAGTTCTATCCTTTTGTCATCTACTGTTACCCGCTGTTCCACAGCATAATTTGAAGACTTCTCCTAAATTGTCTAATACATTAGTTTCTAGAACACTCTTATTTTTAGGACTTGCTCCTATAGTTCTATGGTCTGCTGCCCCAAATTGCTTTCTGAATATTATTAAAAGGATTATCTGATACAGTTGTGATGGATAATATCTGACTTGTTAGTTTGTGTGTTACTGCATTATATTTTTACAAAAAGCTGTGGCTGGGCAGCAGAGAGGAAACTGTTTGCCCTGTCCTGCCTTAAGGTCAGGTGGGGCCATCTGGGCTGAAGGCAGTGGGTTGCTCCTTCTCATGGGAGCCACTGGGCATATTCAAGAAGAAGTAAACTCCTGGTGTGCAATTTGGGGGACAAGAAGAAAAGTGTATGTGAGCATGCAGGTATCCTACAATACAGCTGAGGCTGAGACTTCTGAAAAAACACATGAAACATTTTACCTAGAGATATAACGGAGCCTGTGTACCACTTGCAGCAGCCTGGGAAGCCCTTGAGAATAGTTTGGTTGGGGGCAAATATAAGAGAAAGGAAAAATCCTGCAAGGATGGAATAGGAAGATATTTGTTTACAGATCTTCTTTATTTCTGTTTTCTCTCAGTCATTCTGAATATTTTCCATTAAAAAAATTACTTGTTCTGTTGTGTATTTCCAGAAAACGTGGCATCTGAGCTTAAAAGCCTTTCTGATCTTTTCACATGCACTCACTTTTAAGAAGAAGTCTAGGCTGATTTCGTCAAAGCTCTAAGCAATCTCAAAGAGCTTGTCATTCTAGTAGGTGCTGCCTGGTTTATATATGTACTCAATGTGTATTGCTGTTTTAGAAGCCAGTTGTGCTTGCTGATGTTTATCTGGAGTTAAGGGGCTACACAAGTTAGAAATGCAAAAATTGTGGTTTTGTGCATGCATGTTGTGTTTTCAAATGCATAACCAAATAGAAAATTGTTCTGGATTTTGTTTATGTTTAAGAGTTTTCTTGACAACTGAACTGACCTTACTTAAAATTTTGACCATTTTTCTTGATGTGGGCTTCAAGGAGAAATTTGCTTGTTGAACATTTGGAAAGGAATATTTTGAAATTCTGTGGGGTTTTTTTTGGGGGGGGATTATGATTATATGAAGTAGGATAAGAAGGAAGGGTGTTGTTTGTAAACATTTCCTTAGCTAGTAGAAATCTTCATTACACTAAAACTCTTTAAGTTAATGCAAAATGTTACTCTGTACAAAATGTTATATGTACAGAGTATTACTCTGTAATGCTCTGAATAATATAATACAGAGTATTATTACAAAATAAAATAGAATTTAATAGTTCAGGGTTTAATAGTCCAGGCTTTAAGTTTTCCTGTTTATCAGTATTAAATGAATGATGGGTAGATATTTAACACTGTAGTATTTGCAGTAAAAAGAAAAATAGAGATGAAGAGTTTTTGTGACGGTATTGTTAATGCCTTTCTCATTTGTTCTGTACCAAGTGATCTTGAAGTCTGTATGTCTCCCTTTGCCCGCTGTTAATGCCTCCTTGAAAGCTCAAGTCTGCACAAGACTTTGTATTACTTTTTCCATTAAGTCCCTAAGCACTGAACTCTGAATTACATTAGGTAATTCTTCTATCAAAGAAGGATCAACTGCTGAGCAAACAATTGATTTTAACCTTTGAACAATTGCAGGCATTGTCTGATGGGCCTGTCCCGTTGCTTCAAAAGAACCAAGCAGCCAAGAAGTGTATTGTGGCTTTTACTGTCTTGGTTGCATTTATTAACAATACAGTAAGTGTGTCTGGCTATCTTCTCTTATAGATAGTATTCAGCTGTGCTTTGGATCAGTCTGTCCGGTACTTAAAGTCTGTTTTGGGAGTGTGAGGCTTAAGATATATGTCTTTTTCAGACTTTCAAACATAGAAAATATTCAGAAACTTCTAGCCTCTGCAGCTTTATTTTTACTTCCTATTTAGCAGGGGCAATGTGTACAGCTGTTGGGGGTGTGTTTTAAAGGTGGAATTGCCCTCAAGATGAGGGCACGGTCACTGCTCCATCCTGGCTGCTGGAAAGCAAGCTCACTCCTTAATATAGCTGGGTTGGAATTGTTCAAGGAAATATATTTTCTACTGGAAAAATGCCAGTTTATTAAATATGGTTCTTCGCAATCCTTGACAAGTGCCTTGATCGCTGGACCATAGCCAGTCTTTCCTTCTCTGCCTTAGGGCAAGAGTTAGCAGTTTGGCTGAGCAGAGTGCCTCCCACGGGAACCGAATGAGAGCTCTTCCGCTTGGGGCTTAAGGCGCTCTCCCGATACGTCAGAGACTTGCCTTGAGATATTTGGCCCTATGTGAAAAATGATGAGCCGGAGAGTGTGGAACTGTTGCAGACAGTGTTGTTTTAATAAATGCTTGGGAACTCCTTGCCACAGGACATGCTGGATGCTAAGAATTTTCCTAGGTTCGGAAAGGATTGGACAATTTCTTAGAGGAAAAGAAAATCCATCAAGGGTGCTAAATACATTGTGATATGTAAGTGATATACACTCATAAGAAGCTCCTGAGCTATAGCTTGTTTTGTGCTGGGGGAAGGCATCTTATATATGACATTGTCAGAGAGGAGATTTTGAGCCAAATGGGTCAGTATGGCTGTTTCTTTATTCTTTGTTTATTAAGCAGAATAGTGACATAAACATGGGTCTGCCATGTTGCAAGTGAGAGCCCTATCTTACAAGGGTTATTGTCTGTTCGTGTGGGATATAAGAGTGGTGCCTCTTTCACAAAACATTTCTAAGCGATCAGGCCCTTTGTTTCTCATTAAATTGAATTCCTGTTTTCTCGTTCACCCTTAAGCAAAAAATATTGGGGGGGAAAAAAGAGAGGAAAATCACTGCTGGGAAGTAACAGTTTGGTGGTGAGGCTCATCCAGGGCAAAATGGAACAGATTTATAAAATGGGGATTAAATTTCTCATTACATTTTGGATGAAAAGAGGGACAGGGAAAGTGTAAGAAGAGGGAGAACAAAGAGAAAGAGGCAGTCGTTCTTAGCAAGAGGCATAATTCTCAAAGATGAGAATTTCTTTCCCTTCCAAGCTATCTTACCTGGTGTAGCCTTTCTAGTGGCCTCATCTCTGAGAAATCTGTGATACGTTTTTGTTTGAGAAACACTTTGATATTTGGAGGCTAAACAATTAGAATTCCAGTGCGCTGCTGAAGTCAGTGCTCCCATTAATAGTAATGGAGGTTGGGTCACCGCTCCTGTGCACAGCATTCAACGTTCACCCGTAATTGTCTATAAAATCAAATCATATCCACTTTATTATTTGACATTGCTCCCACTGACGGTCCTGTAAACACATCAAAATTGCTTTCTTGGATGTTTGGTACCTACCCCTTTGCATCCTTTGTGCCATTTGTGCTAATTTAAGATGTTGTAGCATGTCACACTGGGACACAGCTACTGTAGATGATTAACCTATTGATCTGTTACCCCCTCCCCTGCATTGCTTTTCCCCTCCCATTTCTCATCTCTTTGCTTTCTCATTATCTGTGGCTCTCATGTTAATGTTAGTCTTTCAGACATAGATATACATAGATTCCAAAGCAGTGTTTTTGTGTGCAGTTGTAGTGTTATGTAGTAGTAATATCTTCATTTGTTTGTAAGGAATGTAATGCTCTACTTTATTATTTCTGTTGATTTAACATGTACTTTTAAGAATGTTAATCATGAAAGCAGACCTATTTATCTTATGCAGAAAAGGGAATAAAATCTTGATAAAACCTTTTAACTTTCAAAGCTCCTTCTCTTCATTGTTTACGTATGGTTCTGCAGCCTGGATATTTTTAGCCTAGTACTCCCATTGAAACCATGAGTTTTCAATGTTTAAAGAATGCACGAATAGGTCTTTGTTGAGATCAGCTTTGCTCCTATAATGCTTCAGTTTCTTTGTGTCTACTCATACAGCAAACCTGATGGAGGCTTTTTTGCCTAACTTAACTTGTTTTTCTTTTCTTTTCTTTGCCTAACTTTTTTCTTTCTTCAGAAATGTAAATGTTGTAATATTTAATTTCACAGCAAATAATCTGTCAGAATGGGCGAATATATGCTTTTCACTTAGTTACTAACTGGATAAGCTGATCATGAAAGATGCTGAGCCACTCTCAGGTTCTGAGGAATGTGAGAGCACATTGTAGACTGCTAAACTGGGGCACTGGTGCCTATTTCTCTTTTCCTTTATATGCCCCACCTGATAATGGATGAATCATATTATTTCTGTTAATATACATATTGTACAATGGCTTCTCAGTATGGGACTGAACTTCAAGCAGTGTTCATTGGAAAATAGAACAGTTTGTTTAATTTGGTTTGAATACCTTGCTGTTTGGCTAAAATGCATCTCATTGTAAGAAAGTACTTTCATTTACTTTTAATGAACATTTCACTGTGCTGCTTGTGCCAGCTTATCTTTGTTTTCCCTGCAATCATTCCTGGCTTACCAAACCATGATAATTTCCATGAAATGCCATGATCAGTGGAAAATGAAACAGTTCAAGTCTCAAGGTGGTATCAGAAACATTGCACGTCCTCAATATCAGTTAAAGAAAATGACATTTATAAGTGAAATCCACCCAGGAAGGTGTTTATTTGGTTATTCTATCCACCAAGGTAATGGGGATAGTCAAATTTAGTAATAAAATGATACTCTATCAAAATATATACATTAAAGCTTTTTCATCTGTGTCTAAGTCTTTGCAATGTTAGTAAGTGTTTGCAATGTAAATGCTACAGGCTTTTCTAGGTCATTTAGCATTATATGAGAAATCACTGCTCTGACCCCCATATGGTGCAGAAGCTAAACAGATTGGCAGGGCAGGGTCATAATGCGCTATAATCCTTGAGGACATCACTTGCTGTTTAGCCAATTCGAAGCAGCTTGACATTCCTTTCACCAGTGACGGTGTTTATTTCTCTATAATAGTTCAGTCATAAAAACTAACTGCAGTAGACAGATTTGATATGAATTTCCTGTAGTAGTTTCAGGAGAGGTGGACAGGGTTTAATTCTAATATATATTGTGTATTGGTTCTCACAACAAACCACATGTCTTAGAAGTAGAATGAATCTCTGTCTCTTGCAGTTTTTTCTGAATACATTACTAGATCTTGAGGGAATAGGATATATGCTTTGAGGTATTGTGGTTTAGTAGTTAAATCACAGAGGTGATAGTTAGGCCTGCTACATCATATTTTCCTAAGTATTGTTTGTTATTAGTAAAAATCTCATTGCACTTTCTCTGTTTTCTTGTATGATTTCATAATACCAAGAGCAGAAGTAGAATTATAGGAAGATTGCATTGGAAGGGACCTCAGGAGACTGTTTAGGCTGTCTCCTGATGCATGGTGGATCGAATCATGGATTGATCTTGGTACAACTTTCTCTAAAAGATCTCTAATGATGGTAACTTCGCAACCGCTGCAAGCAATCTGCTCTAGGGCTGCAATAATGTAATTTTTTAGGCAGGCTTTTTACCTTTTCTAACCACAAATACAACATCCAAAATGGGAGAAAGTATTCTAGGTGATGAGACTTCACCTGCTAATGATGGGTACTGTAGAAGTATTACCTGCATCTCTTCTAGAAAATATTTCTAGATATGTATTCTGCCTTTTTGTTGTTAATACCGTGACACTGACACAGGTTGCAATGAGAAAACTGGTGTGTTTTGCATGACGAGCATTTGAGGTGCTTTTTCCTAGCGAGTACAAACGCTGTTTCTCACCCCATTTATTGCCATGATGAACCACCCAACCAGCATTAACTTTAGTGTGCCTGTGCATTTGTGCGAGTGTGCCCATATGTGAGTGTCTGTATGTGTATGTAAACATGAAGACCATAATAGCATCATATCCTTTAGAAAAATCATATCAAAAATTGTTACTGAGATTTGATATCCTTGAAGCTCAAGGACTAGGAATACGGAGATTCTATTCATAGCAATCCTCATTGCAGAAGTTTGAACATGTTAGTTTGTACATCTCTGTCTTCACCTTTGGAATTGATCTAATACTTAGAGAGGTGCTGTAAAGCATTAAGGAACTGACATCTATGAAATGTTCTGCGCTTCTCTCTCATCCTTCATTTCAGTTTCTCAATGTTTTTGCTTTACTGTATGTTGCTGGTTTTATCAAACTAGAATTGTATTCTAAAAATACAGTGAAATGTTAAATGCCTGCATTAAACTTTACATAAAAATGTATCCTTATAGAACAGGCATTTTTAAGGTGTGTGCTAATGATAATTGTTCTCCTGCTGTGTACCAACTATATTTCAGGGGCTATTTTATGTCAGTCATCAAGGTGAATTTTTCATTTTAACTCTTAAACATCATTATGGAACCATTTATTTAAAAACTGATCAGTCTGAAATTGCAGCTTAAGAGCATGCAGTGTGAATACACAGTGAATGAATGTGTGTGCACAGTGTATATAAGCTCACAATATAAATTTTTAATACAATTTATTTGCAACAGGACCCATGAAAGTATTGTATGTGTTTTGGCTAGCAGTTGCAGTCACAGAATATCTGCTTTTCTGCTATTATCTGGAATGTTCTTCAGCTTGAAATATGAGTCTGTTTAGGTCAGGCGCTTCAAAATATCCTTTAATCTCTACAATCTACTGTATTCCCAAAAGCATCATTGATCATCCGTCTTCAGAATTATCTTGGCCTTGCGCCTCTTGTTACAATGTTTGCTGTTCTTACTTCTCTCCTGCTTTCTCTGTTTTTGGATTCATTTAAATATACTCATTCTTTGATTAGCTCATTTTCCTTCCCTTTAGGAATAAGGTTTCTCTCTGTTTTGTCTCCTTTTTTTTTTGAATCTTACCATGAATTTTGAATTCAACCATAAAGATTCATAAAGACAGCCACAGAGTATTCAGAGAGCCTAAATTTTATTTCTTTTTCTATTTATCTGCTAATGTACACTGCTTAAAAAATACTGGGGAAAAAAGGCAGAAATTTTGACTAACATAGGTGTCAAACTCCTTTACTCTTCCATCTTTTTGTTATGCATAAAACAAAGTGTTCAATAGTATCATTCTAAAAAAATGCCCAACTTGTTACAATATTTGATCTATTTTGACTTTGTCTCTATCTTGACTACTCTGTTAGTCACATAATGTGTGTAGTACTATTAAATATGACTCCCCAGGCTGTCTTCAGAGCAGTGCTCCTACAAAAGCTCTTTCAAGTTCATGAGGAGCACAAGAATGTAGAGCAACTTCGTAGTGTTCCTAACCTCATTACTGTAAATAGGGAGATTTTTCCTGAGGTCATTAATAGACCTGTAGTCTCAAACTATTAATTCAACTATATTCCTACCAGTTAATTGTATTTTATAATGCCAAGCTAAGAAGATCGGTTCAAATGCATGGCTTGCTCAGATGATGTTTAAATTTTAATCTATGGTGAATAACGAGTATGGAATTCTTTTGTTATCTGTCAGCATTTTATATTGTCCAGTGGGAATCTTATGTAGCTTCAGAGGAGACCCATCTGTTTTGCTGTTCGTCTCATTATGCCAATCAAAAAGTCACTTGTAATAGTGTGAGCGAGCCACACAATGCTTTTGGTTCAGACAGGGAAGAAAATTGAAAAAAACCCTCACCATTAAGACACATTTTTGTCAATTGTTTTTTCTTCTAAGAATTTGCATTTCCTGAATAGAACACTCATAGAACACCTTTTAACTCAGATTTTAATTAATTGTTGTAATAACTATTGACTTTGCTGTAGGGATATGCCAGTATTATTGATATGACAATTAAATGCAAAAAGATTAGTCTATTAAAGAAGTACTAATTGACTTTTGTCATATTGGACTAAACTATTAACAGCTGATTGGTCAAAATAAAGTGAGCTGTAGCTGTAATTATTAAGCTCTGGATTGCATTTCATATGCTACTCTTTATATTTTTTTCTGTTCTCGTTTGAGTAATCCGCTGAATTAATACATGTATATTTTCAGATGGATTTTAATTTCATATAAATAGAAATGACAGAAGTATTTGGGTTTATTGTTGATATGACAGAAGTAAGAGAAGCTGGTGGAATGGTTTGTAGATAAAGGAGGAAGCTTTGTAGGTGGTATACAAATTGTTTTATTTTGGTCATGCTGATGTTTACTAATAATATGAAAATTACTCTTCTTAAAGTTGAGTCTTAATATATTAGCATTACTTCTCTGCAACGTAGTCTGCCTTCTTCAGTTCACAAAGTGGATACAAGTTATGCATATGTGTATTTGTTTAAAGAAGTCAATCCTTTTTGTCTTGATATTAATTTGCATTCATTTTGCATGGATACAAATGATTATGCAAGATAGGAAGTACTATGAAATACCGTGTGTTTTTTTTTCTTGACCTTTTTTATATTATGCTTCCATACATCATTGTCTATCTCAGAAAACATTGCTACTTTGTCGTATATCGGCACAAGGGTCATCATTTTCTGTTTGGGAAAAATTTAGTCAACTTTGAAATTTTAAAAATGCAGGAGAGCTATAGTTGTTATAACAGCAGAAGTTGTAAGGTGCAAGAATGAATTCGATACCTCTTTCTCCTATGCTATCTAGGAAGAAAAGTGATTTTCCACTTAAAGTTGAATTCCTTAGTTGTACTGCTGATAGTGAATTGAAATGTTTACTGAAACTTGAGGTGAAACTGTTACCGACAATTCTTAACCATCAATTATGACAGTTTGTGCATGCTAAGTATTGCTCTCCCCTCCCTCTTGTAGTGCAGCTGTAAAGGACACTGACATACTTCATGTTCAAGATCTAGGAAGACAAGGTAAGACTTGAAAAATGTGCAATAATTTAATGTTAATGATCTTCATCTCTGGTTTGGATGTAATTTTTGCCTCATATTCTACTAATTAGAAGGCTCTGTTCTCTTGTGAAATTGTATTCTTGTGTTTTTGCTTCCAAGAGAGAAGAATGTTATAAATTTTGGAAAATCCTCTTTTCCTTTGCATCATCATGGTACTTCCAGTTTTCACAGCTTGTCTCAGTTTGTCCTTCACAATGTAGGACAACGCATGATTCTGGATTGCTGCTGTTCCTGAATCAGACTTGTTTTCCTTTAGAGTTAAGTAGTAATTTATACAGAAACCCTTTGTATTTTTCCAAAATTTGCTTTCAAGTAATCAATGATTTTCATAGGTTTTCATGACTGTCTACACTGTGTTTCCAAATAGCATTGCTTAAAATATTCATGGCAGTCATGAAGGAAAACAAAGTGAAATCATGCACATGTCCACGAGTGTTTTGTGAAGTGCCAGCAATTCTGCTTACTTGTGTTGCTGGTGAGGGCTTAGAGTTACAGACTTCGTTTGCTTTTGGGTTGTCCTGCAGGCGCAGTAGGACTTCAGGAAGGTTTGAGACACTTCAGTGTTAGCTAGCAATGAACATAGCGGGGAGAGAGGATGAATGCTGAGGCTGAGGGGAGTCATGCAGAGGTGGATGGAAGGAAATGGAATACCGGACGCTGTAGAAGTGCTTCCGCTTTTCTCTGCAATAGCAGTCTGTGTCTTGGTTGATAACATATCAAAGGAGCAACAAAAACAGCTGGAAGCTTTGTTATAAAACTGCCTATAGATGCTGCTCCCCAGGCAGCCCATCTCTAGTCCAGGGGGTTGCTAGGCTAAGAGCACGTATCCGATGGCTGCCTGGCTTCTTGCATCTGCTGTTCCCCTCCTCCCCAGCCAAGCTCATTGGGTCCATGTGAAGGAGGCCTCAGCATGTCAACAGAGAGGACTTCCTCAAGCTCTGCAGGCCAGGACTACATTTCCACTGCTGTGGAAATGTCAAAAAAGCAACCAGAGGAGAGAGAGTTAGGTGGTTTAAATCGAGCTGAAGGAACTCACAGGTTTAAATGCCTGCATTGGAACCAGTAGTTTTATGAAGGTGGGGGTAGGGAGGGAAGGGAGGAAAGACCAAGTTTGCTAGTGGGGTTCAGAGAGAAATTGTGAAGTTGTTAGTACAGCAGAATGTACTAATATTGGAGCAGAAATTGAGGTAGGGATAAAAATATATGTAACCCTACAGTTGAAACCTGAACTCGATCCAGCAAAAAGCTGGTAGAATATTTAGAAAAGTGAACGTCATGATGTGAAGAATAGACATGAAGAGTGCTTAGCTCTTGGTGAGCTAGACTGAAATTTGTATCAAAGGGAACGCTCGCTTCTCCACTGCTTCAGCTCCTGACAGCACAACAAATGTTTCACTCAGTTTCAAATGACAACAATTGAATCCTTCACCTGTAATGTACTGCAGATGGAGTCAGCTTCTGGCATGTTGTGTGAGTGGGGGTGGCAGTTTGGGAGTAGAAGAAAATAATTAGGCAGAAGCCTAGGATGCTGATGCTGCTAATTATGCAATTAAGTAATACTGCTGTAGGTTCCTGATGCAGTAGTAGTATCTTAATAAGATGAAGCAGCATAACATCAGCATGGTTTTTCAGTCACGGTTAAAGAAATCACTAGTTTCTAACCATGAGAATAGTCATTTTTTAAAATGGAAGTAACACATTACATTTTCTATCATCATTTTAGCTGAGTATTTTGTTTTTGGTGCAGGCAAATCACTTGAAAAATTATCTGCTGAAATACAAGTTTTTCTTTATGTACATTCTCAAGAGACTAGTAAGCACACTTGATTTGACGATGTAGAAAATCAAATAATTATCACAAAGGTTATAGTCTTTTGTTCCCTAGTACACTTGGCTTAGTATTTCTGAATACAGGCTAATATTCTCCAATTAACCATATTAAAAGTCTTTAAATGAGTATAAAAAAAAGGGGGGGAGGGACCGCTGAGGATCTTCTCAAACTTTAAGTTGCTGTCTAATTATGTATACAAAACAGAAGTAGCTTGTTTTTTTCCTTTATTACATACAGAGAATCTCAGTGGAAAGAATGTTTCTTATAAATTAAGATTTAAATGCAGTAAACTGCAATGTATATTTATACAGGACTTTCAAAGAAATCTGGGCATGGACTATTTCAGCTGTAGGTGAACTGTGTATGTTAAAGCTGAATAAAAGGGCTAAATGGTGACTTAAATACACAATATCAATAAATCTTTGAAGTAGTGTTTGAATGAAACAACTTGATACAAGGCAGAAAACTGACCATCAGATAAGAATCTAGAATGGCAGCTGCAGCAGGTCAACAGAATATAGGTAGAACTACATAAATAAGCTGTTCCTGGTAAGCTTGTAAACTAACAGTGTTTGGAATGCTTCTAACCGAGTTTTTGGAGTGATTGTTTAACAATGAGCTGTAATGGAAAATGAGATCTTTTATAATCCCATGTCTTGCAGCATTTATATGTATGCAAACTCATAAGAAAACAAATATGAGAAAAACTGTCAAAGTGTTAAAGTCCTATGGTTAACATTTTTAAAAAGTTACAGTTGTTCTATTTTTCCGCCTTTCCTAATAGCATTACAAAGACAAGTAATAATACTAGCTCTGGATTTCCTTTCTCAGATTTTTTTGATTTATTGTGCCATTATCTCAAAGGATTGTTTGGGTCATTCCACTTAAGATTCTTCCACTAGATGTTGAACCGAGAACAATTTTCCTGATAAAGCAGTTGAGAATGTTTTTTCTTCCCCCGAAGTTGCATATTTTGTATCATTTAAGAGGACTGTCAAGGAAAGCTGAAATCCGTTTGAAATTCAGCTCTTGAGCATAGAATATGTGATATATAGATGTGGAAGATATTGTAGTGTAAATACTACTGTGTTATTTCATCATTAAACTAGTGAAAGAGGATTGTACCTTTTAAGATTGCATTTCCTGAAGGAAATTTTTCTTGGGGGGGAATGTTTTGTCTATGTTCCTTTTTATATGTATAAATAAATTATCAAGGTGTTGAGTGAATATTTTTTTAAGTTTTACAGTTCCCAATATGAAGGATGTGAATTTGTGTGCATCATATAATGGAAGAAATACAGAGATAAAGCTCAAAAGGATTGATCAGATCTTTTGTTCAGAGGTGCTGAACAAGTGCAAAATCTTGAAATCAGTATATCTGTGGTCATTACTAGTTTGAAAACAAAATGTTTGTTGTTTAATATTTGATACTGTTTGATATTCAGTGGTGAAAAACAAAACCTGGAGCTGTTTGGAAATTTTGTCAGATACTCCTGGGGCTCTGTGCACGGAAGGTACTTTCAAAAAAGAGCTAGAACTCCAATATTAAGACTCATTAATACTTGGTCTATTAGATTTATGTTTTTCTGTTTGGCTGTAGTGATTTTCCAAACCTGTAGAGCTCTTAACATGTGAATGACATGTCTTTGAAAAAGGGAAGAACGCTGTGCAGTATGCACATCATGTCCCTCCCAGGCTCTTTGGGAGAGAAATAGGAAACCTTATTTCCTTTTGAAACAGAAGCAGAGAGAGCCTCCTCACTTCTCTTGTTCAGCAGAGCTGATCTGAATCTTTTCAGTGCTGTAATGATGGTACTTCAGACAGAAGAAAGAAAATACAACATAAGAAAACATAAAGTATATTATAAAAGTTTACTATCCTTATGTACTGCCCTGAGGATCCATCCCTCATATCTCTGATCTGAGACCAAGCATAATGCTGCCGCCTTCTCAGGATTTTTTTTAACTGTTCTTTTCTTAAAGGGGATTCTATATGCCTTTTCAATGCAAAGTGGGTCATCTTCAACTGCAAGCTGTTAAGCTTTTGCAGTCCAATTTTCAAGAAAATTAACCAGCTCTTTCTTACTCAGATCATATGGGAGCCCATGTAGCCTGAGGTTTTCAACTTGGATCTAGTTCTCAAATATTTCTACCATGATCTGGAAGATTTTTTTTTTTCATTAGTCTTTTACAGATGTTACTTTTAAACAGTCTTATTCCTTGACTTGTGTATTCGGCATTTTCCTCTACTTTTAATACTTTCAATAAGTGACATACATTTTTTCTTTACATTTCATATTCATGTTCTACAGTTCCCAAGCACATGCCCTCTTCCTCTTCCTCCCTAGTATTATTTGAGAAACAAAACCACCAAAGTTTTAAGAACATGCTGTCTGTTCTGTCACTTACCTAACAGTTTGAAGGACTTGTGTTTTCTGATTATCTTACACAATGATTTTCTGAATCATTACTGGGGAGATCAGGAAAAGTATAGATCTCAGTAGTGTCTAAGAACCAAGTTTGTAACCTGTGATCAGTCAAACAGTCTTTTTAAGTCTTTTAAAACAGTTAACAGACTTCACAAATAGAAAATAATTTTACTATGATATTTTGAGTAAGCAAGTTTTCCTTATTCTTTAAAATAAAGAGGTCTCATTATCACTTTGTCTCTAACAATAACATTAAATATAAAAATGCACTAAACTTCTTGAGCTGCTCATATGTGATCATACTTATCTAGTGGGATATGGCCAAAGTCACTGTAATGTCATAGGAGCTGCATCATACTTTCTGTTTTAAGAAGTTGGCATTTGTCAGTATTGATTTGCTACTGCTGTACTTCTACTTTGTATTTTGGGTAGCACTTGAAAGAACTCTTAATACCTTCAACTGATCTTGGCTCAGTACATCCAGTTATGTAGCACACTGATTTTTGTGTCCACGTTCATTGAGTCTGTTCTTTTACTGGAATTTCTATGAGAAATGAATCTTTTGCCTTGTGTTTTGATTTGTCAACAGTTGTAATGAAATCTCATTAAAAAAAAATCAGTCTGCAAAAGCTGACTGCAGAGTTGGGAGAACATCCCTCCCCCCCCCCCCCCCCAATTCTTTTACTTGAACCTAATGAATTTTTTTTTTAGTATTTTTGAACTTTCCTGAAGAAAAATGTGTGTCCTATTCATTTATTTATGAATGCATCAGCTTGAAATGATTCCTAAATTATGTTTCACTAGAGATAATATTTTATGACTGGTATGGTATGCAAAATTGTGGTCATCTTTTTCCATGGATGCATCGTTCATGAAGTATTCCCCCCTGCCCCCTGTGATCATAAACAAAACTTTTGGAAATGTGATTCTGTTTAGCAGTCCAAAATCTGTTTCCTAATCAAGAGTGCATGCTTTTCTTCAACATTTTTTATTATTTTTTAACAGAAAACATTTTTATTATAGTAAAGACAAAAAAATAACAGAGGGATAGAAATGATGGCAAATACCATTTGAAGATTTGAGAGAATAACATGCAAAACGTGTTTGCCATTTCAGCCTGTCTGCAGTTGCATCTGTCAGTTTGGAGAACAATTGTGACCTGGTCTTGCAGTTCTTTCTTGCACTAACTATTCCATAATAGTTCCTGTCTACACCATTAAACATACTGAATTTTAAAGCTGCTATGTAGCCCAGAGGTTTTATGCAGTTTGCACAAAAAACAGAGGAAATTGCAGCATCTGCTTCAGTAAGTGGCTCCAATGAGAAGTTTGAAAAAATGAAAATTGCCAGTTGAGAGCTCCTCAATAAACAGAAGACTTACAGAAGGATCCTTTTCCGCTGATCTGCTGTCTCTTAGCTATCTAATTGACAAAAGAGCTTTTCTACCTGAAGAAAAATCCCTTTGAATCCTTCAGAGCCATTGGCATTAAGTATTTGACACCACTGTTTTCCTTCAAAGCGACAGGAAAAAAACAGCTTCTTAGAAACGCATCTGTAGCATTGTTACTAATAATCTTGTTCTCAGAAGGATGTTGCCTCTTCCAATAATTTGATGCTATAAAGTCTCAGAATGTACATCTGTGTAATATGTTAATAATTTTTGAATAAACAAGTATTTAAAATTAAATAAATAGGTACTTTAATATTTAAAATCATATTTATTTAGGTATCTATTTAATAGAATTCTGTAAACTTCAATACTGTGTAATCGGAAAAAATAGGTTACTAAAGGTGGACTCTGTGGCCTGGCGGAAGGAATCTTCCGGTCTTTCTAGGTCTTTTTAAATGACCTTATTTGTGAAAAAGCAGCAAAGGTACTTGGTGACATCAGTAGAGGGGCAAACTACAGGGGATGCTATTGAAAATGCAGTTGCTGGGACTCACCTAAATTAGTAATATATAAAGTTGGTCCCCCAGTCTCACCCATACAGGCAGATGTTTTTGCTTTGTAACAGTTGCATGATAGGACAAGGGGGATATGTAAGGATGTCAGTAAACACATGAAATGTTGAAGAACTAGGGAACACAGTACAGAAGCTGGAAATGATGTTCAGTGAGTGAACTATTTCACACAAAAGATAGTAAATGTCTATAAACAGTCATCAGTGCATGTGACTGCTATAAGAATGATGCATTAGTACAAGACAGTGCTAATTTTGTCTGAAAAAGGAGTTCATTGCATTTACTGTTGAAAGAGAAGAGGAAAAGAATATCAGCTTAAAATGGGGAGTATGAAAGCTCAGTGAATTGCATAGTTTTTCTTTTTTCTTTTTACTTTCCTGAATTAATGTATATATTATATATGCATTTTAACATTATGTTGAAATTTGTCTTTTTTATCAGTTTCATGTGTTATTGTCCAGATAATGAATCTGAATGGGTCTTTCTAAGCATTTAAAAAAACTTAGTCTAAGAAACTGGACACATTCTTTTTCTTCATGTCCTGTGCTTGCAGCCATTTGATTGCCACCATACCTACGTTAGCAAGTTTAACTGCTCATTAGTTCTAGTTAGTTTAACTTTTTTCTCAGCAATGCAATGTCTCAGAACATGATGATCAATAATAAAACTACTCAAAAACTGTCTGGTAAAATAAAAGTGTCTAGAATGCGAGTCAATGAACTTCAAACAGAAGTAAATTTCTACAAAGCCATCTGCTACTGCTCTTCTACGCGGTTGCAAAATTTTTATAAATACACAGCTACAGCATCAAGATCTCAGCCATTACCATATGTATTATCTTCATATACTGGTGAAAAATTGCGGAGAAAGATCTCCAGAGCTGAATTCCTAGGGTATGGTTAATTAGTTAACATTGTAGTGGGACTCTTGTAGATGTGTCTGTGTTGGTCCAATTCTGTGAGTTATGTGCTGGTGAAATGCTCAAAGCCCCCCCCACTCCCCCTTTTTTTTGGTGTTATAAAATTGTCATGAAGAGCTGAGAGGTCAATACGCAAGTGAAGTGCTGTAAGGGCAAGCTTAAGGCACATCTTTGACTTGCTTGGTGCCAGCTTCACAATGTGGAAAGCTACAGCTGAAGGCTGTCTGTTCTGGGAGAGAAAATGTGCTCACGCTGTCGAGGCCTATGAACAAAACCAGAATGACACTGGGCAGCAGGGAAGGTGCCAGACAAAAGAAAATCTAGTGAGTTCAGGAAATTACATACGTGGTAGCTCTTTGCACTACTATGCTCTGAAAATCTGATTAATTTCATAGTGGATAAGACACAAAAGTAGATTGTTCATGCTGTGAGTCAATAGAAAATCTGTCATGTGTCATCACTTTGCTTCTTCCACTGTCACGCAGTTGATCCTGTGCTCTCTCAGCTTGTTTTCAAAACAAGAAAAACCTCAAATCACCTCATGACTCAGACATCTTTTAAAAAATTAGTGTACTCTCAAGTGTACTTTGGACACAGAATTTCTTGTCTCCTTACAGTTGAAACATATTGCAACAGTATGTTGTTTTAGAGTGAATCATGGTATTCAGAACTATATACAAATTGAATTTGTTATTTGCCAGTATGTTAAAGATGTTGATAAAAATAATGAATTCATAAACAGGATTTAGAGTGGATAATTTATAAGAGACTGATTGGCACCATCTATGCTGTGTTATCATTTTTCAGTAGTAGCTGTTTGTAGGTCATGCAGAGGCACTAGAGGGATTGCATCAGAGGCCCCAGTGCATATTACTTTCCTCACAAAAGACAGTAATGGACATATTTTATGGAAAAAAAATCAAACAATGTAGACCTTTAACATCTGGAGCTGTAGCAGATCCACTGTTCTGAGATGCTTTGTTTTATGTGTATTTTGGGGAACTAAAATATCAGTAAAAATATCACTATTTGTATTGTCTCCATCAACTAATGGCATCAGAATTCCTTCATTCACTATGTAAGCAAATGGAAGAGTCATTGTTCCTTGGATGGATATATCCCTTAACAGTTGTGGCCCTTTGATCTCCCTGCATCCGACTCGGATGTACTCAGTGGTTCAGCGGAGCTGCCAGGGAGTGCTTTAGCGCCTTCTCAGCGATACCATCTTCTTATCTGCCTTTATCTGTAGTACTCTGTCTGGTAACGCTGTGTGAAGATGGTCCTGCTGTAATAGGAGCTGGTGGTAATACAGGTTTACAGTCAGGTTTTGAGTGATTTTGCATGCTTGCGGAACCATGCCATTGGTAGAACCAGTATTGAACGCCACATGGGAGTCGAGAGGAGAAAACAAGTTAACTATTGTCTTAAATTATGCAGCATGCGGTTCTAGACTGGATATGGAGAAAAAGGAAAAAAAATCTGAACAGAGCGTCCAACCATAGGCCCCAGCAATGCTTAAACTCTATAGTAATTAATGGAAATGTGAAGACAAGTATATATTTAAAAAAAAAAAAAAAAAGCAGTCTTTCTCTAGAATAAATGCCAAGACTCTATCTAACAAAGTCTACTGAAGAGAAGTTGGAGCTTCTCCAGGAAGGAAAATGACTGAAAACTTAACACTCAGGAACACCAAATTTGCTGTAGGATGAACATGAAAAGGCAAAGGAATGTTTTGATTCTGTTACGTGAGACAGTAGTGAGCTGTTAAAGAGAAATAAGTATTTTGGCTGATGCATCAAAAAGCTTTAATAGATAAGAACAATAAAGTAACCAGTTGTTATAACCCTTGAGGGCAGTTAAGAAGAGCAGATAACAAAACGTTTTGCTGATTTAAAGGAAAAAAAGTTTGTATGACAGCCAGAACTTTGATCATGAAGGATTTTAATTGTTGAGATTTTGATTGTGATAACTGTATTATTAAAAATATATTTTTTGCTGATATACTGCATTGCTCTGAGAGACAATTTGTGGAACAATCTGTATAGTCAAAGCCTATTTGGGAGCTAATCCTGTGAAGGAGACAAGTCTAATTAATTAAAAAAAAAAAAAAAAAGACCATGTAGGATCTAGTGATCACAGTATTATCTGAACATACACTTCAAGAATAAGTAAAAGAGAAACAAAAGTTTGATTGTACAGCAGCTAATGTTGAGGGAATATTAAAATGCCCTAAGGAGTGTTCATGTCTGTCTTACATATAGTGAGCCTTTTAATAGAGAAATTTGAAATATTTAAGAAATTGTTAGCAGCAATGATTTTGTAACTCAGTTTAATTAAATTGAATTAATAAAAAAAGTTAAAATGATTAGCTGGAAAGTACAAAGAGTAGTGTAATAATATTTAGATGATTTCTTCAAAATATTTGTAAGAAAAATGGCGATATGTGTATATACGTATATATATATATATATGTAGAATTACAAAAAAAATACAAGCAATTTAAAGTATGAGAGGAGCACATAACTTAAAAGAATGCTGAAATACAAAAATACTCAACTAACAAGAATGCCTTCCTAGATTAAATTTATCGTCAATGTTAAAAGTAAGTGATCCAGTGGGGACAATTCTTGATTAATAATTCTGGTTACATTTTTCTGCAACAAAAGTTCTCTCTCACCTACTTTGTCCTTTATCGTTTATCTTTCCTGCCTGGCAAAGGGGTACAGATTTTACTTCTTATAGCAAGTTTTGTTATTTCAAAATTCTTTTAATCAAGCAAAGGAACAAAATATTAACTTAGTTATTATTATTATTGGTAAATATAGTAGCATATTCATATCTCATCAGGAAAATAGCAGGCAGCTGATTACAACCCAGGACAATCTTCTAAAGTGGAAAAACAGACTGTGAGCTTCTCAAGAGCCTCTTGGCATCTTTATTTTTTTGCAGAAGTATTTTTCCTAAATAGTGAAAGGAGATATCAATCTAATCTTTCTTCCTCAGAGACGACCCAAATAAAAACTATAACTTGCCTGTAGTTCTCTGTTTTTTGCTTTGTCCTGTTTCTGTTCCCATGCACCTCAATACGATTTTTGTCCTTGATTTTGATTAAGCTAAGTAAGACTCACTTAAAATGCCTGTGCGGTTGTGTTATTTCACAATAACATAAACTATGCTAGTACTCTACTGGATACTGTTTGTGGCATTTATTGCAGTCATGTGTGGTACATTCTGTTTTAATACATACTGATGTAAGGCGGAAGACTAACATTCACGTTGGGGTAAGAGATTATGAATCTGTGCTATGGAATGCTTCTATGATGGATTGTTTCTAGGTGATATTTATGTGTTCAAAAGTATATTCTTTCTCCAATTTCATACATATAATTTCCTCAACTACAGGAAAAGAAGCAGTTGCAAAAGTGCAGGAGTTCTCAAAAGCTTGGAGGGATTTAAGAAACAAAGAACTTGCAATAGAGACAGGTGAATAATCAGTTTTGTAGTTCACCAGATGAATCAGTAAGGAGTGTGTGTCTGTGTGTGGAGATCAACTCGGGTTCATTTTTTTAAGGGGCTTTCAGAGGAATAAAATATTTATTTAGATCATTTTGATATAGTCCAGAATATTAAGCTACACACTGATTAAAATATGGCATTTATATTTCAGGTTAAGTTTCAATTAAAATGAAGAGCATTGACACTTTAACCAATTCAACCTAAACTCAGACTGAAAGGCTCCCTTCTCCCTTCTCTGAGTGTTGTTAAAAATTGCACAGCTCTTACTTGCAGAGTATTTTTCTTTCTCAAGTCATATCTAAAAACTTGTTGTCAAGTTTAAATGAATTGTGTCTTGTCAGTAAGACAGCTGAGTTGGTGTGCAAGCCATGGGGCCGTTCTGCTTCCAAACCAGAGCGGTGAATCGGAGAATGCTAGCAAAATCACCCTGGACAGCCATTTGAGGAAATGAATCCTGCTGTATCATTCTGTTAAAGTATATAATAGCTACTTCCAGGTAATAGAAATGTTAAAGAAAATGGATATTTCCTATGAAAGACTAATCTACATTAATAGTTTGCATGCATATAAAATATCTGCTTTCCAAAAGGCTAGAAAACAGTGCAGCAATATGGTGGAGCACTGGTGCCTACATGTACTTAGACGTAGGTGCGGTGCCCACATGCTCAGAGTCCGTTTATGTTCTATCCATACAGGTGTATTTCCTACCTTCTTTCCAGGGAGTGCCTTGTTTCAGTAATGTCCTTGTTCAAAGAAATGTGCTAAATTTTCTTTTGGAATAGAAAAATGCTGTGGTGCCAAGCCATACTAATTAATGAAGCTGGGATAAGGGCTTGTTGCTAGATATAGTGTTCATTTATCTAAGAAAGATGCTTTGCTGTACTGAGGAGTTGAGGGTCGTGTTCCCAAGAAAGGCTTCCCACTGGAGGGGCTTACCTTGTGAAGGTACCGTTATTTCTTTCTCACTAGCCAAGAGAGCCAACTGTTGCCTAGTTTTCTCACAACTTGACCCTGGGGTTTAGCTGTTAGACTGCAAACATGCAGTCACTCCACAAAGTTTATTATCCAGGGTGCCTTTGGCATTCTGCAAGGCTCCAGTAATTACTACATGCCAATGTTTTTCCAGAATACAAGTTTGTTCTCCTATTACAGTGTTAGAATTGTAGAATAGCATACTGGAAGCAACCATCTTCCCTGTCATCACACCCCAGGACAGCTTCAGCTGTGCATAAGGTTTCTGCTATATGTGGTAAGCATGGAATCCCTTTCTGTTCACATATTAAAAGATTTCTCTGTGTTAGGTCTTTATAAACCTCTGCCAATCCATAAGTTTTACACGTACGTTATTTTATGACTTCTCCTTACACGCCCTTCATTTGTTTTGTTGTACTAGCAATCAGTCGAGTTTGCCTTTGATATTTTCTTGTGTTGATTAAAAAAATTCTTGATCCTTGAGGCTTTTAGACAGAATTAGTGTATATCATATTTTTTAAGCCTTGTGAAGCCTTCTGCATATGAATGGATGTTTTACATTTTCATGCATTACATTTTTATTCACAAGACAATTTCTTCTCTGCTGAAGCTTTGAAAGCTGTTGGCCTATACTGTTCACCAAGTTAGATGGTCTGCATTTGCCACCTTCTCATCTAAAATACTGAAGTAAAAAACAGGAAATGTTATAATGACGTGAAAAGTGTCGGGGAAGAGCGAGCGATTTGAATGTGTGCCCTGCTGATGTGAGATCTGAGGCAAAGGTCTCCCCGTGGCGGGGCTGCCGCTTCTCCGCGCAAGCACGGCCTTTGCGGTGCTGGCTTGCTCAGAAGTGTTTTCCTCAATGGAGACGTAGAGTCTGCTCTGTGGAAAGGTTTGTAACTCGATCGTATACTTCCTCGCATTTTATAATCCTGACCTAGAATTTTATTAAAGCTGCAGGCATTCCACGACTAAGTACCTACTAAAAAGGGAGATCAGCGGAGGAAAAATTATATAAAACTTAATCTGTTTTGTCCTGTCTTAACTGTGGCAGTTTCCTCCACCTGGTTTTGGGTAGCATGTTGATCCAAAGTGTTCAGTTCAGATTACTTCATTTTCTTACCCGCGTGCACTCTCGTGAGAAAGGTAAACAGTATTTGGACTTCCTTCTGTGAGGATATATGGTAAATTCTGTAAAAATAATCCAGTTTCTTATTTGTTGTGTATATAGAGCACTGCATTTTTGCAATTGTTTGTGGAGAGGTGCGCCTTAGTCTTGTGCTGCTGATTGACAGAGATGAACTGTCGCCATAGCAACAGACTAAATTAATAAAACACCAGTCATTTGCCAGGCTTTAAAACAGGAGATGGGAAACTAGCAACTAATCTGTGATAAACCAGAACTTCCTGTCTCCTGAAATTTAGCAGTTTATTACTCCCCCGGAGGATGGATCTGCATTTGAAGTTGCTGAAGTAATGTAATGTGTGTTTTAGCCCACAGTTTAGATTCTAGGGTGTAAATATTGGGAGGGAAATGTTGTCTTGTAAAACCACATACGTGTAGAAGTTTTTTCACGATTATTTTTCCCTCTGCTAATTAACAGCATTGTAATGGCAAGAGTGAGACTCAAATAGCGCAGCATGTTGACCTGGGGAATCGCGATGCCCTCCTCATATCTTGGATCTGCTATTTTCCATATCCCATGACAAGCATGAAGCACATGATTGATAACTCTGGCATGGGCATCTCTCAGGCTCCTCTCAGTGGTTTATATGTCGGAAGCAGTCAAGTTCCAGCAGGAAAGGTTCAGAGACCATATTCAAAATAGCTGATAGCTTTATGATTAGGAAACTCAAGGGAGATGTAGAAAACCTAGAATCATGCTGGGTGGCCTAAATTAAAGATAGGGAGATAGGGAATATTTGACATTCAGTATTTTAACTTATCTGGGGTTAGTGAAAATGTGTGTGCATCTTTCTCATCTTGACTAGAAATGCCATGGTGAACCTGAGAAACCTTTGGCAGTTTGGCTTCAAGAGATTAGCACTTGCCAGATAAAGCCTAACTAGATCTACCAAAAAAGTAACTATTTGCAAACAAGGCAATCAGCTAGCTGAGTTTTACTGGTAGAAGGCTGTATAAAGCTTCTTGTTTATATTTCGTAATTATTGTCATCACTGTGTGTCAGTTTTAATGGCAAATACCAGAAGTAACATCTCTTTACAGGTAGGAGTACTTTTTTTTTTTTTTTTTTTTTTATGTTATCACTGGCCTTTGTATACTGTCCCCTATTTAATTACAAAGCATGTCTTAGCTGGAAATCTTCCTACTTTCTAAAGCACTTCCAGTTTCTGTGTTCTAATATCACAAAGACACATTCTCTTATGGAGAAACTAGCATTAATTCTTTGTTGGTCCATCATTGTTTTCCTTGATCTAAAATGGCATTATTTAGACTGGAAATTATTTGATTCTAATAGTAGTATTTTCTAGTTCACAGTATTACAACATCTGTTTTCAAGGTATCTTGGAGGATTTTTGAACCCCGACTTTGGGCTTGTATAGTTGAAAATGCCAGCTGTTATATACAAAAGAAATTCTAGCTTCAGCATTCTGAGAGACTAATTGGGAAATTTTTCTTGTGTATATCCTACATTATCAACTGACATAAGGTAAATAATTAGAAGCAAAATGTGTTATTTTAAATATGTATTTGTGTATGTGTCTGTCTCAGGAATTTTTTAATCTTAGAGGCTGCCTATATCAGCTGTGGTGGCAATCAGGAATCCAAACAAAGTTTAAGATCCTATTGCGTTCCATACAGCATACAATCCAATTATGTAATTATTCTTAAAAAATATATCATGGAAACATATTTTAAAGGGAAAAATGCAGGTAGTCTGTCTTGTGACATTTTCTATCCTCTTAATTGCAGCTTTTTGTTAAGAAAGCTGATTCTGCATGACCCATGGTTAATGATCTACATCAATTTATACTCCTTTTAACTGTTGCTTCAGAGAAGGCTTTTTGTTTAAATCTTTTGCTGAAAATGTCTTTCTTTACTTTTTTTGGTTTCATTTGTTAGATCTTTGTAAGTTTAAGAGCACCGCTATGGCATTTACATAGTATGACAAAGATTATAGCCTTTTCAAGAATATAGGTCAAACAAGCATATTCAAGTACTGAACTTTTTGACCTCATCAGTCATATTCTCACTTACCTTGTCCACCCACCACAAACACTGTTGCAACTATTTTTAGTTATTGACTTGACCTTTGCTTTTTCAAATATCAATAAAACAACCATTTAAATGCAATGAAAATCCAAAACTTCAGTTCGTCTTGTATCTTCTGAAGGCAGTCTGGGAAGTAGATGGTTGTAACCTTTCTATATCTTGATTAGAAGAAATTGTGATGTGTATGTCTGTTTTTAGAAATGGGATACAAATTGATCTGGTGTCCTTGTATGCAGAGCTGTAAAAGCTGAAGCTGAACGTACTCCTTCCTATATACTTATGCTTTGGGTAATTTTTTTGTGCATCTAGTTTGTTACAGCTAAATTCCAGTGTGTCCATTAAAGAAATGAACAAATTTTGTTTTATGGACATAGGCAACATTAGCAGTAGTGACAGGTTAACAGATGTTCCAAGGTTGAAAGTAGGAGTTCTCTCTTTTCCAGTTTCAGTGTCTAACATTTTTTCAGTAATGACAGTAAGTTGCTAGCGTTTCAGGAGAGTTAAGTTACTGTGATGTAGCAACAAATTTCAAGAGAGGAGTTTCATATCCTGGTAAGCCTGTGGATCATAATGTTCCCACAATTCCTTATAAACAAATATAAGATGAAAAGTTTGTAAAATATTCTACTAAAATTAGAGCAGTGCTTCGTATCAATGCTCTGTCATTTTCTCTGTTTATCCTTCACCTGAAGCCATAAAATTGTGTTAGTGACACCCTGATCACCTCCTACTTCTATAATTACAGGTGCCCAATATCAGCTGGATTGAGACAAACAAGGGTTTGAATTTGTATTTGAGGAGCAAAAGGCAGCAAGATCTTTTGAATGTTGCTGTATTTTCAGCACAAGTCCTTTATGATAGAGGGAATATAAAACAGAAATAAGTTTAAGCCAAGGATCTCACTTGTAATAAACCTCATGGCTTTTGAAGTTAAAGGTGAATGAACCCTTAACTTTTTTTTTTTTTTTTTTTTTTAACCTCTTGCACCAATGTGCTGCTTTGGCTTAGAAGAGTTAAAGGACTACCACACTAAAAAGTTGCTTTTACGTCATACAGACACGGAGAAAGAGAGAAGGAAGAGTTGAATGAAACGTCCTTTAAAGAAACATGATAACATGTTTAACATGAACGTAAAAGTAAATATAATAACAGAACACTTTGAAAACTCTCTTGTACCTCTAGCGGGCAGAATTACTTTCCCCTCCTCCTGTCCTCTAGCCCAACCCCTCGCCGGATATATTGGCTATGATCCCTATAACCAAACACGTTGGCTAGGATCCCAATTAATTCTTCCTCCTGCCACTGGAAGTTAATTCCTTTTCCCACCATGGCCGTTGTTCCTGCCGTGCCAGCAGGAGCTGCTGGAGCTGCGGGCTGGTGGCGTCGGCCGGGGCTGGCCAGGTGGCAGGGCCGCGGCTGCCGCCGGGGTGCTCGGCCCCCTTGCTCTGACCAGCCCCTCGGAGCGGTCGCTGCTCCGCTCTTGGATAATAACGTCTCTTTGGAGCTGGGCATCTGAAGTGCTCTTCAGGTCAGCCAAACCCTGTTGTGTTCCCACTGAATCGGTTTGCTTTTAGCTGCTGCCGCCAGCCGCTGGGCCCCCTGTGCTCCCGCGGCTGCCCGGCGTGCCGGCGCCCGCTGCCTGCACCTCCGCTCCGGCTCTGCTCCGCTTTGCTCTCAGCGGCCCCAGAAATCTGCTCAGTGTTCGCTGGAAATCTGTAACGACACGAGACCTGCCGGCAGCCCTGGCCAGAGCGGGGGCTCCTCTGGGTGCCGTTCTCGAAAGGGCGAGAGGGGGAAGCCGCCGGGAGCTCCGGGGCTTCCCGGGCTCCAGTGCCCTGCTCCGGCTCTGCGGCGCCCGCGGCTGGCCTCGCCGCCCGCCGGGGCGCCCAGGCGAGCGGTGGCTGCAGGCCTGCGCTGGAGTCCTGTCTCGCAGTGTAGTCACTGGTGTTGTCTGGCTCTTTGTCAAACTGCTCAGAGCTGCAAGTCTTTGTCTGTGAACAGTTGGTTTCAAAACAAATGCTAAAACTTGCCATAATAAACATAATAAATAGTTCTCTAGCTCTCATTACGTTTGTGGATTGTATTACAAAAGCACCTAGAGGCCTGAGTTGACATTAAGGCAACCAGTATGCTAGAAGCTATGTGTATAGACAGTAAAATAAAATATTTATATCAAGAGCTTCTCTGCAAATACTACTTGGGGCAAAAAGCATCATCCCATTTTATGACTTGCTGTTGCACTGATGTTCCATAGGATTTGGTGTGTTTTGACTTGCACTATCTAGGCAGGAGCATTGGGTAGATTTATCGCAAAATGAAATATTTTTTCAAGTATTATTCCATGCACCAGAAGGAGTTCTAACACATGAATTTAGTCAGACTCAGTACCACATCAGTGTAGTTTTAATATAGTATTAAATTAAGTGAAACGCTTTTTACAGTAGTGCTTGACAAGTGTCTGTAAACAGCCAGATTGACTGGCAAAGTATAAGAGTTTACATTTCTTCATGAATAATGCCAGTGACTATGAGAAATGTGTGCAGTCAAAAAATGTATTGTGTTGTCTACTGCTATCTGTAGCGATTTTGGCACTTGGTTTCTGGACTGCCCAGTGTACGTTTTGTGAAATTTTTCTTCTATAGCATTGCTCAGATGGATTATGCATCAGCCATCAACAATCTGTTTATGAAAGAGGGAGCACTCTGGGAATTGTCAATAATATCTTCTGCATAACAGTGCATAATAATGAGCATTTGCCATTCACTAAACTGCTGTAGTCTGCAAAAAGAGACTGCTTTATACCTTTTTTTCCTTGAAAAAACTCTTTTGAGTGGAGAGTGCCTTTTTATTTATTTATTTTATTTTTAATAATAATTCCTGAATAGATATGAGGGAAGTGTTTGTGAGCTTGTGTATGGAGGAATTCGTATGAAAGTGGAAAAGATGCTGTCTCTTACTCATATGCACATCTTAACAGCACATGAAATATTATGATATCCTGGAAGTGTAAAAAGCTAACAGGTCTTCATGTTTCAGAACATAAAACTCCATTCAGTAACTCTCTTTATACCCAAATGTTTGTGGGAGTTTCCTGTTGTTATTCTGGTTTTTTTTGGTGTGTTTTTTTCCCTGCATAGGCACATACTACTATATTTTT
Organism: Apteryx mantelli; assembly: GCF_036417845.1. Taxonomy (NCBI): domain Eukaryota; kingdom Metazoa; phylum Chordata; class Aves; order Apterygiformes; family Apterygidae; genus Apteryx; species Apteryx mantelli. The sequence goes on along the minus strand of NC_089990.1, from coordinate 8,181,673 downwards.
GTATTCCCCGGATCACAATTCTTGTATAAGAGAATTTAAGAGGAATACTTAAAAGGTAATAGCGGGAGCTACAGATAAGTGTTTAAGAAATATTTGCAGAATGTTTTACAGCTTCTTGATATTGTTGAAGTAGGTTCTTCCCAGAGCTGCGGTATACATTATTTTAAAATGTCTCTATAGCCCATTTAGTGTTTCTAGATTGTGCTGTGATGGTAGTTATTTCTTTTCCAAAGAATTCAGGGGAGAATCTTGATCCTAGTGATCCAAGAAATCCCTCAGAATCTTTATTGAACTTTGTGGAAAGTTTGTTGAGTTTTTATTTCATGCAACATAGCATGAAGTAATGTCCCAGCTATGCAGTCAGTTCCTGTTTAGAGTTGCTGGGGAAATACATACTTGGCTGGTTCAGTAGCATGAGTCATTTAACTGCATGAAGCCTGCAGGTAGGATAAGAGCCCCAAAGAGATGCCTTCCTTCACCCGCTCTGCCGTGCACTGGTGAAAGTCTGCGAGTGGCACAATATTGCCTTTCTCTTCAGCTGGCACTTACACGGCAACATCCTTGCAGTGTTTTTAAGGAACCAGTTTGCTTTTTATATGGAATGCTATCTTTATGAGTACTAATGATGTGGAGACTAGGTAAGCTACACACTAAATCAGGATTGAAGAAGGCTGTTGTGTTCTGTAGCTGCAAATAGTTACTACTTGCATTCATAGGGAATGCTTGAACACAGCAGTAACTTCTGTTTTCAAAGGAACACCAGCAAGATGCAGATCCCTTCTTTTTTTTAATGTCTTTGCAAGATTACTAATAACAATTCAGATTTTCAATGGTGATAGCATTTTTAAAGAGGTTTTTTTTTTCCATTAATTAGATGGTTTGCTTTCTTTGTATAAGGTGAACAGCAAAAATAATTTGGTCAATTTATCACCAGTGCACTGACAAATGAGTTGTCAATTGAGTTTCTAACCAGGGTTCAGTGGTCCATATGTATCCTTCTCCTTTGTCATTATGAGAGATGTTTCCTTTTATGTTTTGTTCTTGTTGTCATAGTAAAGATAAGATGAAAACCGCTACTGTAAGACTGTACTACTATGTTGAGTCCCCAAATTGGTAAGGAAGATAATAGAAAACAGTTAAAAATTATAATTCTGTCACAGTTGGTAAGTTTCTGTTTTTACAAAACTGAAATTAGGCTATTAACCAGTTTGGCAATATTGCTTTAAATTTATAACTTGACAACACCTGTACCAAAATAATTTCTTCTATCAATTCGATGGGGCTCTTTGGAGAAGGTGCAAATTTTTTCAAAATTTTATTGCACTTGGAGACCATTTTACTTCAGAGTTTTTTGTATACCCACGCATCTGTTATTTATGGAGTATTTTCACATTAGAGAATCTTAGGCGACATGTCCTGGCAAAGTGGAGGGAAATAGCTGTAGCTCAATTCTGTGCTCAGCTAGAGATCTTTGAAATATCTGTAGCTTTTTTAAACATGAAAAATGCAAAAGCTTAGAAAGTTTAGCCCTAATGTATTTCATTGTTAGGAAACTAAAAGGAAAGATGTGCATTTTTAATTGACAAAGAAGAATATCAGAAATACTCAGTGTATAAACATCTTTTAATATTACTGGCCATTCTTCAAGGCATTGTAGCTTATAATAAAAGTAAGTGTAAGGGTCATGAAATACATTTCAGATCTACCAGGAGAAAGTTCAAGGAAGTTCAGTATCCCTTTTTGACCAGGATGCCTGAAGATGTTCCAAGTCAGATCAGACATCAGCCTTAATTTTGCGTCTTTACTCTGAACACCATCGTTCCTCTGACCTCCAAGAGCAGGCTGCTTCCTGATTACCTGAAGAGCAATTCTGCAGCCTGGCCTGAGTATTTTGCATCTTACCCACAAAACGAAGGCTGAACACCTTTAACTGGCTGAATTTGCTTCACCTTTTCATCCTTCCAGTATTAGCTCTTGCAGGACTGCAAGCTCCAGACATAGGCTGTATACCACTTTCATCCCCATCTATTCTTAATTTGCTAGCTAACCCTTCAACTATACTTTCAAACCTTCAACATATGCTTTCAAGCCTTCAACATACACTTTCAAAATGTATTTGCAAAATCCTTTTATCCAACAGTCTGTATGGCAGAAAGACTAGTAGAATGTTTTATCTTACCGCAAACCACCATTAATACTGCACGTTACTACTGTAACTCATGTGGTGCTTGAGTAATTTAATAAGGTAATTTTTTTTTCTAGAGGCTCGCTCTTTCTTTGCGCCAGTCTGTCATGACCAAGTTTCTCATTTATTTTTAATTATTATACTCTGTTCTGCTCCTAATACAAATACCATCAAAGTTTTGTCATTTTTTTCCTTCGGATTGTTAAAAGATGATAGGCCTAAGCAATTAATCTACTGCCAGTTCAGATAGGAGTAAGATGAAGATGTAGGATTTTTGTAAGAATTTATCGGACTGCATCTCATTGGTCTTCCTAATTCCCTATGAAGATGACTTCATTTATCCTCCTAGGTTTTCTCTCCATATTTTTGCTATATTAAGGGAAAGATATACAGATTCCCTTCAGTGCTCTATTTGACATACCTCTATTGGGAGGTAAAAATGCAAACAGTTATTTCAAGTGAGAATCACAACTGAGGACTGCAAAAAGCATATTTTCTTCCCCAGAGACAGAATGAATCTTATCTCCGATAATCTGCATTGGCAATAAAATCTGTTATGCACTCCCTCTTGCAAGTCATGAGCTCTGTAATTCCATTTCTGCACCTGACATTCAATTGGTGTGTTATTTTGGGGAGACATTATTTAACAGCTTTGAGTGTCCTGTTAAACTAAAGTAAGAATTTGGAATACAGTTCATCCTGATATCTGTGTATAATTACCAGCTCTTTAAAAAGTTTTGAAGTAAGATGGAGTATTAAAGGCTTTTCGGTCTCTTGCCATTGCAAAGTTTTACATGCATCTTGTTCAAGGTAGCAGCTTATATTCTAGCATGTTACTGAGATCAGTAATTCACTTGTCACGAAGCTCGTAAGAGATTGACAGTTCTAATTCTGAAAGTGTCTTTTGCTAATTTAACAAATACAAAGGGAAACACACAGATTTCTCTCCTTGCCCCAAATATTTTGTATAATTTGGAAAAGCAGATGGGTTTGTTTAGTTTTGAACTAAAAGTAGCATAGAGTTAGGCACCTAGATGCAAATGATTGGATTTTCAAAAGTTCTGTGGTTTGCAGCTACTTTTCAAGGTAGTGATTAGGAAGTACTGGTGCCTCTGATACGTGTGCCAAACATTTTGGCCTCTCTTATTTGACAAGGGCTACAGAAGGGGATATGGTCATTTAATATTGTTTCATTTAATCAGTCATGTCTAGGCTGCCATGTTACCATAAGCATGCTGGATAAAAAAACCCCGCGCTGCTTGTAGTACTGATTCAGGTCCTTTCCATCAAACAGTTTGAGCCTGAAACCCATCCTGTGGTGGTGCTTGCTCATGTGTAAATGCATACTTGTGAGTTCACAAGACTGTGCTCTAGCTTCCAGTTCTTCCTTTACTTGACCATTTAACATCGGTTTAGTTAATGGCTAACATGTTTTTGTGCTAAATGACTTGAAAATTTTGTAGTTGAATATTTTCCTTATTAAGAATTTTTCAGGCTGCCCGGTAGCTTTTTTTCACAGAGACTGACTTCTTTGGGAATATTAAAAAAAATCAGAAATCATAACCATATCTAGTAATTACTTTTTGGAATCTGTTCTCTTACAATGCTTCTGACTTTCCATTCAGTTTAATCTAGTGTATCTGTGATAACTGTTTCATAATGATTTCGGTAGGAGTCTGCAGGGACCCAGTTATGCTGCCATTATGATTTGAGATTAGAGTGGGGAAAATATGTAAGGATACACGTCCACGGAGAATTCATTAGGATGCTAATTTGATACCACTGTGATTATAGCAGAGAGATTTCAGTGTAAGCCTTTAGAGAACTTGTGATGATGTGGAAACGAAAAGGTGTCAGTGCGCATTATACTGTCATTAGGAAAAAAAATCAAACACTAAGAAAATGTCATAAAAAGAAAATGGTAGCTAAGGCTTTTTGCAGACCACAGAGCGTCTTAGTATCTGTTCAGCTTCTCACGTTTTTGTCTTTGGAGATCAGCGCACAGGATTGCTACCTTCACTTGCCCTTGCTAGAACTATCAGATGGAAACTATCCTTCATTTTAGTTTGATTTTTCTTCCCTTCCTTCTTGACATTTCACAGCTGTAAGTTAAAGTGCTCTGTTCAGGGAAGTTAAGTGGTGAGTGATTATGATGCCACTTCTCAAAGTACTGAGTTCTGCAGGCAGGGCAAATCACAGGACCTGCAGCTAAGGTTTGCTCACTAAAGCCTGTCTGCTCCTAGAAACTTTCATCCCGAGATAATCCCCTATTTGGTCTCTCCAGAATTAGAGATGTGCAGGAGCTGGAATGAGCAATAACACCACCAAACTTGAGGTGCTTTCTGAATGGGCAGCATAGAGGTCAGCTTCCGTATGTCCTCACTTAGAAGGAACTCTTATCTTGGCATCTCAATGCGAGTGCCTTTTGGAAGGATTAAAATACATATAAGGTATCCTGAATGTAATGCTCTTTGTAGAACTGTTGGGTAAAATATAGATGCAAAACTTTTTTAGATAAATCTTTATTTTTTTAAAGCAGATTTTTTAAAATTACTATTTGACTGGAAAAAGATGATCTAGAGGAATCTGAACAGCTTCAGGAAAAAATCTGGAGTTTGAGATGAAAGGGAAAAAGGTTTTCTTATGTTTTTTCTATATTTGTGTTCTGTAAATGATGATTGTAGGTGGCCACAAATCTTCAGAGACTTGTTTGCCGGAATGTTTTTACATAGGAGGAGCTGTATAATCTGATCTTCAGTTCCTACTGTTTTGTGCCCCTAATTCTTTATGTCCAAAAAAACAGTGAAAAGTTCCATGAAAATGAGCAAGCAGTTTTCTTTTCTTATAGATGAGAAATCAATACTCTAACCATCTTTTTAAAACTAATTGCTACTGTTAGTATTGATCACTATGATAGGATTATGGCAAAATGTTCTGTAAAGTGGAATTATGTCATGTGACTGGGGCCAGGACATAGCTAATCTGTTAACTCTTTTTTGCTGACATTATGTATGTTATGTACTTTCTTTATTCATTTATTTATTCTCTGCAAGAAAAAATCCTTAATATTTGGCTGAGTTGGAGCAAAGCCTGTCTCGCCATGGGAGATACTTTGACAAAAACTGCAAGAAGTGATTGCAGCCCTGGAAAACTTTCTGAACTATTTACATTCATGCTAATGTGTTTTTTTTTCTTGTCTTCTTTGATCAGATGCCTGTGGTTCATAGTGTGTATGGGCTATCTCCTGTATTGTTTTTTATGGGTATGGTATATGGTTTTATGGACATGGTATATTAAAGCTCTGTGCATGGGAAGTTATTGCCATACATCCATACTGTGATGTAGAAGACCAGCTTCAATCCTTAATAAACAAGATTGAAGTAGGAAGGAAATGGCAGACATGCTTATTTCTGAAATTTCACAGCTACTGTGACTGTGCAAGAATGTTACTTGTAGAAGGCATGTTTTCTTTGCAGGATAACTTTTCTTAGATGGGTTCACTGGTTGATATGTAACAGATGTATGTATATGTAATAAATCTAAGTCATATTAATAAGTATCTGTAATAGACTAATCAGAAACTGAATTATATTCACTGTAAGTGAATGCAGTCAAAGCAAAGTTATCTTTAGAAACGGGGTTGACTTCATAAATGGTGAATATTTGCAAGTAGAGCGTAGGCTAAGGTCTTTTCAAGCTATAAAATAAGTAAGTGTTTTGTTTCTCAGCTTGATCCAAAGTAGGTAAACAAGCATTGCCAAAATGCAAAGATACCAGTAAAATGAAGGAAGTGTCATTCTTGAATTAAAACCATTTTTATAAGACTCTATCAGTATTAGTAGAGACGAAGGAGAAATACAGCCAATTCATTCATGAATGTATCACTGCAGGACAAAGATTTGGTGACTGAACATAAACTAAGTTCTTAACATGCCTCTGAAGTCTGGTTCTCCTGCCTAATTTGTAGAACCGCCAACAAATGAAGGACTGAATTTAAACATGCTTGCTAAAGCTGAGGTCAGTTTAATCGCTGCGACTCACAGATGTATGTATATATATGCATGTATATGTTCACCTACAGTAAGTAAGTCTGACTTCTGTAATATTAAATGGAAAATAAGCTTGTTGCTTATAATGGTCACCATATGAATTTCTGCAGTAGAATATTGGCATGTGTCCCTAACTAAGTACAATTCAGAATGTGAACTGCTATTTACAGGATATGAATTTAACAGCAGTGATCCAATCTGTCTATAAAGTCAATGAAAAATATTTGCTAAATGTGTTAAAGAATAATGTTTCAACCAGCCTAGAAATAAATGCTTGCACTCACACAAGTACAGTTGAGATGTAATTCATCACATCGAGAGAAAATCTAGTATAGTACTTAAAATATATGCACTTACAAAATAAAGATGATCTGTTGTCCAAATTAGATGTTATCAAGACATTGTAATTGGAAACAATGGGAGTTACCATATCAAGAAGAAAAAGTACCGAATTATTTTTTTAAAAATCTGTAGAGGTTATACTTGTAATGGGATCATGTGATCAAAAAGCTATTTAGATTTAGAGACGCGAATCCAGTCAATGATGAAACAATCCCATCCTGTGTCAAAGGAATTCATATAATCTACTCTAAGCTTCATCTAAACATCTTTCCTGTTTTATTAAGGAGCTGTTAGTTTCTGCTTATTTTGATTGACATTGTACTTTATTTTCTATTAGAAAGAATAAAAGGAAAATGCACGACAACTGGAGTTGAAGGCTACCAACTCCTGTCATACCAAAAATATGACACTCAATACCTTTCTCCCTCCACACCACTCCCTGATTCTGACAGTCTTGTGTAGTAACAGATGTTTTGAGGTCTATATAGTTGAGTTTAAACCATGTGAAAAATGAGCCTGTAATTTCAGGGTGTGTGTTGTATACAAAGCTTAGGTAGGTTTAATCAGTTTTACATATTTCCCAGTCCTTTGTTCCATATGTTTGTGTAAAAATATATCATGTATAGCTTTGTTCTACAAACTGTTAATTTATAATCATTTTATGTCATCTACTGTAATTATGGCACTGTGTAATGTGTACTGGTTGACAATATTTTGGCAGAAACATCTACTGTAATATTTGCAGGGCATTTTTGGCTCTGTTTAGTTTTCACTGTGCTCACAGTTATTCTCCTGAGTTATTTGGATACTAGTGTATAAAAATGGCCAGTTTACTTTGTCTCTTGACTAGTTAATCAAACCTATTTTAATATCTTGAATCTTTTCAAGACAGAAATTATACTCCAAAAAATCAATTACACACAAACAGAGAAAGTAACAGAATTCTGCTGGACCTGAGGTAATTTCACACCATTAATCATTTTCAATGATTTGCTTATAAATTCCGGTCTGTTTCAACTTCCCGGTCAGAAAATTTTTGACTTAATTTTTGTTTTATTTCTGGACTTCTACAGAAGTCATAGGTTGGATGGTTAAGGCTAAGCTGCCAGAAGAACATCGTAATTTAAATCAGGGCCAGACTTCTAGAAGAGTTCGGTATATTAGGAACACTTTGGAAATTGTTCACTTGTTTCCAGGAGGTATTCTGCTGTATGAATGGAAGCTGCTAGCTGTTGAACACATCTGGAAACGGGGCTTTTATTTTGATACTTAATAGGAGTGATTCTTAGGAATGTGATTCTTTACAATTTTGTAACAAGACCCTTATCTCTTTGATTTGATTTATGAGTGTAAGGGGACATAATTTACCACGTACATACAGGGACTGGAATACTTCTTTGAAGGAAAAGCAGAGGTCACATTTCCTTAGAAAGAACTGACTCTGTAATTTAAATAAACTTCTAGCAGTATGTGTCAAAATTCACCTCTGTCTTTTGGTTCTTATGAGCTTGTGCTGATCTAAAGTCAGTGACTACATTGTGCTTCTGAGACTAAGGCAGTCGGGTAGCTGGCCTTACTGGAGATTACTTCTCCCCGGGATGCTGGCTTTGGCCATAGCTGTGCTGCGCTCACGTGGGATTCAGTCTCAGTGCTGCTTTTCTGTTCCACTCAGATATACTCATTTGGGTTAAGCTGTACCTTTGACCCCTTGCTTGGTTTCTTTGTAGGCACAATTTAAGGGATGAGTTTGTCTCTCTTCCCTCAGGGTGGGATCCCATGATTTATCACATTGTTATACTGGTTCCTTATTACCCTACTCCCTTGCTAGCGACAGGTTCTCTGCAAGTCCAGTTAATTTTTAGTCCATTCAACAGGCTTCTCTTTGCAATTTCTGACCAATATAAAAATGTAACAACAGAAGAACTTGTCTAAAGCAAAGTATTATTCATTTCTCAGTGCAGGGCATCGCCTCCACAGAAATAAAAATAACAGGGACCAAGACGCATGTTACCTAACCTAGCCCTAATCTTCCTGTTCAAGTTTATGTGGACATCAGCTTGATCAAAGCCTCTCAGCAGTGTTAGTCTGAATATGAAAGATTGCATCTCTGTAATTTCTGGTTTAACCTGGTTTATGCAAATGCATAGGGTTTTTGATCCTGGTTTTTAATAGGAGTTTTACTGTTTTTTCCATTAGAGCAACTAAAACAAATCTGCGGTATCTTTGGAGTCCACTGGGAGAGCTCTGGGTGAGATCACTCCTTCATGCTCTGTGAAACCAGCTGCAGTGCTAGAGAACTGCAGCACTACTGACAATAAGATAGTGCCTCATTTTTTGCAGCTCTATTGCAGGGTATTATTCTCTGTACCTGCTATATTTGTACTTCCTCCAGCATAGGACTAATGGACTGCGGTAGCAGTTCCCTCTTCTACCTTAATGCAACCTTTGTAGAGCTCCCATGGTTTGTAAAGACGTTTGAATTCTATCCTGTTTTGCAGCAAATGGTCTTAGTGACTCAGTAGGTGACTCATTTTGAGTTGGTACTTGCAGGGGAAACTGCAGTGGTGTTATAGCAGCTGTTTTAAGGATGAGACATAAAATGGAGACCTTCATTCTTGTTGTCATTAGTGACTCTAGGTCAGTTTAAGAAATATCTGGGATGTCCATTAGTTTGTAGTCGTTGAAGACAGAAAGGATATAGAATACGTAATAAAATACTCACTTTGTTTTTCTAATTGCTTCTTCATTTACATTTTAAAGTGGAAGGAGAGAAGATGCCAGTGCCATGTATTTGCATGCCTGCACAGCTTATTTGGAGACAGTACTCTGTATTTCTCTCCTTAAGACTATAGTGGTGTATTGCTGTAGAGTGGCTGCTGCAGTGAAAGACAGCACCATTTGTGGTTAAATCCCATCTGTATCCATATGGGAATCATGCTGGATGATTTTATGAAGGGTAGCTGTAGAAGGAAAAAGCAAATATTAAACAAAAAGCTACAACGAATGCCTAGATGCAAGACAGAAAAAAAGGTAAAATAATACAGAATTTGAGTAAAAACACCGAGGAAGGTTTAATAGTTGCCATGTACTTGAAATTGGGAGTACCTTGACAGATGGTGCAGGAATCCACTGGGAAGCTCCTAGGAACTTCTCAAGGAGAATTCTGTAAATTGCAATGTCACTAAAGTGGGATGTCTACTGGACAAACGAACAGAAAATTAAAGTGAAGAATCTCTTAAAGTAATTATTTATTGCATTTCTATGTAAAATGTGCATTTACAGTTCTTAGATATTCATTTAAGATTCTCGAGACCCCTCTGTTAACAATCAGGGAAAACTGAAAAAAAAATTTTATAAGTTACCTGTGGCCATGGATGTCCAGCTGAGTCTGGGAACTGACCAAGGGACAGCAGGAGCCAGAGTTGTAAATGCAGTAAACTTGCTCTGTAATAGGAACAACAGTAATATTTTAGAATAATAACTTGAAATTTGGGGCATTTTAATAATTGAAGGCTCAGGTTGGTTGTGATTTTTTTTTTTTTTAACTGGAAATGTCCCTTTAAGGGATTCTTTCATGACTTTCCCAATTCATACTTAAAAGGCTGATAAATTTTCAATTTTAATTTAAATTATTTTTGTTTGTGGATTTTATTTGCTGTTCCAGTCTTTTTATAAACATTTTTATGGCCTGGAGAGCTTTCTCTACCAAATCAACAAACTTGTGGTCTATACTAATTGAATTGTGAATCATTTCAAAAGCAACAAAAGAGAATCATTTTGATTGTGTTGTCATTTTTAATATTTTGTGTATACTGTTTTTATTTTAATTCCTTCCATTCATTTTATAAGTTTCCATCATCCAGCCATAGGGTTGGAACCAAGAGTAATGAAATATTTTATGTGCCTGTTCACACTGTTTTACATTACACACATTAAGAGAGCTGAAATAATGCTAAATTACGCAAAGGCCAAAAACGTGCAATATTTTCATACTTATCAAAGCTCTTGCATCAACAGTGAAGGTAAAAATCCTAGATAAGTAAGTTATCTTGTGCACAAAAAAAGATGTATCTGTATGTAGGAAGACTCCAGCACAGTTAATCATTCTGTGGATGGTTCCATTCATTGAATCCCTCCTGTATGCTTTGTTTCTGTTCACAAGAGTCATCTAGTGCAATTAGTGATTATGAAAAATGTCAGCATGCAATTACGCAGAGTAATAAAAATATTCAAAACAGCCAGTAGAGTATGCACTAAATGCAAGGAATCTGAGGTCAAAGTAGAGAAGTAGTTTTGTATTCAGTTAACAAAAAAATAGAAGATCTATGAATAAATTTGCCTTTGCCCTGAGATAATACGCTGTATTTGAAGGTCCCACATCTGGGCTTTTGTTGTACTGAAGGGAAGCATACTCCAAAGGTACAGACTTTTCCCCAGGAAGATCCTGTTGCCATTTATGACTTGAATTCTTTTAATGTCAGCTGTTATTGCAATGCAGAGCTGCTTCCTCCTATCAACAATTAAATCCTCCTTTGGAAGCTGGAAAAGCATTTGGAAGCTTTTAATTTCCTTTGACAGAATTAATAATAGGAAGAGTAAAACATCTCTATTATGGAAAACAAGGTTATCTTGTTTATAGCCATTTGAAATCATTTTTGGATAGGTGGAGAGTCTCTGGAGTTGGATTTGGATTCTGATTTTACTCTGACTCTGCTACCTCTTCTTCAAGGGTCCGTTGCTTGTTTGGCACTGTAATCCATCGGTGTTTTATTCTCATAAGGGTTGCCACAGCTGTTGTGTGCCTGCTGGTTATTTCATAACCGTGTTTCCACTTTGCACCTGAGTAGGACAGTTGCCATGTTACTAATGTGTTTTTTAAGAAAAGGAGGGAACAGGCAGCAGCAGAGGGGATGCATCTTCCAATTGGATGTGTTTTTAGGAAATGACTCAGATGCTGAGTCAGAACATGGTTTTCGTCTAAGATGCACCAGACCATACTGGAGGAAGTGATTTTACAATACAGAAATTCCTCTGAACTTGTCTTGACACACAGATCATCATCTGACTCAGAGGAGAAGAAACAAGGTTGTTTCTAATAAAGTAAAGCCATTTTTAATGCTTCTGCGCTTAGACAATATTTGTAGACAGTTATTTTGGGGGAACATGATTGTTCTTCAGTGTGCAGTGTATTCTGTTCTCTGCTGCTGATTTCTGTGAAGCTTTCAAAAGTCTCAGTAAAACTGCAGTTTACTGCAGAATTGATCAGTGCTTCATTTTTGTAGTGTCTTCAGTGCTTGATCTCTAAGCATCTCACGCACAAATTAGCAGCATCAAGTGATCCCATTCTGTCCATCACCTGAAAAAATTAAGCCAATTTCAGGAATGAGCTCCAACAATTGAAGTTTCCAAACCGACTCTGGTAAAAATCCTCCTTGCTCAGCCAGCATTGGCCCTCAAAGCAGCAGCATGTGGTTTGCAGACCTCTGACCTAGAAGTGCCCGAGATCACTACCAAGCTATTTCTAGCTGAGAAAAACTGAGCAAAGTTAGTGATCGCAGATTCTTGTCCCTCAACTTTCCTTTTATTTTTTTCCTGCAAATTATTAATGGGACTTGTACCCAAAGAGAGCTGTATTTTTGAGTGTGTTATTTGCATGGGATTAATGTTGACGCAAGTCTCCTGACACTGTTAAGGTGTTTACGATAATACAATTTCTTTCATGTAAAACAACTTCATTGATTCCAGAGGTGGTCCACTCAATACCAAACCAATTATGTTGTCACTTATGAATTAATAATTTAAAAGCCATTTTTTTGTTGAGTTTAGATTTGCATGGTTAATGATGAACTTAACACCATAATCAAAGAGTATTCTATTTGTGTACTGCTGGCAAAACTATCAATAATAATCCCATGCAGAATCAATATTGTGATGTGAATGTTTTTCCAGTCAGTGGCTGTGATTAAATATAAATATTTCCTCATGCTTTTAAAATTATTCATTCATGTTCAATAGGTCTTTTCTAAGCTATTGCTGGAAATTACCTTGCTTGTGGTTGAATTGGGGCACTGTAATGATGTAGGTATATTTAACCATTTTTTGCAACCTGATATCACAAGAAGTATTCAAATTTGAATGTTTTATTCCACTGAGAAGCTCGTATACATTTTTGAGACAATTAGGTATTTTTAACAAGGTGACCTATACCTGAATAGTCACCAAGGCGTTCCCAAGTCTGTGTACAGCATTACAGTGTAAGTCCATCCCAATACATCTAGCAGTTCAGCTGGAACCACTTTTCTGTGCACAGAAATCAATTAAATGGAACATCTTTCATGTTTATTAAGGAGAACAGAAATCAAGTCAGCTAGGGAGAGTGCAGCAGAGGCAGCTTCTCTGAAGCGTATGGTCTATATGCAAGAGCTAAGGTAGGTAAAGCAGTCAGTGTTTCATTGTAGACAAAGAACTTTTAAAGTAGACTGAAATACGCTTATTTTGAGTTGTAATAGGAATGTTTGTAGAACCGTTTGCATTGAGTTAAAGTAAATTCATATCTTGAGTTAAATAAATTCATATCTTGAGTTAAAATGCTATGATCTGAATTTAAAAAGACCTCATAAGCATTTTTGAGAACCAGAAGAGTATTTATCTTTGTGTAAAAATCCCTTAAACTTTAGGGCACAGAATATTTCACAGTGGAGGTGATGCAGCTTCTTGTTTCTGGATAAGCCTGAGCTGTGAATTCGGTTCTGGATAATTATTTACCAGAGAATTGGTGGGGGGTTGAGATTTGATTCATGCCCCCTACTTCACAACTGTCTGTTGACCACAATTGTGTTCAGATTGACTTTCATAACCCAGGTTAGGTGAGAAACCATTTTTCTTCTCATTTGTAGTGTGCGTGCCTGCACGCACCTAGTACCTCCAGGGTGTGTGAATGTGCAGAAACTATTCCTCTGTCAACATGAGGTTTATTAACCCTCTCAAAGCAGCGTAAATTTTCATGAGATATAAAAAGTCATAATTGTGAGAGGCCCAAGCAGTAATTAGAAGACTTCTGTGGGGCTGAGGGGGAATAGCTTTGATAAATCTGCCAGCTGAAACATGGGGCACACATACAAACTGGGACTGCATGTATCTTACACTGTTAATTACTGTGTCAGTTTTATCCAGTCTTAGTGATTTTTAGATGTTTCTTTTTTAAATAAGGAATGTCAGCAAATACAACAACTGCATTGTGTCAGACATTTACATACAAGCAAAGCCAGTCCTGAACCTGGAAAACACAACTGACTCAGACATCCACTTTTGGTCACTTTAGTCTTGTTGATACGCTTTAGAGCCTTTACGTTTAAAGAACAGAAGGCTATATTTGTAATGAACCTTAAACTGACCCATGTTTTTGAAGTTCCTGAAATACCTCCTCTTGTTCTGGCCTATTATGCATGGGTATGAAGTTGTGGAGATGAAGAGTAGAAAAAGGCCCATGCTTTTAATCAGCTGTGTTTTGGGCTGAGTGACTGAGCAGGTCTCTGGGAGGAGTCCCCGAAGCCTTTGGGGCTGACGTCCCAGGGAGCTCGAAGGGGCCAGAGCAGCACGTGCGAGTGAGAGGACCGGGGTTGTGGTGGGGTGGATGAGTGCCGTTCGCTCCTCTGGGGCATGCCCAGCTCCGAGCAGCTCATCTCTAAGGGGGAGTGAAAATATGTAGATTAAAAGTTATCTGTGTACTTCTTTCTTTATTTAAATCTCTAGGGAGAAATTTATTCAGCTGTTTTAATCTAATAAATACTGAGAAATGAAAGAGGAAATGTAACTATTAAAACAAAAGCCTGAATGTTTGCAAGACAAATTAATAAACTGGGAATTGGTTACTGGAAATCCTTAGCTTAGTTATCTATGCTATGTTGTTAAGGAACAAGGAGTTCTGATCATTGTACTCAAAAGCTTGAAGGTTGTTTTATGTCAAAATACCTTTTTTTGGTAACTTTTAAGTAGTTCTACCAGAAAGGAGTCATTCTGTAGCTGGCTGTGGCCTGGTGCAGCACCTTTATTTCCAGTTAAAACCGAAACTTCTAATTATCTCTTTGCTTCCTTGGAAGAACTGGCACATTTTAATTCTCACTTCAATCAGTAAATAAAAATATAACATTTAAAAAAAAAAGTCAAAAGCATTTTGACTTCTAGTCAAAAATGATATTAGTGGGAATACAAATATAGTGCTGGAAGTCCAAATTAAACAACACTAATACCTTGCGACAGGGAAAACAGAGCTGAATATGAGAGGAAGGACTGGAGGCGAAATCTACTCTTTTGAATCCAAATCAAATGCAATGCAGAATTATCAACTGCAAGATAACAAGATCAATGTGTTCTTCTGATTTTTATATTTTTACAGAAATCTGTTTTCGTATGCTTGTTATTTGCTGTAATTTTTTTTTTTCTTTTACAGATGTAAAATAAGTGGTTACTTCAAAAAAATAAAAACATAAAACAGCCTGGCTCCAGAAGCTGGGGCTTTAATGGTATCGTTAAACAGTGACAGTATTGTAATGAGACCATTAAAATCGACAACACCAGAAAACAAGTAGGACTATGTTCCTACTTGTTTGGAGATAATTTAAAAGAAGAAATGCTACTCCACTGCCAGTAACTGAAGAGGATGCTGAAAGTCAGTAGGGTAGGGTATGCTGTAACAGTTATTTTTTCTTTTAATATAGATGTTGTTTCAAGATAGTTCTCTAAATTAGAACTGTAAGTGTGGGTACTATATTAAAACATGGACTGCTAGTGTCCTATCCCCAGACTGATATCAACAATATAACCTGCACCTATGTCTGTCATTATGGTCACATGGGTAATGTTGAGATGATAAACTCCCAAGTGATGTGACTTTTCACAAATAGTAGCAGATGGAGACTGAATTATCCTTCTGACTGTCATCGAACATGAGCTGATAGTCCCATGTGAGTGTTTTGGGATGTTTAATCAGTCGTTACAGATGAAGCTGGCAGAGCAGAGAATTGGAAAGGATAAAGCATGCGAGGATTTCACCTTTCTCGTGTGGGCAAACATATGCACAGTCGACAACCTCATTCTCCAGAGCTCTTCTATTTTCTTCCCTCTGCCTTCCAGAATGCCAGTAAGATAAACTATTAAAACACTATACTTTTTAATTACTAATGAATTGGTCTCATTTGTCAGATGTCTGAAAATGAGAACACAACTTTTTTCAAAGCCCTTTTGCTTGTGTGAATAAATAGCAAAGTGGTCTTTACCTCCCAAGGGGTGTGCAGTCAGGAAAAGGTGGAATTAGGCAATTAACAAAAGAAGAGAAAGCAGTGAAATAAGAAAGAGTCTTCTGAAAAAGAAGGTGTTATTTTGAACTCCCCACAGCCATTCTGTGGGGTTCCACTTAATTGAGATGAATAACACGGTTTCATAAGGAAAGCAGAGGAAGGTGCCTATTTAAACTTTCTAACTAATTAATAGTTTTTCAAGGATGTTCAGCAGCAGGGAAGTTAGAGATTGTGCTGCTCATACTATTACCATGTTGTGAGCTACTGCGGCTGGTTTCCCCTTGCAGAAGAAGAGCAAAGCGGGTCTGGTGACACAGTGCTGTCCCTCTGGCAAGGAGGGAGGGGTCTGTTGTTAGGTAATTCCCATTCCTTAAATGTTGTCATGGCTCCAAGAAAATTGGCATCTCTCTGACTATTGCAGACAAAAGAAGAACAAATGTTATGGCCTTATGTGTAAGTTTTAATAGTTATAATTTTGATCTTTGCATCCTGGAAGAAATGCAAGCTAACTTTTTTCCATATTTGTGCTTTTCTTCCTTTGTGATGTACAGAAATAGACATGCTGCTAGAAATTTGCAGGCATCTGACTGTGAACATGAAGTGCCTTCCTGGAGAGCATGACACACATATTTTGTGGCCACCTGATGCCCTCCCTATCTCAGATCTCCATCTAGGCCTCATTAGAATATTTTCATAACTCTGTAATCTTCTTGTGGAGACAGGCCTTTGGGCATATCTGTCATACCAAACAGTCAGTTTTCTGAATGTTTGGAGTTTGAATTTATGAAACAAATCTTTGTAATATACAGGATGCATACTGAAGGAGTAATAGATGACGTCTATCTCTTTTTAGCAACCACTGGGTGCCACCTGCACAGCCCACAAGTCCTTCAGTGCTTCCAGCAGCATCAATGCTTTCTAGCGGAACTGATTTCTTTCTTCCACATTACCATATCAACAGTTTTGCTTGCATTACTGCAAATTTGTTCGCTTTCAGCTTGTCCGTTCTGGATTGGCCTCGTGGAGGAGTCTGTTTGCTCTGTGTTTTTTCACACTCTGAGGTCAGCACGCAGGTGTGTCTTTGTTTCTTCCTTTGCCTCCTTCGCTCCTTCCTCCAGTTTGCTTGGGTAAAAAACTTCTGCTCTTGGCTAGAGGAGTTACCATGTTTTTTTGCAGATGGTAGAAACTCAGACATTTGATAAAGAGCCTCCTAGAATGAAAGTAAGGAATTGTAATGTCGTGGATAATGGCTGGTTCCCAATAAGGTCTGAATTAGGGCAACAAAATGCATGGATTTCATTTCGGTGGAAAATTTTCATATTGCCAATCTACAAGCTACGTTTCAAGAAAGCAGTTGTCTTTATCTTGCTAAGTGTTTATAACTGTTTTTATTATATATGCTGTCTTTGGGATCTCTTACTGTTCTGTCATATGTTGATGTTTTTCCTTCTACCTGTCTCTGTGCTCCCAGTATGTTTTTACAGAGAAAGTCAAATAGACACCTACCAATAAGTATTTACCAGATAGGCATTTCGGTACGTTATTTTTCTTGATGGCATGTTTGTTTTCTAGGTCATTTTCCTTTACTGCCACTTCTCTACTTTCTGGATTCAAGTAGACTTTCTGAATGGTTCAATTACTTCAGAATTATTTGGCAGACAAGTTATTTCGCAGTAGGAGAAGCAACAAACTTAATCCGGGTTATCCTCTGTGCTCCCTGAGAATAGGTGCCTGCTAAATCCTGCAGAGAAGTAAACATTTTCTTTAACAAAAATCTTCTCAATGCTGTAAGATGGCTTGATATTTACTTTTTTTGGCCCAGAAAGGAAGAGAGTTTTTTGCTTTAACTGCTGTATGAAGAGCTGAATCAATACAAGATAAGACCTCAGAGACCTTTTTTGCTCATGTTGAAGTATTGGATAAGCCTGTGTCATTTTACACCTTGGTATACATGCTGCCTTCCCCAACTGCTTTCCATGGCAACCTGTGGCTCTACTAGAGTATTAATGCTTGCCAGGTAAAAGTTAAGCAATATTATTAATAAACGTTGATTTATGCTTTAGACATACACGCGTGTTCATTGTACGTTTCTGTGAAATTTTACCGGTTAGTGGTGATTAATGTTAAACAGAAATGTGCTTCTAGCTTCAAGTGCTAGCAGGTTAATATCTTGAATTATATCCTCTTCACAGCTGTTCTACAAGTATCTATTCATTGCAATAAAGAACCTGGAAGTTTGAAAGAGCAGGCACCCATCGTTGGTGCTCCCATAGCACCGAAGGATGAGCGGGAGACTGGAGCTGCCTTCACAAGCCACAGGGAGAGGGAAGCCAAGGAAAGGGGAAGTGCAACACAGCAGTGCAGTCTATCAAAGGGGACAAGATGGTCAAATTAAATGCCATTAAAATAATGACATTAAAATGGCATTAAAAATTTATAGGCATCAGATTCTTTTAAAGCAGTATTGTTAAATTTGTTATTCCATAAGGCTGGAAAGGCTCCCAACTGAGTTTTTGTATCAATATGGAGGCTCTACTACCTTTGTAAAGCCACACTCGCACAGTCTCATAATGTCACTTTTTAGAACCAATTTGATGTAAAGGTATTTGACTCTGTCATTACTATCATTTTATATGTTGATGTAAAATCATAGACACAGGTTGATTTTGTGGAAAATGCTAGACATATCTTTTGTTTTTTCTTGGCATTTCTGATCTTCTTCGATTTTGAGCTCTTGTAATGAGCTCAAATACTGTAGCTCAAATTCCCTTGAAGTCTTTGTGAAACCTGCAGAGCTCAATCTCTTTGAAATATGACATGAAAATGCCATCTTCTAGTTGCTACTGCTATTCCTACTTTTACTTTAAATATGATGGATCTTGGCTACTGTAAAGAGTAATGGTGAAATATTTGAGTTAATTTTTTCTTTGGTAATGCCACAGTTAGAATATTGATAAGGCATTACCAAGTGATCAGCAAGCTAGGTAACAAAGAACATAATTTAAACATGCTGAATAATCATTTGTTCTTACTGAAAATTTTCTTGTTTTCCTAACAGTGAGCAACAGAAGGATGGCAATCTGAGAGCTTTTCTGGTTCATGTAGAAAAAACAGTATAAAATACAATTCATTTGAAAAAAGAAAGTAGCTCCCTGCCTTTCAAATTCCTATGTGTACAAATTGCAATTCCACTATGGTTACATGGGGCAAAGTTTTCTGAGGCCATCAGGACTTAGGTGCATTACTCCTGTTTATCTCCTTGGATAGTCTTGTCTTAGTTTTATTGATGGACTCTAAATTTTATATAGATGCCTCCACATGTATATAAAATCTTCTGAATATTAGAGACTCTTTTTGCCTCCTAGTATAAGCTTGCTTGTTTAAATTTTTGCTCCCATTAACGAACAGGTTCTCCCTACCTTCCTGTATTTCTTTGTGTCATTCAAAAGTCTTATGATTTCCTGGGAAGATTTTTCTGTGCCAGGAAATCAGCATTTTGATTACTTGACAGATCTCAGAGTCTGGTATCTTGGAAAGATCACATTTCTCAGAAAAATGCTGCATCTTGTGAAGGAAAGATTAAATGCTAATTTAATGGCAACATCATGCCTGTTGCCTTCTGCCTGCTTTGCCAAATCCTTTCTCTCTGCAATGTCAGTTATGTTTTTCTGCTCAAATCTAGGGTTAAATTATCTCATTGTTTGCACTGGTGCAACCTGTGACAGACCTTGGTTAGCCGGTGACACAGAACTGCAAGCGTTCATTGAGCTTTTGCCCATTCTCTCTGCTGCAGTCGGTGGAGGGAACTGCCTGTAGTGTGAACAAGATTGTGTTGGCGTTATGCTCTCTTGAGAATGTTTTTTGGTAGAAAGGAATAAGAATATTTAAAATGTGCATAGGAGCCTCTTCAAAAATTCTCTGCAGCTGTAGTTTGACAATATTACACAGATTGAAATGTTTGCTTATCAGAAAAGCTGAAATGTTTAAAGAACGTTGATCTACATTTCTTGTCAGTTTACTGTCTCCATTGGCACAACACTTGGAAGGATTCTGATTTTATGAAATGGTGAGTGCTTCAGGCTTGCATCTGCAATGAATGCTCTGTTACCTCTTTTTGAGCTTTGGAACAATAACTCCTTCCTACCTAAACACTTACAGAATGTGAAACATATGATAGATCTGTGCAAGTTGTTCCTATTTTCTACCTTATGTTATAATGGCAACTGCTGCCAATCAGCAAAACAAGGAAGTTTGGAAATAGCAAATTTCTGCGACTGCCACAGGCTTCCTTAATTTCCTTGAAATTAAGTATAGGCACTGTTCAATTGTTGACATTTTTTCAAAGCTGAGATAGTGTCAGTGTTACTGGCACAAGATGTTTAACTGCTTATATCAACCTTGTGCGTTCCACAAATGAGCTATGCCAAATCACGTGGCTTGTTCTCTGGTGCTTATCCAACCCTGTCCAGAAGTTGCGATAAAGGAGTCATACTGCAAATTTCTGTCAAAATGATTTTTTGTTAAAAAGTGAAAGAAGCATTTTTGTAATAGTTTGCAGCCAGTTGAATTGCTGAGCAAAGCCATGATAAGCAAGGGAGTAGAAGGTAAGTTATGTAGGACTTGACAGCTGACTTCCAATGAGAAGTATTGAATTGAATTTAGACACAGAAATTATTAGTTCTTTCCTTTCCTGTGGATTCGTTTGTATAATCCCATGTTACTACTTCAGAGCATTGCTTTCTTTAAAGCTATGAAGCTTTGGTCTTATTTGTGGGTGTCTTGTTGCTATAAAATATGTGATATTCTTACAGCAGGTAATGGTTAAGAAGGTGATGGAGAAGCAATAATGGAAGTGTTTCTAATTTTACTACAGTAAATTCTCCGTAATCTGCACAAAACACTGGCTGTTTCCTCTTGCTTCTCAGCAAAGATTTAAAAGCTGAGTGAGTTGCCATGTTACTTAAGACTTCATTATTTTTTACAAAGTATACTCCAGAGCATTTACTAGAACATTATGAACTATTATCATAAATGATTAAGCCGAACTGTAATCGTCAAAATATGTGAAAAAAGCACATCTGGCAAGCCTGGCTTTTCACTCCCTAATTCACATGACTCAGTAATTCACAACGGATCCTTCCGGCAGTGTGAATAAGCATGATTCTGCTGTGTGGTACGGGCTTCCTCAGCTTCCCCTAGCGCTGTGGGCGCTGTATGGACGGTCTGACCCAGGGAGGCATGGCCCTGACTGACAGATTCAGGGAAACAAGCACACAGATGAGTAGAAACCTGGTAGACATGAAATCCAGTCCCATACAGCCAAGTTTACATCATAATTTTTATCGTCTTAAAATCGGTTGCATTTTTTTTGCATGTGCTCTTCTATTCCATTTTTCTTCTTACTTCCTAGATAGAAACATCGTAATTCTAGCCTAAGTGTGTTTATGACCAATTTATATAATTTGTTTTTGTGCCAATATCAACCTTCAGGTAAAATAATTCATTTCCCTTGCTGCTGGTTAGCTCTGTGATAAGAAAAAATGGAAAATAGATAAAATCCTTCTTAACTTTCATTTTGTGAGGCTGTACAAACCAAGAGTCTCTTCTTTAAAATAATTTTTAATTCCTTCAAACATGCTACTAATCCAGGTTGCATTTATTTTCCTTGGATGGAATTGTATGCATTATTCCAGGTGAGGCCTCACTGGTATTGTTTAAATACCTTTCCTGATTTAACTTTTCACAGCTGAGGTATGGGAGTATGACTGAAGTGGGAGATTCCTGGTTCTCGTACATGCTGAGTCCCTGAGATCCAGTTATCACCTCTGGGTGACATCTGCCTCCTACCATTTTTCTTCCTTCTCTTTCTGGGAAGTTAAGTCCATCATCATGAATTTCTCTTTATAATAACATTAAGATCTTTAGCTTTATCCAAATCTAATTGTGGATGTCTTTAGCAGACCTTAGTATTCTTTTACCATGTTTTTCTAAAGTGATTTTGGATCCCCAGAGAGTCTGCATCATCTTTCCCGTTTTCTACCTATTTGTTCGGTTTATCACAGTATACGAGGTTACCCTGTTAGCATTTTATACCTTTCAGTGCTTGCCATACACTCACGACTGCTATTCCATCACATTGTGGTTATCTCTGATTCGCATTCTGTATGAGCCATCTCATTTGGTTGCCCAGGAACCTTGTTTTAACATAGAATTTTTGTGGGTTTTTTTTTCCCCTGTTAATGCCACTTTAGATCCTGTACTAGATCAGACTAGATCACCTTTTCTATCTCTGAATTTGTCTCCTCCACTGTTCCTTCAGTTGCCAGACCCTCCGCCCCTTGTTAGTTTTAAAGAAAAAGTGCAAAACAGGATCCCATCTCTCCTGTTCACTGTTCTCCTTATTTTGGGTGCCATTACTATTTCACCTGCAATTTGGTGGTTGGCTACTACTTATGAAGCACCTTAAGTGTGTGTAAATACTAGATGTTTCATGTTGCATGACTTTAACCAGATAAAAGCAGAAGCTGAATGTTTCATAATTACTCAGCTCCTCAGGGGCCAGAATAAAATTAGATACTGTCTATTGTAATGAAGTTATTTGGTCATTTGCTTTTGTGCTCCTGCATCATCTATTTAGCATCCTTCACCTTCTAAAGGAAGCATCTGATCATACTGAAAATACGTGGTTGGACGGTTCGCTGAGGCTGTTGCCTTATGGAGTCTGCACCTTCCTCGGAAATGCATGTTTCAAGGAGGACTGTACTGCTGAATCTGTTGACATTCACCCTGCTTTACCCTTAGGATATAACGCACACATTCTTAAGTTTTAGAGAGACTTTTCTCACCCCCTGTGCAGAGGGGGCTCAGCTGAGAAACCTCCCGCTATGTGAAGCTAAAATGCTTTCTCTGCCTAGAGAGCCAACGTGCTCGCGTTCCCGGGCTAATCCGAACCCGCGCTCGTGTGCTGCTGAGCAGCGCAGTTAGGCACGCTGCGTACGGAGGGGGGCAGTGAGGATTCAGCAGCAGGCTGCATTTATCAGTCCT
Organism: Apteryx mantelli; assembly: GCF_036417845.1. NCBI lineage: Eukaryota > Metazoa > Chordata > Aves > Apterygiformes > Apterygidae > Apteryx > Apteryx mantelli. The sequence goes on along the minus strand of NC_089990.1, from coordinate 8,158,757 downwards.
GAGCAACTGAAGAAAAACTTGGCCCAGAAAATATTGCATATTTGGTGACTTTTAATAACAGCTGTTTCCTACCTTTCGTGTTTAATGTTTGTTGTTACTGTATTGAGGTAGAGCTGTCCAGATATCTCTTTAAGCAAGGCTGTCAGTCAAGGGTAATTAAAAAAATTGAGGCAGACTGTAAGCAATCTAAGTCATCTGCTTTACTGGGGCTCGCAGGTCCCTGCTCTAGGAGACTACAGGAACGTTTCAGAGACTAGGCTGGCTCGTGGTAGGGGAAGGAGCGGGGAGGAAGGCAAGGTGGATGAAAGAGCTGTTTACGAACAGCATGCAGGGTCAGGTCCAAGGTGCGTATTGTCCGGAATTCAGCAGTGGTGAAATAACAGATGCCTATGGATGAGTAAAAGAAATTGGTAAGCAAATATTTCCCTGAATACATGTTCAGCTTCCAGCAGTGATTTTTTTTTTTTTGAGATGGGGAGTAATATGTTTGTGTTTAATAAATCCCGATGGATTTTTCTTCCGTAAATGTGACTGGTCGCTTTTAAGCCTTGTACATTGTTGTTTTATTCTATTTTTGTTGAAATACGTAAGTTTGTAAATTCCGGTGTTCCTGGCAATTTTTTATTCTTCCTTTAATTTCTTTTTTTTCCCCTTCTTTTTTTTTCTCCTAGAAAAGCAGAGAAAAATCTCTAGAAACACTTTTCTAAGGAGAAGATGTTATCCTCTTCTGTAACTTCTTAATAAAAAAAGGTGTTGTCTCTTTATCATGTGGGAAAATACACCTCAGAGAATGAGATGGGTAAATGACACCTAGCTGGGGTAGCCCTACGATGGGAGCAAAGCGTGCTGGACACCAGGAGGGGCATGGAGAGAGGGGTCTGCGGGTACTGCAGAGCTTGGGGTGAACGTGTTACAGCCACTCTTCATGTTCCCTCTGTCTGACATGTACTTATAAAACTTCACAAAATGGAAAGGGGTGAATAAATGAATGTGCAGCTGTCAGAAATTTCTTTTCACTTCAAATGTGGCCACGTGATTATTTACTGTACTACACACTGAATCCAGGTTTACCGAGTTCTTGTGGGCTTTCCTATAGTGCTGTTATCATCGTGCTTTAGTTCTTCATTGTGTCGTCTGTTATCTTCACAAAACCCTTCTGAGGGAACATGTTATTATCCCAGTTTTCCACATGGGGAACTGAGGTACTGAGATTAAAGTCAAAAGCGTTATCTAGTACCCAAGCAGAGAGGCGTGGGACCTTAACTTTGAAATAATACTATTTTATAGTATTATATGTATTCAGAAGATGGCTCCTATTAACCGCAACTGCAGCAGGAGTGCTGTGCGCCTCTGCAAAACAGCAGACAGGTATCTCGAGTGAGTGACTACCCCCGGAAACCTGAGGTGACTCGCTGGCTGTTTCAGTCCAGCGGCTCTGGCTGACACTCAGCTGCCTCGAGGCCCCTCTCACACCTTCCTCTTCCCCACACAGTTCCCTCTCTCCTTCGTTCAGCCTTCTCAGTGTCGTAGCAGATGAGGTGGAAAGTCTAGAAGTAATAGCCTCGTCCCCTCTACAGTCCTCATCTAATTGCAGACAGTGGTGTCCTCTGTTTTACTGGATAAAATAAGGATTTTTAAAAATATATTTAAAGACTAAAATGATGCATACATTTACACAGGGCTGATTAAGATTTGTTCAATAAAATATTGTTCAGGAAAATAGTATTTCTTAATTTTTGCATGCTTGACTTGACTTACAGCTTTAATGCTTTTTTCTTAAATGTAGGGAGAGAGCAGTGCTAAATTGTTGTTGACGTACATGCTACATCTATCTTCCAGGTTTATGCTGAAAACTGAAATTCTGTGTGCTTTCAACTGTGTTGAGAGTCTCTAGGAATTTGATTCTTCTCATGTGTTTGAGTTGCAGTGTAGACAGATCCTTAGTGAGAAAAGTTAAACTGATGTTTCTCATTTGGAAACTGTTTTCTGTATTCACTCTGTCTGCTTGTGAAGTGGTCTGTGGAGATTATAGCTAGCATTGCACTTAGCAGAGAAGGCTGCAGCACTGCTTTATTTTAAAGTTTGGCTATCACTGGTTCATAAAGGTCTATCAGTCTATTTATGAGCCTGCTACAGATGATGTACAAAAATGTATGAAGACCTCAGGAATTACTTACAGTGCATTTACAGCATAAATAGTTAAGCTGTCAACTGTGATTGTGAAGTTCTTCCTTTGCTTCTGCACTGTGCTTCATTTAATATGGCTTTGTTCAGCTAAACAATTCATAATTAAAACAGGAAATGATGGAAATGAGAAACAAACCAATCCTGTGATGGTTGTTAATAGCTATAATAAAATATTGAGAATATAATGTCTGCCAGCGTGGTGTGACACATGGACTGTCTGTGACTGTGATGCCAGAGCTAGTTAAAGGAGTGAATCAACATGAGATGGAGACTTCTGCAAATGAAGGGAGAAGAACTTTGGAAATTTTGCAAGGCTTGTACCTGAAAAAGATTTTTATTCCCAGCAGCTTTGGGTTTCTAACCTGAGGTGGAATTCAGCGTACATTGTTCCCTGAAATGTAAAACATAGATGTGTCTCTCTAGTGCCTTAGTTAACTCAGTTAAAAACATGTCTGTGTTCTAACGAAAAATCTTTCTAAAACTAGGAACATGAAATGGCTGATCTGGCACCATGGTAGACTTGCCTGAACAGATGTGCATTGGACCAGATGGAAGATGCTATCACAAAGTCATGCCAATTCTTACTCTAAAGTTACTGAATCCAGGCTCCTGGATTGTACAAATTATGTCATACAGTCATGTCATGCAATCTCTTTCATAAATCGATCAAGTTCCCTCCTCAAACAAGTTGAACATTTTGTCCCACTGTTAATGGGACTTTCAGAATTCCAGTACCCCAAAGGCAATAATTCTTCATGTGACTTTTTAGCTGCAACTTAACCATGGCTGGTTTACATATACTTATTCTTGTATCATTGTTATTTTTCAAATTGAATGTTTTTTCTCCTTTCCTGGTGTTTTTTTCTGCAGATGTATTTATGGGTAGCAATGATAACAGCTTGCAGCTTTCATTTTGGAAACTAAACAAACCAAGCTTTTTCACACTCGTATAGACTCCCCATTTTTCTTACCATCCCAGTAGGTTTTCTGTGTGCCTGTTCTGCACCAAATTCATCTTTCCGGTGTACAAATGACTAGAATTACAGTTTTCAGATATTAGAAAGGAGGACATTTGCCAAAGATTGCATTTGCTGTTTCCAGTCTTGCACCATGCTGATGTCATGTAATGTTTTGTGATAGACTGGAGTACTGAGCTTCTTGCCCTTGTCAGCGCTTTCCGACTGCTAATGTGTTTTCACAAAATTTTTTGCAGTACTAATAATGATCTATTTCTACTGATAGGAGATGACTGAAAATGTTTTTTGGAAGTATAATAGTTTGAACTAGATAATCCTATTGGTGATATTTAAAAAGAAATAACCAGCTTTTAATTTCTTGCTCTGGAAGATACTTGGTGAGGTAAAGACCTAATTTTTTTGTTGAGTAGGAGAGTTGAGTCTTTTTTGGTGTCTTGGCTCATTCATAATTGAGAAACTGCTGAAGGAAGGAGACAGAGCAAGGAAGATAGAAAACAACTTCCTGATTCCTCCAGTTTCCCTGCCAAGGAAAGATTTCACACATCGTATAGTGCATCAGAATTAGATGGAGAAACTGCTTTATTTACTAGCTTCTGCATGAGATGTTGGTTTACTGGCAATATTAAATTGAATTTTTCTGGACATAGTCTAAAAGTTTTTCCATACTTGGGAGGTTTGCATGAGGAAAAGAGTAACTCCATTTTCACTGATTTTATGGAGATTGTCAGTGGAAATGTGAAATTGGAACTAAATCACATGCAGTATGTTAACAGTAATGATGATATATGGCAGAAGAAAAGTTTTAGTTTTGACTTAGTCTTCTAAGCCAGTCTAAATCTCCTTAGTATTCAGAAGTTTGTTGAACTTCTCCTGATGTTGACCTCTTGAGAAACCCTGTTATTAATAGTTTTGACATCTGATCTGTTTTGAAATGCTGACTTCTCCTGTTATGTTAGGTCTCTGTATTCTGTTTCCAGGCGGATTTGGCAGTGCAGAGATGTGTAGAAGCATAAAATAAGGGAGAAAAGAAAACAATGTAATACTTTGAAATCTCCAGGAGGTTTGGTGGGGATCTAATGCCACTAATATGCTGCATATATTTAGTTCAGGACCTCCAGCCTGGATGTCAAAGCAGCTATACTGGACCATGCATTACTTGTACCATGCATTGATTGCTTGGTTCACACACTCAGATACTAATTGGGTTGCCTGAACCTCAGGCTAGCCTTTTGAGGATGATACATTTAATAATATGCAATTCACTGTGACACTCTTGAAAAATGCTAAAAATCTCTCTCTCCCTTTTTGGTCATTGGAAATGCCACCATACTTTGTCCTTTGGAGTCTGTGGGGAGGGACACAGTGTGGGAACCTCACTTGAATAGACAATGTCTTTTTCCTGTAGATGTGGCAAGACCGGCTGTCTGCAAGCTTCTATCCAAAGACATTATCTCAGTGGCATGAGGCTTTATAGTATATGCAAATTGTACATTTGCTTCATCCTAAGCTCAATGTATAAATGAGATTTTAATGGTGTCTAAAAAAGTCAGCCAAAGGTTTCTGGTATAAAATGAAGTGTGTGTGGTTTTTGTTTTGTTCTGTTTTTTATCTCCAAGTCAATGTAAATCCAATGACTTCAGAATAAATTTGGCCCCAAAAGGCTAAAATAATACCAAATCTTCTCACCAGCCATATATATGATTAGCCTAGTAAGGTGTTTGCACAAATGTCAGACAAAGTATGCAATCAGAAGTGCAGTTTACAGATTTGAGCATTCGATAGCTGTTGAATATGGGTTTTTTTCTCACCTTTGGTGTGGTGAGAAATACAAATCACCCCAATTTTTCCATCAGTTTCACCTTTACTGAAGTCTACCGAATGTCTAGCTAGACACCGGTAAAGCTGCGGTGTCCAAGTGTCACAGGCAACCTCCTACAATATACGGTGGCGGGTGGAAGAGGAAAACTGCACGCCCTCCTTCCTCCAGCCTGGCCAGCTGTGTGTGGACCCAGGAAAGCAGCTGCTCTATAATGTCCTGTGGAGGAGGATGAGAAAGCTTTAGGTGCAGTTTGTGCCTCTGTTAAGGAGCGTGTGGCTTTGTGAAGGGAGTTTGTGTGCGAGTCAAAGGCACATAATGTCATTCTGGAAAGGATAAAAATCTCTTCAGGCTGCAGGGAAAGACGGAGCTTGCTAATGGCCAGAGATGTATATATGTTTATTTAAACACCTGTGTAAGTGGCAGGCAGCAGTATTTCCTATATCAGTTTAGCATCTGGTCTTGTTTTATTGATATTGACATACTATAAAGTAATTCCAGTTCCCAAAATTTTGTGAAGTGAGAAAGGGTTGAATTAGATACAAACTAAATGTAAAAATTGAGCATCCGATGATTCTTAGACTGGAGGTGGAACAAAAGTTTTACTAATTTCAGTGAAAGAAAGGGTAGCCTACAGTGCATGGAATTAAAACTGAAGGCATTTTGTTGGAAGGTTTTGCACAATGGAAATCATACTTGCAAAGGAAACTCTATCAAGAAATTCTGTTTTTTTTTTAATTACACCTGTATTACCTATATATGCTATATTACCTATATTATATCTATGTACACTGCAGTACATGCTATTACAGATGTCCATCTTCCCCCCCCAGACCCTAAACAAAGTGGAGGAAAAAAATATTTCCCTAAAGCTGAGACCTTCAGCACAAAGGGAAGTTATAAGCACCTAAATGTAGATAGATTATTTTCCAGCTATGTGCATCAATAACTATTCAACTTTTAACAGGCTGGACTGAGGAGTCAAGAGTAGTGTTTTCCTACCCCCAAGACTGATGTTACAATACAGCAGTTATTATGTATTGTAAGTGTTACGGCCTTTTGTAAAGGAAAGGGAATTTTTTCAAAGAAACATTTTATGCTTTGGAAATGCAGTGAGATACAAAGTTAAGGAACTATTCTTTCTTACTGTGCTTCTGTGAAATCCCACAGACCATATTATCCTCTGCTCTGTTCCCTTAAGCATGTATAGTATATACCAGAAACCGAAAGAAATTTATAGGGGAGGAGACCATGCCACTGGTACCGGATTTATACCAGGATAGTTTCTTATGCAAGAGAAATTCTCCAGTGGCCATTACCAATCAAATAATAATTACTTTGGGTCACCTGAGTACTTCTAGATGATACTATAACAAAATCAAGATTGTTCAACCACAGATACGGGAGTAGTTAACTAGAAAATCTCTTCCCACAGCCATTTTAATATCCCAAGTAAAAAAAAAAAAAACAAAAAAACCCAAATTGTCTCCATGATTCTTAACCTAGTTTTTGTGTGCTGCAGAGATATTTCTCTGACATGTTCAATGATAGCAGAAAAATATGTGGTGGTGCATTAAAAGCTGTAGAGCAAAGGAAGTTTGGGGAACTTAATCAGAGCCTTAGGCAAGAAAAGGATGTGTAGCACTGATACGTACATTTTGCTTTTGCTGTAGTTAATGAAAAATGTTATGCCAACACTCTTTTTTGTCCCTTATGGTTTAGCAATGCAGAACCAATCCTTTTTATTCTTTGTGTTTTGTGTTTTTCTTCTCTTAATGTTACTTAATCTGGAAATAAAAATGTTTGATTTCTGCCATTCCCCTTAGCTACTTTGCTTAAAATGGTGCTTAATTGTTTTCACTTTGAAGGAATAGTGCCAGGTTTGGGGGGTTTATTTTATTTTCATGGATTTTGTTTTAAGATTGCCTTTTTTATATGCTTCTTGACTTCTGTCACAACATTAGGCTTTTCGAACTTAGCAACCATCAGTCTTGGAGGAATTGCTAGTAAATTGTCAGGTGGCCACGGTGGCCATAGGATCGCTTTTGTTCTGCCCTAGTGGCCCACGGCAGCACGGTTGGCCTCAACACAGGGCAGTAAACGCTTCTTCTTAGCACTCAGGGCTTCAGGAAGACTCCAGCTGTGCTGATTTTGTTGGGAACAGCAGATACTTAAGTTTCTAATTTTCCTCAAGTAACTGCCAGATTCCTTTCTCTATATAATTTTGAGAAGGGCCATTTAGAGGACAATTTCTGCTCTCTGGTAGACTACTTAATACCTCTCTCAACTCGTCTGTTTTTTGTCTCTTTTCTTTGAGCGCAGTAGATATTGTCTGTGCTCCAAATACTGGAACATTATTGATCAAAGTATAGAGAATGCACAAGTAACATTTGAACTGAGACTGTGTGGATGAGAGAAATTAGCTGTTGTCATATGCTCACTGTTTTCTATTTTCATTTCAAAATATTTAGGATGTTTCCACTGACACCTTCTTAAAATTCTGCCAGTCCCCATTCATCTAAGGAATGATTTGTTCTTAAAATTACTCAGCTCCCAGTTTTTAATTTTCTTTCTTTAATGTTTCTCTTCAAGTTTTATTTTACACATGGGCATATTCTCCATTTCCCGATTTTGTTTCCGTTAAACATGTTAAACAACTTCAGTTTTTTTACCCTATTGCCTGTTTCAGTACGTTGCAGTTAAATTTGGTTACAGCTAATTAGAGAAAACTTGTTTCAGCACTTTGAAGTATTGTCCTCTCTGCGACTGAGTAAACACTTCTAATTCTAAAGGCCACATTCACCTCTTGTCTGGAGAGCTAAGACCGGAGAATTGACTGCTCCTGAGGTTATGGTTCCTGACCTGAATAAAAGAGCAATAAATCAAAGTATGTTCACTGACATTGAAGCAGGCTCCAACTGTGGGGAATCAACATGCCAGTTCCAAATTGTAATTTTGCTAAAAATAGCATAGTTTAACAAGTTTGACAGTTGTACACTTGAAAGGTCTAGGCACGCTGTCCATCTTGCTACGTTTCATATGTTCTGTCAACCATGCATCTCTTGAAAATGAAACCAGGAAATAGTTGAACATCCTTGATTTGTTGCTAGGTGTGCCCGTCACTGCCCTCTGCATCAGAAAGCACAGATTTAATAGTGATTTTATGAAGATGCAACAAAACATACTTTTGTAAGTTTTTGCCCTGGGAAGTGAGGAGGGGTCGAATTTTGGATTGATATCTCCTGTTTATTGGTCCCCTTTTCTGTGTCTGTGTATGTTTTTAGGAAGCAAAAAATGAATGAGCAATGGTGCTATTTATAATGCTTTAATCCTTACACGGGATACAATATGATTATCCCTGTTTCATACTATTGTCTGAAGAACCATGGATTGACTACTTTCACTGTATTTTCTTCCATCAAGACTTATCAACAAAACTGTGTTTCTTGTGAGCTCTGTTTAGCAAACACTTAATTATATGTTTAATATTAGACACAGTATTTGTCCTTCAGCTTCCACAGACTGTATGGGTGAATTAGAGTCAAAACCATATTTAAGTGTGTAGATGAATCAGGCAGCAATTACTTGACAGTGAGGAAAGATAAATAAAATAAGCTGGTAAATCTTTGGTTAAAATTTGTTGGTAACTCCAAACCTGACTATTTAGTTAGCCATTTCCCTGACAGAAAAGTATGTGTTATGTATTGCTTTAGTGTCAATTAATTGCTCTCTGCCTCACAAAATGACTGAGGTTGAACCACACTTTGCTTCATCAGAATTCAACACTGCTATTGGTCTGTGGGGAGAAAAAACAGGAATTAGAAGAGACAAGAGCACTGGGGAGCAGTAATCTTTTATTTATACATAATGCTGTACATTTCCTAACTGTACTGTGAGTTTTCCTTCTAACTCTCACTAATTATGGTGACTGGCATGTGGCATGTGATGGAGCCTCAGGAGAAGTGGGATACATACAGCTGTTCAGAGCTGGCACATTGCAGGCGAGTTTGCATTTGCTGGCAGGCCAGGCTTTCTTTCTACATGAGAAGCAGGGATGTTGTTGTGCCTTACTTTGAGTTTTGTGTCTGTTGTACAGGAGACTGTATTAGAGGGAGCAGAATTACCTTCTCATTTACCCGGAGGACTTGTACACACACAAGGAGTGAGAACGTGGCTCCAGTAAACTGGTTCCACTGAATTCTCCGAGGTCATGAGAAATCCCTCCTTGTATCTCTCTTTTCCATCTCGAAATAGCCCACATATTGCTTGTCCTGTATTGTAACTCTTGAAAAGAAAAAATGCTTGGCCAAAAAGATGATGTCTGCAGTTGGCATTAATTGCTGCAAATACACCTAGTGCTGTTAAGGTTTCTAATTTTTGTCTTCGTTCTTTGTTCAGAGAAAGGCAAGGAAGGAGAGTATTTTCATATCGTTGCTGTTACTTTTTTCAAGGTGCTAAAATACTTCACTCATTTTGCAAAATACATATTTACCGACAGTCATATTTGCTTCATCATTAGTAACTGAATGAGCTCAGAAAGAAGCTTTCCTGTCCTTTCAATGTGGGTGCCTGCAGAAAGAGGTAATGATGTACCCAACTTGCTGCTCTTGAGGCTAGATTTGTACCGCTGTCATACAGACTGAAAGTAAGCCAAATAAATTCTTTCCCACTCTTGGGAAATATGTGTTATCCTAAGTGCAAGACTATGAGAAATGTGTTAATTGTTTGACACTTCAGCATTTACAATAGTCATTAAAGGAGATAATGGCAATGCCACAAATACTGACCTGACAAAATTTGGCAGATCTCTAAGGTGGCCACTGCATAGTTAATGTATAGGTAAGATTTTCAGAGGAACTTGTTCAGGTAATAAACGTACATTGATTTTATAAGGATATAGTCCATATATCCCTAGTCCAAGTAACCCTTTTTTTTTTCCATCTTCTTCCCATCCACATCATGCTAATATTCACATTTTCAAAGATGAAACCATGGCTGCAGCGGGTCAGGGGACTATAATACTACTACTGGCAAATACACTATGTCCTCTGTGGTGGTGTGCCATTGCTTTGCAATTTTAGTTTTGCTATTACAAAAGACATTTTAAATAAAGCAAAAATAAATATATTCTTTCTGTTTTCTTTTTCCCTAGGCATCAAGGAAGAAAAAAAATGCAATCTTATTAAATTCTTTTTTGCTGAGAAACCTTTTTTTAACTGTTCTTTCAAGTGGAGCACAGGGATATCCTCCATCATTTCCTCTATTGGTTTCTCCTCAGTGTAAACTTAATGGAAGCATTCAGGCTTGCAGTGAAGAGGAAACCCACAGGCAAGTGACAGAAGCATCATAAGCTTCAGGGAGCTACTTTAACATGGTTAATTAAAGGGGTGATCAGTTCAGGGCAGCGCCAAGTGTGAACAATTGATGGACAAATCTCTGCAGTTGGTCTCTAGATGAATGCTCTAAATATGGGAAAAGGCTTATGAACTTGTTGGGGCCTGTGCTCTCATTTGATGGGGACAAGAAACCACGGCAGCAACTGCAAATTAGTATGTGGAGCAGACCCATGGGTTTACCATTTCCTGCCTTAAATTTTCATGCTTTAAGTACAAGTGCATTGCACAGATTATCTGAATAGGTCATTTTTTGCTTTGGTAGATTAGATTTGGTTTAGTCTTGGGTTTCAAATCCAAAACAGTGTGGAAAGTTGCAACGGGAATATTCAACTACTCTGACTTATTTAATCATGTTTAATGTTTTTACTAGTCAACTTTGTGAAAAAATGCAAGTGTGATAATGAAATTCACTATTTACATAAATTTAGAGGGCATAGTCTATAAAGAGGAAGATCAGAGTGTTATATGAGAAGAATTTAATGACTTTGAGGTGTAGGGTAATAAAATTAGGATACAATTCAACTGTACAAAATACAAGCTCGTGCAGTCAAGGAATAGTAAAAGAATTCTGCTCTAAAGAGGTCACTCATCAGTTCCCCGAATTTAGACTGAGGTCTCCTTGGCATATGCATATCAGTAAGATGTGCTGTTATTACAAACATACCAGTGGGCTTTATCAGATTGCGATTTCTTTGTGCTAGTTATTGAACCAATGTTGAGAAAATACTCATGCCATGTCTGAAGAGCTTGCAGAAAAGCACAAGTGACATACAAAGTGATTTTCCATATGATTTTAGCAAATCACTTCTTGGTGTTTCAGGTTTCCCTAAATCCAGTCACTGGCAGAGGTCTGAGCTGCTTCCCCAAGGGCTGGTTTTGTCCTTGCTCCTGCCACCTTCCTTGTGCTGACGCTAACATTTCTATAGCTATATCTGTAGGGTGAGCCTGGTCTCAGTCAGCTGATCTGGCTCAAACCTAGCCCAACAAAAGGAAGAGGAGAGATGTTTTCAGCTAGTTCAATCTTCTGATTCAGGCTACCACATCAAGCAAGAATGCTGTTGCTGGCACAGGAAGGGCAGTGGGAATGAGCAATTGCCTCCACTTTTGGCGGTCACACATTTATGCTGGATTGAAGTGATCGTCTTATCAGGATGTAAGCAAAGACCTTTCACCAACTAGTGTAAATTTATCAGAGATCTACAGTAAGCTTAAAGCTAAGTAAATGAGTGTGTTGGTGTCTGCTGTTAAAATTTTGCCCCCTTCCACATCTGAACCCACTGTTATATGGGGACTCCTTTTCCAGGTTACTGATTACATAAGAATAGTTTCAGCTTCTTGTCTTTAGAGGTCTCAGTGGCAGATAATATTGACTTTTTTGAATGTGGAGTCTGCTATTGAAGGCTCATGGTTGTGCTGATGTAGCAACCATATGGCTATAAATCTTGGCTCTTTCCTCTCCAGTCTAATGCTCCAGGAATATTGAAAAAGGTGGAGTTTACTAACTGCAGTCAGCAACCAGAACAGTGAAACAAAATTATTACCAGTTGGCAGTCTTTCTTAGCTATCTTAGATTAGAAGTATGGCTTGCTTTTTGATTGTGAAGTCTGACATATCTCAGTGAAATGTAGACCAGTCCCAGCTATGACTAGAGTTGCGAGACGGGCTGGTAGGCTGCAGACAGCAGGGTACTCTGACTGCGCGCTCCCTTCGGACTCACAACGCTTATGCACTGGCGGTGGTGGAAGCCTCTGTTGGATAACCTCTGCCTTGGTAGATTTGCCAGGAAGGGAATAGATGGTGGGGTAACTTTTTGCATTTGAAAACTAGAGTCATGTTTGTGCTGTGATTTCTCTCTTGTGGGTATGTAGGTTAAAAAAAGGGGGTGAGAAAAGAGAAATTAACACTTTTTAGTGGCTCAGCCATTTAAAAAGCACTTCTACAGTACTAGCTTTTACAGTTGGGCTATTTTTAGTGAATATAGACAGGCACTACCTCAGCAAAACGTGATAATAAAAATCTTTAAATCCACAAAATAGGCTTTAAATGTACATGTGATTCACCTGACTATGCTGTGATATTTCAGGTGATTTCATGCAAGAAGGTGCATGCTTTTGGTGGGGTTTTAATGGAATATATCTGGCATAGGAAGTGCGTTCTATCCGCCCCCCCCCCATACATGTGTTTTGGGGAAACAGGTTTGTCTGTGGTGATTGTTTTCCCTTGTTTTTTTTGTAAAGAGGATTGCAGTATGGTCCAGATGAGGACCATTGGGTTGGTTGGTGTTTTCCTTTGGACAGTTTTGCTGAGTGTTGTTTAAAAAAAGAGCAATAGGATTCTCCTCATTGTTCTTTGCTATGGTGCATTACCAGGTCATTAGGTTAACACTAGTGTTATTTTGCATTTATGTTGATTCAGTCATAAATATTAAAGCCAAAAAGTGCTATGACCTAAAATCACTGCCTGACTTGAAATGCTTGGTCAGTTTATTTTTCAAGTTCCTGGCAATAATTTTGAAAGTTTACTTAATTCTATGCACTAGCTATTGTTCTTTTTGTTTTGATGTTAAAATGTTAGGTGTAATTTTTTTGCAAGTGTACAGTACTGTTTGTCTTCAGTTACTCATAAGCCATACATTTCTGTGCTAGTAGATACACAAAAAAGTATTTACACATGCAAAAGTCTGCCTAGCCTGTACAGCCACAGTTGCTGCATATGCAGATACACTTGAAGTCAGGTGCTTAATTCATAGGTCTTTTTTCATAGTGAATGTCACTGTTTATATACATAATTTATGCTCAGTGGAGCTGTGTATTTATGCCTTATTGTACAATATGCAATGTAATTTTAGTCCTATAAAGCTTCCAGATGAGGATTTAATTGTTTCTGTAGATACCAGCTTTTATTTTATTGGATGCTTTTATTTTATTGGACTTTTTTATTTTATTGGACTTGGGAGCTGGGATCTTGCTGCCTGACCTGTCCTTGGGGAGGAGGAGGAGGAGGGGGAGGACTGAGGACACACAGTGATCCTGCCCAGGCTGCAGTTTGTCCAGGACACCAACTTCAACAACTGGGTTTGTGTAGGACCTTGTAATTCCTGCAAACTGAAGGTAGACCCTTCTATTTTTATATCTCACCTAAAAGACAGAGCCTTTGGTATGTCAGTGCCCCTTTTAGCACTGCGTGGGATTATCAGTACTAATTCCAAAGTAAGAATGTCACCAGCGGGATCACTGTCACTTACTAAATACTTCATTAAAAGAGCCTCAGGGAGTTGAGAAAATCAGAATTTAGTAGCATCTTTGTTCTCTCTTTAAGCAAACTAATGACAGCTGTGAAATACTGCACCCCAAATCACAAAACACAAGGACGGACAATTTCTGCCTTTCAAAATACTCTCAAAGTGTAGTGAGACCTGTGGGAAAGAAGGGTAGTATGATTGGGCCTTGAAATGAACACCCAAACTTGAGTACTTCTCTTCCCCTTTTTCAAAGTAAACATGACCCCAAAAGACCAAAGACTTGTAATTTCTTAAGCTATGTTTCATTATAACACAGAATAATAAAGCAACACTTTAAAAGGAAAAACATGAATTTCTTGAGTAATAGAAGGTAAATGGCAGACGTACTCCTTATGTGCTGTGTCCATCGAGACAGGCACTTTCCTCCAGGCTTTCTTTGCAGGCCAGCAGCTTCCCCTGTGCTCCCGCGTGCCACCGGCTCTCCGCGAGCCCCTCCGGGCTGCCGCGCAGGAGGGGAGACCTTCCTCCTCCTCGGAGGCTTGGCTGAGCGTCTGCTCCCAGCTGCCAGCACGCCCCGTCGCGTCGCAGCGCCCGGCTGCCGCGGCTCGCTGGGGTCCGCGCCGTCCCGGGGGCTGGGGGCAGAGCTGCAGCTGCCCCGCTGGGAGCGAAGGCCACGCGGGCCTCCGGCGAGGGGTGAGCAGCGCCTTCCTAGCCTCGGCCCTGCAGACGGGCGCGCCGGACGGCTCTGAGCACGGCCTAGGGACTGGCTGCCCAAAGGCAGGTCCCGCGTGACAGAGAATCATCAGAAGTGCAGAGGTTCGCTTCCCTGGCAGATTTTCAAAAGGGTCTTACTAAACTGACTGGAAAGATGGTGACGGTAATGAAAACGTGAGGATGTGTCTGGAGAAGTCATTTCTGCTTAACATTTCTTCAGGCATTAAAAAATAAAAATAAAAACAGACTGGGAGGAATTCTGTGACTTCCGAGAAAAAATTTGAAATACAGGAAGGAAAAACATTTGCATTTCACTGTACATAATGGGCTTTTACTGCACAGACCAGGGTGTTTTTTTTTTAACATTCTGTGCTCTTTCGAGTCTGTAAGCTCAAATGGAGAAGTCTTCTGCTCCAGTGCTGCACAGAGCTTGCTTGCATTCCCAAGCCAAAATGTTAAGGCTTTAATAAGCATTGGTAAAGCTCAAAAGCACATTCGCTATCACCGGAGATAAGTACGCTTCTGGAATATTTTGAAAATTATTGACCTGATGTTTGACCTGAAGGAACTGTGTGTCTGAAAGCCTGTCTGCTTTTCCTAGCTGCATCATTTGATTTAATGAAGTGCATTGCCTCTCCCCCACAAACCCTGCTTCTCTGAAATTACTTGGTCAAAAAAAAAAAAAAAGAAATCCTAGATTTCGTTGGAACTGGTGCTCTTTTGCCAGTAGTTCATTGCCTTAGGGCTGAAATTTAATGTATTTTTAAATGATAAGAAATAGGCTTTTTAATTGTCATTAAAACAATTATAGTAAAATGACTCAACAGTCTAGTTAAAACTGTGATGTTTAGAAGAGCCGGTTCCCAGCAAAGGCGGTGGAGGCTCTGCCTTGAGTAAGAACAGACGGGAAGATGAAGCATGAAGGGGTTCCTCTGAGGTCCTCGGGTTGAGAAGGTGCAACTTCAACGTGATGGGCAGGGAGGAAGGGCCAGATTTGCAGAAGTGCTCTGCATTTTGGTGCCAGTCCATTTTGAAAATCTATTGAGGAGGTGAAACAGCAGTATTGCTGGAGGTGCAGCCTCAGCGGTGTGTCCAGACGACTTTAAAATATGGCCAGACTTAAATCTGAGCTACGCTGAGAGTTATCAACCCTAAATGACTTGGAATGGCTTTCAGCTGGACAGATTAAAAGTACATTTCCCAGAAAGCTGAGAGTAGTGAAACAGCCTGTTTTATTTCTAGCCATGTCTGTGTGGTGCTGAATTTATGATTATGACTGGAAGTTACTGGGCTTATATTGGCCATATCATTAAAGTCTGACCCTACAGTTGGAATATGAACTAATGAACTAATTCCAGACTGTATTTAAGTCTGCTTTTTATGAGAAGACTTTCCTATTTCTTCTCCCCTAGTTGCTCTCTGGAGTTCAGAAGGGTGATGATGTTCTTGAACAGGGACAGATTGGGCTTTGTGCTTTGAGCGCTTGGGAAGGAAGCGTGCAGCCCCCTTTCAGAGTGGATCCTTCCCTTCGGATGAATCTGTGCTGATCTTTCCATCTGAGTATAGATCTTGCCTTCTTCAAATGTGTTCTCCCTCTAATATGATACAGGCCACGTGATTGAAATTTCCCAGTCTTCTGTGACCTGGGCATTGGCAAGTGCTCTTTGGAGTAAAAAGAACCCAGCTTCTGTTTGGGGAACAAACTGGGGGGGGGGGGGGGTGAGAGAGGAAAAAAAAAACCCACAGTGCTTTGGGATTGTTAATTATTAACATTTTTAATTAGTTTTTTAATTATTTACTCTGCTCACTAGTATAATAGCAGCAGTGTCCTTATATGGAACAAGCGTGGCTGTAGGGGATTTAGAATGTGCTTCGTTTTGCTTTTGAGTTTGACAGCCATTTTTCACTTTCTGTAATAATGACAGTTAGCTAGGGAAAATGAGGAATATTAATAGATTTTTAGAAGGCTGTGTTTCTAGAGTAAAGACAGAAAAAGCTTTAGCAGGAGTAAAAAAGGAATAGAAGAAAGGATTATTCCTGTTTCCTGTCTTCTGGTTTATTCTTGTTTGCAGTCTTTTATTTATACTGTTTTTCTAAAAGTAAATGTAATAAAAGAAAAAGTCTCCATCATGATTTATTTTTGCAATTTTCCTCAGCTTGTAGGATTACACCCTCCTCTTTCTCCTTCTTGCAATAACCAGCTACTATAAATCCAGCTATACAACCTTCGAAAATAAAGGGGTGTGCAGAGGGAAACTGAATCAACCTAAAACTTGCATGTTCAAAAAAAATTACAAACCGAGAAGCACAGAGCTAGGGAAGCTCTGGGAGTATTTGCAGCATGTTATTGCTAGTCTAGTTCTCGCTGAATGTGTTGCAAAATAGACACTGGTGCTTGGAGCTGATTGTTCTCTTTAGAAAGCTATGCATTTCCCTGAAAGGGTTTGGAGTTTGGGGACTTTTTTTTTTTTTTTTTACATTTTTACTTTCATCTCTAGATTTTTGTTTTAATGTTGAACTTGTATCTGCACATCATCTGGCAGACAGGAGAGCATAGCCCATTTTCTGAAATGTGATAGTATTTGCCACTACCCAAATACGTCTTTGACAAGCCCGATAGTTGTGTATTCATCTTATTTCTACTGCAGCACATAAATCCAGCACTAATATTACATTTATCTTTTTTTTTCTTTGTTCTTCTTCTGGTTAAAGAGAAGAGTTGCTGTATAAAGATACAGTACACACATTGCAGATACTGTGGTATGGTGACACTTGTCACTTTTTCAGTGAATAGATAAGTGGAATTAGAATGAAAAAAACTAGGAACTTTTTTTCTTTTTTACTCTCTTTCACATTCATTAGTTTTTGAAAATGTTAATTTTTTTTTGTTTGGCACTACTAGAGTACCAAAAGGTATTTACTGAAAATCATTGTAATGAACAGACTTCTAATAGGGTAGCAACTGGTGCAGTTTACTTAATGGGTTCAAACCATGTACTTTCTGAAGGACTGTGGGGGAGGGTTGTTTTTTAACCCAGAAGAACTGTATTTTTACCAAGGTAGTCAGAATCTCTTTCCTCTTGCAGTATAAATTAGGGAGAGCTCCTTTTCAGTGGAGCTGGGCTGGAGTAAAACTGATACAAACAAGCAGAAAATGAGAATACCTACTGTTCATCAGCAGGGTTCAAATAAATATGTGGGGCCTGCTAATTTCTACCCAGATGAAGTCAATGCATGTGTTGGGTGAGGAAAGAAATATCAGATGTGGTTCACTAAAGGCTGTTGGTAAAGTTTGTAACCTCTAAAACACCATTTTAAATTGTGCCCATGTTCACAGAAACTGAAATTATTTGACAGTAATTCAGCCTGAGGTGCAGGAAGTGGTTCATCTAATTCCTTTTAAAAGAAAAGTGCCCCTACCACAAAACCACAAATTGACTAATGCTATTGGCTAGTGATGAAGAAGCAATTGCATGGACTGTGTAGGATAAACTCATCACTCAGCCCCAAAGAATATCCGTCTGAACAGGGGCAGGCAGATGTGTCGGTGGGGAACCTTTCACCAGCTCTGCTCTGTGCCCGACACATGGGTGAGCAACAGACTTTTTTCAGGTGGTCCCAATCAGGAAATTTTAGGGCTATTAATTTGGCAAAGGATTCTTTTTTATTTGTTAAGAAGGTTTGGTGCTAAAAATATTCTGTTGAGGAATTGAGATAGTTTCTAAAAACATTCTGACTTCTTCTGTAAGAAGTACTTGTTAATTATTTCCCTTATATACTCCTTTCAGGATTTTTTTCATGCTCCTGAAATACAGAGATGAGTCAAAAGCAGGACTGTTTGGTTCACTTTTTAGCAATATCTGCTAGTCTTTATCAAGATACACTGAATTTTTTTTACAGTCTTGGAGTTCTTTTCTGCTGGGAATCATGTGGCATGATGCAAGGACTCATTGAAAGATGGAGAAAAGCAAGAAGTACCTGATTTTCTCTGGCGCACACAAAATGAATCAGATGTGTTGGCAAGGTGTGGGAAAAAATGTATCTGTAGCCTGCCATAGCTCTATTCTAAATTTTCTGTATGCTATTGACCTGTTACAGCTTGTTGTATTACTATACTAAAATTGAATCTATTGCTTAGTAGTCAGAAGAGAAACGCATGAGACTTGGAAAGAACTTCTAGTAGCTCATGTGATGCATTTAATAAGATGCTTTCCAGACAAGTGCAGTGGCTCCTCATGCTTGCTGTGGCTGCCCATCATCCCCTTCCCATCATGTATACAGGTATACTTCTGAGGGACATAGGTTTGTATCTTTGGGTCATTGCAGAAGGCCTTTTTGGCGTTTTGTTTTGACTGCATTGGGCTTTGTCCTATAGATCAGGATTTTACAGTCTTGTGTAATTCTTACCAGTAACGTCACAAGAATTTTGTTCAGAGCCAGTAAACACGTCTCTTGTCTTGCAGTACTGTATCACATGTGACCCGAGTGTTTTTATACTGAGGGAGAATGTCAGGAAAATTGCAAGAAAACCTGTACCATTTCACCCCCACCAATCCAGAAGAAGGCAGTAAGTGGTCTTTTTTATTTAATTGTTGAGATTTTTCTGCCCATTTTTTGCAAAAATGGTCTGTGCTCCAGTGTGCCATTAATATTACGAGGAACTCGGCACTTTGCTTGCTCTAGTTCCCATTTCAGGTCTTCGGCCGTGGCTGGCATACCTTTATCTCAGTATGTGCGATGTGTTTCTCAGCGTTGTGTGCTCATGTGTTCTTAAGAGGAGAGAAATACGTTTTTCTTGGTAAAATTTTATGCTGTGGTGCAGTCAAAAAAATAGCACTGATACTATCTGCTGAGCAAGCTACGCTGTTGTACTGAATCCTCCTTTGGGGGAGAAACAGCGTGGTGTTAACAGCTGGTAGCAAGTAGAGGACACTGGGTGAGGAGCCGCCCTGGCACAAAGCTGACATGGAGCCTGGAAGATTAGTTTAGCTTAAAGTTTCCTTTAAATCCTTCTTTTTCTGAGATGCTTTTCCTAGCTCTTCACCTGCGACTGAAACACTGAAGAAGTTGCTGTGTATTTGGGAAAACTTTGTTGGACTTCAGTGGATTGCACTGAAATTTGTTACTGTTATAATGTGCTCCCAGTGCCTATGCTGTTCTTTCCCGATTTCTTTGGAAACACTTTTTCTCTTGGAGGTCTAAGTGCTGGAGTCAGTAGCAATTTACTGCTATTTGCAAATGCAAATTGGGCTGCAACTTGGTTTTACTCTGGCAGCCAGGAGTTGCAGAAAGAAAACAACACACTTGTCACTAAGGGATTCAGACAGCTTTTGGTTTCTATAATGACTGTTAATTTAAAGAGAGAGAGAGAAAGAGATCTGCAGTTTTCATAGGTAAGTGATTTGAAAGGATAACAACAGAAATAGATCTGGCTGTCAGACCTGTTGTGTCTGAACTGCATGCAATTTGACCTGAAGTATTTCAGTTAGATGAACTGTCATAAAATAGTCTGTTTTCTTTATTGTGGCATGCTGGTTCAG
The DNA here is from genome assembly GCF_036417845.1 of Apteryx mantelli. Lineage (NCBI taxonomy): Eukaryota > Metazoa > Chordata > Aves > Apterygiformes > Apterygidae > Apteryx > Apteryx mantelli. The sequence goes on along the minus strand of NC_089990.1, from coordinate 8,138,886 downwards.
GGGAGCTGTAGTTAGTGGCCACGCTCTGCCAGTTGTTGTGCTTCCTGCCCCATCTCCTGGGACGCAGCACAGTGTCTTTTCATAGAGTGGGGGGGCGAGTTCTAGAAGTTGGTACAGGGAGTATTTCAGGAGTGAAGATCTAGCCAGCAGGCTTGTCCCATGAACATCATGGGCATCAAGAAGTCCAGTGAACAATTTCTGCGAGGCAATGTACTGCAGCAGGGAATGCAGTTTAATGTTGGACTGACTCAATATTTTGCTTCAAGAATACACCACATTTTTGACCTAAACTATTTAAAATTTAATGCTTCACAGTCTCTAAATAATATATTTCAGAACATTGATCATCAAAAAGGTTGAAGACAACTACTGAAATTTTAGAATTTCTCATGGCACAAACATTCAGTTATTACCTTAATTCTGTTCCGTATACATCTCATGTAAATAAGTTGTAGGATACCCCTTAGATTTTGAAGTGTGTATTTTGTGCCTATTATAAAGCAGGAAAATAAAATGACTTGCTTAGCATCATACAGCATATCAGAGTCAGTGGCTAGGATTTACTGACTGGAACTAGCCAGTAAGGAGGATTGCAGCATAGCAGGAAATTCTGCTTCTGTCTCCAGTTGTTGTTACAGCTGTAGGTATACATACAACTGATGAATGAAACCAAAGATGTTTTCACCCAAGCAGTATTCAAAGAGAAATGCTGTGTTCCTACCTGTATATACTGCACAAATGGACTACAAAAGTGCACTCCAGTTTTCCATCCCCCTCATGGCTAAACTGGACTTTGGCCACTGAAGGATGCGTTCAGCAGCAAATAACCTATGTAATTTCCCCTTTCTCCCATTTATCTGTTTTCTTTTCAGAATGCACTTTTTCTCCTATTTCAGCGATTTGGAACTCCTTGGTAGTTTTATGTTGCTGTTGTTGCTTTTACGCAAGTGTATAATCTCCGACAAAGTTGAGTGGTCATGTTCTCCTCTCTGGCAGCATAGCCTTTATTTATCAGAGCAATAGCACATCCCTTTACACCTCCCCTACAGGTGCCAGAAGGAGCTGCATCAGTTGTCTACTGGGAAGTCGTGAGCTATCCTTTGTGCTGGGTTGCTCTGGCCTGCATCCTAACCCTGGTATACAGCACCGTCCAAATTCTTTGGGGGAAGAAAAACATCAGAGTTTTAATGAGGTTTGAAGGTTTATCTTTCATCAGGATGTTCCTCAGAGAGAGAGTTTTATCTTCATTGCCTTGTGCTTTGTAGACTGAGACCTGCAGGCTTGCAGAGGTGCCCACCCTATTGATGACCGAATGGCTCTGCTACTGAAGGTGGTGGTCCACAGCTGTGGCTTCACTGCTGCACTCCTCCCTTGCGCTTGGCACTACCTCAGTCATGAACAAGACAAGGTGTAGGCATCTTGCAAGAAGCTGGTCATTCTCAAAGCCACTGGCTGAATAATGTCCTTCCCTTCCTAGGGTCCTCGAGCAAGATGATTTTACATATCCCTTCTCTACCAGTCCAGTGTAATTTCATGTTTTGTTGTTGTTGTTTTGTTTTTTTAACACAACACTTACCCTTGTTTTAAGTGTCTCTGGTGGAGTTTTGATTTTATTCTGAAGTCCTATGTAGGTTGGCAGAAGCAGAGTATTCTCAAAAGAGGGATTCTCGTCCATCTATTCTTGTAATTTTATTGACCAAATCTGTCCTTGAACTAGTCTGGACACTATAATTGTGTTGCGTTTTCTGCATATTACTTCTTGCCATAATACTAGCAGGTAGGAATCTTGGTATGTTCTTTGTAACTGTGCCTTGGACATAGTGAAAGTTATTGAGCTTCAGATATTTGGGGAAAAGTATTTCAGTACTAATGTACTGATATTTTGTAGTGCAACCTCAGAAATTGTACTATCCTTGGGCAGAAATATAAAAATGACCCTCATGGTGGCTGATAAGTAATCTCATGCTTTCCCTCAGTCATACATAGTTAGTTCATCTGAAAACAGGCCTTAACGTGTGCATTGGGCATACTTTTTTTGTATACAGGGCTTCAAACCATCCTTTACTCACATGAATCATGTTCATAGTGTGCTGATGGGTCTCTGGAGCCATGGATGTGGTTGAGAACAGTATTTGCCCCTGAAGCAAGACATCCATTGAAAAACTGATTTAGGGCTTCAGGACTTGACCTAAGGTATATAGATCTTGCCTTGGCACTGTTAGCCTGGAACAACTGTGCCTGGGGTTTTAGATGAACAAAACAAGGAACAATCCTTCATAATCCTGCAGTACAGGGGAATAAATAAGCGGATGTTTGAAACTGCAATTTCTCCTACCAGGATTTAATATCTGAAGGTTACTTTAGAGAATGTTTCCATTTTATCAGTTGAAATTTTTACTTTTCTTGTTCCTTTTTCCATTCCTTTCCTCTCCCTCCTCCCCACCTGAGGGATAGGCATATATGAATAGTATCATTCATAAGTGTTTCACCAGAATTCATTAGAGCGAGGCTGAAGGTTTCATTATTCTTTAAGGGTGCATTAATAAAACTACTGTACGCTTGGGTTTTTTAATACTATATGAATTATTCTGACAGCCAGTTTGCAAAGCCAACATATCAATCATTAAATTAAAAATGTAGTAATACAAATTAGCGTGATTCAGGAGCTGTAGAACATGTGGAACAATATGCTCTCTGTTTGGAAACTAATACAGATCTGTCTTTCAAATGAGGAATGATAGCAAGCATAGAAATACAAAAAATTACAGTGAATTTATCTAGTATTCCATAAAAACATCTCTTTCTATGTATCAGATACTATTATGCATGTTTTGTCCAGCTCTCTATTATCCTTTTTGCCAATATCCTAGCAATCTTTAATGTTCAACCATAATGCTTGTTTGCAAGATGAGGTGTCACTGTGAATTGCTTGACACAGTGCTTACATCTACAGAGGAGGCAGCAGCACAAAAACATCAACACAGATCTCCCCACAGTTACTGTTTTTGTTTGCATGGCAGAGAAGATGCACGCAAAATATTTTGCAAAAAGCCACGTTGCTAACTCACCGCTTCCTGAGGTAATGCCGCGCACAAGGTTGCATCAGGCCTGGAGGCCTAATCTAGCCTGCCCTTGTGGCTTCTGGTGCTCTGGGGAGAGATGCTGTATCTGTTCCATTTATGTGAGGAGAGATAAATTATTTTACTCTTAATAAATGTGAGGAACTAGATGGAGTACTCTGGGGAGCTCACTTTTTCACTTCTTTGAGCACAAAGTTCTTTCTAAGCTTCTTTTTTCCCTCCTCTGCTGATTCTGTGAAAACAGTGTAACTGTGAATAACGTTGGATGTTTGAAATAGTCCAGTGGATGTGAGATAATGAAGTTGTGGCTAAGGTGCAGGAAATTTTCGATGGCAGGCCTTTGCCAATAGATTTTTCTCCTTTCCTAATTACGTTTCAGCCAAGCTGCTCCAAACCAGCTTGCCTGTGCTGCAGATAAGGCCTGCTCGGTAGGCGTACGCGGTACGCTCACCCCAGCTGTGTCCACACAGCGCTCCTCCCAGCGCACGCAGTGACCACCAGCACTAACCACGCGGAGGAGCAAAGTCCGTATCGGTGCCCTCGTGGTGAGTGTGACCGGCTCGTCCCATACTGCCATGCTTACTGGAGCTAAAAACTGCAAGCAGTCTTCATACACTACCTCAGTGAATTCTTGCCTTACATCTATCAGGAAAGCCCAGTCAGGAATACCAGCAGAAGAAAACATTGTAAAAGACTGCTCGCAGCCAAAGAAAACAGGTTGAAGATCCACTGTAGACTCACTGCCTGCGTGACGTAGGGATTTGTGGTGTGTGTAGCTGACCTGTGAGGTTTCAACTGGATATTAAAAATATCTTGTCTTTATCGTAAGATATAAGATGCAACTTATTATTCAGACTCTCTGCTAACCACAGATTTAAAATCTCTGGGTATTTGTCATGTCTCATCCTCTCAGGGCTGTGATGTTGACGCTGCCAGGGAGGACTGCCGAGGTAAACGCTGTCTGCTCTTGTTTGCTCCTTATCTATGCTATGTAAGATGCATGAAATATCACAGTGGTGGAATAAAGGCAATAATCGTTTCTAATAATGAAACTATTTTGAAAATGAAGACCTAGATTTCTTACCGAGATAGCGTGCTGAAGTATTTGCATAGTAACTGGGCTATAATTACAGAGTCGTCTCCTTTATGTCTCTTAGCTCCCGGCCTTAAGTTTACCAGCTCTTTAGAGCAGTCTCGCTTTTCCCTGGGAGGCTGGGTGTCAGGCAGCATATGTTAAGGCTGTGTGCAGTGGTACACTGACTGTGAGTAATGAGTGTTGATAAACTGTTTACTGAAGCTGGCTGAAGTTCAATTTTTTTCTGTTGTGGAGTTTTTTGATAGTTCAGAAACATTTCCATTTTCAAGCAGTGAAATATATTGTTGAAGTTTCTCACAAATTGGAATTTCTGGAAAAAAATTAACTTAGTTTTTGCTTCTTTAATTTTACAACTTTGAGTCCGAAGTGTTTTTTTTGTTTTCATATTTTATTAGTTTTATGAGGCAGCAGTAGTTGTTGATAATGATACGGAATTATAATACAACAATACAAGATAGTTGAAACTGTCTATTTTTGTTTTATTTGCAAATCATTAACAGGCATTACTTAGACCTCTCTGAAAAATCCTCCCTTCTAGATTGAAGTATGATGAAAGAGCTTGTCCCTGTGCTGCAAAGAGCTTGCCTGAATGATGTGGTGGAGTGAAGGACTGACAGCCTCATACTCGTGATAGAGAAAGTGTTGCCAAGCAAAGCTGTTGTACAGAGCTTTTTAATTTCTTCTTATTGGTGTGCTAGCAAATTTTTAGTCCTGCTAGAAAGCAGGAGCTTTCCTGCTTAGCTTTTGGTTATATAAGATTCTGGATAAAAGCAGTCAGGCAAAAGGGTGTTTTCCCCAACTCAGTTTAAGCTATGCCCTTAGTCTGGAGTTGCTCCTTGAGAATTAAGAGTGCTGACTGTGAGCTGAAAATCATCGAAGATGGGATTGTTTTGGGGGATTTGTGTGTGCAAGAGCATTAGCAGCCTCTGTGTCGGTAACTTTTCTTCTCCCAGAGAGACCAACCTGCAAAGCCCAGAGATTGTTGCCACTCTGCAGAGCGACTGCTCAGAAAAAGGGACAGGAGTATGAACTTGAGAGGTCAAAATTCAGTGTCAAGGTGACTGTAGGAGTAAAACTATTCTTCCGTTTCAAATACACGAGACCACGAACATCCTCTCTGGAGAGACCAAGAGCCTCCTTGTTCCTTCGTATAGTCTGAAGTCATTTGTGCATCTATAAATGGTGGAGAGCTTGGTAACAACAAGGACTCTTTACCCTGTTATCTTTTAAAATATTCCTGGATTTGGTTGTTTCATTAGTCTGAAAAGTTTGCATTTCCTTAGTTATAAAAACTTCTTATTATCACAGTCACTTGCCTTAAAGGTAATACACTTCTCTCCTTGAGAGGGAGAATTTCTTTGGAAGGAGAACTCTGGAGTGGTGGTTGCGTTTTAACTCCAAAACCGAATCATTATCTTTATCATTTTTTTTCACTGTAAGATTTAGTGGTACCAACTTTGATTCTACCTGTCATGAGATAATACTCACAGCTAGAAAATAATGAAATAGCTAGCCAGGCCTTCATTAAATTACATGCCTTGAAATACAGTTGATTGCCAGAACATCAAAAACAACAGAAAATGAAAAAAGCAAGGTGCTCAGTGTATGGCATGAAGCGGGTGGAGGTACCATCCTGGGCATTGTGGATGTCAGAATAGACAGTTTGCCGTGTGTAGCAAAGGAGAAGGTGAAAACACTTGGGATAAATCTCATATCTAAGAACCTGCTGAGGGAAAAAAAAGTTGAGAAGCTTTCTGAATCACTAATTAAACAATCTTGGAAACCAAAGAAATGTCTCAGAATTTAAGAAAATGCTATATTGTTCCGTGTATAAAAGAGGTAAAAAGGAATGACCAGGAAGCTGTAGGCAAATTGGTCTGATATTGATTCTGTGTAAAATAACAAAACAGGTGATTCAGGAGTCCATCATCAGGGATTGGCAGCTAAAAATGTAATTAATAGTAGCATACTAGGAAATATAGACCTTGTCAGGCAGACAGTTAGTCTCTTTTTCAGTGGATTACAGGTCAGGTTGATAAAGGCAAATTAACTGACATTGTATGGTTGAACTTCTTCAGAACTTGATACTGCATGACAGTTTTGACTTAAAAGCTTGGATTTAACTTGGCAACTTTTAAAAATTGATACATTGGGAGATCACAAAAGATAGTTTTAAAGGAAAGGAGATCAGTGAGTGGTGCTGTTTTTGTAGGGCTAGTAAGGTACTGATTTGTGGTCCAACATTTAGTGTATTATCTCTGATTTTAATCGTCAATGTAATTTTTTTTGTAAAGCTTGCAGGTGATGCAAATATTGGTGGAGTAGTAAGAAAAAAGAAGAGAAGTTGCTTTTATTGAGTTATGGAAATTTCTTAGTCAATTGATCACGATTGCAAAGGACTGTCTTTAATAAAGCCAATGCAAGGTAATTTGTCTGGGAACAATGAGTCTAGACTCCATGGACCTCATGTTTTTGTAAGTACTCAGGCGAGGCTGCTGGTGCTCTAAGAAAGCCTCTAAATATGAGCTCTCAGTACAGTGCTGGGGCCGGAAGGAAACATGATCTTTTAGATATATGAAAAAGGTGTTTCAAATGATGCTGGGAAAGTGATCTTGCTTCTGGGTACAGTATTACCAAGACTGTCACTAGAATTTTTGTGCCTTGTTCTGGTGTCAGAGCTTCAAGGGATACAGAAATGCAGAGCAGAGTTTTTAAGTGGGTCAGAAATGTTCCTGGGATTGAAGGAAAGTTTGCATTCAGTTCATCATTCAGTTTGTTGAAGAAGAGGCTGGGAGATCACATGACCATTGATAGAGTAATTAGATGAGGAAAAGAGCTGGAGATGGGATACTAAGTGGATGGACCAGTGCCTGCCATAGCAACATGTCCCTGAGTAAATTCTCTGTACTGTATCATATTCACATGGTTAATGTCAAGCTGACTTCCGGATTTGGATTAGACTGGATTTTTTTCCATTGTTTCCTGACTATGGGACCTTGTGGGAATTTTTCTCTTTCTCTGCAGCATGGGCATCATCCATCTGTTGGGACCATGTCCATCACATACACTCAAGCCTTGGTCTCTCCTTTACCTATTGTACACATTTTAGTATGTTTAGAACCAAAATATTCTGCATTATTGAAGACAGTGGGCCTAACAAAATTGAACAACCTGTTATATATAGAAGAGCAAACAAAACATGATACAGCATGTGGTGCTGTGAAGGCTTAGATTCTGTTAAATGCAGAAAGATCACCACTAGTAAGGGACCTGAATAATTATGTGTGACTTATATCACTTGGCAGTACTAAAAATGGACACATTTTGTGCATTTCAGGCTGAATCGTCTGGATCCAACCCTGCTGTAAATACATTAACTTCTATGCCCTTGTATTTTGGATTCCATGTCACATGAAAGGTCAGACCAAGCATTCTCAACAGCCCCTTCTGGCTGAATTCATCTCTGAATTTGGCAAGCCTTTGGATGACATAGTGATGTGGAAGTAACAAATAATCTGACAGACATTGAACTGATTTCTTATTTACATAGCAAGGAATTCGGTATAAAAGAGAATAAGTTGAACAAGATGAAAAAACCAGCCTTCTTTTAATACACGCCATATGTCTCAGTGCCATTTAGAACTCCTTCAGATAGCTTTGAAATAGCTTGTTTCAGGAAATATCTGCAGGGATGTGAGCTCAGACCCCTCAGGCAATGTAGCCGTGTTAGCACGGCCTCCATCTGAGCTGTTCAACTTTCAATTCCAAGTGCACTTGCTGGGAGCCAGCTTGGGTACCTATGTTTAAGGCTGAGTTGTGTGATGCAGACACGTGACACTTCGATGCCAAGAACCATCATCTTTCGTTTGAGGATATCAAAGCATCTAATTTATATTAATAGAGTCATCTTGATCTAATGAGAGAGGTGGAGGGGCAGTAGATAGCATTTCAACATTAGAGAAAAGCTGAGGCAAGGCAGGTTCACCAGGCATTGAGTATTTTAGTAGTGTAAAACATACTTTTGCTGATTTTTATGTTATTGTGGTAGAAACATGAACAAAGGATGGATTTACTATACATTTAAAGCACCTCTTATTGTGTTTTGTGTCAAAAATGCATTTTCAAAACACATCTTGGTAGGAATATAAACAATAGGGGGCTACAATGGGAAAGTACTGTGCATTTCCAAATTAGTACTCAACCCGAATCTTGCACGTATTTACCTGATAGACTACAATAGCTCCAGTGGATGAGCAAATTATATGGGGGGGACACAGGAAGGGGAGCACACGACACAGAAACAAACTAAATGTAGTTGTTATGTATATTAATGACCGAACTAACTGACATGTGATAATTCAGTGCTATTAATGTGTCTAAACACAAGTTTAATACTACAATAAAATGTTAATTCAGGCAAAACCCTAGGTTTAAACATTAAGGACAATGAATTAAAACCACAAAAGCAAGAGATTTTAGAGTGAAGGCAGGGAGTCTGTAATTAGCTACATGTAGGCAGTGCAGAAGAACAATCTGCCGTAGGTAACATTTTTCCTGGTTATCCTGCTCCCATCAAATGCATTAAAATGTTAGCAGTATTAGAGCATGCAAATGAACTAGGACGTACTTTCAACTGTAAGTTTGACTTTACTCACATTAGTAGTTTAAATCGGAACTGAAAGCATCACAGATTTTTTTTTTTAAGTACAACAAAGATTCTCTATATATTCTCTTTTATTATTCTATTTCCCCTTTTGACTTGCCCAGAAAAGATGATAAGAAGAAATCCCTCCCACTGAAAAGATTTAATTCAAGATGTATCTAATTACTTCCTTTTAAGTGACCCGTGTGTGAAGGTTTTCTCAGCCAGAAGAATGCCTTCCCAGAGTGGGGCATGCTGAAACTTCCGTCTCCAGAAGGAGCAAGCAGATTATGAGCAACTCACTGTAAACAGAGATCAAAAAAATTCTTGATGCACAGCTCAAATATTTGTCTCTTAGGTTAGATCATGCATTTTCCTTGGTGTGTCTGTAAAAGTGAGAAAGGGACCAGCAAATGCCAGTTGCTAGGATCTGTCAGATCTTGTGTCAACACCTGTTTTCTCAGGAGAGAAAACTCAGCCACTGTAATTAGAGGCTTGAAAATTAAATATTTGCAAAACAGTCCACTCCTACTGTCTAACTGGGGAAAGAACTCAGATCTGCAGGAACACACCAGTGCCCAGCTCATTTGGTTGTGATGCCTCACATGTGATACCTGTCTTGGTTGCTTCTATACCTTTTCTAAAATAATTTTTCTAAATATGATTTAGTGGTGCAGTCAGCTAACTTTCATCATAATATGTTCTTATTTCTCATGGAAAGCAGAATATATAATCTATCATTGTTGAACAGACAGGCAGAATATAAATTGTGTCTCTCTACAGCAGTTTACGGAGTTTTGTAACCTAGTATTCCTACAAGCAAATAAAGTTAGTTCTTGAGGTCAGGAAACAGTAACTTAAATTACATTGCTGCTGTTATTTGTGTGGTTTCTTAAAGCATCTGCTCATAAAGGCCTCTTTGTAATATGTTAATGTTCACTAAACAATATGAACTTCTTCCTGAAGTGTTTGTGTGCTTGTATAATGCTCTTAGTATCACTTAGTGTCACTTGAATTGTTCTTCTGTAAGCAGATATGTATTATTTATGTATTTCTACAAATTCAAGGATGAACTGCTTTTGGCAGCTACACCTCAATTTCTGTGGGCAGCTTTCTGGAATGCAGGGCCAGCTAAGCCACTAGCACAAGAAAAGGAGTCAAAATACTGACTAGTTGCTCTTGGAGAGGGCTGAGCCCGATGAGTGTGAGGTGGCTCCAGAAATGCACTGAAAGAGTTCCAGCTGCAAATGGGTGTTCAGTCCATGTAATCAGGTTCAAAGACTTGTACAGCATAACTGTCAAGTGCGTGTCACTAGCTGTTCCACTCTACGAAGACACCTGTATTGGCCAGTGCTGGCTGCTAATGTTGATACAGCTAGGCATGGTGATACCCGGTGCAGTGAGTACATCGCTGCTCAACCCTTTAACCGGTCTCCAGTTTTCCAGCTCACTGGTTTTGCTTTGTCTCATCTGGTTTCTTCCCCCTTACTTCCCCTTTTACAGGAGGGAACCCAGGTATTTTCTTCCTGTATAGTATAGAAAATTAGGCAGATGCTGCTTCCCTTATTTCATGTGCAAATCTCCTAGGTACCCAGTGCAGTAAACTCTGTAAATTAATAGCATTGACTTTTCAGAAGTAGTCAATATTTGTGTAGTTCTCCTCCTGCTGAAGACAGTGAGACTTCCATGGACTGAGCATAATGGCAATCCTACTTGTGAGCAACACATCATATTCTGAAGTGTATATGTTTGGTTTTTTTCAGAATTTTTTAACTGAGTAGAGCAGAATATGAAATCAATTGTGAAATTCCAGTTTGTAAGTCTATGTGGCCTGTTTTTTAGCTTTATCAGGATGGAGCAATAAACATAATATTTGTTACTCTGTAGTAACAAACAAATAAAAATTGCTCTTAAATAATTAATAAGTAATAACTGATTTTTTGCTCAGCGAATGAGTCTTGCATTAAGGCCGTCTATGCTTATGAGTTCGTATGTGTCCCAGGGACAGCATACAGGGGCAGTGCGATTTCCTGATTTTCACCTGTTATGGAAACACTGGCTGCCAATACTAGTGTTGTGTATTAACTTTTATACTAAGGGTCGCATTCTTCTTTCCAGATATGCCCATGTAATTCTAGACAAAATAAGCATCAGCTTCTAACTTCCTTGGGAGTTTTGCACAACGTCCCCATTTAGCATTTCAATAAAGCTATTTTGGAATGTGTACCTGAGAGCAAGATTTGGTTTGAAGACTCTTATGTTCAGGATAAATGGTAACTGGCTTTGATGAATGGAGCCAGCTTAGCTGCTGTTGTATTATGTTTCAGTTTTTACTTCTAAAAGGAAATAAGACTATTTGAGTTATTATACTCCCAACAGCTCATGTATAAACTCTAGGATAGAATCTGCAAGGGTCAACTTTGCATCTGTTGTTCAAAAGCTGTGGTCAACAGTGCAGTCGTGCCCTTGCTATGAGAGGTGTGAAGATGCCGCAACAATGGGATGCTGCCTGTGGCTAGCACCCTTGAAGTGTGGCTTATTTTGAAATCCTTTTTTTATTTTCTTTTGAAAGGTACATTAAGTTAGAAATTCTTTGCTCAACTTCCATTTTTTAAAAAAGCCCAGCAGTTAGCTGCTGTAATTTGTGAAGGCTGGGTGCATTTGTACATAGGAGATTTCTTACAACTCTCTAGTAGAGGAGCCAGTTTTCATCAAGATGCAGGATTTTTTAGACTCCTTTTTCACAGAACAGGGAGAGGCAGCTAGTTAGTTGGATAGGTAAATAGCTATTTTCCCCATGGACAATACACCAGAAAATAACACCAGGTAAATAACATGCTTGAAGGCAATATCATACTTTGTTGCAGTCCAAGTTGACAGGAAGAGCGATAGTTTCTGTGAAGATGAGCAACATAACATAGCATATAATAGGTAACATGGTGTGTAATTTATTGGCAGAAGATTGAGCCTACAGCTTGAGCAAGTCACAATTCCTCCATACCGTCTCATGGTCTTGTGGCTTGCCATCACTGCTGCTAGTTTGGCCTAATTCATGTATTTCCTCTGAGCCAATGTTTATTGGATCTTTGAGTTACAGATTCTAATAAATAGCAACATTTCTAAACTTCCTTTTTTTTTTGTGGTTTACTAGTATAGCTTTGAGAAAGTTCCAGTATCTTTGCTTTTCTTTTCCTTGAGGCCAAACTAAAGCCCAGACACTTACATCTCTATTTAATGTGGAATGCCTCGCTTGTTTGCGAAAGGGTGTAATTCCATAGCTCCATGCTGTGGGATACATGATTAAGTCACTAAGCCATTATGCTAGCTGAATGCAAGTGTCTGAAAGTTAATGGCAAACTGAATTTCATTCAGTTCACATGCTTCTGATTATGACCGGCTGGTGTTTATAGGTCTAATGCCAATAAAGACATCCAAAAACTACAACTGTAACTGGATCAGAGAGCATTTGGCTTTAACTAGTTGTCAATTAGGAGGAGAATGATGGATTCTGGATATCTTTTTGTGTATGTGCGTACAAGTGCATGTTCACTCCTGTTTTCCTCCACATACTCTCTCTGCAGTGTAGCAGTACGATGTGCTGTATCAGAACTACTTTGAGGTGCAGGAAAAGTTCCCTAGACACCTCCTTTTTGGCATAGTGTAACAAGTTTATAATGTTTTAGCTTAGATATTCTTTTCAATTGCAAATTACTCTAGTTACCTCTCCCCTGAAGTAAAATTGATAATACAGTGATTTTAAGGGAATTATATATAGAGGAAAAAAATATACGGCTTGTCTAAATGAAGCAATTTACCAATATAGCTATATTGGTGTAGCTTTACTGCTACAATCCTGTGTATAATTTCCCATGTGGATGCTCTTAATCAGGAATAAATGTGACCTAAATATAAAAGGGCCGTCTTACACCAAAATAAGTGTTATAGCTATAGCATTAAGGGTCCACTTTAATATTCTCTCTCAATTGCAGCTTTTCTAGCTAAAGAAGTTGGCAGCCTGTGTCTGCCCTCAGCTCCCCATTACTGCTCTGCTGGTGGAGGTCACTGTCCCCTCTGATCTATCTTCTCTACTGTTTGTAAAATTATTTTCCAACTGATTTCATGAAAATAAGTTAGGTTAGCACAAGCATTTAAAATTGTAATTTACTTTAAACTGGCAAATTGAAGAGGGAAAAGGACTGGTAGAGGGGCAGGGCTGAGGGTTTAGGGGTGATTACCAACTCAGATATCGCAGTGGCAAGTAGAAGAAGTGGGATTTTTTTGAGCTTCAGCTTAACAGCGCACACAGCGTAGTACTAAGCTGTGCCTATTCAGACAGGAAGGAGCGCTATCCTGACATGTTAATCCAAGCTGATGGAATTAAGTGAACCAAAAAGAAATCTTGCTCCCTTGTGTAGCATCAGGTACTCAATGTTTAAAAGATCTCTTGAGATGTGTGTGTTGGAACCTACAAAACAATTTCTCAGATCATCCTGCTGAAAATGAAACATCAAAATGATATTCAACTTTGGCAACATTAATCTGAAGCTTAGAGCTGAATGTGTAGCCTAAAATTTATTAGGCAGATTTTGCCCCTTTCAGCTGATGGGTAGAAGAGTGAGTGTTCACATTTGCTTTCTCTGTGGATTTATTCAGCACCATTTGTCATGAATTAACGATCAATTGTTAATTCAATATTCACTTTTCCAGCTGCACTGATTACATGTAGAAATCTGAAATAATAAGTCACATGACATTGTTGCTGCTGCCAATAAGATGAGTGTAACTTGAATAATATTTGACCAACTCAAGTATTTCAAATGAGCTCATGGAAAATTAATTTAAAATTTTTCCTGTGCATCTTCATATGTACAAGTTTAATGGTTCATTTTTTCAAATATTCACAGCTGTGTTAATGCACAGGAATAATTATATATGCAATGCAATCTAATAATTGTACTCAGTGTTTTCCATTGTTCACCTTCCACTAAGGAATGTCATAATTAAATACCATATCTAAAATCTCCCTCTAATCAGAGGCAAGTAATCAAAATTTTGCTGTGATATTTGTGACTAGCTTTTCACACCAGAATGGGCTGAACCAAGACCCGATCCTACGCTGTGGGTGTGCTTTGAGATCAGGATGAAAGACTGATGCCCTTCCTTTGTCCCAATGAATAGTTGATATCCTGACTTTTACTTGGAAGTGGGATTGGTATGTTCTGAGAGCATATGCAGGCAGCTCTAGTTCTGAATGTTTCTAAACCAGAGAAGCTGAGTTTTTAGATCTTCAAGTCAGCTGCTGCACCATTTTTGTTGTTGGTATTGCAGCTTAGGTAGGAAGCAAAGAAAATTTTGCGTTCAAAATAAGTAACAAATGGTGTTGAGTTGGATGAGTGCTGTTCTGTACTTGTTCTGTGTACAAATCCTAAAGAGATCAGTCAGTCAAGACTGTTCAGGAGGGAACGGCACTGCAAAGCCCCTATAGTCTTTTCATTTCAAGGAAATACTGAAAGAGAGATTCTTGGGCTGCGTAGACCTCGTTACTCAGCCGTGCGCAGCTGTCCTTTTTCCATAGTGTCATCTGATAATTTGAAGTAATGAGTTGTAAGGCAAATACATAGGTAACTGCTTGCTGCCTGCCTTTGAGCACTCTTAAAAATAACTGCTTTGGACCGTATTCAACAGTAATGTAAACTAGCTGATAGAAAGAATTGGATGTAAATGATGACTTAGTTTAACTGTGGCCTGCCTGCCTGCTGTAAAAGGCTTGTAAAACTTCTGCATCTTGCTTTGAATTGGTATTTTGCAGAAAAGTGCTAAATGGCACGTAGCTAAGTTTAGCTAGGAGGCTCTTGCAACGTCTTGCAGCCTGGTAGTCATTCCCTACAGCTGCTTCCGGAGCCAGAGGGAGCTGGGTAATGTGGTCAGGCCAGTCTGCAGGTGCAAGAGGTGGTCTTCTACAGAATCTGCTAGCCAGTCTGGCAGAAATATGCTTTGGACGTACAGCAGAGGGGAAGTAGTTAAATTGGGATCTGTTGTGTGGTTTGGTTGATGCTTGGCAGTGGAAGAGGTAGTATCTTCTGTTAGACCAGGTGAAGAAGCTGGAAAAAGCAGGCAAGCTTCGAAGAGTAATGTCTGTGTCTGGATCTTTGGTTATGCTGCAAGGCCCTGAGCGCAAGTGGCAGTCCCAGGAGCGGATGGTGGGATCTGTGCAGCCTCTGTTCCTGCTTGAACTTCGATACTAGTCAGAGATCAGATGTGCTTGTGTTTGCATCACTGTTCGTGATTACGTAGGTCCAAGCAAAAGCCAGCATAAAGCTAAGGTTTTATGGCAACTTTTCACTGAAATAGGGGTCATGTACAGGGCTACGTACATGGCAACAGTGAATCAAGACCTGTGTACAAAACCCTTGTTTACCACCTTCTTCGTGCCTTTGAGGTACAATGGCTTGCTGCGACACTTCAGACTGGTCTCTTCTGTGAGTTACACCTGCTTGTTTCATGTTTGCTTTGGCTCTCACAAGGTACAAATAACTCTAATTGTTCAGCAGGCTTATTCAGCTTTGAGTAAATGTTTATGCTCTGCTTGCTGGAAAAAAGCAGAACAACCAACCAGCGAAGAACAAGTTATTCTCTGTTACAAATCAGTATAAATAATGTCTGGATTCTGGGGTCTTTATTGGGGATTATAGCATTAGGCCTTCCCCTATAGGCTCTATCTTATTTACTATATTTTGTCCTGTGGTCCTGATCTGACATATTAACGCTGATGTAGAGCACACACAAAAATGTCACTTTTTGTGACTTTTAGCTGTTCTATCTGAGGCCACATCTGCAATTTCTCTAAGACCTACTTTGGTAGATTCACACATAAGCATTTGAAGGGAAGAGAGAAAGTTTGGTTCAGTTGGGTGGAGCAGTATTATTTTGAATTGGCTTTTTAAAACCATTTTCTGTTTCAGGAGGTTCCCCCCCCCCCCAACTGTGCTTGCAATTTTGAGACAATTTGCAGACATATGACTCTGAAAAGAACTACTCGCACAGTTCCAGCTCATGTTGTTATTAATGGCTGGATTCAGCAAATTACACAATCAAGTCTCGCAGGCTATCGGTAAAAATGCTAGCCACTTAGGATTATTTTGTGTATTTGGATTCGGGTAATAGTTACTTTTTACTAGATGTTTCATACAAGCTCACAAGAGAACTAACCTCTGTAACACGAGAAACAGCAGTTTTATGCTATTCTGATCTAAAATGTTGGCAAAGGTAATGCAGTTACATACACTAGGGCTTCCTGCAAGATATTGTGAATAGTGATATGTGATTATTGGCATTCTTTGAAGCAATCAGACTTAAACTTCTTCCAGCAAAGAAAACAAAAAACAAGCTTAGTGGAAATGGAACAAGAGGCTGAAATATAAAGAGGAAAAAGTCTCTAAGGAAGTACACTTTTTAAAGATCTTTCATGTTTGCATTTCTTTTTTTCCTTACTGTGAATAGAGCAGTGTGAATGCAGTAACAGCAGGGCTTGTTTGAAACTTGTCTGGGGGAGTTGTGTGTATGCAAAACATACAGAATTTACCTTCTAAAGCAGGCTTGTTTCTTCAAGGTACAGAATGCCTTATACTTTTGCTCATGTCATTCCTCACAGAAGCGCTCAGAAATCGTTAGGATCCTGGGTGGAGAGTTGCATATATAGTATCTTTCAGAAGTCAAATTCTCCCATGGTTTAGACCTGGCATATTAGTACTGCAGAGAATTAAAATAGAGATTTTGGTCCAAGGGGATGCCGTGGCAGAGATGCTAGACAGTAACTGCCACAGGTTCTGTACTATTATGATAATTAAAGGATGTTTGGACTATAACAAGCAACCAAGTTTCAGCTATTTAAGAAATTGCTGACACTCAGCTGGAAATTTTGTCTTCCCCTTTCTCCCCAGCCTTTCAGCTGATACAGGATAATTGACCATGAGGAAATTCCTAGTTTACTGCAGTATGAGACTATACCTGGTAGGTTAAGCCGCTTCCAATGAAGATGTTTTCATCTTACCTGCTTTGAATGGGGAGTAAATGCACTATTATTTTGTCTCAGCTGAGCGTGGGATTAATTTCAGATGGGGCTTCTTAAACTCTCCTGACTTGATCATTTGAATATGTCTGGTCATTCCTGTAGAAAGTTTCTTCAGACATTTTTAGTAGCAGTAGTGCATCTGTGGTAGTTTTGATCTTGCAGATTCTGGAGCACGTGTTTTTTCCTCTTTTCTCTCTCTGTTTTGTTTTATTTTCTTTCTTTTTTTCTTTATTTTTCATTCTCAGCTAACAACCATGACATTAGCTGTTAATCCAAGGGTCTTGCTAAGTCTTCCCGTCATTTTTCTGAGCAGGTTGAATAACCTGGTCCAGAGCCCCTCAAGGCCTGTGCGATGGCCCTTTCGCCGTGTGGAATGACAGCGTGATGCCATTACTCAGAGACTGGCTCAGCGTATAATCGATGTCCAAGAGTTCCCACCACAATCGCCTGTTGTGCCCGTGTCTGTAGGAAAGAGGGTTGTTGGGAACAACTTGAGAGCCATCAGAGTTGGTCAGATATATTATCACCCTGCTGGCTGTCGGTGCTTGTCGAGTCTTGAGGGAAAAGGATGGCGGGGCGTCAGAGAGCTGTCCTGGCAGGCCAGGTCTAACCGTGGAACATAAATATGCTAATGCGGCTGTAAGTCAGCGTGACAGCTGCTAATTGCGTTACAGGCTCCACAGGCTCCAAAGACTGCGCAACAAAATAGTTAATATTCCCATGTCATCAATGCGCTGGTGTTGTATCTGATTTTCCCCTAATATAAATAGTTAGAGGAAGATCAAAAACTGCCTCAGAGAACTCAACTCACTATCTGCTGCTTGTTGCTTGTTGTCATGTTCTGTATGAATTGTCTGTGCCCACCTGCCCATTTATTTATATAATTCTTGCTGCAGACGTAGAATTTTGAACCAAATCAGTGTCCTTGTTCTGCTGTGCTTTAGTTTCCCTGTCACTTAGCAGCCTTTGCACCTTGATATTTTATGTAGCTCATGATCCTCCAGTTTTCACCAAGTTTGTTGTTCCAGAAATACTACACTTGGACCATCACACCTCGAATGCGTATACTTTGTGTTTTATATTCATACTGTGTTACATTTTCTAATGCTTATATAGGGAAATATTTGACTTTTGTCTCTTTAGGTTTCTGTCTTCACTTTATTGTATCCTATTTAGAAAGCTTTTGCACACAGTTTGTTATAGATGCTGTGAGACAGATTCCTCATTGCGTTACTTCAGTCCTGCATGGGTTTAATAGTTAGGTATTTAATTGAATTAGCATCAGCAGAGAAGTGAGCTATTAGACTCAGGATTTGCTCTCATTTTAGGATATGCACATATCTGTACGTGAGAGTTTTTGTGTTCATCTTCTTTATATATGTCCAGATGAAACTCATTATCAGTAATTCAAATTTAAATTCCATTTGTAGAATCACCTATTTAAGGTAGTGGCAAGTTTGTTTGTTCTGTCAAATATGCAGTTTAGCCCTCTGTAGCTATTATGTTATTATGAGACCTACCTCTCATCAAGTTTTCAATGTCACTAGTTTGGGGTCCAGTCCCCCCAAACTGCCATTCAGAGGGACCTAAACAGGCTGGAGGAATGGGCCAACAGGAACCTTATGAAATTCAATAAGGACCAGTGCACAGCCCTGCACTTGGGAAGGATGAACCCCTTGCAGCAATACAAGCTGGGAACTGGCTGGCTGGGGAGCAGCTCTGCTGAAAAGGGCCTGGGGGTCCTGGCTGGCAGCAAGCCGAGCGTGAGCCAGCAGCATGCCCTGGCAGCAGTGAAGGCCAAGAGCAAATGGGCAACAGGAGCAAATGTAGCAACAGGAGCACAGCCAGTACCTCGAGGGAAGTGATTATCCGCCTCTTACTCAGCACTTCTGAGACTACATCTAGAGCACTGCACCCAGTTTTGCCCCCCAGCCCTAGTGCAAGAAAGACACTGATAAACTGGAGTCAGCTCAGCAGAGGGCTACTGAGATGGTTGGGGTCTGGAGCCCTTTGCAGAGAGGCTGAGGGGCCTTGTTCAATGGGCTTGGGCTTGTTCAACCTGAAGAAAGGACGGCCTGGGGGGCCTAACAGCAGCCCTGCAATGCCTCCAAGGAGATCGTCAAGAAGACCAAGTCAGTCTCTTTACAGTGGCGCATGGTGGGAGGACGAGAGACAGTGGGCATAAATGGAAAGATGAGTGATTCTAACTGGATATAAGGACAAACTTTTTCACTGTTGGGACAGTCAAACGTAGGAACAGACTGCCCAGCAGGACTGTGCATTCCCCATCCTGAGAGGTTTTCAAGACACGAGTGGGTAAAGTCCTGAGTAACCTGGTCTGATCTCATAGCTGGCCCTGCTTTAAGCAGGAGGTTAGACCAGAGAGCTCCTAAGATCCCTTCCAGCCTGGATTTTCCTCTGATGTTGTGAAATGTAATGATCATTTTTTAACAAAACATTCTTTAATCCCCATAAATATTTCTAGAAAACCAGAAATACAAAAATGTATATACTTAGTGAGAAGATCTTCAATTCTTTCAGCAGAAATGTATCACCTTGTGAAATGTCAATAAAAGCACCACTTAAGTCCATTTAGGCTCTCAAAATAGAGCTAAGTTGCATTTCAGTGACTGATATGTGCTGAGATAAAATGAATTATTTATACATTACATTTCTGTTACATGTAGGAAAATGTTGCTTTAGAAAAAATGTTGAATTTTTTTTTAAAGGCAGTCTTGCTGAGCTGCTATTACTTTTTTATTTTAAAATGGTACTTTGAAATCTTTAAAGGACTTTAGAAGTGCAGAGACTTCTAATAAATACATCTAGTATAAATCCATCAAATACTCTAGTATTCAAATGAAAGACAGAATCATCAATAAGGTAACCCTCCTGTGGATGTCAGGCAAGAGCCCAAGTATGTCCTAAAGCAGTTAATACAGCATGTTTGTGAAAGGCGTTGAGGACGCCTTTCACAAAATGACACTGTGCCCAGAAGCATGATCAGTGACTGGGGTGAATTATTTGAGAGGGATTACACAAAGTGGAGAACTGTTGTATTTGGAGCTTCTGGTATTTATGTGGTCTTGAGTTTCCACCAAGACTCTTCCAGCTAGCTTACCATATATGACTGTAAAAAAGATGTCAAATTCTCCCATTTTAGAGGAGTAGTAATTTACTGATGCAAATGATATCAAAATAAAGCATTGTTATGTCTGGAACGGAGTGTACTAAGAATAATTCTCTTCTGTTGGTGATCCATTTCCCCTTCATTTTCCCCTTTGTATAGGACCTGACTTATATAAATATTTGGTTGAAATCACATTTCCAGGAATCATGTCGTAATAAGCTGGAAAGCAATCCGACTGCATTTTGCAAGTTAGTCATTCTGACTCATGTGGATGTTATTGTCATTACTGAATATACATGTAAATATTTCCGTTAACAGTAAGCTATTGTACCATGATACGTTCATTTAAAAAGTGCATCAAGAAGATATACTCCGTGGTAATATGGGTACCACTTGTTTCCAGCAGTAACAAGAACATAGCAGAAATTTTCGCTTCATATGCTATTTCTGTCCCTAAAATTTTAAGCCAGTCTTTCATCATCCTCCTTTTATCCTTTATTGCAACTTGTAAATCTATGATAATTTCATCTTCAGTGCTCTGTTCTGTCTTAACAGCGGATGCTTAACCTTTGTTCCAGATGACTATTCAGTGTCTAATTAGCTTGGTCTTTAAAACCAAAAAAAAGCTCTATCAAGCATGTTATAAAATCCCTCCTACTCCCTTATCATTCTTTCTCCCTGGCTTCCTCATTTTAGTGTCTGAAATTATTCGGTATTACTCCCTGTTTTGTATTACCCTTTACAGAATCCATTCTGATCCCCTGGTTACCACAGTTTTCTTCATTACTTTATTATACATCCACTTCCATGATTATGTTTTCCTGCAATTACAATATTGGGGCTTTTTTTGTTGCTGACTTTTTGCGATTGAGCACCAGACTTGTCATCTGTAAGCTTCTCTAATTACTAGCCCTTCCTGAGTGTTTCATTTGTTCCCTAATTTTGTTGACTACTTTTTTGGTAATGCTGAGAGTTCCTACTTATTCTCACTTAATTTGTTCTGAAACCTTTTCACTTTGAAATCTATGATATGTATTATGTCAAGGTTACTGCTATTCCCTGTACTTAACCCCTTGCCTTTCACATTCTGTAGTCTGAGCAGCATGTTTACCCTCTGCCATTTGTGTGACTTAGTGGGAACCAGTAGTTCTAGTGGTCTTTATCCAGCCATCATTCCTTAGTGACTATCCAGTGCATTCCCATTTTATTTTATTTTATTTTATTTTATTTTATTTTATTTTATTTTATGCTCTCAAGATGCTTTTGTGAATTAGAGGGGAGAATCCCAGAACTCTGTCCAGCAATGAGTTGTACCCTGGTTCTCTTCCTTTCTTCCAAAGCAAAAACCATAGCTTTCACTCTGTTGCAGTCTGAAATTAGGTTTCATTTTCTTGACATGCCACGTATCACAGCATAGTGCTCAAACCACTGTTTGGCTTTGTGCTGTTGCCCGGTTTATAGAGGTTTTAGAAGGGAAGCACCAGACTGAGAAGTAAGATAAACAAAAGTTCAGGCCTTGCCAAAGGCATACTGATTATTTAAAGTGGACAAGGAGAGGTCATCCAATTTCAGGTTCAAGAACTTCTTTGACTAGATTTATGCCTATCATGGAAGCCTTGTGTATATTTCAGAGGTGAACCTGTTTAAAAGTATTTTATTCTTGTGCATATGCAGGAAGGGAAAAAGGAAACTCAGAGTCCTCATCTGGCCCTGATTGGTTCTCATATACCTTGTGTTCTGTGTTCAATACATATATAAAATGCCTTTTCTGTTTGTTGGTAGCTTTTGTTTCCCTACTCCATTTTTAACTGTGTTTTTCCTAATAGATGTTTTCATCCCCTCTTTCTTAATTATAAAGTCTCTTATTAAAAAGAAATGCATCAAAGGTTGACTACAGCAATCAAGTGGATTTGAAATTAGAAAACAGTTGAATTCATCTTCCTTTACAATTAGTCTCAGCTCAACTCATGGATACAGATTAGGTCATGGTGGTGTTCCAGTCTTGATCCCTGTGCGTGCAAAGCTCTGTGCTCCAGCTGCTGTTGCAGTATCCAAAGTTGATTTGCTTCAGGAGCGTTTCTGAGGGGTTATTTCTGTTGGCTTTACACCATTTTTGTAGCCATTTTAATGAGTCTGTAGTACAGAAATGCAAAATAATGAAACTTTGCATCAAAAATAACTGTCCCACTCTTTTGATAATAATCTAAATGTGTTCTGTTCTGCTAGAGCACCTTTAGACCTATTTGAATCCTATCTAAACAGTACAGTAATAACTGACACCATATCAGAAAAGCACATCTCCAGTTGGATTTTCCTTTGATTGCTCTCACTCCTTTTGTACTATGGAATGGGATGTGTCATGCAATTGTACTTGGGGAGTTGCTCTTCCTTATAGCTAGCGTATAGTTCAGTGAAGGTCACATGTTGAGAGGTATTGAGCCACCTACATTTGGGGCTTGTGTCTACTTAGCTTCCTTCTAGGTGTTTTTTCTGCACTTATTACAGCAAACTTTTCTTAATTTTTCAGCAGTCATAATCAATTTCTTGGTCAATCCAAAACTGTTTTTTTTTAATTATTATTTATTTTAACACAAAAACATCTGTAGTCCTCTGTAGTACATTTCTTATTTGATTCATAGCTGAATGCTTGGCAAAACCAGTAATTTTAGTAGCACGAACAATGATAAAGAAACCCTCAGAAACTAGAGATGTGGTAGTTATTTTGCATGAAAGAATTAGTGAGCACAGGAGCGAAAGAGAATGCTCATCTAATATCTGCTTTGTGCTGCTGCAAGTCATCCTAGTTTGCACCGCTCCCACCTCCTGAAATATTGTTATTCTGCTGCTATCTTGTTTCCTCTGTTTTTTTTTTCCCTGTGCATAATTATCTCATCGTATCCCGGATTCCATCTCTGCTCTTTCTTGCATGCAGAACATGTTTCCCACAATCTGTTCTATTCTCCCCGAGTGTCTTTCTTAAAGGAATCAGTTTACATTGACACTGAGTAGACAGTAGAACAGTCCTGCTGGGTGCCCTCTCTATAACCTGATTTCCTCCCTATTTGTTCCATGGGAAATGGTTACCTGCAGCGTTTAAACACACTTTCAGACTGCTGATTCAAAACTAAACAACTTAAAAAGCATACAGAAATGAGATCTGCAGGATCGTTTGGAACATTAAGGCATTTGCTCAAAGCCTTTTCAGACAGCAGTAGTCTTAGTTATTCCTACAGAGTGGCAGAAAGTTTGGAACAGAGGGATTAAATTCTTGATTTACCTCGTCATGCCTTAGTGTTGCCTGTGTGCGTGTATTTAAATCAAATTAATTATACCTCTGTCTCCTGCCAGTTCTGTTTTGTCAAGCTTCAGTATATTGTGCTTGACCAGATGGTTTCAAATATTAGCTTCAAATATTTCTCGGGAGCTGGATATCTCAGTGGTTTTCACAGGAACTGTGGAGCTACTGACAGTTTTGGGTCTAGCTCAGGTAGGCAAAAGTAATTTTTATATTAAAAACCCACCCCTAACTGGCATTTAGTAGCCTGTGAGATATGATTCTGGGCTTTCTTAGACAATCCTGACAGCAAGCTATATGCACAAACCGTTGCTGTTGATACTAATCTGCATTTAGATTAACAGTCACTTCAGGAAATTTTTTGCAAACTTGGTGTGTGTTGTCCTGTGGCCTTTGAAATAACGGTTAGTTCCTCCCACTGTAGGACAGGGCTGTACTGCAGGGCTAGAAGAAATTATCTTTGTCCAATTTATAATTTAATTTTAGATTTTGGAATACCTCAGGGTGAAAGGTATCTTATAAATATGAAATGCTATGCGCTGTTTTACGTCTTAACTTACTGTAGCTGGAGTATCATGGAAACCTCCAAAAAATTAGTAGAATTTGGTTAGCCAGCTGTAAAAGGTTTAGAAAGATGTCATTCGTATCTGGATAAATAGATACATGTGCTAACTCCGAGAAGCAGTCAGCCCTTCTCTGGATTTGTATTAGTTAATGAACTAGTATATTTGCTTGATCAGTGACATCAGGACTGCGTTCCTTGTGCAGGATGTAAATGCATATCAGGAATGACTCCTGTCAAGAATCTTGTTTCGAATGAGGTTTACATGCGTTACTGAGACACAGTGAAATGGTATTTGCAGCTCTGCTACATCCTGTTTAAATCCCCTCGAGTACAGCACAGGTCAGAGTGGACCCCAAAGCAAACTGTCCAAGAGGGGAGGTGCAGCTGTAGCTTGCTCTGACGCTGGAGTGCAGATATTTGCCTGGATGAGTGCTTGACCTGTTTGGATGGTTGAGGAGTAACCTGTGCTTTATCCAGCGGGGTGTTACTCCTTTCTTTCAAGAGAGCTATTTGTCAAAACAGATGGTCTCTTTAATCCACCTGGTTTTCAGCATCCTGACATTTTAGTACCTTCCACTAATTCTCCATGCTTATTCTTTTTGCTCGTTCGGTCCTGATCCTTACCCATCTGCCATCCAGCAGCTGCTGGACAGTTCTTCCCACAGCATTTAGCTGCTGTACCATTTGCATATGTGGCCCACTAAGATTTCTGTGTTTTTTTGAAGCAGTTCATCAAGTCAACATGGAACGTATTGGAACCAGAATAAAAGAGCCTGTCTACTTCTTGCTTTGCAGCAAATGCCTCCCAGCAGGTCTTATTAGCTTGAAGTCAGTCGCTGCTCAGAAGAAGTGAGCTCTCATCTCTGCAAAGGTCTGTGCAGCCATATCTTCAGTCTGGGTGTGGGGGGGGTATTTAGCCGTAAAGATGCGAAGCTCTGTGGTATCATTTGGCACAGCTCTTCTTCCCTGTGAAGGTTTCCAACCCTAATTATGCATACTTGTGTTTGAGACCACACAGCAATATGAAAAAATGAGGGAAGAAAACAAAGATCACAGGAAGACAGTACCCCTGCTTCTCTTTCTCTTTCTACTTGAATCTATTAAATTTTCAGAATTTTCAGAGACTTTACCATATTTTGTTGCTCTGATGCTATCTTGAATTTTAGCCCTTGCTCTGCTTTTACTGTCTTTCAAAGAACTGAGTTCCTGGAAGGAATTTTTTGTAGTGTTGAAAGCACCCACAGAGGGAATGGCTTTGTGCATCTGTTCTCTACCTTACATACACTGAAAGGCAGACAATCCTTCACTTACAAAAGCTACTCTTTCAGGTAAACTTCACAGTAAACAGTGCATTTTGTATAGTGAATACTAGTGTAAATACCTGTCGAGAGTATTCTGTGCAGGCTTTACATCTAAGACATCTGTTGAACATTTTTATCCGGTGCCCTTGTCTTGGATCTAGGAGGAATGAACTTACTGCTGATGTATATTCAATATATACTTCATAACACTGAGAAAATTCATTTAGGACTTTTCTGATACATGTACACTCACAGGAAAAATATGTTGTTATTATGTTGCAATGTATGGCAGAAATAACTGCATTATCAAGCTATCATCGCTTGCCTGTTACGAAAGGATTTTGAAGGTTTGGGGATAAATTCTGAATATGAAGAAGCAGCTGAAGATGAATATTGGAACAAAATAAAAGTAAAGAAGAAAAGAATTTCTTCAGTTTCTTCCATTTGTTTAGTTATTAAAAATAGGGTTCTCCAATTGCAAATTACTGGAATAACCATATAGAGAATATCACAAAAAGATTTATGAAAGAGATTCTGTTTGGGTTAAATTGTGTACCTAAACTAGTTTGTGTATCTGAACATTCACAGAGTCCCCTCTGAGTCTGTTATACGTGCCTTGGATTTGATATAATAGGCCTAGCATACGTTGTTTACAGGATTGGGCCATTTGTGGCCTATTACATTGATTCAGATGGATCCTTCCAAGTGATACCAAAATTTGCCACTTGGATTTTATAAAGCATTCCTGGTAGGATAATAAACCTCTTTGATAGATAAATAAATATGTATGTACTATAATGAGGGGTAAGGAAGATATTTAGGAAGTGGTGGTTGCAGTCAGAGACTGCCTGCCAAAAGAGATGAGGACAAAGTAACTTCATTGGTAAAAAGGAGGATGTTCCAGAATTCTACGCAGTGCTTTATTGCCTGTGACTTTTATATGGGTATTCGAATGGATTCAGTTCCACTTGGGAAGTTCTTTTTAAAGTCAAGCTGTATTTTTGCCTTGGGAAACTCAAACTGGCAGAACATTTTGCAGAGCAGAGAGATATAAAGTGTAATAACTAATCAGTTATTTATTCGATTTTAAAAAATCCTTATTGTTATCATTATTTCTATTTTCCTTGGACCTTTGAAGACAAATAGTTTCTATATTGCTTTACTTTGTTCTATTTTGATACAGAGTAATTCACTCCTGAGATGCTGATACTCATTTATTTTACCTAGAAGAGTGATAAGGCGTTGTACCACAAAACAGACTAGACATAAACAGGATTTAAAACAAACCTTATAAATAAAAAAGTGTTTGAGTCAGACCTAGAAGAAATGGAAAGGAGTCCTTTATATCTGCAATATAAAAGGGAAAAATTTCCCAGATATTCCTGAACTGGAAAATTACCATCCTTTGGAAGTCATTCAGCACTCAGTTGACTCTGGCCCTCACTCACCCTAACTCTATTACACCATTTTAGATCCACATCCTACAGGATGCATGAGCTAGTGCAAGCTTTGCATGTACCAGTCTCAGCAGTTTCCCTTTGAGCATGCAAGAAGTACACAGGATGTGGAGATGAAATGCCAGGACTAAACTTTGAAAGTAATAAATGTGAATAAATAAAAATAAAGCCTAGCATCAAACATAAATAAAATAATAGACAAAAATAAGTAAAAATAGGCTTCAAAAATGTGTCAGATAATACTCTAGTGTTACACAGTTATCTAGGGATCTAACACATTTTGACAGAGTGTATCAGTCTATGTATACAAACATTCTATTAAAACAAAATATATCAGTTTTTAAAACATACTATGCATTCTGTTCCCTGAAGAACCATTTGAGAAAGATGTTCACTGAATTTCTGTGCAAGTTGATGAATGATTGGAGCTAACAAAGCAGAAAGATAATTTTCAACAGGTTAGGCTTAGTTTGATCAACACTGCACTTCAGCACACTGCTTCTGTAACAATGCATCTATCTTCATATGTCAAACACATGCATTTTTGTGTATTATAAAGGAAAGTGCCGTATGGTGGGTTTAATGAAGTGTTGTATTACTATTTTTATATGGTTGTTTTTTTCCTCTGTGAAAATCACAGAGAAGAAACTTAGGAACTTGCCCGTTGTGCAGACTGATTTTAGGCATTACAAACAGACCCCAAGACATACCTTAATGAAGGGAAAAGGTGTCAGTTATCAAGCAGGGGAATATCCTGCCTTGTCAGGCATTGACAAGGCAAATTGCTGTTTCAGCATGTTTATCTCAACAGGTTGGCACTGTATAATACATATACCTTTGTCCCTAGTTTGAATAAGGCTTTAAAAGACAATATGGGAGCTTAAATGCTATTCATTGCCAGGTGCTGCTTGTTGCTGTTTGAGTTCTCCATGAATATATGCACACTGGTTCTTATGCCTTGCCGAGTCTGAGCTTGAGCTCTCATTGAAAGACTCTTCAAAACACTAAAACTCCTCCTAATGCTTTCTCTAGTTTTCCTTCCAAAAGTGCCTGTGGGAGCAGAACAGCACTGGGGAGCAGGGCCGCCCTATGGAGCTGGATGTCAGACTGGGCAGTAGTGTCACGTGTAAGAGCCAATAACTAGCACTTGTGAAGTACTAAGGAACAGGACCTTAAATAGCCTTTCAGTTTTAACTGATCAAATACGCAGTCCTCTGCCATTTCAGTACCAAAGCAATCATAACAGTGGTTGGAAATAGTCTGACTTGATATTGAAAAGAAGGGGACTACATGCCTGCAAAATAACCAGTTCTCAGATGAGCAATAGTAACTGAGTGAGTTAAAGAAACATCTTGAGCCCATTCAGACCTTCTGTTGCTGCAGTGTACTGTGCTGTGCAGTGGAAACAAGCTTTTAGAAGGGAATTACCGTTAGATCGGTAATTCTAGTGATGAATCTGTTCAAGAGTCTTTATGCTGCTGCAAAACATCAGCAATTGATTGCAAGTGGACTAAGCTGAGACTATTTCTCATAAATACTAAGATACTGTCTTACCTGAAGTTCAAGGAACTAGGTAGTGCAGGACTGCTTGTATCAGTGTGGTTCTGATCGCCCTTTTCCCTAAATAAATTAGCCCATTTATAGACATAAAAAACCATAAAGTTTTGTGAAGAGATGCACAGATATGCATCCAAAAGCTTGGATGCATGTTTGACCTTTAGAACTTCCTCCTCCATTTATTTTGTGATCTGGGTGATTATCTCCTAAGACCTTGTTTAATATAATACTATGGTCTGTAGCAGCTGCTCTAGATGCATTTCCCCAGTGTTAATTTTATTGTCTAAAATAAGCTCTGGCAATGTGGTGACTAGTTAATTGAACTATATAACCCTTTCTGGAATTTGTGACTCCAAGCCACTGAGCAATATAATTCATCTCAGACTTTTTATTAAAGTCCTCAGTGAAACTGTATGGCTCTAGTGGTGTATTAGAATGCAGAGTGTACTGTGTGTAACCAAGAAAGCCACCTCTCCAGTGGGCCTTTAATAAAACAAATGTTTTCTGATGGTGCAGTACTTATTTTTAGCTTATTCTTGTTTCAGTTCAGAAATATTGCATCTAGAACAATTCAGAGAGCTATAAAATGTAGTCAGGCAGAGGAGAAGGATGAGTAGAAGGGAAAAGGTCATGAAGAAATTTAAATGTTAAAGTAAAAATTTTGAAATCAGCATGATTGTTGCATAGCATGACATTGTGATCAGTAGAGTACAGTGGTAATACTGAATATAGAAAAAAATAAACTACCTAACAGCATGCTCCTGAACCATTTGTTATTTCCTAATTAAAGCTTGTGAAAGGCCAGTTTATAGACAATTATAATAAGCTCAGTGTGGGAGATGTCAGAGTGTAAATCAGACTCTGCAGCAGTGGAGCTTTAAACATCTCTAATGACAAGTGGTGGTAGGTAGATGATATAAAAAGACTGTTTTGACAACATGATTGATTGAGATCTTGAAATACATAAGCAAACAAAAAATGTGAATTCAGCAGGAAACCAAAATTGCATACTGTACAGCATATAAAGTATAAAGAAAGGGAGGGGAGGCTTGTGGCAAAAGGTTTAAAGCCTTATTGAAAGACAAAAAGTCTTATTTAAGCAAACAAGTGATTACTACTCAAGTCAGGATTGTCTTAAAAATATAAAAGCAGCTCTATTAAGTGGTACACTTTGTATTTTGAGGTATTGTAACATCTCTCTCCTGCTCAGTTTAAGGGTACTCACTTCTGGTGTGGAGCTTGTTGGCTGTTCTGCAGCACATGCTTTACTACGTCTGCTTTAACACACATTAGATTTCCTCAAATGTCTGTTTTCTCCATGTGCCTCTCCTTTCCCTGGTGCCAAGCCTAATCTCTCTCTCATGCCAGGGCATGTGCGAACCTGAGGCGGTCATGGCATGTCTCTTTTGGAAGAGCGGAGCCTAGGGAGACCATGGCAGTGTTACCAATATTACTTATTCACACCTAACTCTTCATAACACAAATGCATACAGGTAGGACTTTCAGATTCATTCATTTTTGGCCAAGCTGTGTTTTCCAGTTGATTAAAATGGTAGCACAAATAGGTCAATGTTAAGTGCTTTTTCCTATACTCCATTCTGTGGAGACATGTCCAAGTAATCCTGGGGCAGGCAGTTCAGTTCAGCTTGTAGATCCAAAGAGTCACAAGGGACGGGGTGAAAGCAGGACACCTCAGATTGCTTCTGGTTTCATTTGACCTTTGGAAGATTTGAGAAGCGGGCACAGCCGGAGTGACTGGGTGCTCTACACCCCTATCTCCCTTGGAAGTTTAGCAAAATACCTGTCTAAGCAGCAGGAGAGCCTCAGTCGGCCGGTGGGGTGATTCTGTCTGGGTCGCTGCATTCCCTTGTGCTGTTTGCAGCTTTAGTATCTGTTTTCCCTTTATCCTGCAAATAACCTTAACAGAGCCTGACCTTCCTGCCTTTGCTAGCCAAGTCACTGGAATAACTTGGGAATGTAGGTCTCCCATGGAAATCATAGGATGAAACTGGAAACATGCTTCTCACTACACCTGCACAGGGCCTGACAGGTAGGGTGCTAACACAGTACCATTTCCGTAAGGCTGAAAAATTGATATGTGGCTGTTGGATGTAAGAGAGTTTTATCACCCGTCTGCTATGTCAGTCACAAACTGCCACTAGAGTTCTTGTCAGGTGTTTTGTCTGACACTGTGTTTTGTATTCTGTACTTCACCAAAACCCTCCCCATCTCTTCTACACGCTTCTGCTAACCTAGAACAAAATTTCAAAGATCAAGGTGGAATTTATACCATCCCACCTGCTGTGGAGCACTGTCTAGCTTGATATGTATGTGGTAGGTAGATGGGGTGAGTTGTTTTTGCCTTTCACAGATGCATGGGCACATAAAAATTAATAAGCAGGTACTACCTGTTGCGACTAGCCATGTGGTGGCTCCTGCAACCTGGTAGTCCAAGGCACCTTAACGCACCGAGTAAGAACACAAGGAAAGAACATAGGAAATGATTTTTTTCCTTTGTAGCTATTTTTCTGTTCTGTGTTTGCCTAGTATACACCCATACATCAAAGTGGCACAACTGTAGCACTGGAATCGTACGCTGTACATTTTAGAGCTCTGCACAGTTTCCACGGAGGTGAGCAGGGATAGCGCAAACACGCCGGGCTGCTGAGCAGCGGGGGGTGAGGTGCACAAGGAGAGAACAGGATGGAGAGCACCTGAATCTGATACCAGCCAGTGAAGTTCCACTCCCGGTAGCTAAATGAACTTGCTTGCTTTCTATTTCTAACTATTAACACCATTTTCTGTTCATTCTTTGCAAATCCCTCCACACCCCTGTCCCCAACGTTTCAGTAACTCTGGCAAAGGCAGGCTGGTCAAATGATTGGCAGAAGATGTGGAGACTGAGGAGTACAAAAAGGGGCACTGAACTGTCTGGTTGCTTTGGAAGGGACTGTCTTAGTTCTAGATTAAAACCCATCAAATACTTCCCACTGTTTTACACACTGGCTGACACAGCTTTCTACATGCCTTTGGCTATCTTTGTTTTGGATCTGTAGTTGAATCTGTTAAGCTACTGAGCTTAGTAAAAAGAGGGAACTAAGTTGCTGAAGAGCTGATAACTCCATTTAAACTCCTGTGAGATAATGGCTATGGGGTGGCTTGAAGCACCAAGAAGGTCCTTCAGATACAGATAATGGTAGGAAAACAGGATTTTTATTAAATACAGTGACTGACTTTTCAAGAGAGAGGTCTTTTTCATGCTGTGTCATTGCTATTATTAAGGGTTTGACTATGCTGCACAGTATATGGCTATAATCTCTTGGTGGAGAAACAGTCTCCCTTTCTGCTTGTGATATCATGGTGTTCATGCAAGATTTTTCCTTTCTACCTCCTGTTCTTTTGCCATAGCTTGCCAGTGTTCATAAATATGTGTTATCAGCTGAACCCCTCCAAATTTGCCTGGCAGAATGTATCTTTCTTTTCCAAAGGTCTCTATTTAATATGAACTGCGCTCCAATCATTTCTAGCACCTGTTCACTGGTTACATGGTGCATCAACAGCAATTTTAGAATTCTTCAGCAGCGTGACAGCTTGAAATTGGCATTTCTTTATGAACACTAGGTGCACTGAAATCATGTTAGTGCACTTGTCATTTTTCTTTGTACTCAAACATTAGATATATTTTTGTGAATTGAGATGGGTGGTGAGCAGTTTTTCACAAAGCACCACGCTCCGTTTCCAGGAAATGAGAAGAGGTCCTTTGCACAGGGCATATGTCAAGGGGTATCCATAGCAAGGAGAATGCTTTTTGAAGTGGTAGATATGGACACTTCATCTTAGCACACAGATGATGCTGCAACATGAAGGACTTTTTAAAGCACTTAACTTCATTATAAAAAGTGGAATAACATTATCTTTACTAGTAGGGATTGAAAGCAAAAAATGATTCTGGTTTAATATATGTAGCACTAAGAGATTTTCACTCAAAAGTAAAATGAAGGTATAAATATGTGGTGTGCACTACTCAGTAGAGGCAGCATTCAAATGATTTAATTATTTTGACATGCCACATTGTAAGTATTTTAATACAATTAGATGAATAAAGTGTGTATGTTGTTGTGTGTGTGATTCCAGGGATGATTATGAACCAACATCTTCATGGTCTAGACAGCTCAAAGCTTCATGAAATGAATTTATACCTAAATGTTCACTGGCACATTCTAGATAATTTTGGAAGGCTTTTTGTTTGTTTTTAACTGTTTGTATTTTAGTGGTTTAACGAAAGAGTCCCTAACAGAGCCTATGAGCTCATTGTGTTACTCTGCAAGCACTGGAGCAATATCCCTGCTGAGTGCCCCAGGGATTTGCTCCCTGTGTATGAGGCGAGATAACTGGTGTATTCGCAGAGATGGAGCAGACAAGAAAACGGGAATGGTTGGGAGGATAGGCATTAGGTTCAGCCACCCAGTTATCAGAACAGTGCTCATTTTTCAATATGTATTTTACAAAGGGGTGTTTTAAGGACTAACTAAATGGCAAAAATTTCAGGACTTTGGTTTGTTCAAGAAGGGTGATGCTCCCTGTTTGCAGCAGAACCCATTGCAGCTGCAGAGCTCTGCGCTGGAATGAAACTGAAGATACTGAGGAGTTGGTACTGCACTGCATTCACGGATGTGAAGGAATGAAGGGCTTTGATGGTGAGGCAAGCCACAGTCTTAGTATTTGCCTTGTGTTTGCTGTCAGCAGCAGACTAGAAGTGGGATGACCTCCTTTCTTGTTTATAGGGTTAAATATTTGGATATCCATATAGTAACTGTGGCAAATCTGGACTACTTCTAGACTTTCTAGTTTCACTTCTCCTAACTAGAGGATAATAAATTCTAACATGATACTTTCAACTCTTCCCTGATTTTTAGAAGTAATGACTAAAAATAAAAATCATAAATATTCTTCATAATACTGATATCAAATAATTTCTTGCTTCCATTCTATAGAAGACATGATAAAGAATCAGAGAAAGAATTGTGGGGAAAAAAGTGCTTTTGAAGATTGGCTAAGCAATGAAAGATTAATCAGTGTGGTTATAATGAGATTAGGATGCGTTATACAATTTGAGGGGGGTTTTTTTGAAAAGTTTTTAGACTTTTGTTCTATATTTGTACTTAGACTAATACAACAGTGCTCTGGTCCATAACTGAAATACTTAAGTCCTATGGTAATACAAATACTGCACACTATTAATTTAGATTGACTTTTTATTGTACAGGTTATTACACAATCAGTAGTTATTTTATGGTACAAATTAATAGATATGTCTCTTTTTTAGGGTTTTCTCTAACACAGTCATGTAGCATCCAAAAATAAGAAATCAGTGCTTCATTTGTTTCGTAAGCATACAGTTCAGGTCTTAGTTAATAGGCCATTCTGCTAGAGCAGTGATAATGGGAAAACAATTTCTAATGTTTACTGTTTATTTACGCTGCCTCTAGCTCTTGCCTGACTTCTGTGACATGCATGACGTAGCCAGTACTCATATGCGGTTAAATCCTAAATAACCATCTCTTTTCCTGATCCGGTTTCTTGAACTATCCCTTTGAAAATGTTTGGTATTTTGCCACTATGTGAATGTTGGCATCCTTATGGCCGATCTTATCACCTACTTCCTCTACCTTTGTCTCTACAGTGGTGGTACAGTCCTTCCTTGCTGTCTGTCTTGCAAATATTATGTTAATGTTGACATTTGCAATGGCTTGTTTTTCTTTTCTCCATTCCATTCCTGTCTCACACTGGGATCTCTGTGTTGACTTAGTTACACTCCTGCAATGTAAGCCTCCTTTGCCACCCCTCCGGATGTCCAGAAATCATCTTGTTTTCATTGCTGTGGCTCTTTCTTGCTCTTTTCTCTCTGCTTCCATGAAGTCCTCAATACTGTTCATCAGTGAAAACTGGCTCTTGTTCTTAGGTGCTTTTCTCGTCCTGTGGTATTTGAGCTGTTCAGCTCCTTTCCTATTATGACTTTTATTTCTTTGTCTTGATCAGTCCCTGAGGTTAATTAGCTAATATCTGGAATGATCCTTCTTTTTTGTCTACTGAATAACTTCTGTGCTTTTCATTAAATTCTTCCATAAATTCTGCCTAGAAAATCCTGAGTCCATTGAAGTCAATAAGGAAACTCAAGTGACTTTAGGATTTTACAGCAAGTCTCCAAACAGTCTCTCTTGCCTTTCCCTTAACAGTAGCCTAGATACTGTCACTTAAGCTACTGTCTGTTATCTAATTGCACATTTTTTCTGTATGTGCAGTAGTTCATAAGGACTTTGAGGAAGAGTTTCTGTTTCAGTCTGTGTATGTAGAGTAAACATGCAGTGCCAAAGAAATTGTATTTCATCATGGAAATAATCTTTAAATGCTAAGGAAAAAGTTATTTAATTATGTTATTTTAACATTTAAATGGACACAAACTGGAGAGAATGAAGAACAAAAGGAAAATATACATGATTTAACATTAATATTTTACTGTAAAAGAATTAAATAAATATCCTAAGGAAATAATGAAAACAAGTTACTTTTTCCAGATGATAGTTAAAGTTTGATGAAATAATAATAAAAATTTAATTCTGCAGTTGAATGAAAACAATCCACACGTTGTTAAAAATGCCTAAATTTGAATTCAATTTGGTTGGTTTTCTGTCTCAGCCAACTCTTGTTTGTAGGGGTCAATTGGCTACAAATAAAGACTAAGACATCCCTGTTTTGTGTGATTATCTGTAACTTCTATCACAAAAATTTTAGATTCTACTTCTGTCCAAGATCAGTGAGGACAATGGAGAAGTAAATGGCGAGACAGAGTAAATTCACGAGTGAGGAGCATTTGTTTGTCTATATGGAATACATATATTTTATTTAAATATTTAGAGATGAAATACTGATTCTTTTGGAGAGCTAAACTGGTGCATTTAGGACCATCTTGAGCATGGAGCAGAAACCTTCTGGATCTTAGAGTATTGTTTTATATTTTTATCTTATTTGTATTTTTCCATCTGCTGGTGCAGCTGACAGTGGAGCTGAATGACATTCTTGCACTTTGTGTTCTGCATCTGCTCCATAACTCTGTTTATCTCTAAACCTTTTTGTTCTACGCCATTCTTCACTGTCTGTTCTGCACACTCTTGATCTTTCCTCTGTTTATCATTCCTTGCACTCTAGTGTATATTATCATGTAGAGTATTCTTCCCAAGTTCATTCTTCACATGTGCTGAGATTTTTACAACTGTCTTTTTGCAGTCTTATGGAACAGACTCACTTTATGCCCTGGACCTTTTATTAAAACTTATCTTTTTTTTTTCTGTTTTCTTGAAACCATCATTATTCCTTCTAAAAAGCTCATTTCTGCAGCGAGTGCCATTTGTTTTCATCTAGCACCCAGGTCATTCTCTCTCTGTCCACCATCATCATCATCTGTCTCTGTCAGTAGTTATGGTAAATTCATGATAAATGTTCCTTTTGATAAATTTCTCATCTGCCTACCCTTTTGTTTTGCATAAACTGCTGATTTCCCATGCATATCATTTCATTTTATGTGACATTGCTACAAGATCTACCGATTTCTGTAATGTTCCTGCAAATCTCTGATATTCTGAGTTCATGCCATAATTCCTGGTGCTGCAGATTGATGTTTGTTGCAGTGCCAGCCACATGCTTGCTTTCCCACTCCTTCTTCCTAAGTGGTAAATGCAGGCTTTGTATAGCCCGTCTCAGGCTGTGTTCCTTTCAGTTTCTGGGATCAGATTCTCACCTAAAAATAATTCCTTGTCTTTGCGAGTGTCCCATGTATTTGATTGGAGCTATTCAAGAGGTTGTTCTAGTGGTGTTAGGAATAGTGTTTTTGTTCGGTGGTAGTTCAAATGTAGGAGAGTTCATGCACTTGAAGGGCAAACTTGATCTGTCGCTAAGATTCACACCAGATTGGTAAGCCAATGCAGGCAGGATCACAGGACACAACCTTGCATGGCCAACCGAGCTCCTCGGAGTTACTTGTGACAGTTGCAAGCTGCAGGATCAACAACTACTAAAATACCTCATGCAGGTCTGTGCCTTGAGTGGTACCACATGCT
The DNA here is from genome assembly GCF_036417845.1 of Apteryx mantelli. Taxonomy (NCBI): domain Eukaryota; kingdom Metazoa; phylum Chordata; class Aves; order Apterygiformes; family Apterygidae; genus Apteryx; species Apteryx mantelli. The sequence goes on along the minus strand of NC_089990.1, from coordinate 8,102,578 downwards.
CCTCCTGAAGTTAAGGGTAGCTTTGAGCTATTCCTTTGCCGCACATGCTGTGCTTCAGAGCTGTGGTGTCTCTGAAAGCCAGCGGTGGCCTTTGTGCCTTGCAGCCGGTGGGAACACCCAAAGGCCTCAGAGTACAGTTTGCGGGACTGGGACTTTGGAGGACAGCACTGAAGATTTAGGGGCATTTGAGCAGCTGGGCAGGAGCTGAGGCTTCGAGGCTATGGAGAGAAAAGCAGTTCCTAAGCATTCACTGCAAAGACAGTCGGAGCATGCAATCACTTTGTACTCATTTATGCATGGTGTATCTCTGTACATCTCTGTAAAGAAATCTTCTAAGAAAATAATGCATGTGGCAAAAAGCCAGCCAGGGGAGCAGCCAGAGGAAAAGTAACTGAAGCGCTTTGATTCCCTGGCATGAATATTCTAAGCAGACAGATACATGTTAACTTTACCTGCCACCTTTAGCACACGCATTTTGTTTAAACTTGGTACTGTGCAGAAAACATTAGATGCTTTTGACATTCCTGCTGCCCACATTACTTTTAACAGCTCAGCTGTGGAAGCTTTTTCATAGCCTTGGGGTGTTGTACTTCAGTGTGTCCCTTCTCAAGTTTTTCTTCTTTTAAACAGGTTTAATGAAACATGTATTTAATTAGCAACACACTAATGAATAAATACAAACAGATATGCCCCTGTACACAACCCTATTGAAGATGATATGCGTGGATATTAAAAATTAAAGCTAACTTTACAAAAGGCAAATGTGTTGAATAAATAATGGCTGCTACTATTTACGACGTACACAAAGCAAAAAGGGAACCTCCCTTTTCAAAGATAAAGAAATAGAGGAAAGAACAGAAAAGTTGGAAGTATCGGAAATGGTCTAGTTCTTTTTATTACACTTGTGAATTTGTCAAGCAACATACAATACAGTGGATCACAGTTTGGGTGCCGGATGGCAGAGAATGCAAAGCTGCTTCCAGTGCCTGGGACTGCATTTTCAGCCACGGGTTTTGGCTTTGAGAGTGCTGCTGGCTTAACTCTTGCAGACATTTCTGTTCTTACTATGTGTCTGCAGTCATTTAAGAATCTTTGACACTTTTTGGCAAAAAAGAAAGTACAGGCCCGAGTTATTTTTTGTATCATGTTAATTGCCTTGGTCCTGTAGTTTCAGCTATTTTCAGCACTTTCAATTCCTGCCCTAAACGGAGTGTGGTGACACTGTGCGCTGAGGGATGTTTGATATTGTGTGGTTTTTAGATACAGCTTAATTTCAGTGGTGGATCAACTGATTTCTTCACTGGGCCAAATTCTGATGCTTTTATCAGATAAAACCCCTCCTATAATCTCAATACAGATAAAATAATTACCATTCTGCAGTATTTAGGCTATAGTTTCTAAAGTATTGTAGAGCACTCCAGAGGGAAACAAGCAATAGAAGTATCAACTGTTTGTTAGGGTTTATAGGAGTAATATCTTATCACATTTATTTGATGCTGAGGTCGGGATTAATGATAAATGCATAATGCAAGGCCTTGCATAATGCACCCTTAAGTATTTAAAGATGTTCCTATGGGATCCTGACCATCCATTTCTAAGTTCATATTCAAACTGTGTATTTGGTATCACCTTTTTTATCTTGAATTTTTAAAAACCTTCCCTTTCAGTATAATTGTGATCTGTATTCTGCCAGATAAATGAAAATCTGTGTTTATAGTAGTTACTCATAACTCATACACGCAAGCATATACCCTTTCAGCATATATTCACTCTTTATTCCAGCCGCCCCCTTTCATCCATCTCAATGTAAGTTTGATAAACCTTTCATGACAAGGATATGGATCAACAAGAACTAACGAAGGTTGCTCATACAGTAATATTGGAAGGCAATCGAAGTGCCTAACTCGCACTATGGGCAGAGCCGTTTACTGCCGTCGCACCACACATACGTAATGAGCTCCAAACTCAGCTCACTTATGTATAGCGCAGGGCGTTTTGTGTGGTGTCGCCGCGCCGGGGCAGCCAGGCACAGCTCCACCGGCGGGCTGCCAAGCCGCGGGGCTCGGGAGCCGGCTCCATGCCGGCCGGGCTTCATCCGCTGCTAGCCGCCCGGGCAGGCGGTGGGGAGGCAGCCGGGGCCGTCGCTGCGGGTAGCACGGCATGGCTCCGGGCTGCGCTCCCCGCTCCTGGCCCGGCAGGAGCCGGGTCTGTCTAGGTCCCAGGCTTTGCCGGCTGCTGCTGTTGTCTGCGGGTGTGATGAGTTTGTTTTCTGGAAGCGGGAAGTTGCTGTGCTCCAGGGGAATGAGTAAGGATAGGCATCAGAGGAGGGGTGCTCTCCTTAGCGCAAGGCCGAAGGGAAGGATGTGCCATGGGCAGCAACACGCAGCATGGCTTGCGTCGCTGAAGAGTCCTGAGCTGGCTCTGCCCCAAGTCTAGGCTGCAGGCTGGTGATCAAGAGCGGGGGCTGTTGACCCTTCCATATGAGGCTTGCTCTCCTTTTTGTTTTTTATAGGAAATTTCCTTGAAAGATTGTTAGAAAGTCTTGTAATAGATGTCTGAAGCGTTGTGCTCTTACTGATTGCCTTCAGGAACAGCAGGGTTAGACCACAGCTGAAGACCTGAAAATCCCACCTGTGCACTTCCTTAATGCAACATGCTATTGCTATAATGTTATCCAGCGCTCATGGGAGGAGAGATGGTTCTCAGGACCGCAACAGGGAGAGAAGTCATCCCCAAGACTGTGTCTTGATTAAGCTGTGGTCCGCATTATTAAAAGTTCTTGAGATTGCCTGTCCTCTTAATGGACTGAAAAGTAATTCCACCTTTAAAATGGCACTGAGAAATGATTCAAAGTGTGTCTGCCCACAGGATGGAAATTCTTATTCTGTGTATTTACCAAAGTGGTCAAACTGCCATGTGAAAAAAAAAAAGGAATATTTCTTTATTTCTTAAATGTGGCATAGTCAAAGAGTATTCATATAAAAATATATAGGCTGAAAAGAGATATGACAGCAATATTATTCTAAAAGCTCCTTTAAGAATACTGGATGGATCCACTGATTCAAATGTGAACAACGTTTTCACATTGGTGGTCCATTAGCCCATCTTTTTCAATGAACCTGGAGATAAGACATAGCAATGCAGTCTGGACATGATTTCCCCTCATCTTCCGTTACTAAGCAACTTCAGTGAAATGGAGAGATGAACTCACTGGTATCGATGTGGTGGGTAGAAACACTCTGAGGCTGCAAACCAGCCTGTTGCCTGTGGAAGAGAGAAAAATGACCATTTGGAATAATAATAAAATCCCCAATCAAACCAAGCTGACTGTGATGCGCATTTCTTTGCTGTTTCCCTTAGTTCTTATTTAAAAAAAATACAAAAAACCCAAGGAGAATTACTGGCTAACAGTACTCCAGTTTCCCAGCCACCTCAGACAGAGGGCGGATGAAAAATTGCCACATAATGTGTGCTCCGAAAAATGTACGGTGTAGCAGCACGTCACCTCTCTCCTCCTGCAGCGGTTATGCTGCCAGTGCACAGAGATGTTCGCTCCAAATTGTGCAGGCTATTCAGCTTATCTGGTGATCAGAAAAGGACTTTAGCAGCAGCAAATCACAATTCCAAAAGACCATGATGTGTGTAGAAAGTAATGACTATTGCTATCACCGGAGAAGAACAGGAAGGGAAGAGTAAAATGGCTCGGTGTAGGACTGGAAACTTTTAAGATGTGGTAGTATACAGCTCACAAGTCAGCCTGAAAGCCTGGCTAAGAGAATTGGGAGGTAAATACAAGCATTCCCTACAGTGCTTTATAGTTTCACTTTAGAAGGACTGGGGAGAAACAGAAAGATACTAAATGAATTGAGAACTTTAATCAAAAGGACTAAAAAAGAGATAAGCTGACTAGAGGAAAAAAATGCAGGTTAGCAAACAAAGAACAAAGAGAGTGTTTGAATACAATTACCAAGAAATAAGGCATAGAAATAGGGCACTGATGCAGACAGAAAACAGGGAGGGAAGGTTGAGCAACAAGACAGGATTTTTTGAAGATCCATATGGAGTTGTACAGAAGGTATCGGAGGGAAAAAGGATGCAGAAGATCAGCTGTCCCTGGGAACCTAATTGAAGTGATGGATGGAAATTGGGTCAGGAAAAATAACAAACCCCTCCTTTTCTTCCTCCCAGTTTTCCTTTTCTTCCTTTAATATTTATGTGCGTTATTAAAGAAACATTTCCAGAAGGCTCTAAGAGCAGAAGCTGTAAGTATCCCTGCAGAGACTTCCTTGCTATAGCAAAATGTTCAACATTTGAGATCGGCTTGCTCCGAATACAGAAAAAGCAACTATAAACTTCAAATGACAGTTGGAAGATACATCAGAAAAACAAACTCAGATGAATGACAGTGCACCCAGAGTAATAAAGGAGACGTTTTACAAGGAAAGATATGAGAGGGCGGTGAGAAAGAGCAGTGTCTGCCTGACTGGGAAGGAAGGAGCGGAGGGCACAGCGCTGCAACAGCTAGCGGCCCACCATGGTCAGGACTTGGCATCACCAGCAAAAGAGTACAAGAGTCTGTAAAGCTGTGGTGGACAGGTCTTGTGTAGCTCGGGCTGACACCCCGGGGAGTCTCTCTCTTGCTTGTAGTTGGCAAGAGGAGCATAGCTTAGCCTGCTAAAACAAGCAGACAGAACCCCACCTTCCTGATCTGAAGGGAAAGGAGGATATTGACAGTCTGTTGTTAGAGAAAACCTCCTCCAGAGTGGCAGTAAAAAGCTGTTCATTGGATTCGGTTTGTATCTTGAAGCTGTAGTTTGGCAAACTTTTCTTTTGGTGGCAGTACTGGCTTAAGCAGTTTGTATCCATCTCCGTGCTACTCTGTTGGTTCTGACACTTAACTACTCATGGCTACAGGTAGTGAACCAGACTGGTGAAATGATACAGGTTCAAAGTAATGCAGGGAAGTTTTAATCTGGATCCATGCCTTGATCCGGTTCAGCACACAGCACCACAAACAATTGTACTGGTCTAATGTGTACTGGGAACAGGGAAAGGTTGGGAGTCACAGGGTTAGGGTAAGCTGGCAGTATCACCACAAAAAAATGCTTGTTATGTGCACCACTGGTCTTTGGTTTGGAAACAGAAATGGAATTTGGCTCGGTTAATTCACAAACAGGTGGCAGGTAGACACAGATGTACCAGTTTATCTAAAGACTGAAATAGAATCATGTTCTAGTATTAGTAAACTGAGTAGGAATAGAGATATCTAGCTTGAAAATCTGAATTTGGGACTTCAAAATGATGTAAATGTTTCCATCATTACTAAACCCTCAGTCACTCTTTGAGGGAGCCATTTTTTGGAAATGGAATTTCTTTCAGCTGGCATGCTGCTGAATTTGAGGAGTTAAAAATATATATTTCACTGTAAACCTCAATAAAGCAAGTCAGTTTACCAGCTACTATTCTTTCATTTCTATAGGAGAGTAGTTACATATCATACATACATGCATTTGTACATACATTATCTGTAGGTACAGATTGCAAGCACGGGGCTAGGGTGTTGAGTGGAGGAGCTGTGTGTGTCCAAACTCAGAAGCTGTGGTACAAGCATTGCTCTAAAGGCAAGCTTGAGAATCCTCTCCTTTGACACAGGACTTGAATGGTGAGAAGGCTTGCCTTTCTGAACAAGAAATTCTTGATCACATTTAGAATTCTTTTTCCAGTTGGATTTACAGAAAAAGGATTTTGTATGTACTCTTTCTGTATAACTGACCTGTTCCAAATATATACCTGACTCATACAGGTGACTCTGCCACACAATGGTAACAACTCAGTGAAGCTGGGTACCTTCTAGGGTCAGTACTTTATGATGTGCTTATTGACGTACTTTATTTGAGAAGCAAGAATGTTTTCTTGTTCCCCAGGGATAAGTGCATCCTTAACACAATGGGGAATTCTCAGTTGTGCTTCCTTCTCAGCAAAAACTCTTACGATATTGATACTTTGGTGTTCTGAATCATGGTTATAAAGTGCTGCAGAGTTATTTCTTAACGAAATGTTTAGGGGGTGGGCACAATGTCTTATAGCAAGTGACTTTCTGACAGGTGACATTGATTTAGCTTTTGATCCCATGATCAAAACTTAGGTTGATTCATAAACCCACCCTCATAACAGCAGAAGGACACAAGCATTTATTCTCTTACTCACAGGTAGGCTTCATTCTCATGTAGGCTTTCTGCCAGTGGTTAGAAGTTGCAGCTGGCCAGATGCAGTTTTGATTCAGCTATCTTTGGTCATCCAGGTAAACTAGTGGTAACACCAACAAAAATTGGACAAATTTCTGGCAAAACAGAAATTCACAGTAATTCCAAAACCAACAACAAATAAAACAGTATATAAAACAACAATACATAAAAGCTATAACAGTCCCCTGAGGGTGCTCTGTTTCTAGCTTGGAAAAGAAAAATAGTTAAGATCTAGGAAATACTAGATTACTCAATTCATTGGAGGTAGTGGAATTGCATTAATCAAGAGAGGTAGCTGTTGTGAAATGTCATCGTTTCAGTGAGAGGGCGTGTGGCCGCTTGTTTGTTTGCTTTTGTTTTTAATCAAACATGTGAAGGTGGGTAAAGCATATAGATTAAGAGGCAAGAAATGAACAATGAAATTATTAATAGGCTAACAGCAGGCCCACTACTTTGGACGAGTCACAGCCACTCTCTGCAGGTGTCAGATGATCTGATTTAGGCATCCAGTAGATGATTCTTCATTACCACTCTAAATCACCAACCTGCTGAATCAATTAGCTTGCTCATTAGTGGTTTTACCATCATATTCATCTCTCAGAGAGGCTGTATTGCCATTACAGCTCTTTTTAAAGGATATTTATTGTACCTACCCTAACTGTTGTGTTCAGAACTTCCTGCACTAGATGAGAAGTGGTAGGAGTCTCTCGCTGTCCCTGGTGCAGACTCTCCACCATGCCCTACCAGCCATCAAGGGAGCAGGAGGAATTGCTCGGCTCTGAGTGGGATCTGTTCAGTGTCGTGTCCTTACATGTCCTAGGAGCTCATGGAGAGAGACTGTGCTCTTCATCTCTGTGGGTATCTGAACAAGGTATATTGAGCATATTTTACCTTTTAGTGTTGTATTGCTTTTCTCAAAGGAAGTTTTTCTGTACCATAATATACACGTGGTATACAAAGAGGTGATCTCCCCATAGCTCGTAAAGCCTCCTATGAGATACTACCTGCAGTTTTAGGAAGTATCTCTTCCCCCTCACATTTTATTCTGTTGCTTGGACCCACCCTTCTGCCATCCACCTTCTTGAAATCACAGGAATTTGTAACTTTGTTATATTTGGAGGATGCCAAATTAAAAATTTGGTGTGATGTTGTTCTTGAAACTAGCAGAATAAGTGAAGTCAGAAGGACATGGAGGGGAGAATGGTCTCTGAAAACCCTACCTGTATTTCACCCACTAGAAACGAGAACAGAATTGCCCAGAGTAACAGGGGTGACACCCTGAGCAGGCTGGATGAGCTGGCCGCTGACTGCTATGAGATTGGTTTGAGATGAGCAGAGCATCCTTTGGAGGGCTTGTCTGCACTGTCCCATGTCAGCTCAAAGCGGGGGCAGTCGGCTGAACACCAGCCAGCTGTCATCTGGAAACTGCTTAGACACTTCAGCATGTGCTATGCAAGTAAGCCCTGCTTTTTAGGTGCATTCATTAGTTCAGTCACTAACGCTGCTAGTGATTTGCCAGACCGGAGCTGCCTAACATCTACCAGCTTGGACCCATGCAGGTCTCTCATGTTACTGCCCTTACCTGGCCAAGAGAGAGATGGTATTTGTCAGCTTTACTGCTCTGGGATCCAGACTAGCTCTGTAATAGTTCTGTATTCGCCAACAGCACTGTGTTTTGCCACTTAGATACACCTTTTGAGTCATTTCACTTTAATCAATGACGTTATGATGATAGCAGGGGAGCAGGAGGCCCGTGACCCCCAGCAAAGCTAGTATTGTCCTATCTACTGAGAGCATTCCTGAACTTGGGAGAGAGAGTGGTTTCAATGGGCGTTGTGCCTGAGTGAACAGGACAGAATTGGGCCACCATTTGTAAACAGGAGAAAAATTGAAGGAAACACCTATCTTAGTTTTCAGAGAGAGATTAGTGTTTGTGATGGATGGGCTTTTGCAAGGTTAGTCTGGCAGGTCTCTGCAGACAGCACCATCTTCCCCTCTGTCCTTTACATTTTCCGTAAGTATTTCAAATGAGTTTGAATGTCTCAGAGGAACTGAAGAGGAGGAAAAAACATTCTCCTGCAGATCAGTAATGACTAAAATAGCTTAGATCTGAGAATAAAGAGCAGCCTGTAGTCTGTAACCAGGACTAGCTGACTGCTGCTGGAGCTGGAGTTGGAGCAAGGATAACAAGTATAGCTGGTCATTGGTGGGGGGGAGCAAGAAATCACCATGCACCAATACGTGTTTTCAAGCTCTATTTCAGGATTGTCAAGAGTTTTGCTCTTAGCAGCCTAGGCATGTCTATTGATTTGCATGCTGTGGTTTCTGCTTGACAGATATGCTGTAAATTTTGGAATACTTGCAGCTTAAAAGAGAACTCAAAGCAGCCAAGGAAGGTAATTCAAGAAAGAGTGCTGGTCTCGCTGTAGTCTTCTCAGGCACAGTTACTATCTCAAGCGGAAGAAAGAGAATTAACGATATCAAACCGATAGGCAAAGAATGAGTCAAAGGAAGATTTTAGTGGATGAGGATATAAGAGAAAGGAAAATAAACTGGGAAATGTGCTGCTACTGCTGCTGGGAAATGGTTCAAACCCTATCTTGATGCTTTTTGAATGGATATGAAGACAGGCAGGATTTGGCCCTTGATTATAATTCCCTCTTCCCGGCAATTTACTGAAGCTTTCAGCGAAATTATTTCTCAAAAATAAAGATGTGTGTGTCAGTGTAAACACTGTGATCAGTTAAATGCTAACTAGCATAGGTTTGTGAAGTCTCATTCGTTAATCTTTCAGACTGTATGTGAGAAGCAGCTTTTGAAGTGCAAAGTGTTATCATCATCATTATACGTTCATAAGTCAGGTTTTGTGCCTCATTCAAATGTGAGAACGCCGCAACTGGCACGCCACCGTCTGTGCCAGCTCCCGGGGCTCTGCCGTCTGCCCTGCCCTCCCCTGCCGCTGCCCAGGCGGAAGGGGTCGCACCTTCTCCGACGGGGAATGCCTTGAAATTCCCTCTGCAATTTCCTGCTTTCTGTGCTTGAGCCGCTTTGGTGTCCGCTTTGTTTCTATTGGTGTCTTCTAGGCTGTTTCCATTTTTTTGAGGGATGCTCAGCAGAAATACCTCTGGCTATTTTGCATGGTGTTATACAGATGTATTTTAATAGTCTCTCCTTCGTCTGAAGTCCTTATATGCAAACAAACACATATTAACAATTGGCAGATTCATAGAAAGGGCAGAGACTGCAGTGATGGGAGCAGGAGTTGCACCGAATCATGTATTTACCTGGGGCTGGGAAGGCAGACGGGAACTTGCTCTGCCAGTGCTCCCAGGGAGCCAGTCAACAGCTCTGCAACCTGGTCACTGAGCCTAAGCTCCTCAGCCCTGCTGAGAGCTAAATAGTATTGACCTGGGCTCAGCGGTGTGCCACATAAACACACCCTAGTTATGGGCATGACCAGTTGCTATTGTTCATTTTAAAGTTGTCTCTCATTACCATACATTCATGCACAATATGCTTACACTTAAGTCAAAAAGTGAATAAAATAAGTGTCACTAATTCATACAGGTCACCCATCCTGGCAGCTAGGAATTGGCCTCCTCATGCCATGACAAGGAACCTGAAGGTGGACAGATGAGTAGCTTTACAGTCCAGCCGGAGAAAGTGTCCCGCGTGTAGGGAATGACAGGGAAAAACTAACTTTTAATGCCATGGACAGCTCTGAAGACATGTAAGCTTGTGTGCTGGGCCTCTGCAGTGCTCGCAAAGGCAGCTGTGAAATCCCAGGGGTCTGGTGGGAGCAAAGAACTGCCTGTTGTTATTTATACCATTGCACTTCTCACACCTGAAATCTCTGGGAGTCCTTTATCTTTATTCTTAAAGCAGCAGTAGTCAGCTTTTGAAAACAGTACATCATAGCATGATGTAGCTACCGGGAATGGAGCAATACATCAGAGAATCGTACTGGTATTTTTGCCCCTCATTTTTCTTCTCTTCTTCAGATAAAGTCAGGATATGTCGGGCTCCTTGGAATAAAGCAGGGAACCCAGGAGGGGGTGGAGGAAGGCATAGCAGCTGAACTCCTGCACAGCCATCTCGCCCCCGCCGTTCGGGAGGGAGGTTAAGGGAAAAAGCTCATATGAGTAAACTCAATTATCGATAAATAAGTGGGAATTGATGTTTGGCCCTGGAGTTCAGTACCTGAAAATGCCAATGAAGTAAATGGGGCTATAAAATCACTGACTTAAGCATCTGTCATACTAAAGAATCTGTAAAGCAGCATGGCATAGGCACGAGGCAGACTTATCTCCAGGGGCAAGAATAACGCTCAGTAGAGCTGGCTAGGAATGAGAGTTTTCCCACGGGAATTTTCAGAGAAAACCTCACTGAAAATATTCTCTTGAGAAGTAACTTTTTCCCTGTGCGAGAATTAAAAAGGGAAGGGGAAGGACTGGGAGAAGGGGAAAACTTTTCTCATTTTTGTTACTTTTTTCCATCTGCTGGAAACCCATGCATAATTACAAAGCTATGATTTCTTCAGCTTTCTTGCACTTGTTTTTTGCAAAAAAATTGAAAAAGTGAGGAAAAACATGCTCTCAACTTACTGTTTTCCATATAGCAAAAGATACAAGCCATACACAGACAGCATTGAAAGCTACATTTTTTGAAAATATTTTCATTTTTCAAATGAACTTTGGTAAAATTTGTTACTTGTCTATGAAAGAAACCCTTCTTTTAAAAAAGTGTGCTTTTGTTGAAAAACATTCAACCAGTTATAGCACTCAGGAACATATTTGTCATCTTTTTTTATTATTATTTTACAATCTCTTTTTTTCTTTGTCTTACCTTGATTTTAAGGTTTGTTTTTCTTCAGCAAATTAATTGCATGGTTTCCTCTTCTGCTTCATACCATTCTGCTAAGCTGCTTAGTTATCAAGCAAACCCTTACATAATCAAAAGAGATAACAAGTGAATAAGCAGCAAAGCTGAGTATTTTGAAAATATGTTAGACCTAGAGACAGTAAACCAAAACGTTTCACTCTAGTGATGAGAGAGTTGTGTAGTGAATCTGTGGATGACAGATCTCTTGGATAAGATGTGCTTTGAGTTCTTCAGTGCTGTACACAACAAAAACTTAACTTAAAAATCTCACTACAGCTTCTGTAAACTTTAGAAAATATTTTTCAAAGAATCTAGCTAGTATGAAAAAATTGCTGACATCTCTACCATTAACTCCAACTTATTTGTAATAGCTGTCAAGTACTGATTCTTAATTTATGAATGTTACTCAATTTAAAAATTTTTACTTTTATGTGCTTAGCATGTCAATCCTGACAATTTGGATTTTTCTCTAGAAATGTTCAGAAGCCCTAAAATAATTAGAAGTTAATTGATTTGGAACCCAGAGTTGCCTTTTCACAAACTTCCTTTCCCGTGTCCTCACACAAATAAACTCCATGTAAAAACCTGTATCTCTCAAAGTAAAGAATCATATAACAATTTTGATTTCGGAAGCATATGATAGTCTGCAAAAAATGACAGTAATAATTAATTTTTAATGCACCTGATGATAAAAAAATCTGCTTGTATAGCACCTTTTATCTGCTATTCTGAAAGTCATGCATAACCTGAGCTGATCAACACTTCTGCCATATAGGTAAGTTATGTTTTCAGTTTTATTCTATTCACTTTGCATATCTTAGTGTGAGATACATATTCAGAGGCAATAACTAGTGCACTTGGAGTCCAGCTCCCTGTCCTTCGGCTTTAACCATTGTCAATCAATAGACTTTACCAAAAATATTGAACTGTCAGACATCGTAAGCGCTGCAAAGTTACCCTGTTAGTGTGACATTTGGCTGATTGCTTTCTTACTCCCTTATTAAATTCAACTAGATGGGTGCATGTAAGTGCTTTTGTTTGTCTTCTGAGAGACCTTGGCTGATAGCGTGCGGAGTGCCTCATGGTTTACCTGGCAATCAATCGACTCAAACAAAAAATCATTAGCTCGAAATTCCAAGCTAATGTTAAGATAAAGAACAGTAAAGCTGATCTGACTGTTCTTTGTGGACCACTGCATTGGTGGGTTTGGTGGTGATTTATTGTTTATTGCTTTGCTTGTATTTACTTGTACTTCTTATTTTTCATGTTTTAGGTAGGTCATAATAGCAAATAAAGAAGGTTTCAGAAACTTTCCAGGCAAAAGCCCCAAATTCTGCATGGATTTGGGTGAGTGAATGCTTGTCTGTGTAGCCCGAGAGCCTGAGCTGGGAACATGGCAGGTCACAGTGCGATTCACCAGGAGCTTGGGGGACGAGATGTGGGGACACCTTTTGCGTTAGTGTGCTGGAGTACCATGGTGGCTCCCTTCGGGTGTTTGGTGCTTTCACACTCTATTGACATCTTCAGCAAGAGGTAGGAGAGAGCTGTCAGCAAGCAGGTTCAAAAAGGAAGGTTTCATGAGGAGGAACCAATGTGACTGAGCTCACTTAAACTGTTTGCAGATTGTCTGAGGAGATCAAGATTGTTATGGATGTGTTTGTTCAAACTTGCTCAATTAATAGTTTTTATTTGATCTGGTGGATAAAATGTTTGCAGAGCAGTTCACTGTGAGTGTTCCATTGATTATTTGATATTCTGTGTTTATCATTAGGTTTACATCCCTTGTGTTATATATAAGATGCGAGATTATTTAAGAAATACCTCATCTATAACATGTAGTAGATCCTCCATCAGGGGTAGCAAGCAGCAGCCCTCAGAATTCAGTAAGAGGAAGAGTTAATGTGTTCATGATCGCATAAAACTGTGCAATAACTCCGTGATCTGAGTCATCTGTGCAAAGAAATGGAGGAACACTCAGCATTTTGTCCTCACAACATATACTACATCATATACTGTATATGCATGTGTACATATGCATGTACACATGCACGCACAGCCACATATGTGCACATATGTGCAATGCTATGCTCAGTAGAGATTCTACTATTTCTGCAATATCTGGAAATATGGAGTGAGCCTGTGTACCAATATGTGTGGCTAATTAGTAATTCTGCTGTAGGTACTGCTTAGCCCCATGCTAAAGTTACAATTGGGTGCCAGGCTGGGTTTGGGAAAAGCAGGATTTATGTATTCGATTTGTCACTGCAGTCTACATAGCCCAGAAATGTAGGATGAATGCAAGTATTGGCAAGGATTTATGACAGGCATTGGTTTTAATATATGTTCTTGCTGTGATTAAGTATCTAGTGAAGATCAGGATTAAGGTTTTGGAGAAGTATCAAGCATTAAATTATTGAGTCCCTTCCTGCATTCTGTGTGACCTCAAAATTTAAGGTGGGTACTAGTGACTGCAAGGGCTAAGGGCTGATGTTTAATACTGGTCAGAAGAAGCCTAACCCTAGCGTACGGCAGGTTGTAATTAGGGGATGGTTGCAGCTAAAGGTGGGAAAATATGCATATATGCATTGCATTTATGTTTTGTTCAGCAGCACACAGAAGTCAGGAAAGATTAGAGTCACCAGCAGGGACAAAAGACTGATGCACAGTGTTCATGTATGCCCTGATGACTCAGTTGAGGTTATGGCTACGTTTAGGGCTGTTAGAGTTAAGGCTGCAGAAGCAGGAGCAGCCGGGTTGAAGCTGCATGCTAGAAGATGAGGAAACTGGAGATGGTTGTATAATGCTGGCAGAGAGGGCTGAGTCTTTGTCCAAGTACGAGTATCATGGGTACAGTAATGGCTAGCATTACAGCTCAGTTTGGAGTAAAAGGTTATGATTAAGGTTAGTGTTTGGTGAGGAGTCAGATATGAATTGTTTGCACTACCACATTGTATATGGACTGGAAATATAAGAGAAGCTGTTAGCAGTGAGGAATGATTGCTATTTGTTTTTCTTCTAGGCCCAGAAGCACATATCATTTCCGGGAGATTTTTAGGTCTTTTGTCAAGCAAAATGAATGACTGGTATGATTTCTTCTCTGCCTTGGTCACACAGACGTGGTTAAACGTTGAGTTAAGGTTGGGATTAGGGTTCAGGTTTGGGAGGGAAAAAGCATTTATGACTTAGGCTTTCTGCCATGGTGAGAAATCAAGAATGAGTTCAATAATTGCTGCTGGTCACCTGGAAGTGACTAGGAATGGGTTGTGGAAAAACAAACGTGTAGAAATTGAGTTTGTTGCTACATTTTTGGAGGCTCAGAAATGTAGGATAACTGCAAGTCTCATCAGGAATGAGTGACTGATGTTCAGTATTTGGCTAAATAATAGTCTCTCAGTTGTAGTGAGAGCTAGGTTTAGGGAAAGTCTGGGGAATCAAACATTTCTGAGTTGAATTTATTTCTGTATTCTCTAGGGCAGAGGAATTCAGGATGAGTTTGCAGTCATCCTATATGTATGATGTTTGAGGGGTTGATATCATCCTCCCTCTAGTTTTTGGGCCCCTGTGCTAGGTTAAGGGTTAAGGATTATGATTAGAGTTAAGAATTTGGGAAAAGAAACATTTCTGAGTTAGGCCGAATGCTGCGTTGTACACGGAGCAGAACTGTGGGGTAAGCGAGGCTGTCAGCAGTGAAGAATGACAAGTGTTTGTTTTTCTTCTGAATTCTGCTCTACTGGGTGTCATTAAGACTAGCGATAGGATTAGGGAAAAGGAAAAGAAGTATTTATGAATCAGGTTTATTGCTGCAGTCTGCTGGGCTTCAAAATCTGGTATAAATGTGCATATCAGTATGGATGAATAGGTAATGTTTGGTTTTCATCGGGGACAAATCATCTGGATTCAGATGAGAGAAATGGTTAGAGTTAGGTTTGGGAAAATAAAAATTTCAGAGTTAGGTTTATTGCAGCGTACTGCAAGTTCCAAAAATCTAGGGTAAGGGCTGGTGTCAGCAGGGAGAAGTGGCTTATGTTTATTTTTAATCTAGATACCCTGGTATAGTGATGGCTAGGGTTAAATCAGGCTAGTTTTGGTAAAAGAAATATTTATATGCTTGTGCTGTGTAGGGCAGGGTAGTTTTGTGTAACTGATAATGTCAGCAAAGATGAATGATAAATGCCTGTTTATTTCTTGTCGTTCTCTTCAGTGAGGTTCAGGCTTATGAAAAGATTAAGATTTAGGGGGAAAGTTCCTTTTTTACTGAGGTTTATTGCAGCATCCTTCTGGATCCACGTTAAAATTTGGCATAGGGTTTGATGTTTTGGTGTGATGCAGAATCCCAGTTATAGCAACAACCAGGATTAGCATTAGGCTAGGATTCTGGAAGGAAAAGGTGACTGAGTTAAGTTTATTTCTGAGTTCTGCAAGGTTCAGAAATCTGTTGAGTGTGAGAGCTGGCATGAATTATATAACTACAGCTACCCTGGGTAAACTTAATGCCAAAGTTATGGGTTACAGACTGGAGGCACAGAGCACTCTTCAGAGAGCTTGGTTTATTGGTTTCTTTTGGAAGTGTCAATAGAGTAAGCGTAGGGAACATGCCTCCAAGCATTTCTTGGTGATTTTTTTAGGACCCAGTCAAATGGGAATCTTAAGATTTTTTTCCCCATGTGGGAGAAATCAACCCTCCGCTCTATGAGGGATGAGTTTTGGAAGGTAAGACAGGAGTTCGTTGCATCATCCTGCAAGTGTCAGTGAATTACTAAGCTTAGGGTGCTAATATCAAAGCATCTCTCCTCTGTCTGCAGTTTTGGTCTGGAATTGGTCCCTCTTTGAAACTTTCCTCAAATCATGGCTTATGAAGGGATGAGAATGCTGGAAAACCAAGAGGTAGTATTATGGAAATACTCTGCAAAGCTGAACACACAGTTTGCAGATTCACATCTGAAGTTCTGCTGTAATTATCTTTTTTTTTAACTGGGTAAAGGATAGTCTCTTGAGTTTGATACATTTGTATAAGGATAAAGGTAGATTTAGAGCAGGGTCTCAGGTTAGGGGAGCATTTGAGTAAGCTTTTTTGCTGCATTCTGCAGTTCTTCAATCCAAGATTTGAGCCAGTTTTGGGGAGAGGTGAATGGCACCAAAATGGTTTAGTTTAGTGTTTATACTGGTCACCTAGACATAGTGAGAGCTGGTGGTAGGATTTGGATGATGTAGAGTAGGATTCTTGGTACGCATCTTGGTAAGTCTTATTGGTAGATCTTGCAGATTGCTGAGGGCTAATGTGAGTCATGTTGGCCAGGGTCAGTGGCTAACGTTCCATATTTAATTTTGATGAAAGTCATCTATGTGACCTTAAGGCCGGGATCAGGCTTTAGTTTGGGTTAGAACTTGTGAAAGGAAGGCTTTCTGATCACAACATCCTGCTGTGTTCTGCATGGCAGCATCCTGGGGTGGGTGCAAGTGTCAGTAGCGATGATAGCGTAGGTCTAACTTTGCTTTGAGTATAAGCAAGAACAAGGTTAGGGCTGCATAGATGCTTAGGTTTTAAGGAAGGAAAAGTAAGGGATCTGTATTTATTGTTGGATTTTCCAGGTCCTGAAGAGTCAGAGAACAGGCTTGGTAACAATGCAAATACCTCACGTTCAATTCTGGTGCAGAAGTCTGCCTTGTTTGTTGGATTTTTTTGCACAGATCTGCAATCCATATTTACCAAGTAAACTATCTTCTTGTTTCGATATCTGCAGATGAAAAGCTCTGAAAAAGAACTGGCTATTATCATTGCTTGTTTTTCTTGACCTTTGTTTTCCTTTATTTGTTGAAAACAATTGCTCTTCTACCTGAAAATACAAATCTGGGAGATGAATAGGACTGATTTCAATTCATGCCCAGCTGCTGAAATTTCTCAGAAATCTTTTCAGAGATTTCAGTATTTTGTTCCTTTCCTATGCCTGTGATTTAAAAGATATAAAAGCATCTAAACACAGTATATTTAGTTTTGACACATACTGATTGTTTTCTCAGGCAAAAAAAATTTTTTTTTAAGAAAATAATATTTTTTCCTCTTGTACTTCCCCTCACCATAACTAAGTTTCTGGAGGACAATTGTGCAACTGCTTTACAGTCAGTATCCATTTAAAAATTACATTGGTGAAGAGCAAGCCAGCAAGGAATCATTTGTGCGTGTGTTAAATCATCATTGGTAATAATTAACAGCAGTAACTGGCAAAGTGAGTATATAAGATGATGCAATTTGTCAATACTTTTCAGTGTTGAAGCATGGATCTTAAAGTTCTAATTTGTGTTCTATTTCTTTACAATACTCACAGCACTGCAATAATTAGAAAGAGTACTTTTTTCTCAGAATAAGCTACAGTTAATGTTATTAGATTGCCTGTTAAGTGGATATTGCTTCAGCTGTTGGCTGTTTGAAACCTGGCATTGATCCTAACAAAGCACCAAAGGCATGCATCAGTGGCCAGGTAACGCAGACACTGTAGTGCATTATTTCTTCTTTGAATTTGAATACCTTTCCTGGCCAGCTGCTCAGTCTTTGAGCTTTGCTCTCTTTTGCCTTAGAGGACCTTCATTTCTGAACTTGAATGACATGCGGTTTCAATATCCGTGGACAGGATTCTTAGAATGGAGTTTTTGTAAAATCTATTCTTGGTTTAAAAAAAAAATGATGGCATTAGCTTGCTTTCAGATGTGAAAAGAACAGAGAATATTTTCTCACTTCAGTTTCTTATATCCACAATTATTTTTTGTAAAATAAGACACATATGCAGTACCCCTTAGGAACATGCAAAGAAAAGATTAGCTCGAGCATTAATAAAAGCCATTTGAAATGCCAGATATTAAGCATGACTTAGACTGCAGGTCTTAATTGATCATTTTCTAGAAAAGAACCTTAATTTCTGTAAAATAAACTTAGTAACTTGAGGGGATCAAAAGTTTCTTTGGCTAGCTTAGGTAAGAGGCAACAGGACAGGATGATTTTTTCTCATCTAGGTATTAGTGCCAGAAGACAGCAGTTATTTTGGGACAGCTGAATGTCAGCTGTGTGATCAAAATGTTGATCACAAGCCATGCCCCAGTGAATAGGCATGTCTGCACAAAACCCTGTCAGAGGAATTTAACAGGCAAAGTTTTATCAGAATCAAGGAATTGTGGCTTTAATCCAGCAAAACACTTAAATACATGAGAAACTTCCAGCATATAATAGTTGCACGGAAATCAATCAGACTGTGCGTGTAGTCAAGTGCTCTGCTGGATCAGTGCCTGCGGCACTAGTGCGAGAACAATACCCCTGTATTTTTAAAGATGGTTTCTCCATGGACTGTCACTGAAGCATAATCATAAATGGTGCTGGGAAGTTTGTGTTGTTTGTGCTGTACCTTATCTTTGGATAAATTGGCTTAATTCTTCTATGCTGCCTGTCTGGCAATTTTCTCGGCGCTAAATTCACTGAAAAAAAAAAAATTGTTGAGTACTGTACCTGGTTAAAACTTCTTGTTTGTTAAATATATTCTAAGTGAGTCATAAATTGTGGGGGTCATGGAGAAGGTTTGTTGATTTGCTCCATGATTTGCAGACATGAGAATTTTCAAGATGTAAATGGAAGCTGACAGAGGCAGGTTGCACTTTTCGGGATTGTTCAAGACTTCTGATGGCACCTTGCCTCGACAGCAATGAAAACAGACTGTAAAAGCTACAGGAGAAAGAAGAGGGAATGGAATCAGCTCTCTGAGACATTATGTCCAATTATCATAATACAGAGTGAAATAAAGGAGAAAGAAAAATACTGGCACATCAGAGAGCAGATAACTGCAGCAGCCAAGAGTTGAGCAAAAGCTAATGTGGAGGTTCATGGTAAAAACTCAAACTATTAAGTTATGTCTATAGGGATGTAGGAATGGAGAGGGAAATTGAAATTTGTTACTGCCTGCCATAGATAAAGGACTGTTGCGGCCAAATACTACATCCCAGTGCTGTGAAAGAAAAAATAAAAGAAAAGGAGGGTGAAAAGGATAGGGAGTTTCTACTCTAATTTTTGCTAAGGAAAGTCAGGAAAAAGATCATTTTCAGTGGAGTTATCCTGAAATAAGAGGGAGAATCCAGCTCTGAGAGGTCTGCAATGGAGTCAGATTGATCCAATTGGCAGGGAAGAACTACATTTGAGCAGAAAAAATAATGTGCAAAACTTGGGCTTTTGAAGTACAACAAAGAACCACAATGGCCAAGCAGGACAATGAACAGGAGAAGAAAAATCACCACAAGTGGTAGCAGCTGAAGGATGGCTTTAAATTTGACACCTGCAGAATAGTAATAGTGATTATGTTTTGTTCTTGCTGTTAGAAAGGGGAAAAACCATTGAAATGGGGTGACATAAAATCTAAGAATCAGGAGTGGGACAGACCATGTAATTTAGAGCTATTGCAAAAGGATGCTAAATGGAAAGATGAAAAATAATAGCAGGAGCTAAATTTTCCTCCTGAAAATGACAGCAGTTTCAGTCAGAGTCCTTTAAGTGCTTCTGGCAGAAAAAATATAAAAGAAATTGTCTTTTTAAAAAAAGTGGTTTCAACCAACAATTGTATGTGTTGATAATGTAGGGATTTCTTGCCAATTTGTTCTGCGTGGCTACTTCTCTACAAATCACAATGCTGGTGGTGTTTCTACCTGTGTCTCAAAAAAGTAATCCCAATAAAAACATATCACTGCTATATTTAGCACCGTGAAAGCCTTAAAACAAGGTGTAGCTTATCTGAAATAAATACCAACAGAAAAAAAAAGTTTATCAAAATAAGCTAATTCAGTGAATCTTTGCAAGATAAAATGTTGTGGACTTGAACAAATTAAGGGCAAATTAAACAAACAAAAGATGGAGATTGTAAAAGGGCAAAAGATTCAGCACTAGATTAAAAAAAAAAAAAAACAATTGGATTCCTTGGAATGAAATTCATTTTCAGCTTGGATAGCATCCATCTAAAGATTTTTTCCCCTACAAATTAATAGCATAAAAGTCCCAGGCTGTGATAAGTCTTATTCAGAGCTATTTTGTGTTTGCTAAATGGAATGTGACAGGGATCTGAAACACTGCTATACTACAGAAAATAATTAGTTGAGAAGTAACTTGATAATTTTACCACTGTGAAGAATGAATGGAAATCAACCTTCACTTTAATTATGTGCAAAGGAGAAGTATAATTACCTGCACAAGATACTAATCAGAGAAAATGATAATACATTCCTCTCTTATCTAGTAGATAGCAAACTAGCTTGCTTAATCTGTTCACCTCTGGTGTATCAGAGATAGCAAATTAGTTACTGCAGAGCTATCTATATTCTAAGGTTACTTGAATCTTTTTATTCAGTCCTTGAGATAAATGCTTAGGTGGAAATTTTGAAAAATAAAATTACCAACTGCTATTTGAATACTTCAGTGCTGAAAGAGAAAGTCAAAATCACTTTCTACAGCTTCAGATTATCAACAAACTTGGTATTGGAGATGCCCTGAAGGTCAGAAGAGGTCGACCAAAGAAGGTGTTATCCCTGGCTAATTTGTCACAACCTGCACATTACCAAAACTGGAGTTGCCGGTTACATGGCAGAGGTCGTCCTTGTGAGCCCTGTCCCATCGGCAAGGTTACTGAAGCCTTTCCACCTTCTGCAGGACCAAAATCAAGGTCGTCTTCTTGAAAGTATAGCTCTGTACTTCACAAGCAGCTTTCATGCTGGAAAACATCAAAAAGGCCCTTCCCAGATCTTGTATACCTGTGTTCAAATTAAATATAGAAAAGTTAGTGCTTCCCTGGTGCAGACATGCGAGGCCTAATGGGCGAGTTTGATGGAGAAAGACACCAGGCTGCAAGGGGCTTTATGACAGGGTTCATGCCTGGCACAGACCACGTGCATGAGCAAGACCCTCTGCAATTTTAGCCAGAGGCCTGGTGGCAGCGCATGCCATGTCCCATGTGCTGTGTGTGCCACGTCGCGGCGCAGCAGCAGCTGTGGAGATGCGGTCACCAGGAACGCTTCTGCCAGCAGAGGCCTATGGAAAGCCTTGGCACTAAGCTTCCTTGCAAATGGAGTAATGTTTGGCTAATGAAGCTATATAGCAGCTGAAGGCCTCCTGTAGCCTGTCTCCATTAAAACAGTAAAGCACAAATCAATAAAGTGAATCAGGAGATCATATAGTTATATTATAGCAGTAGTCAGAGAACACCGCAAGGTCAGGAAATATTGCAAACTAGTATTGGGGCACTCCCTGCATAATGAATCTTCTGAAATCAGATATATAGAAATCTGCTAAATACAACGGAGCTTTGAGTGCCGGGAAAACACTTACATGGTAATCAGTTAAACAGAGTCTGTTCTTAACTGACTGAAAATGTTGTGTTCAATTTATATGAAAGCCTATTTATTTTCTGGCAAGGACTTTCCACAGTCTGTATTTGCCTCCTGTTTGATCATTGCAAGGTCTTGCCCATGTGCTTATGACGTCTCGTGGATCACCAGAAATTTGGTGGTAATGTCAAAGAAAAAAAGGTTAGCATCAGCTCCAGGGTTTGGAGAGGAAATAATGACAAGAAATTCTTCGCTGTTCTTATTTCCTCCTGTTCATTATGTTGGTTTATTTATAGCAGTAAAACTGCATCCAGTCTCAGTTCTGGCTCTTGTAGTGACTTCATGCCAGCTCAAACATGAGCAGAAAAGCATTAAATGCATCCCTTGCATCATCGTGGGCTTGGCAGAGTTGCACAAGAGGTGTCTTTGACCCAGTGTGTCCAGCAGGACGTTCTGTATCGTAGCTTGAGTTTGTCCGTGCTATTTATGAAGCTAAGGGAAAGCTTCATAAGCCAAATTGCCTTTCAGGCTCAGTCTATTCTGAAATAAAAAACTATGCTGGCAGACTTGGTTGTGAATGTAGTGTAAAGGCAGGTGAGGTTGGTGTGGCAGAGATGAGGTTTGCCTTGGCATGTAGGTAAGAGGTAACCGATACTAAAACAGTGGTTTTGAAATGTGCTCTAGACTACCAGAGTGACATTTCCAATCCATCTTATAATGATACATCTACGTGTGTTTGCTAAGGTCTAGATAGAGTTTGAAATTAATACTGTCTCAACAGTGCAGCATTGCACAGTTGCACAGCCTCGGTGTGGAAGGAGTGCAAAGCGGGAGCAGTCACTCTGGAGACTTATTTCCATCTGGAAGGCTGGAAGAGGCAGAGGAGTGTAACGAAAAACACACCAAGGCTGGAGCACTGAAAAGACAGAAGTTGCCAGTCCTCTCTTCCCCATCTTCTGTGTTTGAAAACTGTAATCATTATCTTTCTAAGAATATGTGTTACTTTCTGAGCTGAGAAAAACCTTTTTTTCTCTTGGTCTTTGACATATATGACAAGCTACTGATGCACAGCAGTGAGTGAGGACCAACTGAAAAAATCCACTTTGATGTATACCTTCTCTCTCTGTCTCTCTCTCTGTTCCCCCCCTCTACCGTACTTTTGTTTTATGTACCTGTAACTTATTTTAGCCATTTCTGGTATAGATATTTGAGGCAAAGATGATTATGTGTAGAGTGATTAGCACAATGGGGCCCTCATGATTGCTCAGTATTTCCAGCCATTACCATAAAATAAGTAAATGCCTTTAAGATTTGACACAAAACCATCAAGATCTCTGCCTTTTCCACTGCAGTAGGTGATGCCTGCTACTTCTTCTGGAGACACTGTTCTGAATTTTTATTATGATTTATATTTTTGCTCTTAAACCAATCCAGAAAGAACTAGAGGAGATCTTTTTTGCAGTTGTCCTTGACCAGAACTAAAAATGATGTGACTTCGTTTACTTTTTGCTGGCTTAATATATACTATTATTTCTTTCCAAAAAGATACAAATTTGGCATAAGCCTGAAGCAGTAAGATTTATACTTTCTTCTGTCTGATTTGTTCAAGTGCTTGTACTGCGAGTAAGGGATTCCTGATATTACTTAATTTTTTGTTGGCTTTTAATTCTTTACAGAACTTCCCTTCTGTAGGTCTGAGCTCTTAATTCCTAGATGCAGGATTCTGCCTTCTGTGTAAGAGCTTTTGTACTGTTCTGCCAGTGTCTCTCTGGGCCTCTGATGAAGTTTTTGGTGTTTTTACCTGAACACATCATTCTTTCTCTTTGAAAATAGCACCAAATATTGTGCTTTGTGCATTAATCTTTGCATCAAATAGTCAAAGAAAATAATCAATTTAATTTCTTTTTATTGCCCGTGTAATTAGTTATGTCAGAAAAGATCAGATTTCATCTCAAGTTAATTCCTTGAGCCTTATCTTACATTTTCTCATCAACATGCTATTAATCCTATATATCCTTTATTTCCCTCTCCCGAAGTTTTCAATAACATTTGACTGCACATGAGCTTCTCTTCTGAATCTTCTCAGACTTATCTAATGGCAGTGAGGAATTGCTATACCAAGTCCATGTTCAGGGGGACAGATTAGTAGACTATGTATTTTATCTTTTGACAGCTTTGTGCTTAACATTTATAGTGACAGAGATGATAAACTGGTGTGGGATATATGAATGTTAGATTACATCCTGAAACCACTTTTTCTTGATTTAAATACTTAGCACCTTTTCTTCTCGTAACTCTGTCTCTAATAAGCCATTGGTCTGCGTCAATCTCAGGTTTGGGGAAATCTGTTAATTTTTTCTGGCTATTTATAACTTCATGGGTTCTGTGCTGGCTGCTATCTCTTACAATCTAAAGAGTTAAAAAAAGGGAAAAAAACTGTGAAAGGAAGCAGGGAAGAAGAGTACCATCCAAAGCAGAATGAAGGTGGGTGTATGTCTTTTTGAGCTCTGTTTGTCATTGAAAATAAAACCTAGTGTTTTATTTCATGCAGAGTAAATTGGGCTGATAACAGAGAGAGAAATAAAATAGGAAGTCAGAAAGAACTGGGGAAACAGTGAAAATAGAAGAGGGTAACATGAGAAGTATTGGAGTTAAATTGTAGCAAGGAAGATTTAAAAGAGACATTAAGAAAACATTTCTTCTGGTGACAGCAGTTAAGTTATGAAGGTTATGGGTTTTCCCTCACTGCAAATTTTTAAAGCAATTTAGAGAAACATCTCTCAAGACTGTTTTGGGTGTGGTTATTGCTGCTTTAGGCAGCAATAGAGATGCTGTGATTTCTCTGGATCTGCTTCATAAGATTTAGTGCGGTGGGAAGTAAATGAGAAAGAAGGCCAGAATGAGGAAGAAAAGGAGCTTGGAGGGCGCTGTGAGGAGGCTGAGCTGCTGCGTGGCTGCAGTGGTAGGAGAGAGGTACAAGGCAGGTCCAGTAACAAGCAAAACTGTAGCAGAAAAAGAAATCAGTATCAGTTTCAAGTCCCAGTTTCAGAACTTCATAAGAATATCAGCGAGAGATTGTGGTGCTTCGCTAGGTTTGTTGTTCCCTGTGTTTTTGCCTATGGTTACTAACAATGTGCAGATTTGTGCAGTTTGCTGCTTCTCTTTTATTGGAAAATGTATCTCATCTTCTGTGTTCTTATCAGCACTGCTGTGAGCTTATATAGCTGCTTTCAACTTTCCATTCATACAGACGTGTCTTAGAGCATCCTTTCATTCTCCAGCTCTATTGAATACATCATAACTTTTGCTCTTCCTTTCTCTGTTGTGCTCCTCTGCCAAGCAAAGAATTTCCCTCATACCTGTTCCTTATCATCATGATCCCTTATAAGAAACAAGGGTTAACATATTGCCACCGTTGGAAAGAACCTCTCATTTGGGTATGCAAAGATACGTATATGTGCTTGCCCCTGCATATGTTCAATAGTTGCACATTAAGAGGTAAACAAGCAATTAACCAATTTGCATGCCCAACTGGTGGTACTGATTGAACTAATGAGTATATGTCCAGATTTTTGAATGCGTACAAATTTAACACGCACAGGAAACTTTACCTCTAATACTATTTGATGTCATTGGCTGTGAGGAAAAAATAAAAACAAAATTCAAACTGTTGTTCAGATTAGATAAACAAACCTTTGGGCTCTTGCTCTAAGCCTTGAAGACAGTGTGGTAATCTTTAGAAATTGTATTATATAATGGTTCTGTGTGCAGTTTCACATTTCAGTGACTCACAGATGATAGTGGGACTTCTTATCAGCACAGTTATCTGGTGCGAATACAAATGCATTAACATGAGTTACTGTGTAATTACGATTGCTTCAGACAGATTTATTATGAAGTTACCAGATTGTTACCCCTAAAAAAGCCTGTCTTATTTCATGATAATTATGCAAACTGGTGTCACTTTTGTGCACAAGTTCTTAACTGATAATAAAGCAGGCGCTCTGCCAGTTTAAATAAGCACTAGAAATTAGTCACTCTCAAAGAAAGAGGAGGTGGGAAGCACATGACCTAAGCTGACAAAATAAACACAATTACTTTCAGGTGAATGCTTTGGAGGATACGTTTCAGATATATAGAAATGGCACAGATGGACAAGAATAGGCAGGACAGAAAAGCTACAAAAGTAGTTCAAACTGTAGGCTGTCACACTTAGTATGGTGCCCTTAAGTTTTGGCTTAAAATTTTTTTTGTAATTCTGTATTTTATGTTTTTTTATAGCTCATTGTATTTATTCATGCATTATTTTGTATAAACTAAATGAAGTTATTTAGCTGGGTATACCTAGGTTCTTGTTATCTTAACAGAAGATAATTTAAAGCTTTCATGAGAGGAAGGGCGGTGTTTTTAAAGGAGACTCGTGTCTGGCTCCATTGAAATTCAACACCGGTTTGTCAGGAGAAATAACCAGTCCAAAGTTTTAGCAGAAATTCAGAGTGAATCTGTGGATTCTGGAAGAGATCTGTCACTTGCTCTGCCATCATGTCTCATTTTCACATTCCTGTGCAGCAAGCTTCAGCCCAGATAAGAAGCGTTGAAGTATCGTTAGAAAGTCTGTCTCGACAGTTTGACTAACCTGACCAGCTGCAGGTAATATTGGGAATCTTGTGCTAAACCTGGACTTGATTTTCCACTGAATTTTGAAAAGCTAAGGTGCTGGAACAATTGAGATGAGGGTCTGGGAAGGACGCAGCTTTTTTTGGTGCTTATCCACACGCTCCCTTCAAACCCTGGAGCTTTGCCAATCACTGTTTAAATCTGTATTCATGTCATTTTATAAAAGTTAACATCTGGTGCTGATACTGACTTTTCCGGTGACTTTGAGTATAACAATAGCTTTCAAAATCTCATCACTTTTCAAAATAATATAAATAATTAACCTGAGAATTCACCAAAAACGCACAAGGACACAACATGCCAAAAAGTTATGAGAACGCTGACATAAGAGATGCCAAAGAAAGAAAACATTAAAAAACCATCAAATGTGCCATCTGTCAGGTCAAGCCAAGGTGAAGACAATGAAATTAGCAAAAGCGTAAAAATTATCCCCCACATCTTCAAGGAAGTCATCCTGGTCTCTTTGAGTACCTACCACGTATGTTCACCTGCACTGCTAGATAAAATGTGACAAATGACATTATGACTTATGCACAGAAATAGACAGTACCAAGGGTGGCAGCAATGCACTCGCTCCATGCTGCAAGGTAACACAGGTTACATAGGTAACAAGGTTAACATGATCAGGAACGCTGAATATCAACAGTGCTTGTGTCTCTGTTTTCTTTTATAATAGCTTCAAGCTCATGCTCCGCACACATTCAAAAGGCAATAGTTCCTGTTTGCCCAGAAGGGTGGATTTGATAGACTTGCTAACTTGTTTAGGTAGAAATCCACATTAGTTTTGTTTGTCATTTGTGCTGTGCTGTGAAGTGCACGTTCTTAAGTGGTTTTCCATACTTTGGAAGCAAGTGACTCAGATCACTTTATTGACTAAATAATAGCTTTGACATTACTCCAAATTCTTGCTCAGAGCATGCAAGTGTAGCTCCCTGAAAGTCTCTGGTTCAGCTCATGACGGTGTAACTCTCCTGGACAGTGAACATCCATGTGTGCAAGATGATGGATACGGTTGCTTCAGTCACAATTTCACATAGCCTATTGACATAAGGAACACAGGAACATTTTAAGAACTGAAGGCACATCTCTCTCAAAAAAGTGCCATTTTTTGTTATTCAAAAAATCCACGAATATTAGACCCCTGACTTAGGAAGTGGGTAAGGGTTTCACCCCAGTAGGTTTTTTTGGTCGAAAAGTAGTGTATTTTTCTGAAATGTGTTTGCTAATATATGTATCATATACAGCCTATCTGCTTTGAAGAAGTAATCAAGCCACACATGTCCCGCTACCTACTTTTGTCACCTGCAGTATTTTACCCAGTTCTTTCTCCCTGATAACTAATCCCAAATCTCCTTTGCTGCTTTTTAGACAAGTCGTGTTGAGTTTTTTGCTTCTGTGATAAAAGAAAGCTATTTGAAACCAAAGTCAGGTTGTTTATAGGAAGCAAATGTTTTCTGCATTATATTTTCTGATATATTTTCACTGGAGAGTCTCAAATCCTTTAATTTTTTGTTGAATAGAGTTGCAGTAAATTTATGTATTTGTGAGTGAAAACTTGCCAGCTACACCAGGACAGATTATTTTGATAACATTGGAATTCTATTTTGTATTGTTGCATCTGTCCATATAGTGAAATCTTTATCTCCTGGAAATCCCCAATAGGCTAAGCTGTCCTCCAAGCATAATTCTGGATATTCGTGCAGCTCAGACTGTGTGTCTGCGCTTCTCCAAAGCAACACAGCATGCTTGAAAGAAAGCTGCACCCATTGTGTTCAGCAGAGTGTTTTGACAGAGGGAGTTCTCACCGCGTATAAAACTTTAAATTGTGTTTTAAATTAAACTGAGCCTTATGTTGGTGGCAAGGAGACCACATTGCTGAAAAGAGACATCATTTGTGACAAAAGCATTACAGACGTCCAATGTCAGAGACTGTAAAACAGTTTCCCTTCTGCTTTAATTGAGTGCTTTCTCAAGCAGCTGAACCTCGAAGGAAATTGCAGTGATTCCCATTTTTCCACAAGCAGTTGAGTTGCTTTAAACTTTACTTAAGCAACTAAACTGGGAGTTGTTTCAAGGATACCAATTTAAAATTCTTCTTTAGGCAATGGTAAGGAAGATAAAAAAGTTACCAAGACAAGTAGTAGGAATGAATCACAATAGGCAAAGGGATTTTTAGTTACCTTTGCAGCTATATCTGTTACTGTGTCTTTTAAAAATACTAATTTAAAGAAGATCAAGGAAATTTACCATGTTTTCCTATTCCATTGCTTGTAAGATCTAAAATCTGCTTTCCCATTGTGGGCACATGCATTTTTTAAATTGAGTGATTGCCTTGCATCCAAAGATCAATGGGAAGTGTTACACAACCATGGCATTACATATAATATTCAACATGCAGATGCTAGAAAGAACAGTTCTCTGACCAGTTTTTTGAAGCTGTTGTCAAATTGTGGCTCAAACATCAGAAGAACGTTCGGCAGTTTTACATAACATCCACAAAGCCTGAAAATTTAATTTATGGCAAACACTGCTCAGCACTCACTTCCAGGAAAAAAAAACCACCCTCTTTGAATGTCCTTTTCACTTGACCTCATATTTATAAATTCTAAAGATAATAACGAAGCAGATTAAAATGGACAGCAAGTGCATATGTGCAAGCGCTGTTTAGGATGAATACATTGCATTAAGTCATGGTGAATTAGAGCCATGAGGCATGCTGCAGGCTGGGACTGGAGGGGAAGGTACTGGTGCCGTCCTCAAGACCAGAAGCTGAAAAGAAAGATTGGGGCTAAACAGGGAACTGCTAATCTCTGCAGATGGGCATACACTCTATTTGTGGTTTTATGACGCAAGGCTGAAGTTCTCAGTCTCAGAATTGTTTTCTACCTATTTCCTTCTTCTTCTACCTTGTCTGTTTTCAGTATCTCTCAGTTCAGTGCAAAAAAAAAGAAATATCTAATCTGTAGACTTCAAAGTTGAGTGTTAAATTCAGAGGGTGATGGACAGGAGAGCTGGCTCTGATCTAGATTAGTACAGCATTTGCAGTGTTGTTTTTTAAAAGCCTGGAAAGAAGTGTGGTTCAGATATGTTTTTTCCACAGTGAAAAAGATTTTGTGAGATCTGATCTGAAACTGCAAAATTCTTGGGATGTCTCCTGAGCTTGCCAGGTGGTTCTTCCATTTTGAATAGGAGTCTTGGAAGGATTGGTCTTTAGAGTTGTAAGTTTTAAGGCCAGAAGGGGTTAAATCATGTAGTCTGACCTCCAAAATAGCACACCTCAAAGAATTGTATCGAGTTACTCTATTGAGTCCAATAAAGTGTGCTTGATATAAACTTGTCTTTTAAAAACACATGGAAACCAGGTTTGGAAGACATACAGGCCAGTTCTGTGTCTTAGATACCAACCCAGAGGAATAGTGCTCTCTCTGCATTTGGATTCTGAATCTTCCTTCTTTTCTCTGTGAAAATTCAAAGGAGTTCAGTTTTGAAATTCTGCCTTAGCTTCTTTCGCTCAAACACAAAAGGATAAGAAAATTAGGATTTGTTTGCAATGCAGTAGAAGAAACATTTTGATGTGTTCTGAACTCCAAAAGTGGGGGATAAAAGGACTCATTTTGTTTTTAGTCCAGGAGAGAGGGAGTTATAAAACTTAGTATTAGCAGAGCTGCTTTTGTGCATTTTTAAACATTTCAATAAATAGGTTTTTGATTGGATGTAAACTTTTCCCTGTAGTGTTTGCAACCCAAGAGAATGTTAAAGTCAAAACTGACTTTAAAAAAGTTAGAGCACTGTAAGTGATTCTACATATATCTGGTCCTTAAAGTCCTAATTTTTATCTAACTCATATTAATTTTATTCGATATTTATAGCTTGAGAAGAGAATCAAATTCAAAGGGTTCATAACTGTGTATAAATAATTACTGTTTATGAATATTACTCCTCAGATTACACAGAGAATGGGAGACCGAGACTGATGAATTGAAAAGCTCCAAGCCGGAGACCAAGATCCTGAAAGACGTCTAGCTATTTAACTCACAGTGGTGGATCAGAAAGAACCTAGAAGTACGAGCATTTTTTCTGTTGTCCAGTTGTATATTTGTGTGTTATTAGATATGAAGGAAAATTTTCCTGTTCAGGAAAATTCCTGCGTGGCGTTTGAGCGGCCCAGCGCGGTGCTCTGAGGAGCAGCCGGGGCAGTGCAGAGCGGCACAGGTCCGCCAGGGCGTTTAGCGCAGTTAGGCTGATCTGTGCACACCTGAGCTAATTTTACCTGTGCCGCGAAGCAGCAGGTAGTCGCCTGGGCAGGACCAGCCCAGCCCAGTTAGCTGGTGCAGTGCCCAGCTCCTTAGCTCAAAGGCAGTTTATGGCTCACAGTATTGCATTTGTGCTGCACACTTTCAAAGTGTTTGCTGAATTTATCCTTAATTAATACAGTGGGAAATCTTACTTCAGTCTAGCAGTAAAGCCGTAGGAAGTGGCAAAGCTGAGAGAAGACTAAAGGAGGCTCATGCCCTTTGTCCGTTCTCTGAAGCAGCGTATGAATTTGCTCCAATTTCCACCCAAAATGTGTTCTGTTAATTTAATTCATCTGTAATAGTTACTTGTCCGGGGAATTTTCTGTGATAACAGGACTTTTGAATTTAAGAACTCCAGAAGTCAGGGGTAATGTTTGATTTTTTCACTTGAAAGACTCTACACCATACTTCTTTATATATACATCACATTCAGAATGCTGAACGCTACCTCAAATACTTTTGTCTGTTAAGGAAGTCTCCTGTTCGCGTCCTGATTGAACTCAGTCTTGCTGAGATTGCAAACGCCAATGAGATCAGACACAAAAGCAAATGAGCTGCTGAACTATCCCTTAATTTCTCGGAACAGAGCGTAGTGCACTGAGCCCAGAAGCAGAAGATTCCTGCATATCTCTCAGGAACAGATTGTTTCTTTGTCATATATTGGGATTTTTATGGAAGTTACCTAACTACTTAAGGCAAGATTATGACCCTAATTGTGTACCTGGGAGTGTAAATTAGGACATTAAGCCCCAACCACTGGACAAGCCAGCAGAGTGGCTTTCCCCTGAGCAAAAGAAGAGGGGAGGGATAGGAAAGAGGAGATTGATTCTCTGCCCTCTACAGTTAACACCATGTCAATATATGTCTTGAAAGAAATAGGCTATATTGTGTAATTAGATTAGTATAGGAAGGTTACTCACGGTGGTTCGCACCTGTAATCTCCTTAGCCACACCTGCAATCATATGGCACTGTGCAGTGGGTAAAAGGACTGTCTTGCACAGATGGAGAAAGTATTCCTCAAAGATTGACAAGTTGAAAATGTATTTAATCTAGCAAAGACCAGTAAAGTCTGAAAATAGATTTATAAATATTTATGAAATTACAACACCAATAAATATTACAAAAGCTCATCTGATTAAGACAAGAGCTGTGACAATTCTTGTGAATTTTTAATATTAAAAATAAACATTACATTAATGAGTCTTCGTTATATCATTAAACATTTTACTTTGTTTTCTATGGAGAATTTTATTTTTACTTGGCATACTTTTTTAAATGTCTAAGGGGCTCTTATGACATTTGTAAATGAGGCAAAACATAAAGAATATAAGAGTTAATTCTTTATATTCATCACTAATTCAGGCTAATTCATCATAGGGGAAATAATAGGGAAGTAATCTTTTCCTTTTTTAATTTACATATAAATAGGTCTAAATCACAAAATTGGGATGCAGATTTTAAACACTCCAGAGTCCAAGCTGCCTTAGAATGGGGTTTCACTTTAATTTTTTGCAGCAAACGAGGATCTGAGTTTTTCTTAAACAATTTTTTCAAGCAGTTCAGCAACACTGGAAGTTGAAGATTGCTCTGAGGCATTTCCAGTGGCTTATGTGGAACCTGCAAATGTAACCCACTTGAAGCCAGTTCTTTTGTGCCTCAGGGACTTAACTTTTACAGATCATAGCCTGGTTTTGTACCACCTAATATATAGCATTTATGTTAGATTGCAATCCATGGGTTCCTTCAATATTTGGAGAAGAGAATAAGCAGCTCTAGTGCGTGGTGTGGACAGGGAGCCTGATGTTTCTCGATTCTTAGCTTAGATGCTCAGTTGGCTGCCTGGCTTTAGGTGGGAGGAACTGGTAAAATCAGTCTAGGCAGGAGCAGTGAGGAAAGGGTTTAGGATCTGGAGTGACTATCCTCAAACACTGTCACCTCACATTTCATTTGTACTTTTTCCATCTTGGGTACAGTGTATGGTGGTGATATTAGAGCTAGGTTTGCAGTTAATATGCTTGTTTGCAGAAGTAGTGGAGCTCTGGTTTTAGTTAAGTATCATTAATGTGAGCAGTAATGCAAGGAATTTGGGACTGATTGTGATTGTGCATTTATATAGTGTGTCCAGCGCAAATAGACTTCAGCGTGCTTTTGGCTTCACTAGCCTGGCTGTACAGGGATGGGCAAAGTCCTGACCCTGCAGTACACAGTGATATGGGCTGTTCCCTCCTCAACAAACTCTAGGGAATGGATGCTGGAGAGGCAGGGTGATCTGTGTCATGTTAAAATTGATCTTTTGCCATCTCCTCTCCATGTGGGTTAGGGGAAAAGGGCATCTTTCACTACCAAGAATTACCATAACACAAATACTGTAGTGCATTTTAAATGTCCTTTTCCCACATCTCCTTCCCACACTGGATAAGAAATCTTCCATTAAGTGGCCGACCTCCATGTCCTGTCTTCCTGACTGCCTGGACGCCTGCCTTGCGGCTGCCAGCTTCTGCGCTCCCACAAGGAGCAGGGTAGCAGTGGTTAAATGCTTCTGCGTTTAATGTTGCAGAGCTCATATCACTTGCAGCATTTCTGTGCATGACATTCATCCAAGTGATAAGAAGAGGTTGGGCACCCCAATACAGGTGGTCGTGTCTTCTTAAAAGCAGAATCTGATCCAAGATAGTTTCTTTAACATCCTTGTTTAGGGTAACACCCAATCTCATCATTTCCCCAGGCCATGTGTGCTGTATGGAAATTTAGACTACAGTGCTTACATTACTGTGGCTCCATCAATGCACCTTCCAGTAATTTACTGGATTAAGCAATATCTTTGAAAACCTCATTTTGCCTCATTGCACAGCATCCACATTCGCAGTGATGTAGTTAGGCTGGATCACATTTCTGTTACGGACAAAGGGCCTCAGTTGTGTGAGTCTGTCTCAAGTCTAATACTGGGTTAGGATCACTTTTGGCATTAAATTTATGTACCCAGCTAAGCAGAGCAAATACTGATGTTCTCTGTGCATAGAATAACAAACACATTTCCTCACAAACATTTGAATTTCTGTCAAACATTTTAGCACATTTACTTTTTGCTTTGCCCTCCCTCTTTGTGCATTTTTTAAGCAAATTAACTCAGAAGAAAAAAGTAGTTTACAGATCAAAAGGAAATGTTGAATTACACACTTTCTTATTCTCTCTCTCCCAAGACTGGTAAATGCCTCTTCTCAAATAGAAGCTTGAATGCTGCCATGTTTTTCACACTTCTCCACTGATCCAGTTCCAATGTGATTATCTTACACTGTTCATGCAGAAATGCATTTTTACAGGAAAAGCAAGGACCAGCAGTCTCCTTACTCCACATAAAAGGTGAGCTGCTTTAGGAAGCTGGCTGACCACCAGTCCTACCAGTAGATTCATATTGGTTATGCCTGCACTTGTCTTTTTTTCACTGTTCCCATTTTTTGGAAACATCAGAGACCTCTGCTGCTTATTGATTTTTTTTTATTTTTTTTTGTGATGTGTTTCAAGAAGTCTAGCTGGAGCTGAAACGCTGTATGCATTGGAACAAACTTTAAAGTTGTGACAAAAGAAGAGAAATCCCCCTGGCCTCCATTTCACTTGCATTGCTCTCAGATCAATTTCTGTAGGGTTTCCAATAAAACAAACCAAACAAAAACTTTATCAGGCTATTGAGTTACAGAGTTATTAGATACTCCAGATTTCTCTTTCATTTATTTTCTTTTATAAAAATCTTTCAGTATAACATCATGGTGCGTGATAAAGGCCTGAAAGGTAGGAGTCCTGCTGTGCTTTTATTTTCTTTCTCAAACTTTTCCTAACCTGAACTCGTCCTCTGTATAGCATAGCTGTTAAGAAACTCTTGGGCTCCCAGGTAGATATAGTACAGGGATTGGCTAAATCTCTCAATTTAGGGTAAGCATCTAACAGCTGTGGGCTATGAATTGGAGGGTCGGAAGAGGAATGAGTGAGATGAAGACTCAGACTTGCCTTCCTCCTACATCATTATTTTTTAATTTCCAAATCTTCCCTTGTAATGACAGGAGATCATCCACCCTGTTCTGAATTAATGTTAGAGGAGATAAGATGGTTTCAGGTGTTCAGATCACTTCAGTTCCTTACCTTTTGCTGGTGTCAGTCATAATTCTTGAGCTTTGAGGAGGACTTTTGGCTTTTTTGGACAATAACTTTACTACCTGCAGAATGGTGCTGAAGTACTTTACTGGCTAGTGCAAAGCATGCTGGTGTTTATGAAGCTCTTCCAAAGCGCATAAGAAAGGACAAAACGTTATTTTATCTAAGAATCATAGAACATTGTTTCCTGATTTGTTATTGCCCTAATAGATAACCATGACCCTACAGAAACAATTAAGTTGTGGATAGTTTACATCTCAATGTCAGTGTCTGAGCACCAGAAGCTCCTATCCAAAAAAAAAAAAAAAAAAAAAAAAAGTAATGTTAAACATTTTATTTGGAAAGAAGTCAGAGGTTGGAAGAGGGCAAGGACTGAATACATTCACAGATTCTGTTATGCTGGCCTTAATGCAACTTCTGAAGCATACTTGAAATAATTGGGTCTGTTGGAAACCTTCCAAAATATATCAAGGGTCCAGAAGAGGAACTGGCTATGCTGTATCTAAACTTTAGTTACAGTCTTAATTCTTAGATGTACAAAAGTCTTCTTAAAGGGGGGGGGAAGCAGAGAGAGAGAGAAAGATTTTCTTAGAACTCTTCACTCAGTCTTATTAAAATAGCACTCCTCTGTAGAGACGAGTTAATCAGGATTGCCAGACTAAAGATTCTGTTAAACATAAAAGCTGTCAGCGCGCTTGTAGCGAACTGCAATTTAGAGAGAAAAAAGACTGAGATGATGCTGTTATAGAAAAGGTTGTTCAAATTGTACAGACACCCATCATAATTCGTGCTAATGATAAACAAACATGCACCAGTATGAGAAAAAGATCTGCAAAAGGCAAAGGAGTTA
Source organism: Apteryx mantelli (assembly GCF_036417845.1). Lineage (NCBI taxonomy): Eukaryota > Metazoa > Chordata > Aves > Apterygiformes > Apterygidae > Apteryx > Apteryx mantelli. Next base: position 8,067,139 of record NC_089990.1, on the reverse strand, counting down.
CTAACACGCTGTACTCTCAGCCCAAGTGTGCTCAAAGAGGCATTCTGTGCCTTATCTAGAGGAATGCTGGAGATGTTAAAGGTAGAAAAAACAGATTTATTGCAGTTAGCTGTGCTGGTATCATGATTACTCTGTCTTATCTTTGAGTAGCTCTCTTCTAAAGCAATGTCTTCTTCAAGATCAAATGCCACCAAAAAGCATTGCTTCTGGGGTGAGATCAGTCTGCTGATTGTTCAGTTCTACAAAGCACAACAGCATGAAAACACAAGTGACTTGACATCTAATTTACTCACACGAATAGCCACGTATTTACTGACTGGCAATTTCCCCTAGGCAAAAGCAGCTGGCTTGCTTGCTTGCTTGCTGTAGACTTTCTGGTTTTGCTCTGTTCATCCTTCTGAAATCAGCCAGACTTACCTGCAGTTGTCTGCAGCAGGTGATTGCCCTTTGAGCTAACTTGTGCTTTGTCAGTTATCTTTTAATGGGCAGATACTAAATCATTACTATGACTTCTTGATAGCTCCAAGAGTTCGTAGTAAGCTAGACATCTCTTCAGGCATCTCCTTGGCTAAGCTAAGGAGTCTGGAGGGACATTACGTTGAAAACAGTCTTTGACTGTCTAGTCTGGCATCGTCGAATATTGTAGAAAATGATGTCATTAAGAGGCCCTGCTATAAGCCAAATGGAACTAGAGCTTACATCATACAGAAGGTAAGACATATCAGAATACATCTGAGGACAGATCAGTAAGAACTCAGACATTTTAAGGTGTTAATATTTCCAGTTAATTGTATATTTGGACAGGCTTGAGAAGTGCTGCCCTTCTTGCAAAAGGAATTGTGTAAGGGCAATTTTTTTTTAAGTACAAAAGAAAGGTGAAAAAAGAGAATTTGGGCTAATCTAAATTTGAAGAGCCATTCTTGTGATCTGTTGGGACTGAGTCATAGAGAAAAGACTAGTTTGTGACTGAGATCTGAAACAGGATTTTCTTGAGTGTCTACTCAAAGATGCAGGCTTACTCCTCAGCAAAACAATTAGAAAGTGCCAAGCAAAGGAACTTGCACCATCCAGACAGAAGTTTCTTGACAGCATACAGTACTATGGGTACTTGTGAAGGGTGAGTATGATAGCAAAATCAAAATACTGCAGCAAAGGAGAGCCGGGATAACTACCTTTGACGAGTGTGCACTTAGCCTCCAGGAATGAGGACAGATTACCCTGCTATAAGAAGGTGCCACAGGAGTGTGCCTGTCAAAAATGCTGGTAGAAATGAGGTGTCATGTAGTCTGTGTGACAACATCAAAAAAAAAAGTAGATGCAATTTGTGGAAAAGGCCGCTTGCCACCATTTAGTAAAAAGCAAGCATAAAAATTAATATGAACAGGCAAGTTGTTTCATTTTGCTGCTCATGACAAACACATTTTCTGAGAAGCTTTGCCCACCATTACGTACACTGTTGGAGGATTTGGGTCACCATGTTTCTCTCTTTTGTCTGCCTTAAGAAATTTAACAGTACTTTGACACAAACTTTAAATTAACAATTAACCCTTAACATTGTCATATTGTATTTGTACAGCCCCATGGTTGTCCACACTGCTTTGCCTTGAGGACTGAGACCAGACAGTACTTTGGGAGAGGTAGGGAATGTTTAACCAAGTGGAAAAAAGGGATTGCTGGAAGATCTGGACTTAGCTTGTACATATCAGGGAGGGAGACTACCTGGTGGAGGTGAGCAGAAAATTTGCTCTCATCTCAAGGCATGCATACAGCTGTGCTGTGGGTCACGATTGCTGATTATTAAAGTAAGGAGGAATCAAATAATCAAAAAGAGGTTTCTGTAGTTAAGGAGAAAGTTCTGTTCATGTCTGCACTGTCTTTCAAGATATACTGTATTTCCCTCCCACTGCTGGGCCCCCAGAGATTTTCATGCCCACTGTGATAATTACCAGTTCTCTGATTGCCTTCACTAAATGTTACACTTCTATCATTTTAACAATAGAAGATGGAGGAGTATGGTAAAATATGTATGTGTGTGTGCATGTGTGTGTGCATGCTCGGGTATCTGTGTGTGGAGAGAGATTTAATAGACATTGCTGTCACATCCCTAATGTGACACTTCAGACCTGAACCTGCGAGGTGCTTTCAACTCCCACAACTTGATTTTTTCAGAGGTGGTAACTCCCTGCAGGTCTAATTGATTCCCGTGGACTTGTGGCTGCTCAGCACCTTTGTAAAGGCCGTCCCTGCTGCAGTCAGTGAAGGTGCTCAGCACCTTGCAGCGTCAGGCTTCGCCCAGCACATTTCCAGTCATACATCACGGCTAAGTAACTCCAAAGCTGCCAATAGCCTTTTCAGTGTTTTTATCAGTCCCAAATTACCCAAATGAAACTCATTTCTGAAAATCTTACAACTGGTGATGAATACTGCAGTTATGATAAGAAGTTCAGGAATATCCCGTATCTCCTTTCCTTGTCCCATTGTTCAGATATTCTGTCTAGTAATTCTCTTTCTTACTATATCTCACAAATGTCTTCCATCCTTTGATGCTGAGTGCTCTTTATAGTATTATGTCAGTGATCCCCTTATACTGCACATCTGTTCCTCATCCTGCCTCTCAAATACTCCTTGTAATTCTGCATCTCCCTTTCTTGTAATCTCTCTGAGATACTTAAGATACTTCCTTTCCTTGTCATACCTTTCAGATGTTCCATATGTTATAACCTGAACATTTCTGTGCTCACCTAGCCAGAAAGATTGCCAATGCTCTGAGTGACAAAAATGATCTAAGAAAAGAAGATGTAGTGAAAAAGTAAAGGTTACATCTTACTGCACTCAAGAAGGATCAGTGTGGCTTTTCAGGTCTACCAGCCAAGCAAGGACTGCAGCTACAGCATCATTTGTAGTTCCAATTTGCCTGGCAAATATCATGAAATTTCACAGTTCTGGCCATTGTGTTAAAAGAAACCTGCATTGGCAGCATACAAGAAAAGCTAGACATTGATATAATTCACTGAAAGGATTTTCCTGTCTATCAGACAGAGAATTAAGTCTCCAGTAGGTAGTAGGTTGTGCATCTTCAATTCAAACTATGGAAATAGTTCTCCACAGCTTAATTTGGCAAAACTTGCTTAGAAAGGCAAATTCTCTGCAATCTCCTTGAAATCAGTGGGGCCATGCAGAGTTTAAATTGATGCACAGTTTGACCTGAGCTCTTCTACAAGTTCTTTGATGAACCCTGTTTCTTGAGGATGCAAGACTTGCTCATGCTGGCACAGACATATGAGATACATCTTCCTCCACCTCTCAAATCTTCCAGTATTTTACTGTGTGGTTGGACAAGTTACTTTATTACCAGCGCGTGTGGTTAAAGCAGGGTGAAACGAAGTGGAAAGTCCCAGTGCCCAGCTGACTGGGGAGGCACAGGAGCAGTAAGGGTGTGCTGCTTATCACCTTCATAAACAACACAGGAGATATTATCCGCTTGTATCTACGGATACTGTAGGAGGGAACAGTTTCAAATTTATACTCCTGGTCTCTCCAGTTATGCAGGAACTGAGGCTTATAAGCACTGTTTAAATATACGATTACTCAGTGACAGCTTTAGTGCATTTTATCTGGCGGGGACGTCTCCCCATCTGAGGGCTGTGGTAGCTCTTCCTTCCCATGGGGACTTTGGTGCTGTTCATACGTCCTGCTCCAGCCAGGCTTGGTGCTAGCATATCCCTGCCAGGCTTAGCGCAGGAGGGAAGTAAGGCTCAGGTTTTGCGAAGACTTGCAAAGTTCTGGTAGGGACGAATCCCACCCTTCCTGAGGGAAGAGCCTCCCCCGTAATTAATGTACCGGCACTGCGGCCGTTGTGCTGGCCGAGTGCAGAGGGAACGCTTGCTTGTATCAGCTACTGCCAGCTTCAGCCAGCTCTGCGGCCCAACCAGGCTTCTGCGTCCGTACCTCTGTGTTGTCTCCCCTCCTGTACCGAAGGAGAGTGTCACCGTTCTTTACTGTAATAGCCTCTGCAGGTGTCTCTTCTTCCCTCCGTGACTGCAGGAAATGATTGCTCCACAGCAAACTGTGCTTTATGGGCATGAGTGATGCTACTCCAGGAGCAGCATCCCCTTCTGCCGGGGCCCTGCTGCCACCAAGGCTGCTGACATTCTGCTTGCGCCTTCCTCAGGCCTCATAAAGGCATACAGGAAAACTAATTTGGGGAAAAAAAAAAAAAAAAAACTTCTTCTCCATATACCTTTGTCTCAAAATCCCGGTTGGACCTGTCCACTCTGATTTGAATGAAATGAACTTTTTATGTCCACTAGTTATTTTATTGTTATCGCTGCTGAGCAGTGTAATACCATCGTCATTCACTTTAAGGCTCACATCTTCAGTCCCGACCCTCCCTTGTCTGACAGGTTTTTCTTTCCTTTTGGATCAGTACTGATATGCTTCTGTTCTGCTCTTTCCTTGTTCATCATACAGAGTCTGCTCCCAATCCATTCAGTTTCCTCCGTCAACATGTTTTGCTGCATCTACTTTGAAACAATAATATGAGAGTTGTCTAATCAGAGCCTGATTATCCTTTCCCGTGGAGGTAGTACCATTTGAATGGGCTCTGGTCTCATTAACACTGCTTTAGTGTCTCCAGTCCCACTGATGGTATTTGCAATTTCATCGGTGTGATTAACATCCCAGTCTGGCTTTTGTCATGTTTAGTCCTGATTTATTTACTTATCCCCCTATATAGGATGAGAATCAGGCTATCTGACTGTCTCCAGCTTAGGAATTTGATCCCTCTAGATAGGTTTTTATACTTTGCTTCTCTTTAAAATATGATCCAGTTGTTCCTTTCTCCATTCTTCTGTACTATCTGGCTAGTGAAAATGATATTTCTCCTCTAAACAGATCATTTTATTACTGTCACAGAAGTGTAAGATTGCTTGTTGCAGATCTTCTCTTTGAAGACTGAAGTTATAAATCAGTTAAGAAAGTGGCATGATATTGGTGGGTGTGCTTGGTTTTCATAAATATTTTTCTCTCTGTCTATATATTGAGCCATGTTAAGAGGCAGCTCAGAAAGTACTGATTTTATGAGTGACAGATAATCTACTGTGGTGGATGCACTGTGATTTAGTTCTGCAGCAGACTTGTTACCAAGACTTTGCAAATTCCATTCCTGAAGAATCTGACATTCACTGTTATTAAGTCAAGAAAGCAGCACTTGCTCCAGATTGCAGGCTGACATCACACTTATGAATATTTCTCTGTTGAATCTTTATTCTTTGTTACCCTGGAACTTCTGCTTTAGGTAGACCTCTCTCTTTCTAATTTCAATTTTAATTTCACTGTGTTTTTGTGGAAGTTGGGCTTTGCAGAGGTACCTTACCCCAGCATGTTCCATGGATTTTTTCCTTTGCAATAAAGGAATGTGTTTGAAATGAACAGTAATTTTCAGTGAACGTCAATCTTACTGCAAAGTACAGGAAGAATAGCTTTATTTTTTCCAGGAAGTTATTATTTGAAAGTGGAAAGTTGATTTATTTCTGGAGCATATCCAGGATTTTTCTGTGGTGGTACTTGTGATGCATCCAGTCTACAGGATATGCAGACAGAGACATCAAGAAGAAACAGAAAGATTTGTCAAACAGTCCCTGTGTCCATAGCAGAAAACCAGGCAATGAAGGACCAAGGGAAATACTGCAGAGAAGATTTACAGAGAACTGTATTGAAGCAGGGTGTTGAAGACAGGTCTTGAAGTTTCTTGTTAGACATTAGGAGGACAATTAGAAAAGAATTGCTTTCGTAATTTCTGAGGGTTGTCACATGATAAAAGCACTCAGTGTCTATGGTGCTGACCAGTCTTCTGCTGTTCCAGCTAGAAAAGTTGCTGCCTATGGAAAGCACTTTGTATCTCAAAAGAAATGCTGGGTAGAAGGTAATAAAGTATTCCCTCCGAGTCCATTCAGTTGGTGAAAACTGACCTAGTCTCTGGTTATCAGCTGACAAACATAATTGCATCTTATAAAGCAAGTGTAGCCACTTGAGAAGTGACAGCCTTTCTGGTTTAAGATGTGATAATACAAGAAAAGTAATTGCAATAAATGTAATTGGTCTTCCCCTTAAAGAAAAATAACAGGCATCTTTAATAGTTTTCAGTTGTCTCCTCTTTGGAAATAAATGGCGTTTCAATGTGGAAGCAGAGCTGCAATAGTGAAGCTGGCTGCCCACCTCGCTCCTTGTTAGCAGAAGCCAGACTGCTCTCTGAGAAGACAGGACCCACACTTACTTACTGTCCAGCCGTGGCAGAGGACCTTGTGGAGATGTGAGCACCCAAGGATTCATCTGGGACAGGAAGGAAAAGCAAGGAGGAGGGGATCTTGTTGGGATGGGAAGAATGAAGGGAAAGTTTACTAATATTTGTGTGATGTTGCAAACAAGAGGCTCCAGCTGAGGTAATCGCCCCACTGAACTGGTGTTTGGATCTCCACATGGTGTTTGGATTTCTCCACAAGACAATGAATCTTGCACTGAAGCGTATATAATCTGAATAGGAAGTGGATGGGGAAATTATCTGCTATGCTCTCTGATTTTTAGATAGGCAAGAGAAGCAAATTAAATTGAAGTGACTTGTCCAGAGTTACATCAGGATTCTGTGGCATAGCTTGGAATAAACCCTGATAGTCTTTCTTTCAACAAGCTGGCAGTATTACCCATCTCATTTTATAGTCAGGCTTTTGAGCCCAGCCAACTCAGTAATCTATCTTGAATGCTTCCCAGTTTGGTCTCTCTTCCCTGATCCAGAAATACTTCCAGAAATCTCTCACAGCTTCTCTCAAACTCAAGCAATTTTTCTTTCTCTGCTGTGCAGCAATTATGCAACCCTAGCAGTAGAGTTTTCAGCTCTTACAGGATTTTGAACTGCTTATTTTTTTCCAGTGTATTTGAGAGGAGCCTTTCAGTATTCCTAAGCAGAAATGGATTACTGAAGGGAGGAATATTTCCCCTCCACTCTCTCCCACCAATTCTTCTGGAGATGGTTCTTTCATCTAAGAGCTGTATAGAAGAGCTTGAGAACTACATGTAGTTTGTAGCAAGCTCCAAAATGGAGGTTAGGAACAGATGATGTTAAACAGAAGAGGTCATATTCCAAGGGCACACGAGATGTGTGTTTCCATCTCATTCATCTTTTTTGCCCTTGGTCTCTCCTGAGTTCTTGGTTTTGTGAAACTGTCGCTCAGATTCTTTCTATATCAACAAGTCCATGTCTGTTGCAGGGAAAAACTCTTTCTTTGTCAGTGTACACGTCTAGTAACTCTTGGGTAACTCCTTTAAAAAACAGGAAAAAAATCCCACTTAAACTTTCCAATGCAGATCAGAAGAGTTAAATCAGGAAAGGAGTAGGAGAAGTTGGGCAGACTCTGCAAAACTTCCAACTACTCTCTGAATAATTTATTTGATTGCAATCATGGTTTGACCTTTAGGCTGCAAAAGACAGAACATGTCTCCACTTTCCCTGGTTCTGTGTGAACATGAGCCAAGTCTCCCTGTGAATAACAAAGCGGCAGGCAAACTGACAGAAGACAGAGGAGTCCAAAAACATACAGTTCTCTTCCTTCTGTTGTTAAGTGCTTTACCTTCACTCTGCAGGGAGTCATCACAGGCTTTTGTGATTCTTGTTTGCTGTAGGACTTCAGACCAAAGTTGAGATGGTCCTGGCTAGCATGACACCCATTATTCTTCCCAGCAGGGAAGGTCATGTGGCTGGACAGAGCTCCCCCAGTGCAGAGGGATGCAAGCCCAGATCCACGTTACCCATCCCACGACTTGAAGTGTTGAGAGGTGCAAAGCTGTCGTGTTCAGTCGCTGCTATTCAAGTGCAGCGATGCAAGAATGGGCCTCTGGACCCACACTGGTAAACCTGCATGGTGCCCTGTGGATTTTCCAGCCTGGATCTTCACTTTATTGGGTGGGAGCTATTTAGTCAGTCCAGTTGGACAGTCCAGTTTTACTAGTTGTTGAATATGATGAAATGAGTGCCATTGTATCCATACTTGTTCTCTGTTAGATGATTTCACTTTTGGACTGGCTCAGTTGGAACATCAAAAGGATGCTTTTATAATTAGAATCCCTCTAAATTCAATATGAGAGCTGAACTTCTTGCTAGTTTTTTGCACAGTGACAAACAATAAAGTTCCAGAAGCTGAATGGGACCAGTAATTTTACTGATGGTTTTCAAGGGAGTCTAGGATCACATTTACTCTTGCATTGTTTCATTGAGTCTGTCACGTTATCCTCTGTAAACATGGAGACCCAAGCATTCAGAATCATCTTTCCACCTCCACATGATGAGGTCTTCTGAGTGTTCCTCAGCCACAGGTAGAAGTCTTGGCCTGTGTCTTTAAGAAACTTAACAGTAAAATTAATTAACAAGTAAACAGTAAACATACCTGTAAACAGACAGGTATGCTATTTAGGGAGGTAGTTTTATGGGTTTTCTCTGTTTAAATATCCTTTTCAATTCAGTCAGTAATCCACACACTGGGATCTTGCAAACCCAGTGTCTTAAATATAGAGCCATTTTTTTGGCTGGTATAAATTGACATCACTCTAGTGCATGTTACAACTCTACTACATTTGAATAGTTTTAGTCAATGGAACTAATCCAGTTTATATCAGCTAAGAATCTAATCCACTATTAAGACTTTTGGTTTACAGTAAAGGTTTTCTCAAAACAAAGTTCTTGTACAGAGTTTGAGGTGATCAAAATTTTCCTTTGCCTGCAGCTTACTTCCTTAATCTCCAATTAATTTTTAGATCTAAACACATGTGTGACTTTTTCAAAGAACTTTCAAAGACGACTCTGAGTCATTCCAGTCAGTTCTGAAGCACAAAATACCCCTTGGTTGACATTCTGAGATCATGAGCTGTGGTTATGTGTATTTCACTGTTCACATGGTAACAGAATCAAAAGAAAATCATAAGGAAACACAATGGTTGGATTCAGAAATAGGTAACAAAAACATTCTTTTGAGCAGTCTTAACAATAGAAAAGAGAGAATTTGCACCGGGCCAAATTCATCCTTGTTGCACTGCCAATTAACTCACTAAAGTGGCATCTTGGAATAACTCTGTAATTAGATAAAATTCTTTCAGTTAGACTTGTGCCACCCTCACCCTCCCTCCAATGCTAACCTGAAAATAATTTGGCTGTGAAAAATCAGGAATCAGTATTTTCATTAACTCTTTGTATGTCTTAATTTTTTCAATAATTAAATATTTCATGCAATTTGCATTAGAAATTGATATCAAAGCTGGATTTATCAGAAAAGATGAGCCTCTCTGATGATTTAAAACAGAAACAGCTTCTGTATAAGCTTGAGGAGAAAGGGATGAAAAAGACTTAATTCTGTAGCTCTGAGCTGTCCTTTGTCTTAAAAGGTAAGAAAGGAATTACCATGGAAACCTGCTCACTCACTTCTCTTCATAGAAAAAGAGTTTGACTTAATTACTATGAACTTGTGCTATCTTATCTTAAAATAATATTCCAGGTCTCCTTCCAAAGGAGTATATTTATATATGTCAGAAAGAACTAAGGAAAATGCTATCAGAAGGGAAATAAGCATTTGTCTGCGTTTAAATCATCGCTCTCGCTCAGCAGCAAACACTTTTATTGCTGTTGTGAAATTCACACCTCTCGGGAGGCAGCGGTGGTATAGAGTCTGCTGGTTCCTTTCAAATCCTATGCATATATGTAAGCAACTGTAGCAAATCTCTTTTAATGGGCAACAATAAAGAACAGTAATTGCACATTTTAATTTAAAATTATAAGAATGTTCCTTGCTTTTCTGGAGGGAAAACTCTTCTGTGAGCCGCTTTGCAGAACTCACGCTCAAAAGAGGCAAACATCGCCTGGTTCAGATTTACGGAGAGTGCAACAGTCAAAGCATGGGACACAACAAAGCGCTCCAGGTGTCACGCTTTTTCATTTTTCTGTTTGTTCACTTCATTTGTACTGTCAGCTCTGCTGCTAATGAAATACTACCCGGCTGTCACCCAGTGAAGTCCTACCTGCCGCTCTTGGGTCTGGTGCTGAGCAGGGGCTGCTGCTGAAGCTGTGCTACGCCATGAATCACACTGGCGTTCGCCGTGCTTTTGAGGCACCACTCCTATTGCTCCCTCTCCTCGCCTTCCCTCCGCTGTACATGTATTAAACATCTTACATTTCACTTCTAAAGCAGTAGCTTTCCATGTATCTCGATGTACTGCACAGGATTTTGCTAATGGAGCTTCAAAAACATTTTCCATGTAGCTACCTCCCAGGAAGAGTGAGGTCTGGATTACTGAGTGACTTAGGAACAGAGTCTATCATGATTTATCTCCAAGGTAATCCTTGATTTTCATATCACATCTGGGAGGTTCCCAGTCTTCTCTTGCAGTTAGACTGCCAAGAATTGCGTCTGTGGGAGTTACAGAGGTTCCCTAGAAAAAAGCCAAACAGAGCTTTCAGTCTAAAATAATTTGATTTATTGGAAGAAAAGCATTAGAGACAAAACCAAAGTTTCCATGCAAGGCCTCAGAGAATGTATCTCTCCTGCAGCTCTGTACAGTAAATTGAAGAACTAAATGGCTGATGTCTTTGCACCCCTTAGAAATGTGTGAGACTTGATAGCTTCAAGGCATTTATTTGTAGAATGTTATAATTGGGGGTGGGGGGGAATTGTAGATGATTTCAGTTGTCCTAGGATAAGGTAAGTCCTTTTTCTATCTACTTTTTGGTGCCTTCACATTCCAACAGCAATTTAGAAGTTCTACAATATAAATGAGAATCTACCCTAATATATTTAACATAGGAAGATTTAAAATGTTGGTATCTTCTGATTTGGTTTTTCCATGATTTTGCCCTGTGTTTCTCAGAATGGAAATGACAGTAGAACATGTATAGAGAAGAGAATTTGGTGAATTTGAAAACAAGGGAATTGTTCTAGTATGGATTTAACTGCAAAACATTAAAACCTGTATGCACCCTACAGGCAACATGCTCCACTGTGTCATTATCTTTATGCACCAGAAAAGTTGATACAACCCATGTTTACATCTTTGCACTAAAGCTGCAGAAGCTTCAACTTTTAACGTTTTAATTGAGCAGGTTTAAATAATGCTTATAACATACAAAAATCAAAGATCATCTCCAACTTTACTGAGGAAAAACTGTATTTTCTGGTATCTGCTAAACTGCATGTCATGAGTTTCTATAACAGCTATCAAGGATTAGGTTAATAGCCTTACAGCTGGAAGTGTTACTTCCGGCTTTGTGAGAGACCTGTTTACAGTTTAGCAGGTTGGAGTGATTAGTAGTGCAGATTCAGACTCTACTGGTTACAAAAGCTTATATGGGCTGAAAAGCATAGTGGATTCATTTTCTGGAAGAGAAATTTGGTATGCTACAGTAAAAAGTGTTGTCGTGTGTGGAGAATCTTGGGCTCATTAAGGACCTATTCACAGAAGTAAAATAACCATTGATAACATGCTGCTAGGATTCCCCACCGGCAACCGGGATGTCACACAGCAGCATGTATTCCTGAAAGTTGTGGAACGAGCTGGTTCTGAAAGCACTTAAGCGGCAAAGCCCTGTAATCCACATGGCCTTCCAGGATCATAGTTACATGGGAAGATTTCTTCATTATGAGGCATGGCTTGAAGAATCTGGCAGCCACAACAGAAACTGGTTTTTTTTCAGAGTAGCTGTGGCCATCCACCACTACAGTCCACTTAGAGGGAATGTAACGATTATTTATACCTGTGTAAGACTTGGAGGGGTACGTACATATTCCATTGAACTATATCCTTACAGGCAGTCTTCATGCTGCTACCCTGGACATCTTCACGTCTGAAATAGCTTCCAGTTATGTGGGCCCTTTCATCTAACATCTTGATCAGATGCTCCCTTCATATTTAAATAGCGGCTTTAGAGACAAGCATGCTGTCAACTAAACTAATGCTAATTATCCTTTATAGTTGTGTACTCAGACTTTCTGTCTAAAACTTTGAATAAAAGTAAATAAGATTGTTTCATCACTGAAGACCAGATAATACAGAGAGTAAATTCTGTCAGGTTTTATATCAATCCTCCTCCTTTAAATTGTTGGCACTCTGTCCATGCCATTGGCAACCTTGATTCTATGCCCTTAGAGGCCATCTAATGCTGCCCTTTCATCCATGGGTTTTGTCAGATCTCTGGTGCTCAGGTGATCTCAGTTCAACTTCTTTGCTCCTAAGTGGTTTCCAAAGATCAACTCTTTCCCTTGGTATAGTACAAAATGGAAAACTACTGCTTCATGCTAATTGTTCTTCAGAAAGTGGGAAGCTCGAGTGATTAGACTCTGACCATAACGCTGAAAAGTCCTATGTCTCATTTAATCCCCTTCCTGCTGCATTTTTCTTAAAGATATCTTGCCAGCTACAGCTTTCTATAGATAAACAGGCACCGTGTTGGAAAATTTCACACTCAAAGTGAAGCCTACAAAATTTGCATTTGTCAAATTTTACAATGAGGTGGAAAAATGGCACTCTACTCAGAACAAATTTGAGAGGTAATTGCTTGTAAGCTAAGCAGAAATCAAATTCATTTGGTCAGGAGTTAAATCATGCTTTGGTTTTTCAGATAACAGCCTGAAAGAAAAGACCACCTTTGATATCAGTTGCTGGGGGTTTTAATACCATCAGAAAAAAAATGATGGCATATGATATATTTAGTGGAATATCAAGAATCCTGTGCTGTCTTTTGTGTACAAGGAGCCTGATTCTTCACAGACTTCTGTACCTATCCAACCTTCCACCATGGGTCTAAAATGCTGCCAAATCACAAGGAGGGCTGTGCTAACGGACTGCAAGGCTCATTAGCTGGGCCCCTACTGTGTAAAGTCAGCTTGGGCAGACCCTTTCTGAGCTTCAGCTAAACAGACTGCATCAGGAGAAGAAAATAGCTGTCAGCACTGTGAAGAGAGAGAACTGCAGATGATAATGCCTAGAGGATTTGTAGTAGGGCTAAGCAGTCTCATAATCTAGTGCTGTTTAGGCAGTAGTCTGCGGTGACCTCCCTGACCTCCATGATCAGGAAGGTGAAGGTATGCTCTCCTTTTCTGTTTGAAGCGTTTCCTGAATCTCTTGAGTAGCAAAAACAAAAGCCTCTTGCAGTTGCAGCCAAGGTTGGTATTGCTTACTTCAACCAACCTGCCCTGCACACTAAACATCAGCAGAATAAATTGGGTCCTTCTGAAGAACTTCAGTCTGAAAAGTGTCCTAATTTCATCTTCCAAGGTAGTAAAAGACTGTGCTAGCCGGAAACTCAGGACAGCTCTCCAGGAGATTTCCTGTCAGTATTGCTGGGAAAATTCCCTGCCAAACGGCAATGTGATTAAAAGCATGACAGTCAGTGACACTTAGCTTTGCTCTTATAGCTCAGGACCTTAAAAATGCTTCAGGACAGGGAACCTCACAGGAAATTAAAATCACAAGAGAGACTGTTTCAAATTTGCCTAGAGCAGTTTTGTTTTGTTTTTCTTCCCTTTGGACACAATTTTATTTCTTCTTGGAGAATAAGAAGGAAAGACAACCGAGGGAATTTATTGTCCCGGTGAGAGGTGGCTATGGCCTGAAGAAAGGGTGGGGGTGGGGGGCTATCAGTGCTTTTTGTTTGCTTGTGTGCTCTAAGTGCTGTATTGCTGATGCTTCTGATGCCATATGGTGGAACAGCTGATGGTTAAATGCTGATGCTGAAACATGATGCTGACATAGCAGATGCTAAAAAGTGATTGTGGAAAAGCTGATAGTGAAACACTGAAGGTGAAATACCAGTGCAAAAATATTGATGATAATATAGTAACTTTTGAAGTGCCTCTGTTAGAAATGATATTTCTGGCTTTGGCAATAACTGTAGCATCCCAGGAAATGTTTGAAAGGGCAGACTGGAGAGTTGCCAGATGTTTGAAAAACTAGTGTTGCTGTCAGTTGTTTGTTGGTAGGAGACAGTAAGCAAAGTTTCTTGCTCTTTTCTCTGCAGGGATGGACACTTTAGAAAGAAGCAAATCAGTTGTGAAAAATTCTTTCCACCTCACACAGTCGATTCAGCACAAACTCATTTCAGCTATCTGTTGGCCTTTTAGACATGTGAGGGTGGCTGCCTGAAAACCAGGAGGTTGCAAGCTGGTCACAGTGAAATAATGAGGTCATCCAACACATACATAGTCTGTTTGCTTGTTTGTGTCCCTTAATATTTCTGTATTTTTTTGTAGTTCTAAACATTTCCAACAACAGTTCTAAACATTTAGTTGCAACAGACTTTGATCCAATGTTTTTTAAACAGGAGAAGTCATTCTGAGATGTGCTACCCTGTGTTCCTGAAGGTTGGCTTTAACCATATTAGCAGAGATTCACTGTGTATTTTATCAGGCACAGAAATGGCATTTTGTATATGAATGAAGTACCCAAGTTGTTCTAGAAAATTGAGGTAATTCAAAAACTGGGAGAGGACTGAATTAAGTAAGTGGTGATACACAAGTTGCAAAGCTGTATTGTTGGATGTTAAATATCATCCAGTGTAATAGTCTGTGATATCAGAAAATTGAGGGTAAGTTGAGCAGCTCTCTCTGGCATCAGGAGAGGCTTCTCCTGTTTCTCGCAGACCAGATTTGGTTGTTCTTAGATTTTTGGCTGAATGCAGATTGAATGGGTTTGTTTATAAAATAAAATTGATATTATTAAACAATTTCTTGATTATTTCAAGGGCCATTACTGATCAAAGGTGTTGCAGTATGTTTGGGAAGTGGAATGGAGGAAGTTTAACCTTTGGTGTGTAACAATTTGAAAAAGAGAGAGGGCGGGATCAGCATCTCCCCACATATACTGAGAGTGTTCAGCCGAGAAATCTGATCAGAAGCCATCAGTCCTCCCAAAGAGTTTAGGTAGGCAGCGGGGAGGGGGACACGTCTGTGTCTGTCTGGCACCGTCTGCTGCCCTGCACTCAGGTGGAGCTCCATGGACAGAGGGAGACCTGAGGGATGCTCCTGGATTACAGAGAGGGCAGAAAGTGTTGGGGAGAGATTTAGCAGAAAGGAAAACTGTTGAGAAAAGCAGAGAGCTGCCAGGACTGAGACATGATACAAAGCATGAGAATCATTTACTTAAACATTGATATGTAGTGCTGTTTTAAATACCTACAGGCATTTGAGATGTCTGCAAGGAACTGGCTGATGAGAGGCAGAACCTGAGGGAGACCTGCAGCCTTCTGGAGAGGGTACAGGTCTCCTGTAGGGCCCCTGTTCACCAGCACCCTCAAGCACCCGAAGGCTTCTCAGAGGGCACTGCATGCCAGTGGTTAGACACAGGAGTCACTTCCTAATAGCTTTCTGTCACCTGTGCGTAACTTGTCACGGCAAAGGAAGCCACTGAAGAACTCACCATATTCAAACAGTGCAGAAGGGGAGGCAGAGGGAGGTTTGTTTTCAGCTCTTTTATTCTGTTTTCTGCAGCAGATCTCTTGCTAAAAAGTAGGTTGTTCTAGTTCACGTTTAGAAATTCAAAATCTTTGTTTTAAAGGAAAGGTCTCAGTAGTTGTCCCGCAGGCTCCACCTTGCCAAGTCTGACCCAGTGAGCAATATGTTGGTGGAGTAAGCGCCAAGTCCTCTGACAGGAAAGGCAAATAGGTGAAGGGCTCAGTGGACTGACCGAGTAACTGTTGGGGAATCGAACACCAACTGTGAATGATAAGAGTGGAGTTTTTACAGATTAACACTCTCATCTTGAGAAGTAGTGTGAACACTATCAAATAACATTGATGTTAGGAGTATAGCCTTTAACAACATACAGGATCTGGCCTAGATCTCAAATCTGGGTAGGCGTGTGGGAAAGCAGACATCATCGCAGCTTTCTTCTAGAGACAGTGACAAACAAAAAATTTCAATGCAATCAGATTAATTATTTTATAGTAAATGGTACTACGTGAATTAATTTTGGTGGGTATTTGTGTCCAACTCATGGCTTTGCTGATTCCGCACTTGCCATCTTTTTTCAAGACTAGACCCTTCATTTGAAGTTTTCCACAGTGACAAGGAGTCACTGTGCTACCTGCTTGTTTCCTTGGCAATAATCAGGGGCAAAACATCAAACAAAAAGATCTCTAAGGAATATGATCTAGAATCTGCTAACAGTTAAGTCCTGAATAACCAGCTTCAGCATCCAGCCAGATGTTGATAGCAACACAGAAGTCTCTAGAATGGTAGTGTAGAGCCTCGAGGAAGGAACGAAACTATTGTCCCTTGGAAAGTTCATTCCAGTGTGAAAGCTAATGTTTAAATCAGTTCTAAAAATGTTTTTGAAAAGTAATTTGCGCCCTGGTGATTTGGGAAGAGGTTCAGTGTTTGGTACCTAATAAAGATAGCTGGCATTGGAGTGGATGTTGTTTTAATTATAACAACATGGTGATGGCATTTTCAGGAAGGGATCCCACAGAGTTCTGACTGCAGGCGTTTCTCTATTCACAGCATTTAAACAGCTGCCAAAGGGTTTTCATTAATAGGTTATTTGGATACAGCGTAGGCAGGCTCATGCTGCACTATCACTGCTTCACAGCCCTTCTTTCACTTTCTTGACTTCCTTGGCAAGATGAGCCAAGCAGATTTGGCTGGAGCCCGTGCCTCAGATTAGAAAGTGAGGAAGCAAGCGGTGGCAGACGTCTGGGGCTGTAGCTGGGTACCGCGGAGCGGGGCGAGTGCCGCGGCCCTTCCTGTCTGTCGCCCGCCGCTCTAATCCGACTCCTGGAGCAAAGCATTTGCAGGGCAGCTTTCAGCGTCTGCATGTGTGCACT
The DNA here is from genome assembly GCF_036417845.1 of Apteryx mantelli. Lineage (NCBI taxonomy): Eukaryota > Metazoa > Chordata > Aves > Apterygiformes > Apterygidae > Apteryx > Apteryx mantelli. Next base: position 8,050,290 of record NC_089990.1, on the reverse strand, counting down.
GGCTAATGTGGTGAAAACCCTCACAGAGTTTGTAACGAGACTGCTGGGGACTGAGGAACTCCAGCATCATGACTGAAGTGAAGGCGCCCTGACTGCCCCTTGTTTTCTGAAAATCAGGCCGTGCTTGATGTGCTGTCACTTACTGCCTGGGTGTAACTAATTTCCACTGACCTCGCCAGCGTTTAGAACAGCTCAGGATCCTGCTCAGGAACAAGAGCTGGGACCCGGTGCTCCTGCGCGCTAGCTGTTGCGTAGTGTAGCCCAGTTCTCCTCTCACATCTGTTGCTATAGGCAAGGAGAAATGTGGTAGGAATCCCTGGAGTCAAGCCAGGGCGAGGTGAGAGTCAGGCCCTGCTACTCCTGCTTGCAAAGTCGTTTCTGCTGAGAATGTGCATCTCGCACATCATGCGTTCGTGGCGCAGCACGGGTAAGGAAGGAATCCAAGGAATACCTGGGGCCTGTCATCGCTTGCAGCTATTCTCAGCTCAATTCATCTATGTATTTGCATTGCTTAGGAGATTTTGCAAACGTATTACCATCCCAATCAGATTGTAGAGCTCCATCTTATATATATTAGAGTCTCTAACCAACAAATCTTTATGCGAAAAAAACCTGAAAATAACTGTGTAAATCATCATCAATTCTTTTTATTATTCATTAAAATAACATTAATCATAAACCTCTTTGGTATTCATGTGGATGTAATATGTAGTTCCAAAGGAATTATGGATTAAAGGGGACTTAAGCTCAGAACACTTAGTTCTCTATGAACATGCTGTGTTCATTATGTTAGATTTAGTGTGAACTATTTTCTTCAGTATTATTAGAAGGGAGTAATGGTTGAGTTTCACATTTATTTGAAAGTGATTAAAGTAAAATTTTCACCTTGAATAAAACAGCAGCAACATATTAACAATTTTTATCATGCCCACAAAAGAAATCTCTTCTCAAAAGATTGGAAATAATCCTCTGAAACCTACCTGCAGATGATTATATTAACCCATGAGAAATACATGTTTTCCACCTCTATGGATTTTTTTTTTAACTTTACACTGTTGAGATTGTTAATATCTCTGCTACTCGCATGCACCTAGGGGTAATGTTAGGATCACTGCACATTCACTCTTCTGTTTCTGACTTCTGAAGGCCTTACATTAATATTCTAAGATTCATTACTGATGTAAAAACTAACTGGTTTATTGAACATTACATGTCTGGCCTCATGTCTGCATAGTACTAATTAAAAATCCCAAACATCTTTACCAGCAGGAAACTGTAAAATGTGGTGTGGATTTTTTGAGGATTTTACCCAGTTTCTATGTTTCTAAACCAGAGGGCATTTTCCAGGTAATTTTGTGAGTTTAGAGGTATTATTTACAGAAATATTTCTGTGATGGTTATGCTAGGTTGGATTCTGCCCAAGGCACAATTCTTCACCACAGTACTAGTCAAATGAGATTCAGACATGATGGATTTGATGATTAGAAATAAATTAATCCCAGGAGTTCTGAAGATACTGGTTAGAATGGAGACTGTTCCTGCCCCTGAATCTACTGTGGAGATGATGGCATTTACTTTGCAAAACAGTAACCTTCCCTTGAAGGTCAGAAAACCCTCCAGATGCCTGGTAGACTCATATTCCACCACTGAGCTTTTCCTGTTTAAATGGAGATTTCCATTAACACCTTTACAAGGTAGCATATAGGGCCATATTTTTTCAGGCAATGGAATTCTTTTCCTTTTGTATTAGCAAAGTGTGTGTGTAATCCTAATTAAGAAATAAATTAATCCTAATGTCAACTGGCATAAATCCTGTGAGGAGGAGTGTTTACTTTTACAAAGCACTGGAACGTATTTGCTTTCCCTTGGTCTCCATGTCCTCCTCATTCTTGTGCAACCTAATCTGAGGTCAGGAGAAGAGGTGGTCACTCCCCCTTGCAAAAGCAGGGCTTCACTTCAGCATCTCAGCGTGTTTGATGGATTGTCACAGAATGCTGTGAACTTGTCCTGGTATCTCTGACCTGTCCTTGCCATTCACAGTGCAGCTTCTTGTAACTTCTTCAGGTAACTCTTGAGGGTTTTTTCACTTTTATGAATTACTAAAGAGCCTGAAAGATCACTGCTGGTGCCACAACTTTTATTCACTATTCCTAGCATCAGATGTTTAAATTCCTTCCCACAGCTGTGGCTCCACATTCCAGCTTAGCTTCACATCACTAAAGCTAGATTTTGTTTTTTAAACATCTTTTAATACAGAAAAAAGGCTTTGACAACTACCTTATTCAAAAATTTGTACAAATTGCAAAAAGTCAATATTAACTCTTGTTAAAGTGCCAAACAATTCTTTTGGGGGTCTGAACTGCAGTGCCGGGCAGGCAGGGTTGCCTTGCAGCCTCTATTTCTCCGCAGCAAGCACCTACCCCATTTTCTGTCAGGCCTCCCCAATAGCTGCCCAGTGCTGCTTCCCCAAATGGTCGTGTCCCCAATTCCCCACAGAAGGAATCTCTTGTAAATAAATACCATCTGACGACGGTAATCGTTACTGTATAGGCGCTTCCGTACTGCTTGTCACTGTGCATCAGAGCGTTTTCCAGTAACTCAAGAAGAAATGTGGACCCCTTTCCCTAGTACTCCACAGCACATTGATGTGCGGAGTCAGTAAATATGCTTTAATGTATAGTAAAGATGCCTGTGTAAGGAGAGCTGTAGCACTAAATACCTTCAAACAGTGCCTTCTTTAGTCTGTAGGGAACATTTATCTGCAGCAGCTGCCACTCTCCTGCGAGGAATCAACCCCTTTATCTCTTGGTGAGTGAAGCGCGGTGGAGGGGGATAGGAGAACTTGCTGCCTGCTCAAGTGGCACGCGTCACTGTGTTTCTGAACCTCTCTTGGTTATTAATAATGAATTAGGCTTCACAACACAAATATAAGGAAAGGTGGTAGTAGTATCATTTATGGATTAAAAAAAAAAATGGAGGCACAGAGAGATGAAGCAAGTTGCTGAGGATCATACTGCACCAGAAACTGAACTTAGGTTTCCTGACTGCCATGCCAATGCCCTGGCCATTTTAAAAACTTTTTATTTCTTTCATTACTAGCCTGCCCTTAAGAGTTTTCCTTTTCCTCTGATTTCTTTTTCCTTTCTCTCCCTTCTGTCAAGGTAGTATAGAGATCCATACAAGCACAAGTTTGTATTCTACCAAAAAATTGAAAGGCCGTGGGACACACTATATTTTGCAACACATGATGCCATTTTGCAAAACAAATCTCTGCTGTTAATGAAAATCATAAGAAAAAATAATGCCACGCATTGCAGCAGCCCACGTTGTTGAGATGTGCATGGCTGTCCTCTCCTCATGGCTGTTAAGCTAACTGCTCTGTTGTTTCTGGTGCTTCCTTCTCGCCCCCAGATCACATCCTGGTCAAAACTTACTTGCTGTTTTCTTCATCAGAGAAAGAAAGTAAATAAAGGAACGGGATTTTTCGCTGCAGTTTTTTGACTGCTTGTAGTGTAGAATGCTGCCAAAGTGAGCATTTCCCTCGCTCGGGGTCCAGCATCCCTGCTGCCTCCCTTGTGCTGGTACAAGCACTTGCGCAGCCACATAGTAAGCTGGATCAAGGAGCACGGCTAAAGCTAACCTGGGTTTTTTTTGGAGGGGGGCGAGTGGAGTGGGATTAGAAACATTAATTTTCAGCTGAATTAGCTCTTTTGGTAGCAGTCCAAGATGTGGTCTTGAAGCAATAATCAAATTAGAAGAGCTAATGCTGCTTTGCTGTCATATGCTGTTTGTAGACACCAGAGCAGACATTGTACCATGGTTCTGTTCTGAGGGGGATCTTCCATTGCTGTGTTCTGTAACAGGTTTTTAATCATTTGTTTCCCATCATCTGCTCATATCATAGGTGGGAAGGGAAAAGTGCCAAGATACCTTTGATTCTGCTATAGTTTCTGCCAGGATAAACTGGAGTAACATTCAGGCTGCTCTACAGTGTCCTAAGCAGAGCACCAGCAGAGCCAAAGAAGTGAGATGTAAGATGTTTGTACATGCACTGAAGTGCACCCCAGTTTATGCCCTGAGCAACTTTGCTGTTTCTGGAAGGTTTGGTATGGGGTTTCTCCTGAAAAAATTAAAGAGGACTACATGCACATTACGTCCTCTGTACATCCTTCTGCTCCACTCCTACCGTTGTCACCTTCAGTGTGCTGCTTGCTGTTACTTGTAGCAAATGTGTCTAAGACCAAATGGAGAGGCTCTCACCTTTCAGCCTCTAACCTGGGTGCTGTGTCAGTTCTCTGATTATCGGGAGAAGAAGGAATAGGCAGAGTGATTGAGAAAGCTTCCAGAGCCAGAGAGTCCCCAAAACTGAAAAAAAAAAGCTTCCTCGATGAAGGATTTTTACTGGATATGGTGGGAATTTGCTGCAGGGAATGGTAAAACTCATGAGTAATTGGGCTGCGAGTGGGACGAGGGGAAGAGCTGGATTCCAGGTCTGCGGTTCCCCCCGGGGCTGCTGCGCTATAACCCCTTCGCACCTATGGAGCTCAGTGGCACGAGAGGCTGGCCAGTACCTTGCAGGGAAAGGTCTGTAATGAATAAACATCTTCATTTTAAATCACTGCAGATGCCTGATTTTGCATTTCAGTTGCAAACTCCATTCTCCAATTTTCAGCTTAGACCCTCTGAAGTCTATAAAAATAAAAGCAAACTGCAGAACAGGGAAAAAAACTTTAAAAATTACTAAAATGATGCACAAAGAGAGAGAGAAAATGACCTTTGGTTGGGCATCCAACAGTGCAAAGAAATTCTAAAGTAGTTTACTTTGAAGTACATTTCAGTCAGAGGGATTTTCTAGCAGTAAAATCAGGCACTTAGCAGGGATTGCATATAATTTTCACTCTGTGCCAGTATAAAGCTTCAAACATAATGATTTTTTTTTCTATTCAGCACCAATAACTGAAGCTCTTGGTCATTAATAATGACTCATTCTTCACCTGCACTCTTTAAACTACACTTGTCATCTACTTACTAGCCTTTAAAAGATCTTAACCTGACTCTAACGTGTGCCTTGTCTTTCAGTTTCTGAGCCATTTTCTCTATAAATGACACACCTTAGAAGCTGACATTTACCTAGGACACTGTACCTTTTGTCAGAAATGCTTTTGGAACACGGTCATAATTTTTGGTGCTGCTATTATATTTTACTACATTGCTTATTTTAATCTTCTGTTAAAAATATCAGGGTCAGGGATGTTAGTGGTTTTGTTGTTTGCTTGTTTTGTGGAGAGTTTTTTTGGTATATCTCCAGCACTAGAACTCTAAGCTAGGTACCAGGTGGAATAATTCATCTAGAAGGTAACCAGTTTGTCAGAAAGACTCTTTGGGCTCTAATGAATTTTACTAGAAAATCTGTAGTTGGCATCTGTAAAATGACCTAGTTTAATATCCGGCTGAGGCAGCCAAGCAGAAGCTGGTAGCATTCAGTCGTCAATGAGGAGTAAAAGCATCTTTTCAGGATGTGAAATGCGGCAATCTGAACACTTAGCAGCAATTACTGTTGTGTTTGTTGCTTGCTTTGTTAAGAAACTGGATGTAAAAGGAGGTGGAAGCTGTTTCAGCTCTTACCCTTCCTTACATTTAAGACATTTTTGAAAACCAGGTGAAGAGCAATAAGGGTAGCTGCTGCACCTGTTTTCCACATACATCTGTAGGAGCTGTCATATCAGAAAAGTCGAATGGTGCAATTTAATCTGCTGTGGCATCCTCAGAAATGGCAAAGGCGTCTGGTCTAAACAGTAACTGCAAACCTATTCCTGACAGGAAGAGATATTTCTAGCTAGAAACTTTGTCTATGATTAACATAAATTCTGTTGGTATTCGTATTATTTTATACAGTGTTTTAGCTTGAGAAATATTTTGTGTTTTAACAATTACAAAATCCTGCATTCCATTCATGTGGCAGTCACCATAACCTTGAGCAATGCTAATGAAGGAACCCAAGCCTTGCTCCCACCGAAATCACTGTAAGTTTTGTCAGTGACCTTAATGCCAGAAAGAGTTGGCCCTTTTAGAGAATTCAAAAATAAACCGAAGATGTAAAGCATAGTATTTTTTATGAGAGCCATCGTTTTGTATTTTCTTTCAGTGTTCTGTGATGCCTTTTGAAAAAAGGTTGCTAACCTGAAACAGATGAAAGCTAAGGAACGCAGTTAGAAGGCCAAGTAAAAGGTAGTTACGAACATATGGTTGATAGGATTATTTTTAGAAATGAAATATAAAGATGTTGAAAAGATAGGCAACCAGTGCAAACTAATGTACCATAAATTGGAAAAGCTTCATAATCAAATATTTATGGCTGTCTTTGCAGTGTTTGAAAAATTAAATTATTAAAAGCAAATATTGTGGCAAATAGGTTCCCATCCATCTTAATAAAAGTTACATTTCACTATCACTGTCACATTATTACTTTTTTGCTTTCAGTCTTTTAAGATTGAAGAGAACAGTAACAAACTCCAGTAACAAATCAAAGCTTTTCAATGTAATTTACTTGGTGAGTAATTTCTAATTGATTCAGACGGATGGGGCTGCACAGTTTGATGTATTGCCGGAGCGTGAGATACTTTGGACGAAGTGAATTTATAAGCACCTCTTCTCCAAAGAAAAATGGCTGCTATATTTCATTTTGTCATTTCTTAGCTGCACCAGGGTTCGTGTATACCTATCCGTGCGCACTCTCCCAAGAAGAGAGAAATCCCCCCCGGCATGTGCACGGGGCACGAGCTGACTCCTTCCCAGGGCAGGACGGGGGAGAGGGCCGCTGCGCCGCGTCTCGAGCGCGGAGGTTCAGCCGCAACGCGCATTTACCCCATGCCGGCGACCGGGTGCGAGCGCCCAGCTCCTCCTTCCTCTCCCTCTTCTTTAAAGTGTAGTTGCTTAGCAACGTAATTTAGTCACCTGCAGGTCAGGGTTCAGATCTTGTTAATGTCATTGTGAATTAGAACAAGGAAATGACTTTGGGGGTTTTACAGCTTCTTTGTGACATTGCTGTTAGCCGAGAAGGTTTGGATCCTGTTTGGTAGAAAACCTTCCCTGACTGCTTGGGTTTTTATGTGATTATTTCCATACATATTTTGCAATGTTTCTAAAGTGAAGAGGGGAAAGGGGAATCTGATAAAAGAGACATTATTTGATATATACATCATTCACATTAAAGGTCAAAAGCAGTGCATTTGCGTCCAATGACAAATTGCTTCATTTTAGAGCAGATAAAACTCTGGAATTTGGGAAGAATTGCTCCAGTGACAGCAGCGACTGCGCCAGCCCTGTTCCGTCCTCCTGTCTTCCCCACATTCAGGGAAGCTTTCAGGAGGCCAAAAGCAGCTTCCTCTCCATGCACGCCTGCCACTTTATTTCCCAAAGCAGAAATCCCTGAAGGCTGGTGCCTCAGGGGAGCAGTCTAAATTTAGCAACTACAAAATTCATCTTGATTTTTTTTCTCCATATCCTTGCGACTTCTTGGGTACCATCTGCTTTTCTCTGTTTCAGCCTGCTTTCCTGGCATCTTCAGCCCTCCTCTGGCACCCTGCTCAGGTCCGGCTGAGATGGTTCCCAAGACCTCTCGCTTAGTTTATCCTAGGGGATCCCAGGCCTGCTGGCTGGCGTGGTCCCAAACACCGAGAGCCTTGCGGGACCGCCGAGCTGACCGCTGAGAAGCGAGCGTGCTGCCTAACCTGCCGGGAAGCCTCTGGGGAGGCTGCATGCCCATCAGGTCTGCTTAGCTAATCAGGCAGAGCCGGGAGGATGGGGCTGCGCTGCGAGGCTGGGGATCTGCCGAGGCTCAGGAAAGCAAACAGGATTTATGCGTGCTCTGGGCGTGAAGGAAAAGCTTTGCCACTTTGATAGAAATATTTGTGTAGAGCTGTCCAAAGGGGTTTTCCACTTCATTGGCCTAAGCAGATGAAAGGCAAGCATGCATACGTGCATGTGTATATACAAATATATATGTATATATATGGGTGCGTATATGTTTATTAACATGGGCCAAGACAAAATTGCTTATTTGATCCAAAATCAAATATTTTTTTTCATTTTAAGGTTGATAAAATTTTTTTGGTTACCATTTTAAAATAAGGTGTTCATATCGTAACTAGAAATATTATTGAAAAATGAAAAGCCAAAATATTTTCCTTGGAAAACATCAGAATAAAATATTTTGCATGCACTGGAAATATTTCTTCATTGCTTTGAGCCAAAACAGTTTTATCAAATTCAACCTGAATTCACGGCTTACAGTCCTCCTAAAATAGCATTTCTTGGCAAAATTAATTTTCCCTTAATTTTTTGGCCAAAGCTGATATTTGATTTCGTGAACAAAACAGTACGTGTTGCTCTTGTGTCTGTGGTTTGAAATGCTGTGCTAATGGCTCTGTCCCGCTGCGGTTCTCACGTAGGCGTCGTTTTACATGCGCTTTGAGGATGCATTGTAAGCTGTGCGAGAAGCTGCAGTTGTGTTCACTGTTCACAAACACTAGTAATCCCAGGATCATTTGCATGGGTGATTTGTAGTCTGGAGTTCATTAATCTTTTGCTGTGACTGTTCATTCTTTGTGCTATGTGACTGGTCACCTAAGACATATGGGGCCAGGTTGCCAGCTGCTGAAAATCAGCGTGGCTCCGCTGACGGATGGAGGCAGGCTGGTTCCGGGCTGTGACGGATTGGATCCTGGCACGGAGCGCCTTCCTGCTTGTTTGTCGGGCTTTTGCAACAGGCTCCCAGGTAAGGAAGCTGCGCTAGCTGTTCTGACTTAGAGGCTTCTGCCCAGGTGAAATTCGCCTGTGAAAGCAGCTGCCTTCTGATACCCTGCTTACAGAAACATGTGGTATCTTGCACAGACAGGCTAGTGCAAGCGGGTGTTCGCAAACAGGAGTTAAAAAGGCAACCCAGAAATAGAGGAACTAGAAACTTAGAAACATTTTTTTACGTTTATTAGGTAACTCCCCAAACACAAAGGCAATCGTTTCTCAAATGGCTGTTTTAGTATTTCAGCTGAGATGCAGCCCGTATTTGTGACTCCACTTCCTGCAAAAACCATCAGTAGTGACAGTAATATTATGTGGGGGTTGGCCTAACAAGTAAAACCTGAGTGATACTATAAACCATTATTTACAGGGCTTGATATAACACACATAAGTGATTCAGGATAAAGATTTCTAAAAACAGCCTGGTGAAGGACCAGGGCCAAACTGCCAGCTTTGAGTGAACTTCACAAAGCGGAGATCAGTACCTGCAGCATAAATTCACTGGCAAAGGGGAACTTAACCAGTTTTCCCATGTCTTCATTCAGAATTGGGTGGGCATAAACAGCAGTGTGAAGCAAAAATGTCTTGCGGGCCCACCTTCACATGGTTTAACTCCGGAGACATTTCAGACTCGTTGCCAAACGCAGGCCCTTGCAAAACTGTTGGCGTGTGAGATGTAAATCACTCATGCAGCATGGCATCTACCATCAGGGGTGTTAATGGAGAATTATGTTGCACTGGGTAGCTGGTGAGATAGCAGAATGGCAATTAAAACTGAGCGGTGAGGGAATATTTCTTCCACCCTTTCTCCTGGGTAGTGCTGGCATTACGGCTTCACGCCGATACCTGGAGTTCTCAACTGTTGCCTGGATTGAGCCAATCTCCAGCAGCGCCCTTCACGTCTGGCTGGCACTAATGAACATAAGACCACCTTTAACCTATGATAGGGGGCATAAATTTAGAAGGCTGTGGAGGTGGAAGATTTCTGTTATTACTGATTTTTCCCCTGTCCCCCTCTACTTCTTCCCCTAACATTTGGCAAGGAAATTACAGCTGATAATGATACTTGGCATTTACAGGAGGTGAAACTTTGAAGCTTTTATTCCATGGACCTCAAAGTGCTTTCTAAATACTGAATTTCACAACTGTTTTTGGAGTTAAGGGTAAAGCTAGAGAAAAGGGAAGTTACATAGTTTGCCAAATGATATGTGGAAAGTCAGTAGCGGAATTCGAAGTAGAACCCAGAAGTCTTTCCTGCAGCCCTTTGTTCTGTTTCTAGACAATATATACTGCTCTTTAATCTTAAAAATACATCTCACTCCTTTTCAGAACAGTCAGGTGCTTAGTCGTGATTAGCTAAATCTCAGTACCCTGGTAACTCTTAACAGAGGCAAAGGCAATTGACACACAAAACAGCAGAGTTAGGAAGAAATCAGAAGAAAGTCACACTGAATGCCAAGATGTATATATATATTTTAAGTTTCACATTTCTCAACCACTAGAAATCTGGGGTTCAAATGAAAGGAGTAAAGGGAGTACAGATTTTAGAAATTCTTCTTTTTTGCTTTTTTTTTTTCTGGTCTACCATCTATTGCCTGAAAGCCATCCAAACCTACTAGCCACCTTGCTCCACAAGAGTTCTGCGCTTACAGATGGTAGTGAGGTGCAGGTTTGGTATGAGGGTCTGACATCCCAGCTTGTGGCTTGCCACGTGTGCCTGGTGCTCCAGGGCAACCAGGGTTTATGGAGCCACATAAACTTGAAATGGTTAAAAACAAACTTCTCTGTAGGCAAAGTTTCTTTCATTTTTCTCTGTAAAGTTTGGAGAAGATGTACCAGCCTTGTTGTGTTTTGTGTTTTCCTTAAAAAGAGAACCAACAGGGCTTGAAAGCAAGTGGATCTGTGGAGCTGTCAGCAGAATCTATAAAAGAAACTCTCTGGGAATCCCATCCACCTCTTCACTTGCAAGCAAAAAGACATGGAAAATAACACATCAAAACTACATTTCTTAAATTTTTTATATGAAACGTCCAATGTTCCAGCCTTCACAAGAATGTCAGATAGCTGTACTCCCTTTAGTGTTTTATATACAATTCTTTAAAAACATCTGAAATAAGTTTATGCCTTGGATATGCTACCAATAGCAAACTGCCTTGTAATCAACATCATAGGTAGTTCTGTTGTATACACTTCCTTAAAGGCCTAGGCAATGTAAAGGCGGAGCCCCCCCTCTCACACAGCACCCATTCCTTACGTTACACATGACAGTGCTGTTCTTGAGCTTGTGTTTGGGCTTGTGACATGTTCCAGTGGTGAAACTAGAATCAGGTCTCAGGTTAGTCTGTGATTTACAACAACTGATTGACCAAATAAGTATCCTAAACCTTCAGGAGGTACAGTCAATTACAAATGAATTTGATACAAGGTTAATGATATGGTAAAAAAGCAAATGCGACCTAGGAAGTCTGGCAACGTGCCTCTGCTATGATCATGAGTCCACAGTGGTTGTACATGCAAACGGGGCAAAGTTAAATACAATTTTGAAATAAGGGATTCCCTACTCAATATGAGGCATAGAAGAACACATAACTCTACCTTTTAGCTAATTTTGAATTGTAAGGCATGATTAAATCTTTCAGTATTTCTTCATTAACTGCAAAGTTGCATTGTGCAAACACAATTTGATGTACATATTTGTGTGTGATTGGGACACAAAGATCAATCACATCAAGTTTAAGTAAACACAGGCATGCTAACTCAAACAACAAGCTGTTTGCCCAGCAAAGTAGCATAACTCTTGCAAACAGAAAGTCACTTCCTCATCTTTACTTAGAAAATCTTGTTTTCTTAGTGTCTTTCCTTGCTAGGAGTCCTGCAGACTCAGGTCTTTAAAGCATGCTAAACAATTCTGTATGGATGTAATCAAGTGTATTGTAAGGCATCTGGGGTTTTCTTACTGGTATAAGGATACCTGCAATGTGAGGCTTTTGAGATCTGGCTGCTTCAGTCAAAAAACAAACTATTGCATTTTTTATTCAGTTAATAGATCAGAAGATGTGCTCTAGAGCAAGCCTTGAGCTTCTTATTTCCATTTTTTGAGTTAATGTGATGTTTCTGAGAGAAGCTGGAAAAGGCAGCAAGGTAGCTCAAAGTCCATTATCCATCATATATACTTTAGCACGTAACTTGAGTTAAAGTTGTAATTTGCGTTGCTCATGATACAAATTTAATGTGTGTTGGTCAGTGTGTTCACTAACATGATATTAAAATACTCTTCTTTCCTGAGCAAGGCAGAATTGGTAAGGCCTGATTTATAAGATTCCCTTCCAGTGTGCAGAGTAGAGAGGGGAAAGAAGGTGGCAGAGTTGCCTGTGAGCTGCCTTGATTCCCCCTGCATTGGGGGCCTGGGCAGAGGGACCTGCATAGCCTCTGGTGTGGATTCGAGCAGCCTCGCAGGCTGTGGGAGGCAAATGCCCTGGGGTAGAGGCAGTGGGGCTAACTGCGGTGGTAATTTCCCATGACATTTGTGCTTAGACCACAGCAGTTACTGGGGCAAGCAAGCAATGGTAACAGCTTTCAGTTACTGAAGGCTTTGATAAGATCCAAAATAGAGCTGAAAGATGGTGCTGTAGCTATTTAAAAAGGTGCAAAGAGTATTTCCTGCCAAACACCTTTAATCGTTCCATACTCTTTTCTCACTAAAACTGTATTTATAGTCTCTGGCACCATGGGTCGTGGTCCTGACAGGGCGTTTATGTGGACAGACATTACAGCTCAACACAGCAAAGAAGATAGAAAGTGACTAACCTTGAGTATTATCTTAAAAACAGGATTTCTACAAAATCAGTTTTTCCTGTCTGGATTGTGGCAAACTGCAGCAAAAGATCACCACCACTGTCTGGAACTGGTCTGCTGCAGGAGAATCAGAGGTGAGCGTGTGCCATATTTTGTGCTGGGTTTGGACGGTTTTCTGCCTGGGTTTCTCTGTCTTGTTTCGAAGTCTGCCTGTGCTTCGCTTTTGAGGGCGGCATGCAGGAGGAGAGCAGCCAGGAAGCAGGTGAAGGATCATTGCCTGCTGAAGCTCTTTCAGCTTTCTAACTAAAGCCCCCGGGGAGGCAGGGGGGAGGTGATGGGGGATCAATCACAATAATGGAGAAGCATTCACGGGGGAATTTTTAAAGACAGATTGTTTGGTTAGAGACATTTCCTTCTTTTTCCTTAACATCCAGCTGCTGAATTGAAATCTAAAATGTAGCTGGTCAGTGCAAAGCATTGCAAACCTACAGCCAAAATGCTCTGGTCTAAATAACTCCAGATGTCCCAACCATCTCTTACTGTGTCGTTTCTCACCCTATCCAGAGCAAGAATACTTTCCACAAATGAATATATCTTTGCCAGAATCTCACACACAAGCACTTTCAAACCTCTTTATAGATTTAAGAATACAGCATGCAAGAGCTTTAAGATGCTATTGCTTCTTTCTGAAGGGAAATCAGTCTCTTCCTTGCCTCTCCCTCCAAATGGCAGCAGAATACTTGTTTCTCACCCAGCTTTTCCCATCTTTTACCCTCTTCAGCATGAGCTAGAATTAAATGTCAGTGAGAAAATTCACATGGGAAAAATCAGGTAATTTATTTACATGTATATATGGTGAAACAGCACATTAGAGCAGGTAGCTAACCTAAGGACAGTTCATATCCCTGAAAGAATAGAGTGCCTATCCAACCATAAAATGAAATAAAATTTTGTTCTGCTTTCCCCTTTATGTGCCACTTTGAGGTGCTGGTGTAGTTTATGCTTAAGAGTCAGTTTGTCAACTGCCTGGAAATGCTCTAAAGACATCTAACTGCTGCAGAGCGAAATTGTTGAGGTTTTTCTCCTAATCAAATAGCATGGCAGGGAAAAAATGGACGTGATTCTGGGACTGTTGAAATCAACAGAGCTGCGGCATGAGAGGCTGCACAGTTTCACCCATAGCTAAAAGCAAGACAAGCAGCGTACTGTGTTCAGCTTATCTCCCTTTTAAAAATTGCTATTACAGCAGACCAAAAGTAACACAACGAAATGCAGGTATTGCATCTTGGTGTATTAGTAGAGAATACAGGATTTTTAGTTTTTTTAAATAAGAACCACTGCAGATGCACAATGAAGTGTTTAACTACTGTAGTCATCAAGTACCTATACAGCTCATGCTTCCCACTGGACCAAGAGAGGGTGAATTTAAGAGGGAAAACAGCTCAATTTGGCTCATATTCTCTGTCACAGGGACTTTTTTCTGGTTTTTACAACTATGCCAATGGCTTCTCTGGTTGTAAGATCAGTCTTTGGGGGAATTCTTGCCTGTGACGTCAGAGAGACCCACGCCCAGGCCTTTTAAATTAAAACTAGTCTCCCCAAGCCTTTCTCCCTAAACCTTGAACTTGCCCTTTATAAACAGAATCTTCACATCTCGCAGGTGGGCTGGAGGGAGGCAAGGGCACAAAGAAACACTCTCCTGAAGCACTTCTCCCTTAGAATAACATTAGAGGTAACTGGGTGGAGGAGAATTATCTTTCAATTCAGGTTCTTTACTTGATGAGTCTGTATTTAATATGAGCAAACAGTGTATCTGGGTTTGCTGAGACCTGCCAGTATTCTCTTGGTACAAGGAAAAGACAGGATTTTTTCTTTTCATACATCATTTACAAGTAATTGCAATGACGAAGTTGGTACAACTCTATAACACAAAGCAGCAAAAGGTACAAAGGAAAGAAAAGGATATTTTGTTGCTGTTTTTTAATTAAAAGTTCTGTGTAGTCAGAGTTCAGCTGTATTCAGGTGGAATCGAAGTGCCAATAAGGAGGAATTTTTTCCTTCTTCTTGAATTTACATGTCTGGCTTTTGTGTCAATTATCAGTACCTGTTACTTACTGAACAATACTGCATATTAAGGTAGCAAGGCAATTTGATATTTACTTACAAAAAGTCCATTTCTAAAGCAGCGATACTGGAATTTTCGAATCATTTTCTAGAACTTCAAAGTAAATTGTTCTTGAACAAACAGCCATTTGGAATAGACCTCCTTTCCAGGGAGAGGAGATTTAAACTGAGGGGTGAAAACTAGTGAAGCACAGCTTTACACCTTGTGTGTGCAGTCTAAGCACCCCAGCTTTCTTCTTATACTCTCTTCTTGCGTGCTAGTGCCACATTTTCCTCTAGCAGTCAACCTGGAAGTGCTGTCCTTCCAGAAATGATTTTCAGAAATGTTCAGAGATGACTTTCAGCTCAGGCTGAAGGCCCGTTTTGCCACCTGTCCTCACTATTTATTTGCTGGAGTGATGACAGGTCCAACCAGTTATGGAGTAAAACTTTAGTTACTCCTTCCATGTGGGGCAACATTCATGAGTGCAATTTCCTGCTGTGCGGATGGGCTTTCATTCCTGTCCTAGACATCTCGATTAGCCCTTCTGTCTTTACGGCAGCTTTCAGGGCACTATAAGGCAGACACGATAACCTCACATCTTTCCTAGAAGTGCCCGAAATTTGCTTCATAAACAAATGCTTCACGATCGAGAGAGATCAGTGAGCAGAGCATTGTCCCTGCTGCTGAGGCAATGGGCCAGATATGCCGAGTTCTTCCTGGAGACCGGTCGTGGAGAGTGACCAAGGGAGCGATAATAGGTATCATGTAGGGGAGAGAATAAATGGAGAATGAAGCTGGCAAAACTATGCGTGCAATGGAGCAGAGAAGGGTTTAGAAAAAATCCTTTGTGCATGGGCTCGTCCTTCAGAGAGAAAAAGGGCTGGCAAAGGAAGAAGTGGTTAGAAAATTACCTACTTACATTAATACCCTGGATAGAGAGAAATTTACTGGTAAAGGTATTTTTTTTCAACATCTTCTTATAGGTCTTATCAACTACAGTGCTGTCTACAAGACTGTGGAATATGCAAGGTATTTTTTCACTCTGTACCTCTCAGGTGTGTTGTCAAGTGCCCCAGAAGAGCTTAAAAAGCATTTATCTAACTTTCACCAGTGTGACTGGGACACTGTTGCTATCCTCTTGTCCTCCAGATATTTTTGAGTCTTAGAAAAACTGGTTCTCTTTTAAGAAAGTGTTTTTCCCTTTCCTTTATGCAGCAGGGTGAGATGGAGCTGTCATCCCTGTGTGACAGATTGCAGAATGGGTTAGTCCTCCCTTTCTTACCTCTGCTCCTAGATATCTCTCTCATTTCACTTCTGCATTGTCACATAAGTATTAATCAGGATTCTGTGTGATGTTCACATATTAGCCTATTATGCAACTGCTATTAATGATCGTTACAAGAGTCAGTCTGGCTCTGGCAGTCAAGTGATGCTAAGCTGTGTGTGATGGCCTGAATCTAGGGACATAAAATTTCTAGTCTGAACATCTGAAAAACTTAAGTTTGTCTGTCTTAAAACCTTAACATTATGCACTACTAATTTTGGAACAAGCTGCTCAGGCAACTGTGTCACTATAGTTTTCCAGATACTCTGATTTCATCTTGGTTAAAGCTTCATTTCTACAGCCCATCACTTTCAGCCATCAGTATGTACTATATCTACACTTCCTATGTATCAAAAAGGATATGCACAGAGATAAATTGCCAAGGAAAGATGCATTCAAGGGGCAGATTTTAAAAGGCATTTAGATGGGAGAGGGGCACACTGATAGAAGAAATGATCAGAGGAGTTACATACTGACATGTATTTTGGAATTCTCATCTTCAAATCTGTCCCAAGCTCCTTAATTATGAAACAGGTCTGCAAAGAAAACTGTAACCTATTTTCCTTTGTTCAACTCTTTCTGGTTGGAAGGATTTATTAAGCCAATGTCAATATTCTTCCCATCAATTTTGGAATGTCTGACTCTTTGTTGAAACAAGCTATTAGCAGCAATAAAAGACACAGAACTAGAATAATTGTCTAGCGTTCTCTTGTGTGAAATATTCGCTATAGTGTGAAGAAGCCAGTAAGTAATATTATGCTCATGGCTTACTTTGGCTCACAGGTGGCAGCAAAATCAATTAACTACTTCTGTCCATAGGAATTTATTGACTTCCACCCATTTTAGAAAGAAATGTGACTTTCAGTTGGTAAAGTTACAAAACGTGTGCCTGATGCTGTGCAGTTTTTGTGACGTGCTGCAGGACATTCCTTTCTGTACCCGTCATCCAGCGCTGTGCAATTGTGCTTTGTCTGGTTATTATTTCCAAGAATGCAGAGTCTGCACCAGTAGTAAGACATCTTCTTTACTCAAGTGGGATGCTAATCTGCATTCACATTTGAAGTTTCTCAAACTACTAGTTGTCAATGCTACTCAACTCTAATTACTTTTTACAGTTTTTACAAAACTCAGGTCAGCAAAATTTGCACTGACTAGTATGAAACTCATAATACTGTGAAGAGCGGTAAAGTGTGTTTTTGCAGATAAGGCACCCCAAACTACTCATTTAAGTCAGTATGATCCCACACTATGAACCTGGCACCACACCAGGGAAAGATATGGGAGAAAGAACCCAAGCTATTATAGCAGATAGATCAGTACATATAAATGTAGGAAATCATTTAATGGGAGCTTAGCTAAATAAGCTGCCCCTCACCTTTTGTTCTTTTATAGATGTTTATGTTACTAATTAAGCTGTGGGTTTAGGTCTGCAAAGTAATGAGGCTGTTCCACCTACTGATGACAAAATATCTGACTGCTGATACTTTAAAAAAAGCAGGTAGGAGAACTGGCTGCTAGTAATTGGCTGAGAGGGTTGCTTGCAAAAGTTAACTCAGGGGGAGTGCCAGAGAGGTTGGGCTGGCCTACAGATTTGGAAAGAAATGCTGATTTTTGGAGACGTTGCTGATCGGAATGTTTTTCTGAGAAGTCTTAGCGTTTGAGTGTGCGTTCCTCACTCCAGGTGTAGTATGCACTAAGTCTACATCTGGGTTTTTTTCAAGGAGCAGACTGTGTGCATCTCTCTTGTATATTTTAATTAAAATAACTTGCATACATATGTTAGTGTTCCCACTGAGTCTTAGGGTGTTTAGCTAACTGGTTTTCATTTTGTTGAATGTACACTGGGACAGATTTGTATTTCTAAGCTTCTGTGGATGACAAAGTTTTAACTGAATATATAATGAGTCTTGTATTTGGGTAATTATTTGAACCCTATGGCAGTGAAAAACTGAATTCTAGTATGCTCTGGTATTTTGCTTTATATTTAGATGTCCCTGTTTCAGTGTTTTGAATACCTTAAGCTATATTTGGGGATATGTATTTTGATTCTAGGCTGAACTTGAATGGGAGACCTCTGAGGAACAGTCCAGGTTTATGGATAAAAGCTGGCAATGATATATGTTGCTCTTGCCCTTTTCCCATCCTTCAGACTTTACACTGAAACAAAGTCTTCTTTATAGTGCAGATGATCACCTAGCTATCCATGATGTGGTATTAAAATCAAAGTACTGAGTACTTTGTGTAGAGTCTTAAGGGTAGGACTGTTAATCTAGATCTGCTGACCAAATTCCTGTCTTAGCATACTAACTTCTTATCTGAGTTCCTCTAGTAGTTCAGTTATCATGATCTTCTTCCATCTCTCATCTCTTTCTGCAGCTGCCATGTGGCATATTCTTGCTTACTTCAGCAGAAGTTGCATATTACCCAGGTCTAGTTCTACTTCTGCAATGAAGCATGCATTTTGCAAAAAAAAAAAAAAAAAAAAAATTGCTGTAAAAGATGTTACCGTAATCATGTGTTAGGTTAAAATCTGGATCAACATATGGAAATTAAATAATATATTAGCATTTCTGAAAGGATAACACAGCTCTTTGCTAACTAGTAAATCCAGTCGGGAACTTCTGTATCAAACTATCTGAAATAAATGGGCTGTTAACAAAGAAGCAAGTTATTAAAGCACTGTGTAATAAAAAGGATTAAATGTCCTTGTATAAGAAGGATTTTAGCAATGGGATAATATGGCCTGTATCTACTGCTAAGAAGTAGATAAAATATCATAGCAAAAATAGGGGCGATACAATAAAAAGGTGAATACACAGTGAATTAATGTGTTAAAAGGAAGTAAGGAGAGAATAGAAATCAATACAGTAATGTAGATAGGTTAGTGTGGGTGCAAGCAATAGCTGATGTAGCTATTCATCAATAGATCACCTGGTTCAAATCCAGATTACAAAGCAAATTCTGCCTTGACATAAATCATGTATTTAACCCCATTGACTTCAATTAGTAGAATTTGGCCCTGCCTCAGTGATGACTTAAATTCATTACTGCACATGAGTGAAAAATTGAGAATGAATAAATTGCTCTTCAAATTTTACATATTTTTATATTCAAAAGCAGACTACAAAATTCTTACATATTTTTAATAATCACCTATATTCAAAGAGCTTGTTCTGGGATGGAGGGAACAATTTTTCAGTTGTTAGCTTTTACAGTCTTATACCTGCTTGGTGGCTCATGTGAAGTGAATATGAACCTACTGGATTGCTGTACAGACTGGAGACTTGCCTGGACTTTTTCACAGTTATTGCTGCTTTGAGCTACTTAAGAGAGACACTGTCTGCATCAGGAATCTCTACAACAATTTACCAAAAGATTCTTCTGGCTCTCATCATTCAGATTTTGGGTTGTGCCTAGAAACAGAAGTTGGAATTTTCATTAAAGATGACCAGAATTAATAGCAAAAAGTTGGTTTCATTACTAAGCTCCTGATTCAGACTAAAATGAAGTGGTTAGAAGGACATGTGTGATTGAAGATCTCTTCTGAATAGCGTGTATTTAAACCCAGGACTGAATTTCAGGATCTAAGTGGGAAGACCAAAGAACAGGAGGGGTTGAAGAGGAGTTAAATATAGATTATATCCTTGGTTGTAGCCTGGCTCTACAAGACCAGTATAAATAGCTTAGATTGTACTGTAGTGTTAGTCTGTTGGCCAGCTATTTAACACATTGAAACTGAGATATCTTCTCATCCTTTATAAAGATAAATCTCCACCAGAAGATTAAGACCCGTGAAGAAAAGGGTTGTATTGTTGATATCTGTTAGACAATTACAAATGGTAGGTTGAATTCAGTTTAACCTTAAAATAACTTAAAACCCTGATCTAGTTACTGCATTTTTTCCCAAATAATGCATTCTTTTAGCTCTTAAAAATGAGTTGCAGCAAAGCTGCTACACGAGCAGGAGTCAGGAAAGAGATCTTAATCAATATTTCAATCAGCCACCTGTGGGTGACTGAGAATTGCTAGTTAGGGGTTCTCTGGGGTAGATAAAAAGCTATTTGTTTCTTTCTTTGAAGGAAGAGCTGTCAGAAAGTTTTCTTCTTTGGGAATTTCTTTACTTATATAAGCAATAGCATTCTTCAAAAAAGAAAAAATTCAGTGAATTTTAGTCCTAGCTTTCAAGAACCCCAAACGCAAAACTTTGACTGCTAAAGGGAATGCTAGATGCTTACGCATCAGATCCAAGCTGGTATTAAGTGAGTGCAGCTCCATCAATTATCATAGGGCTATGCCGAGTGAGGTACATCACATGGTAATCACACCCACACTTTTGTAGGGAAGATTGGTTTGGGTATTTTTATTCTTTTGTTGTTGAGGAATTCTTATCTGAGGAAAACAAGAAGCTATAGTTTCTTGGCGTTGACACCGCTATGACCTCATTGATTTGAATGAAGGTTGCTATGGTGTAACTGCAGAATCTGTTCAGTGATGTGTACAGTGTCACCATTAAATGCCCATCATCTGCCAAATACCACACGGTGATAACTGGGAGCCTGCATTTTCCCTTCTGCCTCCCACCTTCACATAGTGCCATATGGTAACTGTTGCAATTGCTGACCTTTAGTGGCTACCAGCGTATCTTCAGACTTCCCTCTTTTATTTGTTAAATCACTCTCTTTCTCAGCTTCAGGCCTTAGTTGCGCACCAAACTAAACAGGATCATTTACTGCTGTAGATTTCTTCCTAGAAAAACTGACTGGCTTGTCCTTTGAAATCTGCTCCAAAAATAATTACAGGCAAGATGCCGTTTTCTCTCCCAGGGAAGCCAGGCCTCTCCCAGGCCCCCGTTGTGCCAGAACGGTGGGGTCAGAGCTGCGTGCAGGCAAGAGCAGGGAACGTAGCTTGCCACCTGTGGCTGGGATCGTGCAGGACACAGGTTGATGGCTGTGCCCATACAGCAGTCCCATGTCAGCAAGAGCATCTCGGCACGTGAAGACTGGTCTAATTTCCGGCAATTTGTATTAGGCTTTTTGCATGCAGCAGTGAGCATGGCTCAGACCTATAACTAAAGGGTCCCAGTGACTCGGGAGCAGGCGTGTGCTGTGGACAGGATTACTCATGCAGTGCCTGTCCCCCGGGCACAGGGGCAATATAAACACCAAACTAACGTCAAGGATGTGAGCACTCCATGAGGCAGAAGGTGATTCAGCTAACCACAATAAAACAGCTTTATGTAGAATGTGTCAGCCTTGAGACGTGGAGAAAAATGTGTCACAATGATATAAAGCCACATATCCCATGGCACTTTACCAGGGAAGTCAAAGCAGCACGGTAGATGAATGGTAGGGGGCTAGCGTGGAGAAAGTCCGTTTGTACATTGCTATCCCAAGGCAGGAGAAGAGTTTGACCTGTGCTCAGTCTGCATATCAGGTAGGAGAGCTTAGTTTGGATATCAGAGCTGGTCATGCGCTGAGCAAGGATGGATCGTTGGGAGGGGAGTGGAAGAGAGGGGGAGGGTTGTTTGCTTCAGTAAGGAGGAAAAGAGAGAAGTCTGTAAAGCAGAGGGGTAAAAATCTGTGTGCTCTAATACAGCTAAATAGATACTAGAAATTTTCCAGTTACCATTTTTCCCCCCAGTGTGAATTTTGCCTTTATCACTTTATTTAAATGCCAGTAGAACATATAAGCATAGCCTCAAGTCCTCCTGGCCACATGGTATCTAAAGCTTTCCTTGCAGGTTTCTCTCTCTTCTCTGTAAATTGTAGCAGAGATGCCATCCTTCATATCCGGGATTGGAGCTATTAAGATCAACCTGAACTGACGTGAGGGAGTGTATCAGCAATGAAAAAGTCTCGAATCCCTGGGTTCAACGCTGTCAAATCTCTGAACTCCTTTAGGGATCTAAACAGCACAATATTGCTCATACATACTGTGTGTACAGAAGAACGTTCCTCCTAAATTTCATGTGGGGACTCCACTTTTTCCAGTGACGCGCCTCTGCTATGTTTAACCCTCTTTTATTTTTCTTTTGTACTAAAATCACAAAACAGGTAGAATAATATGAACAAAAGTAATTGTCTAGTCATTTTACTGCATCATATGCAACAGCCAGCTGATAAATTCTAAGGTGCAGAACAAAGAGAAGGAGGAGGAGAAAGAGATCGTTTCTGACACTCTGATTTCTCCAATGATCTGTCAACATTTTTTTTTCCTTAAAGGAAATTTGATATCAGTGCCTGTCATGTCCACTAGGTTTTGCAATTGAATAGGGCTGTACTGATCCTTTGATCTGAAATTAAATAGATATATGAAGTTTTAGTTTTAACACAACAAGGTTTTTCTCTGGTAGAGAAATCCTGTTTTCTCTATTCCTGCTCTCTGACAGTTGGTTGGCAGAGAAGGGAGGAATAATAAGTTTTAATTATATCTCCCCAAACAAGCAGATTTGAAAGCAATGCAGGGATTACATGAGAATAAAATCCCTTCAAGCATTAACTGTCGCTGGTAAAAGGATGTTAGATATAATCCTATAAGGTTAGATGTCCAGACGTCCTGGTTGAACCAGGACAGTCTAATTTTTAATTTAACATTCTGTCATCCTGATTATTTTCTTCGGGAGGCTCATGTGTCATGTTTGCCTTTGTGCCATACTCGAGAGTGGCACAATCATGAAAATAACACTTTAAATCATCATGCAGCTTTTCTCCTCCAATTCCATCAACCAGCATCACATGTCAAAATGCATTGAACATCACAAGCCAGGAGAATAGGAATTGTATTATCTTCTGCATTAAAAAGGAATAGATAAGCAAGAGAACAAAGGAAGAGTAATAAAGAGGAGTGAGGAAAATAACTCCAGATCTATACATGCCTTTTTTTCTTTATGAGGAAAGATGCCTGTGACAATACACAATACACTTGTCACTTGCTTGTTATGTAGAGCTTGAACTAAACCAGTTCCAAAAAGCTTCAGGTGCTGTCCCCTTCAGACACTTCTTGGCTGGCAGGAAACTAGTAAGCAAATGCCAACTGAATAGTTAAGAAGATGAAATGATTTTTTTTTATTCCATCCATGAGCTTTCAAACTCCCTCAGACAACAGATGGGTGATCCAAATTGGGTCTAATAAAACAGGGACAGATATTTTTTCTGAGGCTAGAGGAAGTTTGTTCAGACTTAACAGTGTTTATTGTGCTCCTGCAATTTTTGCTTTTAGGCTGGAAGCAGAAAAAATTGCTGAAATAAAGTCTAGTTTCCTGCTGAAAGCAGGATGGTATTGTGAATCACGTGAGACAAGTGGATCCTTTGTGATTTCTGGGCAGAACAGGGTCAGAGAGGCATCCAAACTCCTCAAGGATTTTCTGAGCATCCAAGTTCAAGGCTTTGCTTCTCTCAATTCTCCGTACTTCCTCGGAGTCTCACTGTGAGAGTCACTGAGAGCTCCCTTTGTCCAGTTTTACTGTCAGGTAAGAGCATTTGTTGCCTTTGAGAAGGTGCTAGTGCTTTGTAGGATGAGATCTTACAGATACCATGGTCAAGAGGTAATGCACGAAGTTTTAGTAAGCAGCCGACTAAACCAACTAGTTGTTCTCTTTTCAAGCCTGATTCTTTCATAAAGCATTTAAGTCTCATGAATATATTGCTCTTACGCCCACTTGTTCCTCATCACTTCACTTAAGTCAGGGCTCATGTCTCTGATTCATTTAGAATTTCCCAAGTGCTCCGAGGCTGTGCACACAGAACCTGAATTGCAGTCTTCCTTGAGGAGTTCTTGAAGGTCTAAGTACAGTACAACTCACTTTCCCCTTAGGGTAGACAGTAGTAACTTTAAAAGATGTCTCTTCGGATGGAGAGGACATGTCATCCTTAGACTTGGGCCAGGCACTGTGCACCAAGGTCTGTCGGTTGTTACATCCAGGCAGCCCTACAAATGCGCAAGCACAGGGTAATGCGCTGAAGTACAGTGAAGCATGTTAGTCATCCTGAGGGAGGGTCTTCTGGGAGCTCTCTCTGTGAAAGAAAATACTGCTATAAGAATTAAAGATGAGGTGTGAACAAAGCATTACTGCTCTGAGGGACTAAGAAAGCCCTTTCTTAAGTAAGGAATATTCCTGACCTGCTCCTAATGAGTCAGCAGTCCGTGACAGTTGAAAACCCTTGATCCTCAAGTATTCATCCCTCTTGGGTTGAAAGGTACAGTAGTGAGAGAGCTGTGTCAATAAAGCAGTGGAGATGTGCTCTCTCTTCATACATTTGTGAAATTCCAGCTGGTGCTAACTGGATTCTCGCATTCTCTCAGCGCTGTGGTGTAACCACAGCAAGCCGGTGCAGTAAGAAATGGAAAGAGCTCTCTCCATCACAACACAGCTACCTGGAAGCAGTTAGTACTGTGGGAGAAATGGAGAAGCCAGCTACTTGCCGCAGAAAGATAACAGTGGGAGCCCTAGATGCACATGGGTGGGACAGGATGGAAGGATGGCAGACCCTTTCCATCACTCTGCATGTTCTTGCAAATGCAATGGTAAAATGTCCAGGCTGGTGCCACTGTTTATTGCCCACCTCCAGACAGGCCATTAAGTGGAGAAATGGTACTGAGGTCTATTATTCTCTGTTTTTCTCTCCTTTTTCCATATTTTGGCAGATTCTTGGTAGCTGGATTTTGCTGTCATTTTTTATCAGTTGTGTTTTACATCAAAGAATGGAAGAAGAAAGCTTTCTGTTCTGTCTGAGCAGGTGAGCTCATGGGTAAATGAGCAAAACCAGACCATTGAAATCTCAGCATTCTGCACTTTGATGGTAGCCAAAATGACAAGGGAGAATCTTCCGATTGGGCAGGACACCCTCCACTACCCACTACTAATCCTGTCATTCCAGAATATAACCCTAGATGCTTTGGACCAGATTGTGATTTGAGATAGCTATTTAAATCTGGCATCAATCTTTTCTTCTATTTTAATTAATATTTTGTGGGATGTATTTCTTCAGCTGGATAGTAGGCTGCTTTGGATCCAATTTATTTCACTGGATCAGGCAATTTAGTTCTCTTTGAAGTTTTCATTGTGATTTATATTTGGATGTGGCTCTATATAACTGAGAATTAAAAATGAGTATTTATGTCTTTTTATTATTATTATTACGTCTTTGTGATTAAATGGTTGTCCATAATAACGGATAGTCATCCAGGAGGTCCTTTCCAGGCCGGCATTCATCCAGCGAAGGTAGCAGGGTGCTCTGCCGTGCAGTGTGGCGTGGATGCAGAGCTCACAGGGCAGCAGCACACAGATAGGGGGAACAGATTTAAAGACAGCTGAGACTCCTTGTCAGTCACGAAGGGTGTTCAGTGCAGCGCTGTCAGCCCCGCTGCTGTCTCACTATTGGCTCCACACTGATTTCAAAACAGAGACCTCTTCTGCTTTCCACAACTCCAACACTGAGGCAGAGTCCGAGGCAGAGTCAGTGAGGATAGTTTTGTGAACCTTTAACTATGAATGGCTCTGTGCAGAAAACTAAATACTTGTATCTCCCAGCCTCAGGCTGGACTCAGGCATGGTAGTTTGTATAACCACCAGCAGCTGTTCCTTTGCTGGCTGGGCCTCAATCTTCATTGAAGGCAATGGAGGGAGAGAGATTAAGTAATGCTGCAGGCACAGCTGCATCTATTTTTTTTCCCCTGTGGCATTGCCACTTTGCCACTTGTTAAATGAATAGCCTCTGCTGATTCCTTTCCCCTTCTGTGAAGTACGAAAGCAAGACAGACTTGGACTCTGCTTTTCGCCCCAGAGCAAAACAAACAGTCTAACTTCTTAACAGCCAACAAATTAAGCAAGGCAGTTAAATAAGGCCACAAATGAGTCTATTTCATCAGCTTGGTGAATTTTGGATTGTTGAAGCATTCCAGGTTTTTCACCCACAAAGGAAAGGTAGGCTTCCTTGCCTCAGCTCAACGTGTTGATCTCAAAGCTCTCCACCTTTACTTGCTAAATATCACATCAGGCCTGGGAGTATGTCTCCGTCATGTTGAAGAGAGCTTGGGGCATCAGGCAGCCAACCTTGGCTGTAACCAGGGCCAGATACCACCGAGCGGTGGCTGGAGACATGACTCTGAGTGTGCTGGATTTGACAGTGCTGAAAGAGGAGCTACGTGGCACCTGTGGCAGACTCGGGAATTCACCCAGTTTCAGTCAGGAGGTCGCATTCCCAGTTTCTTCTCCTTGCCTGCCCTCCTCCTCCTCCAAACTGCTCTTAGCCCAGTGCTGTGTCCGGGGGCATGGCAAGCATTGGCAGCCACACGTTATTCTTGAGAAGCAGAGTTAAGCTGCACTGTGTTATTCTGGAGGTGCAAGGTCATCACTTTAACAGAAAGCAACAGAATTAATTAGGAAGAGCCCACAGTACATTTTGTTATGTACAAAGAGAACTTGGTACAACCTTTCACATGACAAATAAACCTTTGGCTAGAGTAATGAAAATGTTCTGGCAATAGCTAAAAGGAGCAGTGCACTTTGGGTAGGACATATTCTGGCTACTCTGTCAAGGTGAAACTCACCCTGAGCAGCTGGCCAGTGTAAGTTTCACTTAAGCCTTTGCACATACATTATATCCCTTAAATCTCCAAATCCCTCTCTGAAGTGGGCCTCTGGGTCCTTTGTCTCTCCTCAAATGTTTGGAAATTCCTGTCGTGAAGCTTACACCTGATTCGTCCAAAACAGCCCAGGAAAACTGTGGCACTACTGAAATCAGTAGATGTCTTGACTTTCCTGAGCCAGTGTTCTACCTCCATGTGTTTCACAGGCTTTCCAAAATGTTTCTATTGGAAACAAGAGTAGGCCTTCTCTGTCTTCTCTCATGCGATGTTGTATCCTTTGTCATCTGGATGCCACATTTGCTTGTATGGTACTTATTTCTTTCCTTGCCGATTTGTTTTACACTGGGGTCCAAGTCCTTTGACTGTAGGAGCTGTTGCTGATTTACCCTGATGAAGGGTAAATCAGGTCCATAGGTCATGAGTAATGTAGCGTAGGGGCCTTGTCTTTGACTTACCTAGAGAATGTAGTGCCATTTAGGTACTAAATAATAACTATAATAAAAAAATGCACTGATTCAGCTAATGAGGTGTCCCCAGGAAGAGAATTCCACTGGAGAGGAACAGCGGATTGAAAAGCACGGCAGTTTGAGCGTAACAGTATTAGGGATGATTAACTAGTACTGTAGAAGGTCGTGGCAGAAGCATAAAGAACATGCTGTGGAAAACAGAGATTCTCTTCCATAAATAAAATAACATTGTGATCTTAAAGAAGCAGGACTTGGAAACAAGCAGACAATGTAAATAAGTAAGTAGCAGGGGGAATGTGAGAATATCAATCAAGAAATTAAGCCGACAGCATAAATAAGCAGGCAGCCATAGCCTGGGGGGTGGATAGAAGAACAGGAAGTCAAGCAAAGATGTCAGTGGAATAGTCAAGAAGAAAGAGAATCTGTGCTGCGAAGACAAATAGTGCAATGGAAGGAGTCTGAAAAGGAATTTCATCTCAAATGACATGTTAAGCAGGGCTGGACAACAAACAAATAAATACAAGTAAAGCATAGGTCACAGTCAAAGAAACTGTAGCATCCTTGCCGCTGATAAAACTAAATTATCCTTGAAAAAGTGATTGTATCTCTAAGTCACTGGTTTTATACCTAAGAATGTTTTTAAAAACTACACAATATATACTGTAAATGTGCCTAGGGAGGAATGCATTACGTATATAGAACTGTCAGTTATTCTTTGCATTTCTGAAATCCTTCACTTTGAAAACCCATGAATGAACTGTAGGAGGGCCTTCTTGAAGCAGGCAACTGTAATTTTTGTTTTTGCTTTTAAGCTGTATCATTAGCAAATACTTTTCTTTTGCAACTAATAGTCCTTGTGGGATGTATTTAAATATTAAAAAAGGGGGGAGGGGAATCAAAAGACATGTTTGCAGTAAACTTGTTTTTGTCACTTGATATATGTTCTTCCGATAAAATGAACCATCAGACTTTCTAACTAGTTCTGTTTGGCCCAGTGAGCCCACCTTACCACTTTTCATTAACTAAAGCTGCAGAATATATCACCAGTGAGAAATTAGGAGGTGTCTGAAGAGGTGTTCTCTGTTCACAGGAAAGCATATGCGTGACAGAACAGTTTGATGCAAGAGTTACATATGCAGTCAAATCACGAAAAAGTTCCTTTTTCAAGATTAATATGAAAATTTGCTGAGAATAAAAAAAAATAGGATAAGGTGGGCTAGACTGATAGAATATTCCCCATGGCCATTGAAAATAATAAGCGTGATTCAGAATTTATTCAAACCCTTTTATATCACTGAAGTTTAGCTTCAAGGGTGTTGGTTTGGCCATGGGCAGCCCCATGCAGAATCAAGCCCCCGATTCTTTCTCCAGAACGGATTTCAGGGGTTTTTCCCTTCAGAGCCATGTACCATTTGCAGCTACACTGGAAGACTCTAAACAATGGGAGAATTATGTGATTTCTTTAGATTTTCCTCTTGCAAAACATTATTTTCCTGCATTTGCTTTTGGGAAAAGCTTGATTAGGCCTAGTTTGAGCCTAAGAAATTTCATGACCTTTTTGGGCTGGGCCCCAGGGTTCTCTTGTTCAGAATACAAAGTTTGCTAATAGGTTGTGAGGGCATTTGTTATATCTTTAGTTCTTGGAGGATCTATGTGTGTTGGAGGGTGGATGCCTTTAATCAGTGCTCTGGAGGCTCACTGCTCCAAGGCCAGCAATCTGCTTGCTCTGTTTACTACTTTGGGTTGGTTTTTTTTTTTTTTTTCTGAAGAAAACAAAGTGAAATGATCACATTATGTGACAGTGCATTGAGTTTTTCAAATCAACACCAGCATACTGGTTAGGGATCTTGTTGTCTGCTTTTTTTTTTTTTCATGTGGTCTTTATCTCGTCAACTTATTTGGCTTGGTTAGAAAATCCTCTGTTCTTCTACTTTGACTTTATTTTCCTTCTCCAGAGAATGCAAATCTCAGTGCTAGCCAATGCAACACAACTTTATTTTTTTGGCTGCTTCATGCAAACTGTATCCCCAAATACAGACACAAAACAAAGCAGGAGTTGGAATATGACATAAATTACAGAAAACATTCGCTCAGAGATAACATTTGGAGGGAATACATACAAGCAGTCAATCACAAAGCTCAGAGGTAAGCTCTCTGGGACACGGCCTTTTTTGTGTTTAGAATTGTAGTCACATAAAAGCAAAGCCCTTGTCCACAGCGGGATTTCTAGGCCTACTGCAATACAAATAATAATAATAAATAAGGTATTTTGATTCACTGCAATTCCAAACAAACTCTGCAGAGAATTATATAACATCAGAAGATAAACAACTTAAAAGGAAAACTACTGTATATTTGATTCTGCTTGCTCACAGCTGTGATAAAAGCTATTACCAATTTAGACTTGCTTATCAAAGAGGAGAATCATGTATATCAATAAGTAATTGATAAAGAAAAAACATCACTATCTATTAATTAGCACCTATCAATTCTGCACAGAAGGCTTTGTTTGCTGAAGAAGCAGCCTTAGGGCCTGGCCTTGTCGCTCATCCTTTTTAGTTTCTAGATACTATTTATTTGCTTTACTTGAAAGATGTTCTTAAGGTCCAGATTTGCAAAGGGATTCTTTGGTACCAATTGCAGCTTTTTCCTATTTCCTGTTCTTTTTTACCACCACCTTAAGACTGAACAAGCAGGTTCTCCTTCCCCATGGCTTCTAGCTGCAGTGGTTGAACCAAGGAGCCTGAACAGAGATCTCTGCAGACACTGCTACGGAGGAGGAAGGGTTGCCCTGTGTGCTTGCTGGAGCAGCTGCAGGCAGACGCACTTAGGGGTCAGTTCTGTGCAGGATAATATTTGGGTCCTTGTTCTCTTTAGTCCAATATTCTTCCTAACAAAATATACTCTGTGTCAACCCGTTGGTTTTGTAGAAAACATTAACAAGCATCTCTCCCCTTTTGTTGAGCAAAATGAAGCTTCTATGCATCCAGTCAAATGGAGAATTGTTTTAATCTTAAATGATCATTTTGTTAAGATGCTTTCTCATTGTAGTCCAGTCACTGTAAGATAGGAGCTTTTTTAATAAAAATACAGTCAATTCTCCTTCAATGTTTCTAGCAAACAAAGACTGACTGCTTTTAATGTACATTTCAATTTACAGTGCTTTTGGAGGCCATGGGGGAAATATATAGTCCTAACCGCTTAGCTGAAAGTTGCTGTTATGTCAATACAAAATCATCATAATCAAAAACTCCTGTCGGTTCTGAACTTAAAAAATCTAGAAATAATTTGATACGTATTTTATACAAATCCATAGTTTACCTCAGTAGGAAGTGGTATTATGGTTAGCTCCATTATCATTATTGCAAACTTATCATCATAATCATTGAATTCATCAAAGAATTCTGAAAGGCTCCGCAGCCCCTCATTGCTAACAGAGCAGTTACTGTGGGGGCTTTAGATCAAGGTAATGGATCTAGTTAAGGTATTGTTGAACTAGCAAGGACTGGGATGGAGCAGTCAGTCTGTACGCCTGAACTTTCCACCACAACAGAAACATATTAACTCCTCTGACAAAGCAGTGGACTCCTAGAGCAATACAGGTGGGAAGGGACCCTGCAAGTCATCTGGACAAATCCCCTGCTCAAAGCAGGGCCAGCTAAGTCAGAATCACCCAGAGACTGAAGTAAGGCTGACTGACCTGTAGTCTTCTGGATTCTCCTTTTTGCTCTTCTTGAAAATGAGTGTGATTGTTGCCTTTGCCAGTCATTGGAAACCTCCCCTGATCACCATGACCTTTTGAAGATGATAGAGAGAAGTCTTGCAATGACGTCAGCTCCCTCAGCACCTTGGAAGAATCTCTTCTGGTCCCACGGTCATATATATGTCCACTTGGCTTAAGTGACCCCTAACTCTGCGTGGTCCACACTCTTAAGCAGTGTCTAACTCTCTTTTATCCCCTTCCTGTACTTTGGATAATGGTTCACTCCCTCATACTCTGCCAGTAGGCTCAGGGACCTAGGGGACTGTGAGCAAGCCTTACCGGTGAAAACCGAGCCAAGAGAAACACTGAGTACCTCAGCCTGTTCTGTGCCCTCTGTCATTAGGTCTCCCACCAGCAGTGGGCCTATAGAAACCCTTCTTGCTGCTCTTCATGTCTTTTGCTAGTTTTGACTCCAGCTGACGTTTGCCTTTCCTAATTCTATTCCTGCATGCTTGAGTAATATCTCTGTATTCTTGCCATGTAGCCTGTCCTCACTTTTACCTTCTGCAAGCTTCCTTTTTGTGTTTGAGCTCAGTCAGGAGTTCCCTGTTCATCCATGCTCCAGGGACCGTGATTTGGGATAGAAGTTCAGCACTCCACAAAACTTAATTACCTGGAAAAGAAAATGGGGATTGGCATAGCTCCACATGGAGAAACTCAGCTTTGCATTGGGGATGTTGTCAGGCCAAAAAGCCTCCTGCTTCTGGGGGTGGACAGCTTATGCCTATTACTCTAGGAGGTTTCTGGCAAGGTGCCTAACCCCAAAAAAGAGAATTCAGCCAGGTTTGGGAGATGGTGCGTGACAGGGTAGCATGCAGTTTTCAAGCTGACTGGATCAGGTGATGTAGGAGGAGTGTGATGATGAGCTGCCAGTTAAAGAGTATAACAGGAGATTTCTAATATCTTTGAAAGGTGGGCAGATGGGTTTTACTTTCCAGTAAGGAGACGCTGAATCAAAAGCTCAGAGAACAAAATCCCCTATATTGCTGAGCTCCTGTTGAAGCAGGAAACAGGCTCTTTTAGTAATGAACTCAAAGAGATTAGGGAATTTTGAAGGCAGCATCTATCTCTCTCTGGATTCAGCTCCACACGTGACAAACACTTTTGCTATGAGAGTGAGCATCTGACCTTTCCCTTCCCATTTCTCCTGCAACTGCGGTGTTCAGCCTGCTCATTAACAGTGGCTAGGTATTAACCTCAGGATAATCCAAGAGAAAAGCACAGAGAAAGCTGCAGCCTCTGTTCTTCTTCTCTTCTCTGTTGCAGGCTAAATGGAATGGAGCAGGTACCGTGTTCCTCTGCCCGGGAGGGTTCCCATGCAGGCAACCCATGTTTTGGAAACTGCTAGTATAATCCTTTTGAAAGCACCACTGTGAATATACCAGCAAACTTTTGGTTGACCGAGTAATGTCTGTGACTAAGATGATGTAGATCTTTAGCCTTACACGTGATATAACCAAAAAGCAAAGCACATCTTCACATCTCCTTTCTTCTTTGCCATGCACAGACACACGCTTAAAACTTGCAAAGAATGCAACACAGTACAAAGCATGGGTTTGGATGGGAAGGTGCTGGCAGGAGCATGCTGACCTCTGTCAGACCCCCTCGGGCACTGGCTGCTTGCCTCGGCTGTTGCAAGCACAGCTGCCGCTTGTTCAGATGCTGTCAACACCCCAGTGTTGCCAGTAGAGAGAGTCTGTAGGAAACAGCATTTTGCCATTCCGGTAGTGCCTTGAGAAACTTCCGGAGAGCTGTGCTTAAACACAAGTTGGAGTCAGCTCTGACTCCCAGAATATACCAGCACTTTTTGAATGACAGTGGAGTGGAGGCTTGCAAATCTCTTAAATGAAGGAAAGCTAGACAGTAGCAGTGACTGTTCACATAGCTTCACAGGTAATTACTTGTAATCCTGGAAGCACTAAGCTATCTAAGAAACTGTTAAGTTGATCTCACCAGAATACAGAGACTTGTGGTTCTTTCCATCCCTGACTCTGAGAGAAATGCTGCTTTATCTTCTCCCTTTCTCTTAACAATTTGGTTTGCAAACAATAAAATCTGCCTCCAAAATAAAAATACTTGCCCCCAACACTTTTAAGATCATTTCCCTACTCCCCATTTCTAATAATAGTTAGTTATATTTTAATTCATGTTTAATTTGCGAGTTAGTTTCAAACCTGGAACCCAGCTGCTGTTTCGGGGAGGCTGTATCAAAGTGTGCCAGCACATCACTGAAGTGAGCTAGTCGCTGGCACACCACTGTACAGCCCCCAGACATACTGATATGACTTGCAAAAGGCTCTGGAAGCCAGTTTCTGTCATTTTACAAGGTTCTTCAATAAATGATCAAGTACAGTTATGTGCTCTCCAGTAATTTGATATTCATCTTTAGGCAGTAATATTTGTCATGAGCCACCAGTTTCATCTTTTGCAGCAACAAAGGCAAGAGGCAGAAGAGCTGCATGAATATTTCCTCTCCTTCCTGATACAGAAATGTATTTTCTCCCCTAACTTTTCTGTATCCTACAGCCACCTTCCACAGTGATTTTGCCAGCTCAAATGAGGTAAGGAGGGCTAGTCCAGGTCACTCAAATGGGTGGCTTCTGAGAAATAGCTAGTCTGCTGAAGTTGCTGTGTGATTCAGGAGGTGACATTTTTCTCTGTGCTACTAAAAATGCCATCTTTCAGTAAGACGGAGAGCAAGCTCTTGAGCACATGTTGTCATTAGAGATCTGATTGGACTTGTGCAAGAGAGAGTCCCAATACATTCCCATTTAGGTGACTTCCTGTGAAGTATGATTCAGGAAAAGAAATTAGCATAAACATTCATCAAGATTTTTGTATTAACTTGTTTCCAGTATGTTCCTCACCTGTTTGTATTTACTGTTTTTCCACAGGCTTTTGTAGGAAGTGGAATAGAAATGATAGTGGCTTATTTAATCAAACATGACTAAGCAATAGTCATTCATTTAGCTTATTCATTTGTCAATCTATAAGGGAAAAAAAAATCCCGAATAATAATGTGTTAAACAAACTGGAGATATTTTGAATTGCCAAAATCCTACAGATAAACTGATTTTGTGCTTTCTGCAACAGAATTCCTCCCCTCCCCTCTTTCCATTCCTTTGTGACTTCGAATGGAAAATATGTTTTCCAGTTCCTGTCAGATGAACTTGGGTAGTGTTAACGTGTGCCACTACACAAGTGCTTCACATGTGGCTGGATGCACAAACAGCGGTGCCTCCAAATAAATCCAGGTGGGGGTTGGGGGTGTTGTTCTTTAATTCTCAGGGCTATATAAGGATTGTCAGAAGAACAGAAAACATGTTAAATTTCTGAAATCAACCTGAAGGAGACACAGGGTAATCTTCTGGTGCCTGTTAGAATTTACCACATTTATAGCGATTCTGTTAAATCACCCAAGCAAGGGATGCCCAACTCCCAGGGCTCAACCAAATGCTTCAGAAATGCTATCAGTGCATTCCAGATATACCTAATCCTTCTCATCATTTCTCACATGAGTAGGCTCACTGACTTCAGCTGGACTTCTCCCAGGCCGTATTTCAGGAATGGCATCTAAGTGCGCCTATCACAGCACAGCCTCTTGCACCTTCATTAGCCGCTCAGCGCTTTCTTTAAACAAGTATGTCCCTGTTGCTTATTCTGCCCTTTCCTCCTATCCCCCCCCTAATGAAGTGTAGGCCAGAGCAAGAAGGGAAAACGAAAGAGCCTCTTGTTGTACTAAGAGTGGTTTGGGATAAAAGGTTCTGTAGAAATGTGGGATCGAGATCATCATCACATAGCTCTTACCGCCAAGCATTCTCAGTTGCTGATCCAGTTGAGCCTCTCAGCTGGATGTTATCATTATCACTTGCTGTCCATTTGAGATCAAACCTGTCTATTCATCCAGCTTCTCTGGTTGTCTACTTTTTTTGCCTATGAAAGTAAAGCACAATCATCCCTCTGCAATGTATTCCTGTCAATAAATTGCCTGCATTTTGCATTATCAAAAACAATTCTTTCACAGTTAGGGTAGATGATTATTACTTAGTACTTCTCTACGTACCACTCTGTTCCTCCAAACCTGGATGCATATGTTAAATTAAACAGGGGGAAAAGTAACAATAAGACCTCATGTCATAAGCTAAATTTGAGGAGTTTAGCTTTCTGCAGGAAGTTATGTAGCAGAAACCTTTCTAGGTGCTCGCTTCTGTTATTAAACTCATGTTTTTGCATGTGCCTAGTTTTACTTTATGTGGTTGAGCCCTCCAGGTTTTGCTAGAAACATGACCCTGTGTAGCTGGCAAACGGTACATTAGCACTGGGGGATAACAGCAGACTTCCTTAGAGATGCTTTCATAGAAGACCAACCAATGAATTTTTCAGAGATGTGTTTTAGTAATTAAAAATAATAGCTGAGCTTGCTTCTTTCTGCAAGGGGTATCAGAATATGGGGGTAATGAAGTTCCCTTTGGGAAAGTGGCTCTCTAGCTGTGTTAGCTCTATAGAGGTTAGGTCTCTTAATCTCTTAATTGTTTCTTGGAGTGTCATTCTTTTTTTTTTTTTTTTTTTTTGCAGTCTTGGCAAAACTCTTTGCACTCAGCTATTAATACACTGCACCCTAGGCACTACTGGACACCAGCACCTGCAGATACATTTCCACTGAGTACACAGTCCAGCTTCCCACCTAAATGCAGCTGCTCAAGGCAAATAGGCAGCTACAGAGTCAGTTCCCCCTGTAAAAGCTCATCAGCAGAATCAAGAGCAAGCCTGAAGGTGGTCTCATTAAAAACAAATGGTGAGTGCTATAGAGGGGCAACTAGTGATTAAAGCAGAGCACAGAATGCAATAAAATTATGTTATTATGATGAGAGCTTTATTCTCTCCTGTGAATGGTAAGGAAAGGACATATCTCAGCTCCAACATCAGAGAGCTCCTTGATCATTCCATCATGCGTCAGAAAGCTCCTTGATCAGCCTTGTGATTCGTACATCAGCGCTCAATTGTCATTTCTGTGAATGTTTTCTTGTTAATTTTCATTTTACCATACAGAAGAATCAGAGAGACAACAATTACTGCAAGGGTCCTCTGAGGTTAGGCATCTTAATGCAAAGGAACATCAAAGCATGTGGTCATTTTGCTATGGCCAAGGCTAAAGGTCTCTGTTATGGAGACCCACGTCATTCACCTTTGCAGCAGCCTTGCCACACTCCTCCCTTCCCCCAGCTGCCTGTGCTGGTGGCTCCTCAGCATAACACGAGGTGGAATTTGGCCTTGTACCTACCCCTGTAAGACTGTATTTTTTTGTTGTTGCTATCCTTTTGTACCTGACGTGTTCAGAAAAAATGCTGATATCTTGGCAAATATCTGGACATCTTTGCTGTTAAGAGAGCAGTGATTAATGTACTTTTTTTTTTTCTCTGATTAAATTAAAACATGTATTCTAACATGTCTTGGAGACATTTATAATTGTCCTTGTATAGCCCAGCTTATCAGGACGCAGTAGCAGGTGTTGTCAGTTCAGCCAGCCAGGATTTTTAATCCTGTATGCCAGCTTCTCTGCTGAAGACCAAGGCCCAGATGCCGCAGCCCTTTGCTCATGCTAAGCAGGTTTTCCACAGGCAGATCTGTTGCCTTCAGCGGAGGCTGGATGCCTTCTAATGACTACAGCAAAGCCCTCTTCCAAGCACCCCATACGCGCTGTCTTGCAGAGGTCTGTTCACATTAAACCACTTGGCTGCACGGAAGATTGGGGAAGGTGGCTTTTTTCGAGATTCCTTGAGATCTGTGAGTACTTAAAACAAACTTACTGGCCTTATCTTGAATAGAGCTTTTTGCTAGTTTATCTCAAAGTGTGTCTCAGTGGAGGGCAGGAGCAGCTGTAAAGTGGGAAGAAAGCACAGTTCTCTGCCCCTGTCTTCTTTGCCTGCTGATGCACCTCCAACAGACCAACTGCACGTGTCCCCCTCCAGCACCATTGCCCTTCCCATCAGACAGGCCTCATCTTATGGAGGCAACTGAACCTCCAGGGAACAGGTCGTCGGTCTGCTGACCAAACTCTTTATATGGAGTTGGGGTGAGCTTTGTGCTGATTAAGTTCCCTCCCTTTCTCTGGTGGATTTTAGGCAAGTACTGCACAACATTCCTGGTTTCAGCCCCTTTCTGGCTAACACAGTGGAAGCACCTAACTCTCTGAACAGATGGTTTACGGATTTGGAGGTTATCCTTCTTGTTTGAGAGCAAAGTGAAGATAAGTTTCCTCTATGCTTTTGTCAACTTTATGCAAGGAATAAAGAATAAACCTACTGATACCATTTGCAGAACTGCAGGAGTTGTACATAGAGGCTCAAGATTTTTGTCTGCCATTTTGTAAACATTTTCCTTTAAGAAAGGTTAGATCCATGGAGGTGTTGGCACATACTGGTTGAATGTTTGAAAAATGAGTATCAGACAGAAACTTCCTGCATAGGGAAAAGAACTAACAACTAACAATCCCTAAATATGATACTCAGTTGTGGGTTTGGGGGGGGGGGAGGGAGGAGGGATTGCACTTGCTAATTTGTGTTAATTTGTGTCACTTAAATTTCCTTTGCCCACCATCCCTGGAGTCACACTAAGTCATCAGTTGTGTTTTGGAGATGTAAATCTATCTATCTGTTGTTCTGAAATGCCCATAGATAGGGATCTGGTAGCAGCTCTGTTAAGGCATTCATCAAAGAGCATCACATAAACAATGTACCTGATCACGGTAATGGACATTCAGGGTTACCATTGATTCAGAAGCAGATGTGCAACAGACGACTGAGATTTTTATCAAAGCTCTTGTGGGCAGTGAGTTACCATGGCAGTTGCAGTCAGATAAAACACCGTGGGATCTTTGAGAAGGAGTCTCTTGTAATTTTGCAGTTCTATGGGGCGTATTGTCCAAAAATTCAAAGCACTCCATTATGTTTCACTGCACTATTAAGATATTGTAAGATATTGTAAGATATTGTAAGATTATTATTGTAAGATAGGTAAATATGATTAGATCCATTATGAGATTGACAAAATGAGATGCAGAAGTGTTACGATTCCCACACTGTGACGTTATACTGGTGGTGTTGACTCAGTTTTCTTTCTCTGTCATGTAAGCCTGCCACAGTACAGCAAGGCAACTGTAGCATATGTGCTTGTGTGTATTTTTGCAGTTTCAGGTGCAGCTGTGTTTTCCCAGTGAGGTCTGTTCCTGGTCTCTCAGAGATCCACCCCTGTAGTGAGTATTTTACATATTTTACTTGATGTATCTAGAAACAGAGTTCATTAAGCAGTCCTTAAAAAAACCCTACCACACAGTTCAGGGTCTTCATTCGTGTTTCTGTGCTGTCAGTGCTTTTGTCTGCCTCCCCACAACTTGAGTTGTTACCCCATTGAAATCGATAGTCCATCCATTGACTCCCACAGAGTGCATTCATGGCTCAGACCATGTCTTCTCCCTCCCCCATATCCTAGTCTCTTATGGCCCTGGTGTTGTACTCTCCTGTGTCCGTACCACAGTTCCTTTTGATTACAGAGATGCAGCAGCTGCCCTCCTGGGACCCCCCATACAGACAGGTAGGGGCCAGAGCTTCCTCTTCAGGTGAGTATTTTTATTAAAAATTACTCCCACAGGCTGACTGTTATTATTATTCTTTTTAATCCTGCTATTATCTCCCTTAGGCCAGTCAAACCGAGAAGAGACAAACTTTAATCTGCAATTGCTTTTACACTTGCTTGTGTTTCACACATGCTGGGAGGTGCTAGGCTCCTGCATGTGCTCTCCTGGTGTGCTGCTTCGTTACATTCCTGAGATGCTTTTTGCAGTTGATTTTCTCCTTTTAAAAGTGATCTGTTCTGCAAAGGGGAAAACAACTCTTCTTTCTCAATCCTCTCTTCCTTGCTTGTGTTGCTCTACCTTGGGCAATGCATAGGATTATCTGGGGCTGTATGTTAGCTGGGTCTTTCCAGAGCTAAGCATTTTGGATAAGGGAGGCAGCAGAACAGCCATGCTTAGCTTTAACGCCAGGCTTAAAGAGATTCAGCTTTCTCTGAAAAGGGCCATTTGCATTATTTTACATTTGAGCTCATACCAACCCTAAGATCTTGTCTAATCTACAGGGACAGGAAGTTCAGCTTGGTTGGGAAGTCCAGCAGTGGTCCTTCAAAGGAAGTCTCACTGATCCACTGTTCAATGCCAGCCCACTAAGACAATGTCTCAATCTCCAGGCCAGCTACAGCTCTAGACTTGGATCCAGCAACTGGTAAAGTACAAATACAAACTGAATCTGAAATCATGCAGAACTGCAGACTTTCAACTTAACCCAACAGTCTGCTCTCTTGGAGCATGACTATATAAGCTCTGGCAATGGGAATATATGTCTGTGTACATTGTGGGTCCAGAGCTTAGAAACGGCAAAGCAAGCTCTTTGCTTCATGTTCTTTTTCAGAGGAGGATGGAGAAGGGGAGCAAGCAATATGTTAAGGAGCTTTCTAGCTGTTTAATTAAAAGACCTTTTGCTGACTTCATCCCTCAGAACCTAGACTACTCAAATCCTTGTCATTTCTTCAGTTACCAATCCCTCTTCCCACATGTGTAAAAATGTGCCACCTCCATGTATTCACCTTGCAGTAGAGCAGACAGCAGCTTGCTGACATGAAGCAAAGCACAAGGAACCAGAATACCACCACAGAGCAAGGTCTAACAGATCCGAACAAATCTTTGTGCACCCTTATGCTTCTTAGGACACCTGACACTTCCCTGCTAGTAGTCCCACAAGGACACAGACACTTCTACCTCAACCTTCCATTTCCTCCATTAGCATCCTACAAACTCAGATCCCTCATTCCCAAATCTCTTTTCCTCTTTGCTGTTTCAGTGCTGTGCATGCCTGCACATGCACACTCACTCTTCTCCTCCCCATCTGAATGCCTGCATCTTGCTGTGAAGCTCTAGCTACCCTTTGCTGGAGGTGGACTTCCCCCTAGTCTGCACAAACTTAAACGTGAGCTATACATGCAATTAGCTGACTGCATCAAGAGCTAGCTGCCACAAAGAACTCACTCTGCGGGCTGTATTCCCAGGCTAAGTGAACTTCTCAGCTTTCAAGCCAAACCAGTGTGCATACATTCATAAAGCTATTACCACTCAGTGAAGGTTTCAAACCTTTACATGTTTTCAGTCCACTCTCTCCCGGTGTGACTACCTGTGCTAACACACCAGGAAGACAGCGCTGGCACAGCACCCATTCTGCTCTTCCAGCCCTGCTGCTTTGTTTGTAACGGCATGCCTCATCCGGTGGTGGTCTCTGAAAGGCACAGCACCTAGCAAACCACCCCACCCACCCCGGTTCTTTTTGTTGTGGCATCCAGCTAACATGGATATCTTGTCTTGTCCAGTTTGGGTCCATTTGGCCATAATTTCTCATCTCCCCCATCATTACTACTTTGTGAGATCCTGGAGGCTGATCTTCTGGCCATGCGAGCTTCAGAGTATGCTAAAGGCTTCCTGCTCAAACCTTCCCAACCTGTTCTTTCTCAGCCCTTACTCTTACAAGGGGCTCCTGCAGGAACCCCTTTCTTCTCTATACTTTGTTTCACAATCCTCTACCCAAGCCTCAAATGTTCTATTATAGATCTTGCTGTTTCACCCATCAAATTGAGGAGAATAATTCAGCTTTTTTAAGGGTAATTTCTAATGCACCTTAAATCAGCCCTATTGATTCTTCCCTATCCTGTGGCCCCTGTTAGGTGTTTTCTGAGAAGGGAAAAAAACATCACTTTTGCCCTTTTTTCTGACTTCTGGCTTTTGTGGCAGCACAATATTTGACTCCCTTGCTCTTTCTCTTGCTCTGAAACAGTTTATCAAATCTCCTTCAACAATTACTGTCTGCTCCTCTGTTATTCACTTTCACTAGCTTGATTCTTTCCTATCAATCAGCCTTCTTTTCCCTCTCTAGCTTGCATTCTGTCAGCATTAAAGTCTCCCTCCTTGAACTGCAGTCCTAGAGTAAATTCAGACTTTTAACCCTTCCCATGAGTGCCCAGCACTCTGTACCTTAATGTCAATGCAGTAATTAATTTCCTATCTCATCAGTTCAGCTTCAGCTGTTAGAGTTCTACATTATCTGCTCTCTCGTTCTCTCTATTTGCTAGTGTAGGATTCCTGAAACAATAAAATGGTCTTCTGCAGCTCTTGCTTGCCACCCCAAAGATGTTTCAAAAAGTTTCATCCACATTTTAATGTGTTCTGTAAGTTTTTAGGACTAAAGCAAATTGTCTCACAGGTTTCCATGTGCTTCGAATGAATCCATGTCAAAGGACTCTCTGTGCTGTGAATATCTGCTCCATCTGTGTAGCTGGTTACAAGTTAGATTATGGGGAGGTTGTTTTGCTACTGAAAGAGAAAGTTGTCCATTAGTTATGAATGAGGAACTGGATTTTGTTCCTAGATGTGCTCTGGCCTGCAGCATGTTCTCGTCTTCTTTCCCTTTGGATATGTGAGTCTCTGTCTCCATCCTCCCTCCCCTTAGTTTCACTGTCTGCAGTGCTAGTATCAAAGGGTGTATTCACCTCAGAGCCTTCATATGTTTACATTTTAAAAGCTCTGAGAGAAATAGGTTTTCTTAAGCAGGAAGTAAAATTTTGGTTTTATCTTAGTCATTAATAAAAGCAATTAATTTGGTCTGTGCTTTAAAAAAATTGCAAGACTTTTGGTAGGTCATGCTTAGAAATACAGGTCTTTTGTATTAGTGAAGTGATAAAATTCAACGGGAAATGAGAAATATTTTCTGCTTCTTACATGGAGTGTGAAAAAAATATGAAATTTGCTAAAACTTTACCGGGTTATAAAAGGAAATGTGGCAGGGCTATTTTTGTCAAATTAGTGATGTTCAGTCTCAGAAGAACATGTGAAATATTTCATTTTTTGTCTCCATGAAAAAAAAAAATTCGAAGTTAAAAAAACACTGTGTTTGTTTATGAAAATTATGTCATTTTGTACAACCCCAAGCCCTCATTCACAAAACTGTTCTTACAGTGCCTGGCCACCAATAGCAGCAATCTAGGAATATCATTATAAAACTGGTGTGAGCAAGTGGAGAAGTGGACTCCTACATTCTACATGTTAGTGTCTGACCATATTACTCATATGGAGGGAACTGGAAAAGGAGTAATTATATCAGTGCCTCCTATCTGTTAGAATCAAAGCTACTTAGTTGGCTGAGATATGCTTCCTCTGAAGTCTCCTGATTCATAAGGCAAGGTGCTCCTCCTCTTTTGGGTTTCTGTCATGCTTCTCTTCTCTAATCTCCTCCAGAGTTACATTTCCATAAAAAAATTTCCATTTCTCGTGCTTATTTTAGTTAAGTGAAATGTCTCCTTAATTATGGTTTTTGGATTCAAAAACTCCTCAGCTAGGTCAGCATTTTTAGAATGCCAGTTTCTCATTCATTATATTGCTACTACTTAGATCCTTAATTTTAAACAATAAAAATCTTGCAATGGTTCTTGCTTTTCTTTAGTTTCCTTAGTTTCTGAGAGCTGAATTTTTCCTCTCATCACAGTCTCCATCCCAGCTTCAACCCATTTATCAATTCATAAGTCTCGCTTCTTCCAGAATAGTTTTTCAGATACATATTTTTAGATGAGAGCTGTTCCATCTTTCCAAAATGATCACTTCAACCTCAGCTACTGGAGCTCAGACATACAATATTTAAATTATTATTTATAGTGCAGGAACATGTGGAGGCTTTCATTAAAGATAAAGCATTAGGCATGTGCCTTGATGAGTGAAGGCACAGTAAATGATAGTCCCTACTCTGAGCAGTTTGCTCTTTTTTAAGTCAGGGTGGGAGAATTTAAGAAGAAATTTAGCCCCATACACATATTAGCATCACCGAGTGCTGGTTACAGTCTCCAAGCTTGTAAGAATTACCCAGCCCTCCCTTCCCCACCAGTACCACCCCATCTCAGTAAGGAAGGAAGATCAGACAGCAGAGGAACAAGGGAACTGACTGCCATGAGAGCACGGCCACCCATGGGAGATGCCAGGGGAGCCCTGACGGACACACCTGTCTACGCTGCGCAGTGAGATGCAGTAAGGGGATCCCCAGAGGCTGCAGTGGTGGTCATTTAGCTCTGTGGCACCGTGAAGAAATACCACCTTGAGGTAGCAGATTATGTATATAAACATGTCTAGACAACCTGATTCCAGGGCTTCTCCAGTCATTGCTAGTGATCTCTCCAGGGTGTCCATAATTCTTCTGATTCCTCAGCTAGTACCAGCTTATGATCTGTCTGAATTTATGTTGTGTCTGATGTATTTCTCTACTGAAAGAAACCTTTCTGCTTGGATTGCCATTTATAGTTTCACTTCTTTAACTAAATGGTGTAAATTAATTCTGTGGGACTTGATGGATTCTCTCCCTCCCCCTTGAGTAAGTGCTAAAATTTCTCACCCCTTTCTGGGTGTTTGTAAAACCAAGCATACACAGTCTAATTGGTTTAGGGCCAAGCTTTTAATTGCTCTACCATCACAATGTGGGACTGAATGCTACAGCAGTCTCAGGGATTGACTGACAGCTTTATAACATGGGGACTCGACCGGAGAGGGGTTATTAACCTCAGAAGTCCTAATCTGAACCTCTTGGGGTGGGTAGGATGTTGATGCCGATTTCTGTGGGGCAAGTATTTGGTAAAGAGCTTCTGAAACTCTCTCAAGCTCCTGCTGAAATGTCCAAGTAAACTGGTCTTTCTAGCTGCACTTTTCCAGAACTGAACACTGTAATAGATAAATGAAACTTAACCTCAGTGTCTGTTTTTTTTTCTCCACTCCCAGTTGCCCAAAATCAGGCCATGTTCCCTGACCTAACAGGAAGGAACGCAAATCCGTGCAGGTTTTGGGAAGGGGGTTGTTTGTTGATTGCTCAGAATTAGGATTGCTAAACAAAACCAATACATGTATGCAGGACATTTCTGGTCTCAAAGTGCCTCTAATTAATTCAGGGCTTTTTGCCCTGGGCCATAGGTCTTAAAGCCTTCTTTAGCCTTTCAGAGGCAGCACTGTTTTAGCCTTCTGTTTGTGCTGATTAGTATCAAGTCAGAATAATTCTTTTTTCCCCCAGAGAAATCCCCTGTGTTTTGCTCATAAATAAAAAAGAAAAGGAAGAAACATTCTTGATGGTATTTTTGCGATTTGACTTTGCTATCAGAATAGAACTGCACACATACAGCACTTGTCGTCCCTAAAAATTACATTTTGAAAGTTCTTTGAAGATGTAAATTACAGATCTTTCATATGAAAAGTTAATGAAGGACTCTAAACAAAATAAAATAGAAATGATGACATGAAAGAGCCTTCTTATGGCTTCAATAACAAGATAAACAGTTTAATATTCCACATACTGTGTTAAAAATAACAGCTGGGCTCTATGGAGGTGGATCCGCCCTAACTCAGCTTGCATTGGTTTTCACATCAGCAGAGGACAGTTAAGGAGAGTGATGACCTTCCCTTAATTGTCGCCTTCTTTTGGCCCCCAGGAACGCTGAAGGCAGGCAACACTTGCTAAGTTTTAGCAGACACCACAAGTACTTTAACAAATACAGTAGTAAAGTGCCATTACCACCAACACTTCAGTAGCCTTCGAAGTGATAGACATATACTGTATTGACAGCATAGAATTTTAATGAGCAATAGCTATTTCAGACTGTATTGATTG
Source organism: Apteryx mantelli (assembly GCF_036417845.1). Lineage (NCBI taxonomy): Eukaryota > Metazoa > Chordata > Aves > Apterygiformes > Apterygidae > Apteryx > Apteryx mantelli. The sequence goes on along the minus strand of NC_089990.1, from coordinate 8,005,718 downwards.
TCCTTTTTTTCTCTTCCTCCAATTTGGGCAAGAGGAAGCAAGAACCAGCATTTCATTAAAAGGAGACTTTGTCCCATGATTCATATTTCATGAATACTTGTGAGTGAGCATGTCCTGTGAAATAACCAATTAATTCAGCCATGTTAAGACTCAGGCTGAAAACTGAAAGCCATACTACTTCATTTACAGAAGCCTAGCAAGGCAAAAGGCTCAAATTTTCCTACTGTTTAAAATGTTCCCAAACAATATTTTGATCCACATCCCTTGGTTCACTTTGCTTTTTACTTTCTCGGCTTTCCTGACAGCTTCTTCTGTGTATATTGTTCTAAGTGACTATTGTGCTGTGCTCTTCACAGCTCAGGGTGTTTCAAGGTACAATGCCCGTTTTTCTGTAAGTGGTTTTTGGTGTTGGTGATTTTGCCAGCATCACAGATTCAAGTTACAAGTGACCAAAGGGGTGGGGGGGAAGGCGTAGCCTGCAATAACGATGTGCAAATTGTGTTAATTTCATAGTGGGATCCTGCTTTTTGATAGGATTTAATGCATAATGAGCTCCTGAGATGTTATTTTTGCTTCAAAGCTTTGCTGAGTACTAGATCCTATTAAATTCTTGCAGTGAACACACCAAAAAATACTTTGAGCTAATTTTAATAATTTTTAATTGAAGGAATATTTTTATACCAATTTGAATTTTCAAGCTGTTTAAAAGTTAACGTATTCTCAAAGTATTCATCAGTCCTTCCCTTCCATAATGTCTTTTTTTAGGCAGCCCTTGGCTTTTGGGGGGCTTTATTTTGTCCTGGATATGTGTTTCAGACCAAAGGAAACAAATTTAGATGTTTTTTGTTATTTATTTCTTTTAAATTGCCTGCATGCTGCAGTTTTGTCTCCATTCTTTTTATTGCTGTTTTATAGTCTACCATCTTTTCTTTTTTCCTAAAAACAAATTACAAAAGCGAAATCCAAATTTCCCTGCTAGTTCTTTCTAGTATCATAACAGGAGCTAGATTTCTGTGGGTGTCATGCTCGGTAACGTATGTATTTCCTTGTTAGTAGCATTATTGCGTTACATTAAATCTTATAGACTCCAACAGAGATTGGCATCCCAGGTTGCAAGACAGCTAGTAGGAAAACAAACAACAACATAATCTAAGTATGTAACCAAGAAATGTGTTTTTTTACTTCCTTTCTTCAGGAAGGGAACATAGACACAGAAAGATTCAGTGACCTGGGTCAAAGCCTTCTTAAAGATCTGGGATTGGTTCCCTTAGCCACAAGATTGTTTCTCTGTTTGATTTATCATCTCAGCCTTATTCCTGTTCTCCAAAATCATGTGGAAAGCTGGAGGACAGCAGGCAGTCATATGGCAAATGAAACACAGCTGTGTAGTTTGTCTCTTATGCAACTCTGTTCATTTTAAGCAAGGTATTGACTAAGAAATTATTGTTAAAGTAAGAGCTGGGCTGAAGGTAATCCCTGACTAAACAATCTCTGCACCTGTGGCCCTCCTACACGATGGCCTCCCAAGCTAAGGCGGGCATGAAGAGGTCCTGAGTCATGCAACCATATCTGCAACAGGATTTGGGGATGTAGAGCTGAGTATTTCTGAAGCTGGCGTGCGTGGTCCCAGCTTGTCCACCACTTCCTTGTGGGTGTCAGCAGAGAGTCTGCAGCCACACACTTTGGTGACAGAGGTGTGGTGTGGCCCTGCTCTTACCTGGGCTTCCTGACTTACCTGTGAGGACCAAAGGCTTTGCGTTTGTTCCTGGGCTGGGCGCCCAGGGCTCTGCTCCTGGTGCAGCCAGCACGGGGAATGAGAATGGCCCTCATGAGTCAAGCAGTCTTTCTCTGTCCCTCTCCATGTTAGTGCTTAGGAATCAGAGACAAATGGTTAAGAGCTTTGAGATGTTTGGGGTGACCTTGGGGAGGCTCTAACTACAATGCAAAATTGTAAATGGCAAATGCAGTAAGCAGATTAAGAGCCTGGCACTCTGGCAAATCTCAAGACCTATTCTTATGTTGCTATTTTTCCCCCACGGCAAACTTACAGATTTCAGAATGACTTTGCTGTGGCAGTAACTTGAAAATTATAGTGAGTGAGTGTTCCCTTTTAAATAATGGATTATGAGGCAAAGATTAATTTTTGCTCAATTTTCACACTAATTCTGTGCCTTGCTGCCAGCAGAAGCACAAAGAAGGACATGAATTCACCATGGCTTACTTCTCTTTCAAAGTCTGAACATGCTTTTATTGGATGGGACTGTTTGTAATGAAGTCCTGTCATTCACATCTGGCTACCTACCTACCCACAAGACTTTGACATCTCTGGAACATCCTTCGGTTAATGTCATCAGCTAAGACAGTCAAACTACTTCTCAACTTGCCCAACAGCTGTCTAAAGGAAACCAGTCCTCCTCTTCTACAGACAGAAGGTCATATACCAACAATCCCTATGACAGCCAACACTCTGCAGCTGCCAGACGGCCGCTTATTTTTAGGCCAGTTGAAAGGGGGAGGAAGAGAGAGAGAGAGAGAAAAAGAAAGAGAGAGAGACAGACAGACAACTGGGAAGAGGTGAAACTAGAATGCTATGTCCCAGAGGCATTTATCAGCCCAAATGAAATGGAAACAGTGAAAGGGAAACACTGCTTTGCTTTTCTCAAAATTGTATTTCCAGTTGAATGAGTCGAAAAGAAAATATCCTTTCCTTTTCCTGTGATTTTGAGAGATCTGTTTGCTAAGTCTGCAGGCTTAGTAGGAGAGACAAGGAGTATTTATTTTCAGCATATATTGGTAATTTATGAAGTTGTTGTAAATGCAAAGTTTATGGAAGCAAAATCAGGCCATGAAATAGAAAGAATTTTATTCAAATAACCTAGCTTATTAATTTTTTCTAATTCTTCACAGAGAATGAGATGAGTTAGGATGTATGCATGGTTTACTGAATTTTAAGGGGGAAAAGATCCAGTAAAAGTAGCAAACGCAGGTATATTTTAAATATAGAAAAAGAGGAGAGATAAGGGAATTTTATTAGGGTTTGAAATGTAATTGAATTTTTCTTTTCCTATTTTGCCATCAAAGATGTCAGAAAGAAGTTTACTGTTCTGGGAAAGAGACTTGCATTACTAACTAGCCTGCGTAAAGTGGCTTCACCTTCTTGTGCAGCAGGGTGTGACTGACGGGATGTAAATGCAACTCTTATCTATGATACATGAATGGGTGGTGAGGAGATTTAGAGCCTGGAGCAAGAAATAAGATGCTGCAATTGCTTTCACTGGGAATTAGTGTTCCACTGGGAGCAGAAATGGGGCAAACACCTTGTTCTTTATGAGTCATTTTAGCTACTGGTTTCACTGAGTGCCTGTCAATAAGCATGGCTGTGCACTGTATTATTGTACTGCCCTGACCTCTGGAAGCCTCCAAGAGGATGAAGGGGTGGGGAAGGATCCTATTACATGATATGCTGTAAGAAACAGATAGAGGTGTTGTTAAAGAGTCACAAAGTCTAAGGCCAAGGTGATGTACCTGAGTGCTTCAAGGACTTTAAAAATTTTATCATCTTAAAATCCTTTCAGGAAGAAATCAGCATAGCCAAGAACCCTCAGTATCTGCTGGCATCATGTCAGCAGGCTCTCCTTGAGCATGCCACACTTCCCAGTGGCTTCTTCACACTGATGCTCAGATCTGGAAAGCAAGAGCACTTGAAAGTAAGAGCGTATTGAATACTAGAGTCAAATGTTAGCTAACATTGATCTCACAGAGCAGTTGTAGGGAGACTTTCACCAAGTCAAGTCCATTCTATCAGCTACCCTTGGAAAAACGCAAATGTCTTTGTAAACAGCTCTGTTCTTGGCCAACCCAGAGCTCATGCCCTGCCATTCCCCACTCCTTACCCTTGAGCTATGTGATATCTTTGTACACTTAGTATTTCCCAGCTGTCTTTGGGGTAGCTTCTTTTCCTCTAGTTGCCACTTAGGCCAGGGTACAAATAAGTCCCACGTCTTTTATACCTGAGCTGTTTTCCTGACCAACTAAGAGGAGCAACTAAGCCCCAGAGTGTCAAAGCAGCTGGCGATAGCAGCCACCACCCAGTGCACTGGACTAAAAGGGCTGGGGAGGACAGAAGCTACAATCTGTTTCCATGAATTAGCATGATTTGAGCTGTGTAGTTGAGGCAAATGGCATAAAATGAGGAAGAAGATCACTGCAATAGCTGAGAGTGGAAGCATAAGCCTCCTTCCCAACTTGGCATTTCCTGACCTCGTGTGTCTGTCTCAGCTACTTGTCTCTGCAGGCGTGAGCTGTGAACCACGGCGTCCACATGAGTGGAGCCTGGGCAGAAGGTGTATTTAAGCTGTTTGAGTGTCGTAGAGAAGCAGCCCTGCTCGTGGAGGTTCAGTGGCTGGCTGGATGACAAGGAGCAGTTTCACAAGGCAGTAATAGACTGAAGTCTGTGATGAGAGTGTGAGACAGAGGGGTTTAAAGAAAAGCTGGCTCTAGAGCTCCTAATCCAGTGGTACCTGGCAGGGAGGCTGTGACTGGGGCTGTGATGGCAAGATGAGATGGGCTGCCATTTGCGTAGAAGACTTTGGTGTCTTTTTTTGGAATGCTCTTGATAGCAAAAATGGCATATGACCTTTGACCACATTTGAGATCTGATGGCTCAGGAATCTCTGGCTATACTCTTGGCTATCAATCCCTATTCTCATATACAGAACCATCGCCAAGCTGAGGAAGGCCAGGTTTTCTAAGAAGCAATTCCCATTGTTATGTTTGGTAACACATCTGGACCCCTGAGGTATACAAGGGAGTGTCTGAATTGTAAGTATCAAAAAAAATTAATTATTCTATATTATAATTAAGACTTTTTTAATTAGCTGACTAATTAGAATCTTTCTTGCATTACAGTGCAGCTTCTTACATAACCAGATAATTTAAAACTTTAAAGCTGTTTACCTCTGTAAAAGAAATTTCTAGCATCAACAATTTTCTTTCTGTAATAAAAAGTAGTAAATAACAGTTCTACTGCTGCTGCAAGAAAGGCAGTTCACTTTAAAAGAAGTCTGTCAAGTCAAACTTGTCCCTCAAAACGTATGTTTTGTAAAAGCCTTTAGAAAATGTTGGGTCGAACTGTTTTAGTGTTATTGTGAGGAAATCAATATTTCCCTGCAGCCTTTGCAACCCCCAAATTGTAGCATGTTGTTTGTGCAGAAGAAGCTGAAAGTGAAACTGTCTAAAAATGAGAGTGAAGTAAACTGGCCACTTTTTATTATTTGGGCTGAAGCACACACAGTAAACAGTGGCACACTTGGGAAGTCAAAAATGAAAAATTCTCTCCATTTAAATAGCTGAAGTGGAGGGGTTGGTGGTTTGTTTTTCTTCCCTTATCCTTCCCATCTCCATCGATGCCCCCTGACTCTTACACTGTTTGAGATACTAACATGCAGGATGTCTTCCAAGACTTGTCCCTCTTTGAAAGCATCAAGGAAAGTGTGCAATATCCTCATGTTTTTTGACTTGGACATTTAGATGACAGAGATTTATCCTCCTTTTCCTCCATGGGAAGGGCATATGTGTTGGCAGGAGATTTGGAAGGGGAGTCTGGGTTTCTTGGTCGAAATGTGGCTGTGAAAGAGCTCATGGAGATCAAAGCAGGCAGTTTGATGCAGATTATTTAATTCAAAATAGTCAATATTCTGCATAAAGTAGGGCTTTCCTCATGACCTAGTCTTCCCTGTTTTCGCAAAGTCCTACTATCGCAGTCTGCTCATACATGGGCTCTTTGTGGCTCTTGGAGTTTTTGCCAAGGATCCTGAAGAGGAAGCAAAGTGGTGAACAGTGATCCCCATCTAAGCTTCAGCTGTCCAAGTGTATATTCCAGGTCTTTTTTGCAGCTGCCTGGGAGGTAACTGAATTACTGCAGGTAGAAGGTGCAAAAGCAGGTTTCCCTGTTTACAGCTTTAGGACTCAAGGAAGCAAAGAAATGGCTGGCTTGCTAAACAAGGAAAGAGCGAACTCATCATTGGGCCAGCAAGCAGGCAAAGCTCCCCTTCCCTTAGTCTGTGCTCACAGCCAAGCTGTTGAATTCTTAAGCACTGGGTATTTATTGAGGCTAGCCATTGCTGAAATCAGTGAATTGGCTGCCATGGTCCCTTCATCACTGGAAAGGAGAAAAAGCTTTTCAAATTGTTAACTCTGGCAGGTGACATTGCCATAGGTGAAAGGCTCAAGGCTCTGGAGGGTTACGGCCTGGTCAGGTGATACAAGGAGGAACAGCATCTATGGTCTGGGTGTTTTGGATACTATGGCCGTAGATGGGTATTTTAAGCTGCTGAAACTGAGTTCAGAAAGCAGTCCTATCAGTTTGGGGAATTTGGCTGAGACCTCTGTCAAGAAAATGACCTGGGAAAGTCTGGGAGACACATAACTTGTTCACCAGCATGGACGCAGTAGCATTACAATGTCATATGTTCATGCTCATCAGACAGATAAAAAGGTTAAAGGTAGGTTGTGGGAACCAGGAGGGCAGAGAGCAAAGGACCAGGAGAAAGAAAATGCTGTGCTGACTGGCAAAGAGACTGCTCTTTCTGTGTTCTTTGTGCTCAGGCTGAAGCATCCTCCCAGATTTTTTCTTCTCTAATATTGAAATAATTCTGATTTATTTTAAGCCTTCTATGAAGTCATGCAGCACTGCCTGGTTGTCAGTAGGAAGCTATGTGTGTGCATGCGTGTGCTCGCACACATGTGTGTAAATTTCTAAGGGTGCTGCCTGTTTTCTTTAGTTGGAATTGCAGTCAATTACTGTGTTTTCAATTATATATAAAAGGCAATGATGGAATTTTGCAGCTTTTATAGTGCCACAAATCACAGAGTCCTTCGCTGTACAAGCAGCATCGCAGCCACAGTGTATCATGGCAGCTCACAACTCTCAAATGCAAGCCAGCAGAGGAACCAGTGCCTTCAGGGGCCCGCAAGCCTCCTGCTGCGGCAGGAGCACCATATGGCAGGCCATCCCTCCCACACAGCTGCTCTTCTGCATGGTCCCTTCAGCCACCAGACCTTGTCTGATGAGAAGGAAGGGCAGCACAGTTCTTGGACTATGCTGTGGAAGGGCAGGAAGAGCTGCTTTCTGCACACTTCACATGTTAACAGCACATTTCTGATGGTGCTGGGCAGCTTGGATGAATGATGAAGGGTTACTGAGGCCAGGTGAGGAGGGTCATTCATGGGAGGGTCATGATGATACAGAGAATTACATTGACTGCCACACTGCTAATCATGAACGCTTAGCCACACAATGTTTCTCTTGTCCGCCCACAATAACTTAGTAGATCTAATGCAAGTAGGGTGCAAAACCATTGCAAACTAAGGGCTGTCTCACAGAATGCTCTTTTAGTTGTATATGATATAGTCACCTACCCACTGCTGTGTTTGCAAGGCTAACTCTAGAAAAAAGTGGTTTGGACTAGCAGATCAGGAGCTTTTTTTCCCTGGGAACTAGACTATATAAAGAATAACATGAAGATGTAATAGTGTGTGGGCACCACAATCCCCATCAGCAGCCAGAAGATGCCACCTAACATGTAGGCATCTGAACTCGGACTGATCACCCTCAGAGTGGGTCTTCCCTACAGTTTTGGCATACAGCATGTTAATGTGCATGTAAGTGACCAAGGATTGCCTAGTACAAGGGAGGTGCTAGCAGCTGTCAGTTTTTCCAATTTGTTTAGTAAAAAAAATACTAGCCAAATCATTTTTATTCTGCTGTTCTCTGGGAGGGGTCTACATGCATAATCAGACTGCATTTACTTGTAACAGGTTGGTGGTAACCCAGCAGTGAAGTTTGTGAGAGTGAGGCTGTGAGAATCTGAGCGGAGCAGGAATAGAAATTAGATCATTGCCACCCAGGGTGAAGATGAACGCTTGAGTTCTGGGACTCCAGTAAGCGGATGAGTGAGAAACATAAACAGAAGTTGTTGGCTAAAATGAATGTATTGACTGCAATACAAACTGGAGAAGAGCTAGTGACCCTGATGACTGGGACAGATACAATTGAGATGATCCCAGTCCATCCAGGCCATACCCTAGAGGATGCTCCTTTGCATAATGAACTACAAGCATACAGGCAAAGGTGAAACCCGTGGTAGTGAAGAATACTGTTAAAACCAGGAGACAGGAACCAGCATGAGAGAGAGAGAGACCACTGAAAGAGTGACTATTGAAATGGAGTTAGATACCACTCAAAGCTGAGCTTTATCTAAGGAATTGGGACCTTTAATAGGGATATTTGGTTGGAATAGCTTCTGGCTTTTGAAGCACAGCCTAGTTAAACCAATACTGATGAAAATCCTATGGCTGAGGCAGCCTGTATGCCACTGACTGGGCTGTGCTTAACACTGAACTCCAAGAATCCCCAGTGGTCAGAGACAACAGGCTACAGTAGTTATGCTGAGTATTGAGATCATGCAAAGGAACTGGATTGGTGTCTAAGCTGCTTTATTTGGAAGGAAAAACAAAAGATGAGGGACTGGAGTCATGTACTGCTAGAAAACACCTGTTGGGGATAGCTGCTGAATTGTTGCCGGGGAAGACTGAGGTCCTCTTTCTAATGAGCTGGGGTTCAGAATTGCAGTGCTAGAGGTTCTGCATGATCGTGGGACCTGGAAACTCTGCTGACAAACTGGGTGGGTTTGCAAGGACATGCTGGCAGGGCTGGAAGGATTCTCTGGAAAGAAGAGGAACTAGAAATAAACCCATTCAGTCAAAAAGGCTACAAGTAATAATCACTTTCACTAATCAGGGTCCTGAGGGCAGACAAACCCAAAGTTCTGGAGGATGAGAGAGACCCTTGCAGTCCTGCAGTACGGGGGGATCTGGCTTTGGGAAAAGAAAGGGGTTTGTGGCCGGAGTAGGTCTTGGAAATGGCATTCGAAGCAGAAGTCGAATAGAGTTTGGAAGGAACTGAAGAGCCTGGGAGAAGGTTTAGTTAGGTGGAATATAAAATCCACTAGTGTCTCAATACATAAATTGGCAGAACTGTGCACTAGGGAAGTTAGAATTTTAATCAATGGGGAAGATCAGCAGTATAAATCTTACTGTGGGAGATGCAAATGAATATGGAAGGCCAAAATGTTCCTAGATTCTGGTACCTCAATTACTACTGAAATTTCTATTTTGCAAAAGTGTGATTACCTGTGAGGCACACTGTACAGGCAAAAGTGTACAGTGGGCTCCTATGGTGGAGGGAGTATATCAGCTCTGCTACTACACCCACTCCCAGAGCAAATTGCTCACTGGAGTGGGTTGGGGTTTTCTTGTATTTAGCATCATAAGCAGGGAGAAAAATGGGCTTTGCAGCAGCCCGTTCCTTAAAAAAAAAGGGTTTATTTTAAATCTGTCTAATTGTGGAGAGATAACACAGAAATCAAATGACTTATCTTACCTGCACAATGGTGTACGTCCATGAGGGGTCCTGAAACAGTCGGAACACCTCAGGATGAGAGTGAGTTACCTTTCTGCAAGTATAAGCTTGAGATAAGTTAGCGTATGGAACGATTAATGTCTTTGCTTTAATAACAGGTCTTGATCCAAGACCGCAGAAACAATGTAAGTACCCAAGTGAAGCCCGGAAAGGATTGTTGTCCACTATTAATAGCCTGGTGGATCAAGGAGTGCCAGTGCAATGACCCAGTGTGTGTAATTCCCCTGTGTGGCTGGTATTAAAGGCAGATAGAAAGATGCATCTGACTGGATTTCAGAGCATTAAATGCTGTAATTCCACAAACATCACCTCTTCTTGCTAAAATGCCAGAAATTATGGCTGCAATAGTACAAGAAGCTAAGTGATTTTCAGTCATAGATCTAGCAAATGCATTTTTCTACAGCCTTCTGGTAGAGAAATGCAGGTAAAAGTATGTTTTTACATTTTCTGAGAAACAATATCATTTCACATGACTTTCTCCCGTGCTTCATAAGTTCTTGTGGTCTGCCACATGCACATCACCTGAATGTGGGGAAACATGTAATATCATATGTGGGTCACACCCAGTTTGGGGAATTTGGAAAAACAAGTGTGTCAGCAGACAACAAGTTTTGGCTGCAATACAAGAGGAAGGATGGAAAGTCAGCAGACAAAAGGTTCAATTAGTACAACAAGAATGACTTAGAGGTAAAATGTTTAGGAGTAATATTAGGTATTGAAGGCCAGACTTCTGACAGAGTGTGGAATTAATTCAAAAGCTACTCAACCCCACTGCTCTGTCTAGCTAAGAGCACTGTGAGACACATTTAATTGTATGCAGGATTTTCTTCTGATGTTCACTGAAGTGAGTCGTCCTCCAGCTAAGCTTTTAGAGAAAACTAGACAGTGGGAGCAGGGCACAGAAGCGCAAGAAGCTTGGTCCAGCTGAAGCAGGCCCTAGCCCAAGCTCCTGGGGTGAAATACATAGACCCAATAAACCTCTTTGTGTGCAGTTTGCCTCTATTAACCAGGAGGCAGGTGCAGTTTTGGCACAAAAGAAAGAAACCATGTTACAGGCTATTGTCTGTGCACCACAGATCTTATCAATACTACAACAGATATTTACCCATGGAAAAGAAAAAGGAATGTGTATCTTTAATCTGTTAATTAGAAAAACTGGATTATATCATTGGAGGAAGGCCAAAGGTACTACACACCCATCATGCTTCCTTGAAGTACGTTGTGTCTGATACAGCCTAAGATGGGCATGTATCTAGCCCTAGATTGGTCAAATGGACCCCAGCATTATTGGTGAGGGGAATTAGAACTGGGAGAGGAAACGTGACACAAGCAGCTCCTTACAGCTTAATGGTGGAGGGTGCCAAACACAAGGGTCAGCTGTCGCAACCTCATGATGTGCAGTGGCTTCTGCAGGTTTAACTGCCTCAGTCAAAGTGTGCCACATAAAGCAGGAGGTTCAAGTTCCCATAGGGCAAGGCTTAACAGGATTTGCTACAGTCCATGCAAGGAAGGGCAGGAGGTAGTGGGGCAGATCTCACCTCACTCAGTACAAGTGGCAGAAATCCCATCAGTAAGGAAGTTAGTGCAGGTGAATAGCAAAAACTGGGATGTGGTGTTCCCATCTTAATGGCTCTGCAAGGGACAGACAGCTGTGGTTATATTCCTTTTGAGACCAAGACAGGAAGGGAGATGCAACTCCCACAGCATCAGTGGTTAAATACTTCCGTATCACATGAGTGGGAATTGAAAGTCCTCACAGATCAATGGATAAAAGAATTAGACAAACAACTGCAGCAGATTAATTGAAAAGTAGCTGAGCAATTAGGACAAAATGTGCAGAGAATGGATAAAAGATAGAAAATGGTAAATGACCAACATGAAGAGTGGCAAGTAGAGGATCAGTGTATCATGAATTCCCTGGAAAGAAGTACAACTGGGGCTGTAAGTGGGATGGATCTGGCACTGTCATAGATAAAGTCATTCCTAGTGTTTGGGGTAAGTTTGGGTAAGTTCTGAGACTATGAGGTGGTTTCATCAATCCCAGCCAGAATTTTGGAGAGGAGAAAAAAAACTAATCTTCATGAAAAGTGGTATTTATTTTGCAGAATCAGGTAAAGGAATTGAGTGTTGACCAGTCACCAGACCTGGATCAGCACAGAAATATGGATTTGCTGTGGTGTCTAAGAATAGCTCTTCCAAAAACTATTGTATTAGGCGTAGACATTACCAAGGTTCGGAAAACAGCTGGGCTGTGTTGGGCTCTTTCTGTTCTGCTTACTCCGCAATGGCAGGGTCTGCGTGCAGCATAATGTTGCCTGTGTTTTGTAGCAGCAGGAACAGGACTGGAAGGAGCAGACCCTTCAAGGAGACTGCCTGGGATACGTGCATCTGCCTCCTTGCTGGTTTATGCTCTCTCTGTCTGAGCAAAGCATTTCCTGCAGTCAATATGGGTAGTCAGTATGGTAAAACCTCAATATTCCAGATTCTGAATAGCGGCCTGGCCCATAGACTGCGCGCTCTGGCCTGTTGTGGCTTAAATCCCCAAGATGTCAAAGTTCCCACCCAGAATTTCATGAGTACAGAGACTTAAAGCTGCATTAGCCCCACTCTCCCCAAGCATTGTATTCCTTGCTGTGGCTGTTAGAGAACATAGTGCCACCTGACAGTTCAAAGGTCCCCACATTTGGTTTCCTCTGCTCTTCCCTCCATTTTGCAGAGTCTCAACCACTTTATTTTGAAAGGATCTTACTTAACAAGAGACTTTCCTCTTTCCTGGGAGGCCAGCATGCAGCTAATGAGTGGTGTCGACTTACCCACGCTCTGTTATTCTTGACACCTCTAATCATGCTGTGATTACCATCACACCGAATCCCTTCCTCCTGTCTACCTTTCTCTGAATTATGTGCAATACACCCTCATCTGTCAGTGCAGCTTGAGCTTCTCTTTGTTTTCTCCCTCTTTGACCCTCTACCCCTGGCCTTCTACCCTTTCACCCATGCAAGCGATCCAGTGGCTCCAAACAGGGAAACTGTCTCATTATGGTGGAGAGTCTCTAACTCATTACTCTTTCCTGTCAGAGAGAGACTAGTTTCTTCTGCCGTGAACTAGAATCCCCTGAGAAAAAGCAAGCTAAAAAAGTCTGTCAGCAGCCTTTTCTGTTCTGCCCTCCTGGTGCAGGTGAAAGTGAGAAGAAAAGGGGGAAAAGATTAAAAAAAAAAAAAAAAGAAAAGGCAGAAATCTTCAAAAAAGAAGACTGTTCCAGTGCCCAAACAATCAATCTGACAATAGAAGATAATGATTCCACCTCTGCTCCCTCCTCCTGCAGGATGGGAATGTTTAAAACCCACGTCTGCTAGAAGTGGTAAAAGACCCAAGTGATCCGTCTTGGCTCTGAACATGGAGTCTTGGTGATGAGCTGAAAAGCTTGTTGCTCACGTAGCAAACAAAGACTTAGCAGAGGGCAAAGGTAAAGCCAACTGGGACCCAGCCTTCTAATCAAGCGCAGGCTGTGAGCTCATGGTATTTATCCAGCAGCCAGTGACATCAAGGCGGGAGGCCTGCGTGACCCCGAGTCTGTCCGACAGTGGCTTGCACTGCCTAGTAGCGCACATTCCATTTAATAAACTCCATTGATATATTTAATAAAGACACCTCACACTTCCACAGTTTCATGTGTGACCTCTCTGTGGTTGCTACCAAAAACACAAAGCAGGAGAGTCAAGGATCATTAGCTGACAAGACAAAACTGCCCCTTCCCTTGCTCTTCTTTTTGCCTTGTGAATATCAACTGCTTGGGAGGTAGTGATTGCTTGTAATTTTTCCTGTGTCCATTGTTGAAGATACAGGTTTGTATGAGAGCTCAGGAACAAATTAAATGTAAGTGCCTGCAGTTTGGCCAACATGCAGTCCTCATTGCTGCCTTCAGACTCATCGCACCCACGCTCATCTTCTGCCCAGAGACTGTGCTGATGGACTCCTGGGAGCCTACGGGGGCTGGGTCATGGTATCATCAGGTCTCATCCTTCTCTGTGGAGATAAAGGAACATTTTCAGACACCAGTGCCCAGAAGAAATATGTTACCACCCTCCAAGCATCCCTCTGAGGCCTCCAGCCATGCTGCAAGCCAGGGGAGATTGGGTTCTTTTAAAGGCCATCTGTTCATGCGCCTCATCAGGGGGGGAAAAAAGATGGATTTGAACCTCTGCAAGTCTTTCCTAGGCAGGCTAGTGAAAAGCTTATAGAAAAAATGTCTGTTTTAAAACCTGAAGAGAAAAAGGTCTGTTTGGTGTTTTTTTTGTTGGGTTTGGGTTTTTTCCTTTGGTTTGGGGCAGGGAGGGGGTTGGCATTAGAAATAGCATCAGTTATCAAACAAGACTCCTGGTTGGTTTGTTTGTTTATTTCTAGCTTTCAACGTCCTCAAAGGCATCTAATTGTTCAGGACATACTGAATATCTGCACTTCCAGAAATCAAGCCTTGAGTAGAACTCCCCTGAAAGCAAGACACCGGGAAGCCGAGATGAGTTTTAGAAAGTAAGTGGTTGTCATTTTTCACTTCTCGAGGATTCTTTAGAGGACCAAGCAGATGGTTGGGAGACCCAGAGAAAGGAAACCTGAAGTTCTAATGGAAACCGAGGGGGATTTTTTGTTTGGGTTTTTTTTTTTTAGTTAAATTGTCTTTTTGTCTGACAGCTTTTTCATGCCAGTGCATTTTTTATGTGAATAAAATGACTCTTCCTTTCAACAAAGGACTGAGGAAATTGCCACACTAATTCTCTGAGCTTCCTAGCGGCTCTCAAGCATAACCAGAAGAGCAATTTGTAATGTAAAAATACAAAGACAGAACAAAAGAATAAAAGAACACACAAATCGTTTCAGTTTGGAAAGCCCCTTGAAAACTTTAGGTAGCTATGGCTGTGTTCCCGTTGCATTTTGAGTGGAGTCAGGGGCCTGCACTGAAGTCCAAGCCAGCCGTAGCTGCCCCACAGGCCTTTCGCAAAGGCTCAGCGCTGCATTACCCTTTAGCGCAGCCCTAAGTGCCGTGGCATGCTGCTGGAGGGGCTCTAAATGCTCGCTGCTGCAAGGTGTGCTAGCTGCAGGCCAGCCGAGTGGGGCTCCGGCAGCCCTGGATGTCCTAGCGGTGCCTAGCCCCCAACCGTGGCCAGCTGAGATGCCATAAAGCTATATCCCGAGGTCCCCTCGTAACCACATATCTGTACCCTGTTAAGTGGAAACAAAACTGAAAGCCTCCATATCTAGTGCACACCATCTGGACCTAGCAAAATGCTTTGTTACGTTAGAAAAATGTTACTAATCTTCCATCTGCAAGTGGGGAAACTGAGTCTTACCATAGGGCTGTTCCCTTTACTTCAGCAAACCCATAGATTCAAGGAAATCCTGAGCCCACTTGAGCATGGTCTTCTCTGGAAATGCACGCATGCGCGCACACACACACCCCTTCTCTGTGTGCATGTGTGCATGTATTTGCCACATAGCTGTCCCACACATTTTCCTCGCTAGCTTGTCATAACCATTACTAAAATATGCTTATCTCATATATGCAAATAGCGGGATATTTATAAGGTTCTTTGAAATTTCCATAATTGTGCTGTAAAAAAAAAATCTCTTTGCTTATCTCACAAAGTGTTGTAACCACAATGTTACTTTTATTGAAATCCAAAAATCACTCAGCAAAATAAGAATAGTTAAAAAACTGACGGGTTTTCATATTTTTGAAATAGAAGGGAAAGAAAAAGAGCAAACCAGGCTTTATTATTTTAAATTAGAAAGTTTAATGCTCACCAGAAAGGATATAAACTGTAAATGTATTTTAGCAGTTCCTAGAGAAAAAGTGAGAGGTTTTAATAATAATACTTTGTGCTCCTATATCATTTTCATTAGAAAAATCTCAAAGCACTTTCTACTTATTAAAGAATGGAGTGCCTGCGAACACTCTTGGGATATACTGTAGAAAAGTAAAGTAACAAATATAAATCCACATTATGCTCCATACGGTGATTACCTGAAACTTCCTAGCTATTTTGGGGATACAGCTCCCCTGCTGCGTTTCAGGATTACAAGCGTCCACCTGCTCAGCACAGCCGAGAGCAGTTACGATCGTGGCTAGCTGTGGGCAGGGAGTGCAAAGCGAGGGGCTTCACTACTTATTTCTGGGTGATGGAAGCCATGCCTGGAAGGTATTTCCCAAGCTCAAAGGTGAGGAACAGAAACGAGCCACACAGGTAGGCCAGGAACATAGCCGTGCTTGCATGGGCTCCTGCCACCTTGCATTCTGCCCTTGTGGGGACATGTGAGGGGCTCAGTTGGTGGCAATTCCTCTGCCTCCATTGGGAATCCTGGCCTGTCTTTGGCTTCACGTTATTAGGTTATGTACCAGGTATGGGAACTTTCCCTGGCAGGCTCCTGCCACTGATCTTGGGAAAGATCTGGAGAGGCCAGAAAAAATATCCTAAATTTAGCAAGAATCATAAAATGTGCACTAGAACAACAAAAGGAGGAAGAGAAGCTGTAAAGGTAGAGGATATTCCCTGGGCTGATGAAGAAAATAATATTAAAAAATCCCTGGTGTTTAATTTCAGAAAATACAATAGGCTGACTGAGTGCCCAGAAGAGGAACAGAATGTTAACATATCTCAGATAAACAGGAGCCAAACTGTTAGACGGAAAGAAAAATGAGAAAACCCATCAATGCAATGGGGAAAAATAATAAATTAAAAAACAGATGGTTCAAAGATGTGATTGCATCTTCAGCTTCGGTGAGAGAAAAGAAGAGGAATACATATGTATTACAGGCAGGCTAGGAACACAAAAGCTGGAAAAATATACATGAACAGAAGAGGCAGACTCATAATAATGGAGTTAATTAAAATAGCAGGACTTCAAATTATTTTAGGTCCCAGTGGTAGAAATACCAGAATTCCAGGCCACATTCTTCATTAATACAAAAAGTTTCCTATTCCATCCTTGCTCAGAAAAGGGACCTCTTCCTTTATGTGCTAGATAGTGAGTCAAGGCAGATGGGAATTATTCTGAACTTGGAGAAAACAAAGAAGCACAAATTAATGGATTACTGGCAGACAGGCAGCTTAAAGCACTTTGCCAAGATATATTTTAGTCCTACATTTATTCTACATATATATTTTTTCTTTAGTTCTGTTTAGATCAAAAGTACATGACCAAGCAGAGATACACATCTGTGTTTTGTATAGGTTGGAGTGGGCATTAAAAAAAAAGCAACAGACAAAAGAAAGACAAAACCAATCTAAAATGACTGATACAGTGATTTACTTCATCTTACTCAGCACATAATAAGTAGAACAACTCCAGCTTGCCAGCTTGTACTGATCCCATAATTTGGTATGGGTATATACGCATTTGTAGCTCTGCCACGCATATATACACACAAGTGTGTATGCACACCCACACACATTACAGTTTTATACAAAGGAACACCCATGAGGTGGGGTCCTCATGGCTGTAGGAAACCTAGCCAGAATCCTAGTTCTGTCAAAATCAGCAGAAGTTTTGCCTTTGGCTTCAGAAGTGGCAGGGTTTCACTCCAGAGTTCACGGCAATGTTAAAGCTTTAAACCTGTAACTAGACTTTTTCTGCCCAAGACCAGACTTCAACCACTTCTGAGAGAAATCTGGAAACAGTTTAACTGTGCAAATTAATCATGCATAAACAATTTAAGATATGATACAAATAACATATCAACTGTAATTTGGCAGGATGATGGAGGCAGCATCCCAAAATGTACTTGTGTTTGAATACTGCTGAAGCTTTCATAACTATTAACTCTCAAGACCTCCATTTTATATCCCTTGGGAACAGAGTCTTCTTGTGCTTGGAGGATTAGAAACAGGAGATCAGGAGATGTAGGTTCAGTTCTTGCTCTATGACTTTCAGCTGCTTTCTTAACTTCCTGCCACCCTTTTTTCCCTTGTGTATAATTAGGATAATGACAGTTCTTCATATGTCAGCAGCTTAATGCATTTATGTCTAAAATACTCAGGCAAAAGGTGCTATAGATTTCAGAGATTATTGTTTATTATCACAACTGTTATTACTGCCATTTCTGAGTGTTTCACTCTCACACATATAATAAAGGCAAAATATTATGAGCACTTTGCCTTATTTTGAACTTAACGCCAATTTTATTCTGAATTAATTCCTTTGAATAGAATTATTCCTGAACTACATCATCCAGGGACTAGCTGCTGACCCCAAGTGTTTAAGAACTACAGATAATCATGGATGAAAAGGGACAAAAATACATTTTATCTAAGAAGTATCTACTGTTGTGATAGAGACTGAAATTAAAGTATAATCCAGAGAGAGAGAGGGAGAGAGAGTATTCTTTAATTAAAATCAGCTACCTCAAAAGATGGATATTCTCAGGAGTGAAATTTGCACTGTGCTGAAGGCTTTCCACTTAAACCCTTGATGATGCAAGGCAAAAGAATTCTCAGGGAGAAATATTGGCATTAACTGATAGCCACTTGCCGTTGCACGATAGGGCAAAGTTTGCAGAGAAAAAATGTATGGATAATGGAAAGGAAAAATGGACAAAATAGGAAGCTATCTGAAACACAAACCTATGATTATCCAGCAACAAATGAATGGTTTGGCAAAGAAAGAGACATAAGAAAGGGTCTTTGAGATAAAGAAAGAAAAATTAAACCAGAAGCAGCAGAGATCAATGAAAACAATCAGCACTTCTGCCAGGAGATGTGTTAAAAAGACAGAAACCGAGTCTGTAGATAGCACGTTCAAAGTGCTCCATTGTCCCACCAACCATCCCCATAGCAATCAATGGTCATAGCCAAGGACAAATTATGGTCAAAGGAGGGGAACGTTTGTGAGCCTCCTGTGAAAAGCACCAGGTGAAAGACCCAGCATCCATTTGGGGTAGCTGTGGGACTTGTGGCTGTAATGCCCTCCTCACCTTCGGAGAGAGACTGCTTCTGGCAGTGTCAGCATGCACTTGAAGGAAGTGCTTCTGATGAGTGTTTCATAGTGAATCCTATTCTGTTCTCATTTTAGTTACCATACACAGATGGCTTCCTGCAATACAAAGAAGGTTCCTGGCAAGACAGTTTGCTGGATAACATTTGAATCGGATGTGATGGAGGTACTACCTCATGGAAGCACCATTTGCCAGCATTTATTTCACTGTGTCCAGCACAGTAGAGTTGAGCAGCCACTTTGCACTGACTTTGGCTTCCTCACACTGCTTTCTCATGCTAATCTCTCTTGCATGAATCTTGCCTAACAGTTGTCTGCAACCAGGTGGTCTGTGTGAAAAGTGGTTATACTGCAGTGGGGAAAAACATATCCTGTCTTTCTTTCTTTTCTTTCTTTTCTTTTCTTTTCTTTTCTTTTCTTTTCTTTTCTTTTCTTTTCTTCTCTTCTCTTCTCTTCTCTTCTCTTCTCTTCTCTTCTCTTCTCTTCTCTTCTTTCCTTTTCTTTCTTTCTTTCTTTCTTTTTCTTTCTTTCTTTCTTTCTTTCACTATGGCTGTGGTAAAGTGGAGGAGCTGCTGCAATGGGATCAGAGGCTCTCTGGCTATGTCTCTGAGGAGCATGAGCAATGGTGGGCAGCAGAAGAGTACAATCCATGTGTGATGGTGTGGGCACCTTATAGCTAGGGAAAGGTTGCACATAGCTTCATTGTCTATAAATCCCTTACAGCTTTCCTGTGTATGATGCAAATGTCTTTCTAGACAGACCCTAGAACCAAATTGTTTGCCTAATATTGGCCACATGATATTGCAGCAAGGCAGGATGGAATGTGTAGCAGGGACCCAGAAACTTGCACAAATCTTGCCTGAGTCCAGATTCACAGACAGTCACTGTGAATTCAGGACACTTTTCAGCTCAAGCAGAGTAGTTGGCTAATCATTAAAATATATCATACAGGTACTCCAGCTCTTACCCCCCAACTCTTAAAGATATTTTAGCACCTATGTACTTTAAATGCTAAAATAGCTTGAACAAGCTTGGTATTAGTTACTAGCATCTCTTGGAAGGAAAAAAAGAAGTCGTGGTTGTAAGAATGAGGCCTTCTTGGTGGTGTTACTTACATTAGAAGTTGGTGGATTGTACTGAGCTGAGTTACAACTAACTTCCTGAAGTTGCTGTTTCTCGTGGAAGCTCTCATCACTCCTTGCTTGCCCAGTTCTAGCAGTTTGGCTTACACAGATGCCATGGTCCTGCAGATCACCCCGAGCACTTGGGGGGCTATTTCATGGGGGAAAATAGGGAGTGAAGGTCCAGTGATGGTGGTACATGTTGGTGAGCAGTATTCACATATTAGCAGCTTTCCACTCAAACTTGCAAATAGGAATGTCTATGTTAGAAATGCTGTGTGAAAGCCAAGGCAACAAAAGTCAAAATGTGCATATGAGAATATGTAGTACACACAGTATATGTCACAATGTTTACCATCACTTCAAAACATGCACCCGCCCACAGTTCTTCACTAGCGGCATCCTGGAACTTCTCCAATTGGGATTTGCTATATGCAGCAAAAGTCAATTAAAATCAGCCATCATTGTACAGATCATGAGATCCATAGTACAAGATACCATACTCGTCCCAGATGCTCATAAATAACAGTGTGTTGCAAACATGTCCAAGACAATTGCATGGCCTTTGTATACTACCATTTTCAAATGGATTGGGTTAAAATTTGTAGCAAATAGCAAGCTCCCCAGAAACACAATTCTGTTGCATTCTGGAACTACTGTAAATGTAGGTCAGAGTCACTAGGTAGGTTCAGCTAAAGAAAATGGGTAAAAGGGGAGTTTCAGAAAAGGGGAACTGTGTTCACCCAGCCTGCTAGAGGAAGACCTGTTAGCACCAGCTAATCCACCTTGTTCTGCCAAAGAGCCTGCTTCTGTACAGGATATGGTGACTCATCTCTGCATCATACTAGTCCTCCATTTTTAGCTTATAAACTAACCACCTGCTATAAGCATGATGTGTTTGGTTGGGTTCCCTCAGTCTCTTGTGCAGCTCTTACATGTGGTTAAGAAAACCTGATTATTCATGGAGGTAAACCATGTAGTCTCATGTTCAGGAGCTCAGATCAGTTATACAATCTAAAAGACTGGTCCCTGCCATACTTTTTTTGTAAGAAAATTGTATTTACTGAATGGATTCAGAGAAATCCATGCAAGGATGCCCTGGAGCCTAGGTCGCTCTCCTGGGCAAATGGAGGTTGGAGTCCTTCAGAGAGGGCAGAGCACTAACATGTGTCTCACAGCTCCCAGGTAAGGCCTAACCAGAATTAAAGACTAGCAGTGAATCTAGCCTTTCATTTCCTGCTTGAAAGTAAAACACATTGTTTTGGGGTGGGTTTTTTTTGAACAAAACATTCATTCAACATGAAAAAACCATCTTTTGGGAGGAAAAGAAAATACATCATAGTGATGAAGATCAATCTAAACCCTTACCCATACTTGCACACATGCACACGCCCGTTTTTAGGGCTGATTTAAAAAACAAGAAATTTGTAATTGGCACAGTTTTATTTGTATTTAGTGTGAATAAGTTGTTTGCTTTAGTGCCAGTATTAGCAGCAGTGGAAGTGTACTCACTCAGTCTTTTTTCTTCTTATACTTCCTCTTTACATTTAGTTTCAAGGTGAGATCAGTATCCGGAAACATGATGCAATTTATGCTGTTATCATTTCATGAACTTCAGCAAATCTACTCCTCATAATAGATTATAATTATGGTGATGATCAGAACTGGACTTGAAATGAAAATGCATGAAGACTGGCATCAACTGCCATTGTGTATCTGGCCGGATCAGAATATGAAAAGAACAGTTAGGAGCATCTATTGTCAGAAGAGCTCCCGTTCAGTTTTGCGGACAGATATGGACTGTAAACATTAAATGACTACTCATTTTATTTATACTTAATTTCTGCAGATTTTGAGACTCGCCCCCTAATCTCTATTATGTTTGTTCCCATTTGCTTGTTCCAACAGTATCCCTTTAAGAGAAGCTCCCCTACGCTGAAGCCAAATGAGATATTCCCTGCTGTGATGGATTCCTTCTTTTTCCTTCCTAATTGGAGCCATTTCATCAGATCGAATTTTGACAAAGATAGTAATTGTCATCCAATTTTAAGGCAATGACAAGATCAATATGAATTCTCAGATGACAAGTATTATTACTGGGCGAGCACAAAGAAACAAAGAAAATGAAAAATCCATGTTCTAGGGATCAAAACAGTTTGAGGCACATGCTTCCCTTGGTGCACGTGTGTGCGAATCCTGTCGACAACAATAGGCGCCGCGCGTGTGGATGGATGGGGTGGAACAGATGGCCCTTGCCAGTCAGATAGCAAACTGAAGCGAGCACCCAGTGTTTTAGTATGTTGCAGTTTCGGTAATGTGGGAGTCAATTAACTTATCACCAAACAGGCTTGTGGGGAAAATTACCCAAAGCCCCATCTCAGAGAATTCCACTTCTTAACATCTTTGTGCTCCTTCTGTTTCCTGATGCCAGGATTAAATACCCATGAAAATCCTGGTTCTTCAAGGCAAATATTTTTGACATATTTATGTAGGCAGAAGTACTTGAATTTTTTTAGGACGTTGTTTAAATGGGATGATCTGATTAGGTAATAGCCCAAAGAGTTCAGATAGGGTTTGAATGAGGATCTAAAATGCGTTCCGGCATCTTTAGAGGTTGTCCCCTCAACAGTGGTTTTGGGAAGGATTTTGCCATCTATGCATAACTATTGCCAGATTTTTTCATTTTATTCCAGTAGGTTTATTCTGGAACAAGACACTTCTCAAAGGCATTTACCCTCAGAGCTCAGCTCTTGTTCCGCATTTTCTACTCAGTGTATGTTCAGGTTACCTCTATAGGGCTGCTCTACATACATACGTTCATTTTGCTGTTAAACCAGACTTCCTGCTTTCCCACCAGTGAACCAAAGGAAATACACTCTTTTCTTTTCTTTTGCAGTATTTATATTCAAAATACAGTTTAACAGAAGAAGGGGATTTTGGCAAAATAATACATGGTTGTCGTACTAATTGGCAGCTGCAGTGATAATAACCATGACAAGTTTTAGCTCTGTCCACTTCAAAGCAGCCAAGTCATTAAAGGTTTCCAAGCAGAGGATTGTGTTGTGAAGCCCAATAGACAATGTTAGCTACATCCGTATCCCTGGATTGCTAAATACAGTTTTAACCACCCAAATGCAGGTTCAGTAGGATTTTGATCTGTTGAAAAGGCCTCAGCCAAGCATTGAAAAGACGTTCATCAGCTTCCAAAATATAAATAAAATATTTACAAAGAGAATAATTGACTTCTGATGTTTACTTCAGGCTATGGTTAAGCAGGCAGTGTCTGTACTAAGCAATGCAGTGACCACCTGCCACAAATGCTGTGATATTTGACAGATCCCTTTCTGCCAAGAACTATAATTCCTATTTAAATCTAAATAGGAGAGCCATGAATGCAGTTTTCTCATCACAAAGACACTGATGTTAATCCCCAGTACAGAAAAATAAGAAAAGCCAGAACGTTTTATTGGATTTTATGTGGAAGATAATTAAACAGTATTTCTTCTTTACTTGTTATACAGCATCCCATCAACATTCATGCTGAAATTTGTTTATAAAGAAAGCCAGAAAGTTTATTACATTTTTATGTAAAAGAAAATCAGCATTTTGTATATTCAAACTGTCATTAGAATAACAAAAAGCAGGTAAACAAAAATGACCAAAGACTGATGCAAATACAGGAAAAAATGTAAGGAAAGCACAACACTGTTCTCATGCATTTAATTTTATATTCTAAGCATGCAAACAAAATAAATATATATATGCATATGTATGTATCGTATATATTCAAGTACCAAACAGTTCTGAAAAGCTGAGTTCCCGAAAGTTAGAAAATGCTAGAATTAAATGTGCTTGCACAGCCTTAATTTGGCCCTTTTGATTGTATATACTGTGTTGCAGTCTTTAATGACATGAACGTGTGCTTTTTTTTTTTTTTTTTTTCCACACACACACCATACAAAATGGTGCAGTGTAGGCAGAAAATTGGCTGGGAGTATGATGTAATCCCTGAGAGAGCTGCTTTGCAGAGCCTGTTTCTTTCCTGCCCACAACCCAGTTTGGTATTTTGGATGTACCCAAGGAAGTTATCTTAGCATGTTTCCCAGCAGGTGGGTGCTGCCAATCTGAGGATGTAAGAGAATGAGTCTAAGTGTGCATTTAAAGCGTGCTTATTAATAGAGGGGAGGCGGG
This sequence comes from Apteryx mantelli, assembly GCF_036417845.1. Classification (NCBI taxonomy): domain Eukaryota; kingdom Metazoa; phylum Chordata; class Aves; order Apterygiformes; family Apterygidae; genus Apteryx; species Apteryx mantelli. The sequence continues at coordinate 7,981,940 of NC_089990.1, read as the reverse complement.
GGGCGGGGGGAGCTGTATCCAAGGTTGCATCCTCGGTATTTAAAAATGTTTCAGTTCAGCCTGAGCTGCCATTTACTGCATTATGTGATGCATGTGGATTTTCCAAACAAAAGATGTTTATGAGGAGAGTATATTTTAAGATTCCTTTTCATGACTGTACAGACCCCTCTCAAAGCAGATGGCCTGACAGTTGCAAGAAAACTATTCATAAGCCAAAAGTAGCATTTAAAATTCTTTTTAAAAGACAGTTTGTTCTCCGTATACATGTACATTTTAAGCGGGTACTAATTCTGTTAGCAGCAGCAACTTCCTTGCTTTCCAGCGTATTCCAGATCTGACAGTACAAACCGAAAATTCCCGGGCTGGATGGAGTGAAGCCTTTAGCATTAGCAGCAGTACGACACAGGGCTGCCATGTCACATCAGCGCGCTGAGCTGCTCTCTCTGCTAGGCTTCTTTCAGCACAGGTTGATACAGAGGGACCATTAAAATTCAGACTCCACTCACTGCTACCTTGGAGTAATATTGGAGGTACAACAGTTTCTCTTTTATACTCAAAATAGGTTATATCCACAGTGAAAATGTTTACTTAGCATTTACAAGTACATAGAAACAAGTAGGATTAACAAAGAACTTTGCAAGGACATGAATATATTTAATTCCATTTTTATTCACAGCCTTGACTGTTATCTAGCAGTAGTCAAGGTTCCTTGGGGAAAATAACCAGCTGAGAACAAAATAACTAAACCTGAGCCACTTGACTGTTACTAAGTTTATGTATTCTGGAGGAAATCTATTGACAATGACCTCACACAGCTTCATTTACCGACCTGCCTTCTACTGCACCTCCTGCTTGAAGGAAGAGAGCACTCCCCTGTTCTACACTTGATAAATAAATAATGCTGTTCCTCTGGGGAATAAAATTCCATCTCTAACCAATGTGAGTGCAAGGACAGGGACTAACTGTCCTTACAGTTTGGGGGATTGTTTGTTTTTTCTTTTCCTTATCCTAGGTAACTGAGGCTTATTATTCATAGTCTTAATACATTTAGAAATATTTCTGATAAATTTGCCTAATATCTTGCATCAATGAGTTACATGGCTGGTTATACACTGCACAAATGTTTTCAGAATTTTGTCTTCACCTTTCCATGGGTATTTGTTCTTGAGAGAAAACAGAATAAATAGCCCCTTCTCTCTACTTCTGTTATATCACCTTTTACTCTTGTGTTTTGCAAACTAAACAATGCTGGTCTTTTTAATCACCTTTTAGATGGAAGCCTCTTTCCTCATGTGTTTAATCATTTTTGCTGCACTTTTTTACTGCAGAAGTACATACATATGAGCATATACACCCTGGAGCAATCAATAAGTCTACTAAAATCAGGTTTTAAGGCTTAGCAGAGGCTTGCTCTTTGCTCCCAAAACAATCCTTGTTCATCTCATTCTAAATTCACTTTAAAAACAGGGTCCCATGGCACAGGTGCTGAGATGTGTGTGCAGACATGCAAGTTAAAAAGTGAGGAACAGGACAGAGAGGGCAGGAGGACTTCATCTCACACTCATCAGTGTGGTCACCAAGCTACTTCTCACTAGCTGTGGAAGTGAAGCCAGAGACTGATGCTGGGTAAGAAATTACTTCTTCCGTGTGAGGATGAGCTTTCTTAAGCCCATACTGTCTCAGACGTGGCAATTTGTAGATGATGCTCTATGTCATCTTCCTAGGGCTCGCCTTTACTCCCAGCTGCCTTTGTCCTTCACTTGCACTTTGCAGCACTGAAATGTCTTTGAACAGTGATAGCAGTTTCATATCTGGCACTACAGCTCAGCTCAGCCCAAACGTGAACACAAGGGAGAATTGTGAAGCTGGTGAAAAGCCTGCAGGGAACAACATGCTCTCAAGGTGGGACCAGGTCATTTATGGATGAACAGTGAAGGAATTTATTTGTTATTTCTGTTTTGGATACCTTTTGTTTTCTGTCTTACAGATTTTCTTTTGTTGCTCTCTGGATCCAGAATGCTGTCTTTATATTAAAAAGGCCAAATCTTTCTTCCTGGGGGAAATGAGCATGCACTCCATCACAGGGAGTGGTCTAGGTGCACGTAGATTAGCTGAGGACCAGCCCAAAGATGTCTTGGGTAGGGTTCCCCTCATCTAAATTTAGCTTTCTGAAACTTGGTCATCTACTCCAAGCACATTGCTGAGTCTTCTCCTGCATTCAACAGAGAGAGAAGTCAGTTCATTCCTCCATAAAATATGGGTCCCAGATAGGCGGGATGGTTTCTGTCCCTGAACATACCTCTCTTTCCACTGGCACAAAGTCAGTTTAGATGATGAGCTAGGTGCTTGCCTTCATAGGCTGTAGGGCTGTGTAACTAAAGAAATCCAAAAGTACTTGCTCACAGATCCTACTCCTTGTACCAATTAAATCACTTTTACTGGTCTTGGTGTGAGCAAGACCATATATAAACAGCACAGGAGAGCTCTGGGGTGCAAGTAACATCATGGAGACCCTAACAGCACTCTGGCTTCCTTACAACAGTGGCTGTAAAGAGTGATTATGGGTAATTCCATTACAGACCTATTGCAAAGCACACTGCATTTCAGAAATCTCATCCAAGTCCTCCGGACAATAAGCTCTGCAGAGCTGCTTTCTAGCAGGCCAGCCCCCAGGCTGTACTGGTGCAAGGGGTTATTCCTCCCCAGGGGCCAGACTCTGCACTTCCCTTTAGTGAACTTCATGAGGTTCCCCTCTGCCCATCTCTCCAGCCTGTTGAGGTCCCTCTGACTGGCAGCACAGCCCTCTGGTGTATCAGCCACTCCTCCCAGTTTTGTATCGTCAGCAAACTTGCTGAGGGTGCACTCTGTGCCTTCATCCAGGTCACTGAGGAATAGGTTGAACAACAGTGAACCCAGTATTGACCTCTGGGGGACACCGCTAGCTACAGGCCTCCAACTAGACTCTGCGCTGCTGACCACAACCCTCTGAGCTCTGCCATTCATTCAGCCAGTTCTCAAGCCGAGACCTCACTGTCCACTCATCTAAACCACACATCCTGAGCTTCCCTGTGAGGATGTTATGGGAGACAGTGTCCAAAGCCTTCCTGAAGACAAGGCAGACAACATCCGCTGCTCTCCCCTCATCTACCCAGCCAGTCATTCCATCATAGAAGGCTATCAGGTTGGTTAAGTGTGGTTTCCTCTTTGTGAATCCATGCTGACTACTCCTGATTACCTTCCTGCCCTTCATATGCTTGGAAATGGTGGCCAGGATGAGCTACTCCATCACCTTTCCAGGAATGGAGGTGAGGCTGACTGGCCTGTAGTTCCCTAGGAACCTTCTTGCCAAAAGAATCACTGGCAGCAGTGGGATTCGAACCCACGCCCCCGAAGAGACTGGAGCCTTAATCCAGCGCCTTAGACCGCTCAGCCATGCTACCACTGTTTTATGTATATGCACAGACAGGATTATGTCCATATACAAGTGTGTCACGCACTCACAAAAGCAGAGGAAAGCTGTGTTCATCTAACTTGCCTGATAGAGGGAATGGAGACCTTAACCCAACCTGTCTGGGAAACTCCTAATGATTCATTAGAGATCTGTAATCGCAACTGCCCTCCTTTTAGTGAGGCTGACCATGCACATGGGACTCAGACGCTAGGAGAAGACTCAACAGATATAAAGAGGCAACAGATATAGACTCTACTACTTGACAAGTGGAGTCAGGTGTTCTTATTGAAGCTGTGTAGTGCTTTACTGAAGCTAGTAGTATCACTCCCAGAAAAAGGCCAAACTGGCATAGTTAAGGCAACCAGAAAAAGCTGCAGTTGGTCACCCACCTCCCACCCCTACTGATTGTGGCAGCAATTTCTGTAAAAATTAGAATGGAAACATTTTCTCAGGCACTTTCATGCACTTCTTCCATCAGCATGTTTAGGTTTACATTTACAACGGTGATATTTGATTATTACATAAACTTTTTAATATTCAAATTGGGGTTTGGGAGAGAAGATGTTTTTTTCCCTCAGCTAGTTATAATCTATCTCCCTAACCCTCTTTACAAAAAAAAAAAAAAAAAACAAGTTAAGGCACTGAACTTTCCTTCTGGTCTTAAAATTGAATCAAATATATCTTGTCCTTGGAGAGTTCTTTGTTAATCCTGTTTGTATTTTTAAATGCTTTGCAAACATTTTCATTGTGGATTAATGTGCTGTTTCAAAGCAATTTCAGTTGAGATTTTAAGATTGTCGTTAATTCAGAGAAAGAGACTTCCGCTTCCATTTCTTTTAGAAACTAATTTCATTCAGTGCCCTTTTTGAGGCTTTGCACTAGAATTCTAAATGAATACTATCAAAGGCCATATTAAAGAGGATTGTATATAGTTGACCAGGGTTCATACCAGGGACTAGTTTTAGATAGTGTCTTACATTGAAAATATGATTCCTCAATTATACCTCCTATTGCAAAAATGAAATTACCTTGAATGCTTGGTCTAGTAGGTTTATTTCTTAGAATACAATAGTAAATGGTCAAATTCCTCTACACAGTAAAGCCTATCTGATTTAAAAAAATGAAAGAGAGATAAAATTGTGAAAAGCAAAGTCAGTCATAAGAGCCTTGAGACTCAGTAAAAGGACAGCTCACACAGACTCTCCATCTAAGTAGCCCTAATAATTCCAGGACCATCTGAACGCTCCAAGCAGGAGTGTCTAAACTTCCTAATGTTCTGCCAAGTGTTTCTCATTCAGGACACAGCAAAGAAGGATCTGAGGGCCACAGTGAACATGCAGAAGCACTTAAACACATTTGTACTATTCACAGTTAGTAATCAAAGTGATTTGCAAATGCATCTTAGCAAAACTTAACATCTTTGTGATCACAATCAAAAAAAATTATTGATACAATTGGGAGACTGGTGCTACATTTGGTGTCACTGCAGCAATTCATTTTTATTATATTTTTAAGTGTCTTCTTGTCTGCTTTTCCAAGTCATAATGTCCATCTGATTTATTTGGAGAATAATAGTGATTTGCAGTCACAGTGCTTCCCTGTTCTCTCTTTATATTGTGATTGGTGCACAAGTTTTACAGTGACTTCACTGTGCATAGGATCTGACCCTGTGACTTCTCTGAGGACACACCAAGCCTCGGCCAGACAGCGCTGCCTGGCAATGTTGGCAGCTTGGTCTTAGCGTTTATTGAATTGAGTGCTGACTGCTGCAGAACGTACAGACAACTTCAAGGCTACCTACTGTGGTGATCTAAACAGTCTGTTTTTCTAATTCCAGGATTACGGTGCTTAAAGAGACATAAGGCTGATGAACATGTGCAAAGGATTTTATGTCCTTACATCCACAGGGAGTTTTGTGCCTCTGTCCTGTTAGCATTAGTCATGTAAACCTCTCATTCATCTACCTTAGGAAGACTGATTTCCTTAGCCTTTGGTGTTTTCAGCTGTTTTTCATGTGCCAGCTGAACTAACTCAGTGACTGCTTATGTGCATGAGAATTTCTTACAAATTTTGACTGTATAAAGCCATCTTGTGGACTCATACTTCATTAGTAGTCTGACCCACCAGCCACTACAATGCTAATGGACATAATTTGCACTGCAGATACTATAGTTAGAAAGCAGTGGACATTTGTGTAGAACACAAGATGCGGAGTTTCACCAACTCCTTGCATTGAATTCATAACATCTGAGCTACTTTTCTCTTATCAAGAGAGTATATGATGAGAGGGCAGAGCACAAGACTAAGCACTGTATTCCCTGCTGAAAACTTGACTTAAATCAAAGGATCTGTCAGTGTACTCTACTGGAGAAAGCAAACTGCTTGGACTGCGGTTGTCTAGCTTACTGGGCATGGACTTGCACCATGAGACTCTTGTGCCCTCACTTTCTTCATAGTCATAGTAAAATGGTCCAAGAACTACTGCTGAAAAGGATAACATAAGAGCAAAGTGTTGGCATTATTTTCTTCTTTTAGCCACTCTCTTCCTTATCTTATTTGAATAATTAAAATAATTCTTAGGAATGCACAACACATTTTGAAACCCTGACCCAAGCACCTGTTGCAATCTTATTGTTTGCCAGAAATAAATCATTTTTATTTTTCAAAAAAGCCCTGAAGTGGACAAAAAAAAAAAAAAATCTGTGTTGTATGCCTTGGTAAGAAGGATTAAACAGTCTGTAATCTTGGTCAGTCTGACTTCTACAATTACGGAAAATTATGAAGATTGATGTTAGTTGCAATATATCTTATTACACAAACTAGTACAAGATGAATCTTCTCTTTTGAAATACATATTTCACTAAAACTAGCGTATATATAAAGTGATTTTCTTTCTTTCTTTTCCTTGTCAGATTGATAATAGACTGTGTAGGAATGTGCTGAAAAACACAAAAAGAAAAAGTTGCAGCAATTCAAATTGTCATGGCAATATCCAAATTTTTCAAAAAGTTCGGTTCTGTTTAGCTAGTCACTTTAATTTTCCTTCTCTAACTTGTCTCCATTCTCTACCATAGTGATAATTCTTTATATGACTGTCAGCCCTTTGCATTGTGACAGCTTAAATTAATGTTTTGATATTTCTCTCTTTGTAATAATACAACAAAGAAGACAACTGCCAAGGATAGGACAGAAACTGTATGAATGTGAAACAGACATTGTGCACTAATAAAGCCAGAAGGAATAATTTTCGTTTTATTGCCTTGTTAATAAGCTTTAGCAACAACTAATCCTGATGGCTTTGGGTTCTGTAGGCTAGTGTGGCCTTCTGCTTCATCTGGATCGCAGTTAACTTCTTATTGAGGATCTTGAATGCTTCTGGGAATAGTTAGCCCATTTGGGACAGGGCAGCTTAACACCTAAAGAAGGCTGATTCAATCTCTAGTGCTATATTAGCTGTACATGTAAGCTTTAGTGGTTTAGCTTGTTTTACAATCATAATCATAATAACTCTTGTTCACAGCTGAAACTTTTATAAACCAATATCATCTCATTTTTACATACCAACTCTCCAAAAGTTAAGAGGATCAATCACCAGAATTTCAAGGAAAGTTCAGGAGGAGCTGGAGAGATTTGGGATAGCAGTTATGGAGGATATGGTGGACAGGAATTGCCCTGAGATTTTGTTAAGGTTTACACCAGTCCTTCCAACAGCTCCCAGCATCTCTCTTAATTTTATGGCCATGCTATCGCAGCAGTGAAGTGATATAAGGAATGTAAGCCTGTTCAGCTTGCAACTTGAAGAAATACTGCCATTTTATATATATACAAATCCTGCATTCAGAGACAAGAGAATAGATGTATGCCCATGTTACGGTCCACTAAAATTCTGCTTATCTAAGATTAAAGGCCTTTAGCAGCTTCGTTCCTGCTCTTAATGTATATTTTGAAAATCCCAACCACAACCGGCATTGCCTTAAAAGAAGCTTGACTTCAGTGAAGGCAGAGTTTTTAAATGTTCTTTAAAAGATCCTTTAAAAAAGATCTGGGATATTGAGATGCAGTTTAATGTTTCAGCTTAGCTGAAGTTTTCATTACTGCCTTCTTTCATTTTTATCATTTTCTGTCTCTTTTTCCTCTCACACATTCCTTCAGGACTTGACCTCACCTGAGAGAAGAGGAATTTAAATGAAAGTAGAACAAAAAATCAATTAATCCATTCTTTGTGACAGAAGCCACCAGATGATGCTGTTACTCTTACAGCTTCTTAGCATGTGAGCAAGATTTCAGTTTTTGAAGGAATGCTGCATTGTTATTAGTTTAGTTTTACAGTAATCCTCTCAGAGAAGCTAGTAGCAGAATGTGTTTTCTACTTTATTCTCTGTATTTGGATGCAGTTCTTGGGACAAATTACTTTCCTTGGAGCTAAACTTCAGTGCAGGAACCTTTGCGATAACCACAGCTACTACTGTCACAAGGTGAAAAAAAAAAAAGTAAGTAAAACAAGTTTCACTTTGCAGACAGTCCACATAACTTCCTGTTCCATCAACAGACAGGTACACCAAACCCCCAGATTGTGTCACCGTACAGAAAGGAGTGACAGTTGTCTCAGAAGGAGGACTCTGAAGAAGCAAAGGACACTCCACCTTGGTGGATGTGCTGGGCCATATAAAGAAAGCTATAAGAAGGGCACTCTTTGGATCACAGACCATCCTTTTGACCTGTATCTTTCTGTGTTTAATGGAGTGCTGGTCCCAGAGAGATTCAAAGAATAGATCAGAAGTGTGAGACATCCTATTTATCTTAATGGACCACAAGTGCTGAAAGCTAGGGATAAAAAATTTAATATCAGATTTGTCAAATATTTCACTGGTGATGGGATCATTTTAGCAGAAATGACCAATGACAGTGCTTATCCATCAAATTGAAGGTTTAATATAAAAAATAAATAACACAGGAGATAGGGCATTCAATGGAGGGTTCATTTATGCATTTTAATTAAAAATTTTGATTGTTTAAATGCAAATGAAGCAAATGCAGAAATGCCAGTGCACTGCATCGGCATGCTTAGCATCACAGCAGCAGCAGAGGTTTGGCTCAGTCAGGTATGGTGATGATAGGATGCTGAGTGAAGGATACAAGGAAGTTCTACTGTATCTGCAGAAGATATTGCCATCGGCTGTGCCTTACTTGCTCCTACCAGAGGAAACAACCCCCACAGCTGTCATCTAAAGAAAATGAGAGCTCATGCCTCAGCCAAGCTCTTAATGGACAATAATCTGTTAAACTAGAAAGTTTCGCTGAGGGATGTATGTCAGTGCTCAAATATCTCCAGATCTGAACTAGGCAAGATTAAATTATTCTACTTATGCTAGGAGAAGAGGGTGAAGTGGCATGCATGTACCTGAGATTATATTTGCCCTTGAGTTTCTAAGCTTGGCTGCCATTTTATGTAAAAGAAGTTCTGTTTACTTTTTATGGATTTTATAAGAAAGAATAAGCAAGCACGTACAAAAATCAAGCAAACACGTTACAGAGCTAATGCACCCAGGATTTGCTAAGCCAATTAAGCAATCAAATCAAGGTCACAACTGAGAGGGACTCAATAGATCAATGAGATTGAATGGCCAAAATTAATACAACAGGAAATTAAATCAAAACAAGGAGGTTGAGACTGAATTTGTTTTGTTAGTCTTTGGCTGGGGATATTTAAGGGGAAGCTGCTTTCTTTTCAATCTAAAGTCACGGCCAGTATTCAGCTCCAAGTTTATGCACATGGACAGTACAAGATACAAGTACTCAAAGGATATTTGTGTCCATCAGGCACAAGGTCTGTGCTGGCCCTTCCCAAGTGAGGCTGTCTATAATAAAGGGTGATCCTGGCCTGTTTCATTTAAGGAAATACAGCAACTATAGTGCTCTGAACAGCTCTGCTTCATTATTTTCTCCCTTAAATCTCACTGTTGTAGCAAGTTATTAGCTTGCTGTTCTGATTTTCCCCTTCTAGCACAGAGAGAATCTTTCCATGGAAGTGACGCAGATGACAGCCAAATCAAGCAGTAACAGCTCTGGGGAAAAAAAAAATAAATCCAAAAGAATCTTCCTAATTATACGCAAGATTTGCAGAGTTTGGTGTTTACTTTTACGGACCTGTATGTAGTGCTGTTTCTCCATTATAGAGTGAAAATATGCAAGTGTGTGTTTGAGATAAGGCAGTATCGTCCTAGTATAATGGGAAGAAAACAAAATGAAAGAGTTGAAAATGTTTTATTTCTTGAGATCCTTCGCTTGTGGTGTTGTCAGCAGCTGTAACAAAGTTTCAGGTTGAATGCAACTTGCAATTCACGTTGAAGATCTCAATGGCAGTAGCATAGCCAATAACAAGTCTCTTACCAATTTTTTCCCTAAATTGTGCAGTAACAAGAAGGAAAAGCTTTATGTCCAGAAGCTGTCCATGCTGGCTGGAAAGAAATGCTCTTTTTCCCATCATGGTCTTCACTTCTTTAAGAGTCCTGCTCATGGTGATAGAAGACCACATCTTGCTGTAGCTGATGTTGCCTACTGGAGGAGTCTTGGGCCATGTGGCTGCCCGGATGAGTGTTCACCATCATGCAACATCTGCTAGGCTAACTGCAGGCATATGTTTGTCCAAAACTGAGATATGGAGGGCAGCCTTTGAAAATTTATGTTTACCCTCTGGCTTAGATTAAAAAAAAAAAAAGGTAGACACTATAGTAAAACACTTTTAAAATAAAATTATTTCTTTGTGAGTACTTCTATGGCAGGTACATCTTTACCCTATGTTAGGGAGCTTATGTAGGTAAATTCATATCCTGCCTTAAAGAAACACTCTGCTTTTATTATTCCGTCACACTAAATTTCACTCATAATTAGAGTTTTTCTAGGTCCAGTTCCGACTGATAGCAAGGAACCTTTGTTCTTAATGAACAGATTTTCTCTCGCTTGAACGTAGGCTAGAGGACCTTGAGTACAGGGAACTGGGCTGCAAGGGAGTAAAACCGGGGACTGTCGTCCTGCTTCAGCTGGAAGGAAGCCCTGAGTGGGGGCACGTGGAGCATCTCCTGCCCTCACTGCCTGCAGGGAATGGGCTCTCAACGCGCCAGGTCACACCAGCCACCTGGTCCCATAAGTAGCCATGTCCAGGGACACTGGCAGGGTCATGATGGTAGGGCACAGATGAGAGTCTGGGTTTTATTTAGAGGGGGGAGATGGAGGGAAAGGGAGCTCTCGTGTTTGTTTGTTTGCACCTCCCACAGGGCCCTGCAAGCCCTGAAGCCTACTTTGCTGACCGTTTCTGTTGCAGCTCGGCGCAGAGCATGCCAGTGGCTGTTGAGCAACTTGTGTGAGTGACTATTACTCAGCATGAGCAACGGGTTGCAGAGCCAGGCCTTCTGTTTGGGCAAAACCCAACAACACTGCTGAATTAAAGACATAATTGAGGTTTTGGCAAAATTGCAATACAGCTGCCCAAGGTCATCTCCAGTGAAAGTAATCGAGGAGGTTTACACAGAAGATGTTAATTGGATTTTTGTTTTCTCTTTAGAAAGGTTCAGAGCTATCGGATCTCACCACACTACATGCTGCATGAATATGTCCAATGATATTGTGAGCTGATTATTGTTCATTCTTAACGGCTTTCCATCTCCGTAACAACAGTATTAGCATTAATATTGTGCCCGGAGCTCTGAATATGGATACTAATGGAACTCAATCAGCTCTTAAGGAACAAAGGATCTCTTTTACATGGCACCCAGTGACGGTTAGAGGATTGGATTAGCAACTTGTCAATCCTTTGTTTTGCAGCTCTTTTTTGAATGCTGCTTTCTTGAATGCTTGGATACTATGTAGAATTACATTATCTGAAAAATTAATACAAAACGTTAAGTGAAAGCTATGTGCTACTCCCTCCTGGCCTGATTATTCTAGATTATTTAACTAAGTAGCCAGCAAACCCCTAACTTAAAAGTGCTGAATTTCTACAATACAAAATGCTATCTTTTCTCATAAAGGAAGCCCAAAAAAGAGCAAGCTCAATTGCCAGTTATGCTTCTTCCATGAAATCTCTTCTATCCCCTTCAGGATAGGCTTGGGTAAAAATATAATTGCAGTGGATAAGGAAGCTTCAGAAAAGATGCAAATGAAAAATGTTATGTGTTGGCATCTGATTGATCCAACTGAAAAGGAATAGAAGGAGAATTTGATGAGATGGTAAGGAGCTGATAGTTTGTTTCGAAGGAACCCGGCATTTTTAACCTGTGCAGGGTGCTGAGCTATAATTAAGAACGGCAAGTCTGTGAAAAATCTATTTAAACTCCTGACAGCTTCTCTAGATTAGCATTCCTGACATCTACATTCACTTTGGCAAATCACTAATGTGATTTTTTTCAAAAAAATTTTTTTATTGGCTTTCTGTATATAATAACAAAGTAACAATGATGTTATAGCCTGGACAGGTCTTTAACTCAAAAGCTCAGTACTTGCAATGTGCTTAATTAACTGCCTGATTATTGTTTTATTCTGAAAGAAGTTTTGTAAATGCGTTTTCATCAATAAAGCATCTTTAAAGTGAAAGCAACTGTTTGATTCCATTAGTTTGTGAAAACTATAGCAAACCCTGGATAACAAAGCACTGTGATTAATTGACGTCAAGATGCTCATCTCTGCATTTTTCTTCTCTGAGGTGGTTGAAGAACTGAATAACAAAACAAACATTTGCGTGAACTTTGAGTTATATAAGTCTTTCCTATTAATTATTCTGCAAGGGCAGAATAAGGCTCAAAGCTGGTAACAAGGATATAGGTATAATATTTAAAAACATATCAACAGTCTTCCTCAGACTGTGAAGAACTTGCAATAACATTTAAGTCAGATGCACTATGAAAGTGTTGGTTTTAATTTGATAGCAAAGAAATACCATCATTAATTAGAATGCTTTCAGATTAGTATTTGTGTTGCATAATTCAACATTTGCCAAAGTTCAGGAAAGATACACACAAAGTAGAAATTATTACTTTGATAATTCTGCTACATTTCCTCTCCTTATTTTTAATATGGCTTTTTAATTTGGGTAATGAGTATATATCACTAATCATTGTGAAAGCCTACTACCAACACCAACCAATCCGTCAACTTGAGTTAATAATTTACTTTATTATAGAAATTGGAGCTGGACACAGCTGTAGAGGACTGAAGGAAACTAAAAAATGCCTCCTTAGCAGATAACCTGTTTTCCTCTATTCACCAAATGCCACTTGTTCTGCAGGGACTTGTTTCCCCACTGCTGGAATTCCGGTGGTTACCATTAAGCTCCTGCTCAAGACTCATTCCACTGCAGGGCATTTGGAAATTAAATGCTCAAGGAATTAGGAGAAGATGGTCTTCTCCCGTACTTAATTTTCCTCTGTATTATTAGTAGCAGCCTCTGCACTGCTAATGCCCTTCTCCCACTGTGTAGGCATGAGCTGGCAAGGTCATTTATTTTTGAATGTGTTTACTGGAAAAATGCAGTTGCATCTGAATGATTGTTTTGGGAAAAATAAAAATCTTTGGATGAGTCATAAGTGAAGAAAAAAAAGGTCATTTGAGAAGATTTCAGTAGGAGAAGAAATTGATAAAGAATATGGAAATGCATTCTAATTAGAATGAAAAGTTTGAAGACTGCACCCTGTAGAGAAATTAGTGTCTGCAGCAGACAATGCTCCTCATTAACAAATCGGGACCTCAGTTTTATTTCACTTATACCAAGATTCTTCACTGTGTCCTACCACTTAAAAATATGCTTCAGTGACTACAATCCTCGTGCCTGTGGTTATTCTTAACCCTCTGTGCTCATGAGTAGAAAGAAACTTTGGAAGAAGCACGAGTTGGATGAGAGACACTACCGAGATACGGGGTGTATTATGCTGAAATTGAATCTTCCTTTGAAAGATGAAAGAATAATAAGGACCCTGCCTACTGAATCATGTTAAACTGCAGCATTTATTTATTTTTAGGGCAGTTTTATCTGGTGACAATACAGTCATTATAGCCCTTTGTTGTTATGGTGTGTGTATATTTCTGTTGTAAAAGCTTAGCACCAGAAAAGTGTAAACAGCAGAGCTTTTAAAATCAAACCCCTCCAAACAATCACAACTCCAGTCTCCCCCAAATTTTAATATTTTCTCATCATTATGGGTCATATGGGAAGGAGAAAAAGCAAAACAAAAAGTGGAATGAGCAAACATTCAAAAAAGTATACATCAGACATCTTTTATTTTTTAATAAGCCCTTGATTTGCCATTAGTCTTTGTCTGCAGCTGAGATGTCATTGGCCTTTGCAGGAATCGTGGTCCCGTTGGCCCCGGTAGCCTCTGCGCCCCGCACTTCGCCTCCGCTCCCCTCCTGCTCCCAACTTCCATGTGGCTCAGCCTCCATAAGGCCGAGGTGCCCCTGGAAAATGGAGAATCGCTCACGGAGAAGAACAAAGATTTTTAAAACCCCAACAGCCCAGGTGAGTGCAAAACCAAATATAGACCAAAAACAAAGCGTTCCAAGTCAGTAAAATACCTTTTCAGGTTTCCCAGTGGAGAATTCCACCGAAAAATCAATTATTTGCACACAGATTGGTTCAAGAAAAAGAAAAGAAACGGATTTCCATTTGCCAGCGGAAAGGCGCTTCCCTGCAATAAGTTGAGTAGCATTTTACGGCAGCACACAGCCCGCGTGGGCAGGAGGCAGAAGCCGCGGCTCCAGCAGCAGCAGCCGCCCCGTCCGTCGCAGCGGCCACGTGGGGCCCGTGCGCTCGCCGGCCGCTCGCGGCCCCCCTGCCCGCACCTCGCCGAAGCCGCGGCGGGGGCCCTGCCCGGCTCCTGCGGCCCCGGAGCCGCCGTGCCGCCCGGCGCGGGACGGCCCTCGCGGGCGCTGCTGCGCTGAGCGCGGTGGGCGCCGCTGCTGCACCGCTCTCCCGCGCTTGGGAGGCTTCGTTTCCCCGGAGCGCCCGGCAGCCGGCACGGCGTGTCGCTGGAGGAGCTAACGCCTGACTGGCTGGCGGATAAAGAGGAGGCTGTTTTCATTTACTTCTTTAGTCTTGTGGAAGAAAAGGTGGGAAGGGGGTGTAGATGAAGGTAATTAATAAATAACGCCAAGCTCTGGAAGCATTTGAAATGATTCTGCCGTTTGTGGTTTCTCTCGGCTACAAGCAGTCGTGAGGGCATTGAAGAGCCGAGGGGGCTTTCGTCCCGGCGGGAGCGCGTCCCAGCGCAGAGCCAGCGCCGCGGGCGGCGGGACGGCGGCCGGAGGCGCAGCGGCTCCCAGGCAGGCACGTGTCCGCAGCGCCCTGCGCTCGCGCGCCGCTTCGCGGGCCGCCTTCCCCCCTCTCACGCGCCCGTGCCACCGGTCAGGCCCAGCGGCCCCAGCGAAGCCCTCCTGCCTGCGTGCGCCTCGCACCCTCCAGACGCAGAGCAGAAAGGCTTTTCGTGCCGCGGCAGAGCCTGGCTTCAGCCCACCCCGCGCACGCGCAGGCTCCCACCTGAGCGTGCTCGCGTGCAGCGCTCGTGCACGGCATTTGGGTAAATGCTCTTAACAAATGGTTATTTTTCCTTATCAGCTTTGACCGGGGAGCTGCAAGGGGTCATGCTGCTGAAGTGCCTTGGGATCCTCGGTTTGAAGACGCCACCTAAGCAGCATCGTCCCTCGTAGGTGTGCTGGGGGCCGGGGTACGCGCATATGTGCCTGTGCAGTGGAGACAGGCGGGGGGGCTGGTGGAGAGCTGCAGCTGATTACAGTCAAAAATCATAACTTCAGACAACTCTAATGTTTGCAGCTGGAAAGACTTAAAAGCTGTTTGCCTCTAATCTCCCTCCGACAATCAATGAATTGAACAGTAAATGTTATTAGACTAATTTACTGTTCATCAAGAGTAAGAAATGAATAGAATAATTTACTATTCATACATCCAACTGTGTGACATGTGTACAGATCAGTTTGAAAGAAAAAGCTACATTAGGGTTCCAATTCTCCTCCCATACCTTTTCTAATTCCAATTTATCTCCATTCTCATCTGTAAAGCTGCGCTGGATTTACCCCAGTGGTAGAATGACCACATCTGTTTGGGTACACATCTGCTTTGGTACACAGAATAATTTGCTACCTCACCATCTCGGTATTTTCCACTGGGGTAGGCAGTCACGAACTGTACAGCTCTAAAGGAGGCCCCTGCTAATTCTCACTATTCTCTGTGGGAAGCATTTACCTCTGGTTTATGGGCAGCTCCCATAAGGATGCTACAGATAATTGTGCTACATCTTGAGCATCTCATCTTTCTGCAGAGGCTACCCTGGTTATTTGGGAGTTTGGAGAATACAAGGAGGAAACTGGATCGATTGTCTTTTCCAGGCCAAAACTGGGATAGTGCTAAACATTCAGAAATGCTGAACACACGCATTTCTTACAGAATCCAGCTATATTCATGTGGGAAAAAAACAGGCCTGTATCATCTGCAGTCCACAGAAAACTGTTAGTCCTCAGTTTGATGGTCTCTGAATTTATATTTTAGGTATCAAAGAGAGAAAATGAGGGCATACCAATCACCTCCTGGCCACTGCAGATTTGAACACAAGAAAAGCACCGGGGGAAACTGGTCCAAAAGGACTAGAACTGGAGTCGTCAGCAGGATTTGTGTTACCTGCTTGAGTGGACGCCAGTCTTTCCACTGGTGGTTATTGGGGTCAAAACTCGAGGCTTCCTGGCTCTTGTAAGAGGTATGGCACCTTGCTTCCCAACCTAGCACAGGACTGTTGTCCTCCCTATTAATTCCAGTTTGGTTTAGTACCCTTTTTCTGGAAGTTGCACCAAAAAGAAGCTTTTTTTTTTAGTACAGAGGAAATAGCTGGTAAGCGCACACAGGCAAGTTCTCACTTCAACAGTATAGTCTTTCCAGCACCTCAAGAGATCCCACAGTTTTTGTTTTGATAAACAAGATGCCATCTACCATCTGCCATGTCCCATTGCCTCTGTCAGGAAGTGTGGTTTAGAGAATTCTTCCAACTGGAAGAGTCTCAACTGTCTCTGCATTTCAACGGTATCCTTTTTTGTAGTCTTTAAAGATCTGTCCACAGGTTCTCAAATTTAGTATTGAAAAGCAAATCTGAAAAAAAAAAAAAAAAAAGATGTGGCCTTGAAGAATTAGGATCAGTTTTGCTTTTAAAAAAATAAACTGCAAAAAATACCAGCACCAAAGCAGAAATCACATTTTTTATCTTTTCTCCTTGCTATGTGCATTTCCCCAGGACCTGACAATTAGGCTCATTTTTATCCTCCTCACACACTAGCATCAGTAAGAGAGATCCCACTATCCAAGTGCCACCACGAGTCTCCCAAACAACTCTTTTCTCAGGATGTGTCCTTTCACCCATTAAGTGCTCAAGAAAGTATTGTTCCTCAAGAAGAAAGCTTTCCTCCCAAGTTCTCACCTGTTTAGAAAAGCCCCAAAGTCAGTGCCACTCCAGCAGAATTTGGCCTTTTGTACGATCAGTAAAAGGGATGTAGCACAGCATCCAAGCCAAGCTGGAACATGCCACGAAGAGCTCAGGTTCAGCTGGGACACGCATCTTGCAGTACTGTTCACGCAGTTGACCCCCATGTGGACAAGTTGCCAACTCTGAGCCAAGTGAGATGACTTTTAGTATAGTTTTAGCCAGAAATGCTGCCGAAGCTGGTCTGCAATCATGCAAATAGTTGCTCGAGGAACACAGGGATTGTGATCTGCTTGTGCTGGAGTTGAGGGGGAGACAAGTGAGAAATGATGCTCGTGCCTGTGTGGAAGAGCAGTCGTTGCCAGGAGGGACACAGGGCTTGGGTGCAGCTCCTCTCCTGGAAGGCAGAAATGTTGGACCACGTGGGGCAGAGCTGACGGCTGGCTGTAGCTGCAGCCAGCTCTGACTTCTGTGCTAGGCAATGTTTAAAAAACAGAATCAACACATCAAATGATGTGTCATGCAAGTTTTCCCATGTCAAGGAAAATAGCCTAAGGCCCTTCTTCCCACATTTGCTGCTATGACAGCTAGACAACCTGGTCCAAAAATTTACTCTGGTCTTTAATCAGGAAAAAGGTTGGGCTTCTCTGAGGTTGGACTTTGCAGTTTTTGAAAGAGATTAAATGATTTAGTAGAAAAAAGACACTTGCCCACTGTTTTTGCAGTCTGTGGTCACTGTGAGAATCGTGCATGTTTGTGCACTACCTGCTGAATAAGTGGAAATGTTCTTGTTTGCCGCTGTCATCTGTGTGCAATAACCACACAGTGTAGCGGCTTCAGAACCATTACTCATGCTATGTTTCCTTCTGCATACCCATAAGCCGATGTTGTCCAGCACCCAGATGACCCGAGTGCTGCATTTGTTCTGTGCTGCTTTTGGTTTGTTTGTTTTTTCCATGCTCTTTGTGTTAAGGATTACCTTGCTGCATTACTATGTTGCCCCAGAAACAAGGCCGGTCCTCTGCAGGCCAGGCACAGCAATGTGCAGGATGCCGTGTCACTCCTAGTCTTGACTTTTGTTCACAAATTTAGGGCCCAGATACACTTTCCAAGTGGCCAGAGTGAGAAGTCTCCTTTATGCACCTATCATCCTTCCCCTTCCACTTCACACAGCTATTTCAAAGATGTCTTTTTACTTGGGGTATTGTTAGAAGTCAACTTTGCCTTTAGTTAAGGACAGCAATGTGAATGTATGTTGAGCTGACACAAACTCTGGTTACTCCCAGCTTAAGGTGGATTAGGAACATCACAGCGCTAATAACAGTCTCCATTTCAGGTTTTCAGGACTTTGAGTCATTCAGGTCTCTTAAGTGAACACCCTTTTCAGAAGAGAGGAGACATAAAACCTAGATATGAGCTAGGGTTTAAAAAGGAAAACACAAACCAAACCCTAAACAGACAGGTTTTTAGGCCAATATGCAGTTTCTCTGGCAGGCAATATGGTTTTCTTGTATATATAATAAACCCCAGTAATCAGACTTGCTCTGAGCTGCCACAGCCCACACTCTCCCGTGGTGCAACTCTGGTCTCTCTCACTGATGTGTGCTATTTCTGAACTAAAGCATAAGGTTTATCATCCCTGCTGTTCTATCCTGCAAGCAGGAGTAGAAAAGGTCGACTACTGTGTTCAGGCAGCATCAAATTACTGTAAAACAAGTGAGAGACTGCAGCGATATATGGTGAATCTCAGCATCTTCAGTTTTCTTTCAGGTTTTTCTTATAAATAGGTCACAAACTGTTGCATTCTTGACAGAAGCAAGAGCCGTCAACCTACATCACATCCCTTCCAGATTAATATACAGTATGGATTTGAAGATGAAACCCTTTTGCAACTGGACATGCTGAAGAGCACCTGGAGTGCTTTGTCTGAGCTATGTAATGAGTTCAGTGTCTTAAACCAACTTCCAGGCTGTCTTATGGCTCGATACAATAAAAAGATGATAGAAAGTGTGCAAAACTATGTAGGGGTTAATAGCACTACACAGAGCTCTGGGGTAGACATACAAAAGGAATTAGGCCCTTCTTAACCACCCGTGTAGTCCTCAAGCCCAGCAGGGAGTTCCTCAGGACCCCGCTCGGTGCCACCTGAACCTGAACAAGTGAAGTCACTAAGGTCTGTGATCCCATTGCCGCCCCGCTGCTTGCACCTTGGGATGCCCCAGGCTGCCAAAACCTTGGCAGCACGGCACTGCTCAGTTCAGCTCGGGGCACCCCCCAGCTGGGCATTGTCCACCTGCTGCTCCCACCATGCTCTCCACCGCAAGCAGGGCTGCCTGCATCTGCAAGACAAGACCAATATCAATCCTTCCTCTGTCGGAGAGGACACAAACCTCTATCTTCTTAGGCTGGAGGGGAGCCACTCAATATATCTGCATCTACAAACTGGCAACCCTCCTTTCATCCATCTATTGAAATGTGTGTGCCTGACTGCTACTGAGTCCATGGTTATAGCATTCAGCACAGTATCTCTAACAAGTTGTACAGCTGCATGACTCAGGTTTTTGATCTGCTTTTAACTACTCAGTGCAACCGTTCGGGTTAGACTCCAAGCCAGACTGATGTAAATCTGCAACAACGCCCCAGATCCAGTGCGTCATTTGCTATTTATATCACCATGACTTAGAATTTGCCCCAGCATCTCTGGAACAATGAAGCAATTTGATTCTGTGTGTTCCCTTCAGATGAAAGAGCAGAGAAGTGACCTATAGCATCAGCGAAGTTGTAAAGCAGGTTTTCCCACTGTAAAACAATGCAGTTCTCATTCCTCCGCAGGTTTTTGGCCAGAAGCAGGACTGCAGAAATACCACATGAAAGCCTGAGCTTTCTTGAGCCCAGGACAATCAGGGAAGGTTGAATAAGCCTGTAAACTTTTGGAGTCTGCTGTTAGCCTTGGGCGGAGGCTTTGGGAGGAGGCTAAGTCCTCGGGCACTCTTCCCTGCCACCTGCGAGCTGCACGCCTCGCACGTCTGCCGAGCGCAGGCTCGCGGAAACGCAGCAGCACGGAGAGGGCCACTGGCTGGCTGGCCTTTCTGGTGACAGTGCAAAGAGTAGTAAAGAGCAAATCAAGGACTGTGCAAAGGTAAATCAGGGAGCAGGGGGACATGCGATGCTGGAAGTTGCGTCAGTAAGTTGGTATGAGAGTAAATGAAGGAGCAGGAGCATGGGATCATTGCAGCTGGTGAGCTGCAGGAGTTGAAAGGCGACAGTCCTGATCTCATCCCACGTCCTGGTACTGCTGCAGCCTGTAAGATCAGCCCCGCTGCCTGCACAGGAGAGATACCACCCCGCTGCAAAATTTCATGAGGCCTAAGACTGGTGCGTGTGCTCTTAAACCCACAGGTATTGTAAAATCCGACCTGTGCAAATCATAGTGGCTAATGGATGCGGTGTGAGCTTGGCCCTGCAGTCTGTCCAGGAGAAGAAGGAGGAGGAGACTTCACCTGGCAGGGACCTTATGGCAAATTGCAAAAGCTCTTACAATAGTGAGCAACAAGCTAATTTCTTAGTAATTATTTGCCAAACAACATGTAATCAAATAGTGCAGAACTGTCTACGATGCATCTTTGGGTCTTTAGGCCATTTCTTTTTTCTGTTCGTGGCACACTCCTCTAGTGCTTGAAGGCTACTGCATATTGCAAAACAGTGGAGGAACAGAGTGATAATTGAACAATTAACAAGTGATGTCATAAAACAATGTACTTAAAATAAAATGCATAATTAAAATAACTGAACCACAAAAAAGATGCAACAGCATACAGAAAAAGCACACAAAAAAAACATTGAGAGTAAGTCTCATGTAGGAACTGAAATATGCAATTTAAAGAAAAAAATAGCACCAGAGTGGTTAAACAGAGATGTGGAATAAACCAGCAAGCAATACACTAATTTGCCAAAAAATACAGTAATGTTGCGGAAAAACTATTCTCTGTAGTTAACAAGTCTGGACCATAAAAGAGTCCTTTGGTGGCTCTCCATGTCATTATTTGCCACGAAGACACTGCATTGATGGACTCACAGGGGATTCATGGATCCACAGTTAGATCAGCAAGCAGGAAAGCAGAGGTCCCGCCGGGCTTCTTGCCTTCAGAGCTGTTAGGTTCCATGCTTGTTCTTTAAAGAGCAGAACTGTGTACAGTACTGCACTCAAAATGACCCCATTAGGAATATAATCTTCTGCTACAAATTAGATGTTTGGGGGGGGGGGTAACCCATAAGAAAGCCAAAAAAAAGCAGGCCTGTTTGAAGTTCATGCTAAAAATGCAATTTTTTAGGAGCCTGGCATGCTTCCTGTATCTCTGCTCCTGGGGAGGCTGCAGAGGTGATTGAACGGTGGCCTTCTCCTCAAGGTCTTGATACCGAGGAGCTCACAAGCTGGAAAAAAAAGAAAGTCATGGGGCTGCTCAGTCTTGTTTCAACCCAGCTGGCTGTAGCTGTGAGGGGACGTCCAGCGCCCAGCCAGAGGCTGTCATGAGGTACACATACCTGCAGTGATGTTCAGTCACTGCACGTAGAGTCCTTTACTCCAGCTTCTCTGCTTTCTTCCAGCACTTTTTTAGACTGAAGAAACTAAAAAAGGCTTGAAAGTGTGAGGCAGACGTGCTTTCCAAGAAAAATCACTCTTTGGCTGATGCACAGGAGCTCTGCTCATGCATTTCTGGGAGATGCTTACAGACTGCTAACTGTTCTGGAAGCATTTCAGCCTTTGCTGCCTGCAAATGGCATTATTATTCACTAATAGCCTCAGCTCCCCATGTTGTCTTTTGGTTAGTTAGCAGCTATTCTGCAAGTTGGAGACAGGGAAAGACGAACATATGTTTAAGCAGTAGCCAACTTCTGACCCATAAAAAAACCTGGAGGGTTTTCTCAGAGCAATCCCCAGCATTAGGCTGGGAAGCGATTAGGAGGGAACGTGTCAGCCCTGGGTGGAGGTGTCCCTGCCAGCCTCCCACGAAGCAGATGCTGTTTCTAAGAGTGGTTTCTGGAGAGGAGGATCTGGAGGATGTTATTATTGCTGTTTCACTAACCCTAATATGGCTGCTGACATGAGGTCATTGGGAAGGAGGAGCAAGGATTTCGTGGAGTAAAAGAAGGGGAACCTGAGCTGGAGACACACTGGTGCTTGGCCCTGAAAATCCACTGCTCTGCATTTCCAGATTCAGATGGGTACCTTTTTCAGAGCACTTAGTGACAAAAATATGCATATCATTAGAAGTCGAGAGGACTTACTAGTAAAATCCTTGCTGCTTTGTTGTTCTTTTCTAAAGCTTAGGGTTTGGTTTGGTTTGGTTTCTTTAAGGTTCACCTGCTCATTTCTTTTTGGATATTGTAGGATTCTGTTATTTACTGCTCAAGCAATTCCAAAAACTGCTCTACTGACATTTCACGGTATTTAGTATTGACCAAACACTACATGATAAATCTTTATAATACTCCAGAGAGACCATCAAGGGAGCCGTTACAAATATATACATTGCAGCATGTTGTGTTCTGGGTTAAACGAAATATAAAATAGCATCACCAGCCTGGGTACTAATGGGGCTATCAGTATTCCATCACACTTCAGCTGCAGGTGTGGTAGTTGCCATTAAGACATCAACATTTGTCGATTGCTGCTGATGGTAACTGATGGATCACTCTTTCCCTCGGTATGCAGCGAAGGAACCGGGAAGTGCAGTAACGCTGGCATCTGCCCCATCAAGTAGTCAAACCTCCCTGGGAACGATGGGCACCTCTGCAGAGAGAAGGAGCGACACGCTGACACAGGTAGTGCTGTGTAGCCACTCTGGGGGATTTGTTTTAATGGTAACCAGTTATCCCTGTCCATGCTGAACTGCACCACTTCCACAACTGCCCTACAGAAAACAATTTTCTAAATGTGCTCTGGTATCATATTACCAGCGGGAGTAGCTTGGTTTCCATATGTGACCACGGCTGGGATGTGTGGATGCTGACTGTATTATTCCTGTTCACCCAAACTCATGGCAGAAGATCTCCTGGATCCCTGAATCCCACGGATCGGCAACAAACGCTTCTCAGCGGTGGCCTAGCACTTCTCAAAGGTCTCTCCACAGAGAGCACACCGTGTGTGGAGGCACGCAGAAGGATGTCCAGGGATGCTCTGAGAGCGGCTCGTCATGGCTAGACACTGCCATCCTGCGTGTTACATTTTCTGTTGCATGAAACAGGACATTTTCAAGCTTTCAGAAAGTTCCAGATTAGTTTTGAGTTTTGGGTAATTTATTGCCAAGTTAATTTCACCATCATTAGCTTTTATACTTTCAAACAAGGTTTAATTTTGTTTGGAAGATGCAGACGTGTGTACAGCTAGATAATACCCTGTTTATTTTACTGACTAATTCATCACTTAAAGTGCAGGACTATAGGTTGAGAGACCAAGACTTATGCACAGTCCCATACCCCTAAATCAGGCCAATAAAAGTTAAATTCACACTGTTTGCAAGCACTTTATGCAGATGGAAAATGTCACCTTGTCTGAAATACTTTATGGCACAATGCAGAAGCAAAAAGAAATCCCACAGTGAGAGATTAAAAAGCTTCACTAATGCTTAGCTGGGAGGCACGCGATTCTGCGCTGCCTCCTCCCCATGCGATGTGTAGGCTTCTCCAAGAAGCAAGCATCCCCTCCGGTGAGGCGCCGCGTGCACTCGCAGCTGAGGAGTTGCAAGCCAGCCCCACGGCTGGCTGGCGCTGGCCCTTCCTCCTGCCGTCGGAGGAGCCCAATCCACCCAAGCAGGCAACGGGCAGCACCGCCGTACCCATGCTTTGCCCTGGGAAGAGCGACCGCCCGAGGCTGCCGTGATGGTGAGCTGGACTCCAGGAGCGACTGGGCTGCTCCGTCAGGTGCTGCCAGCCCCGATGCCCGCGCTCGCCTCATGCAAGCGGCTGCAGGCAGCAACCTGCAGGGCTCATGCTTGCAGCACTGGAGTCCGAAGAGTGTGGTTCAACTGATTGCAGGCCGATTCGTCCCCCAATGCTGCTTTGCAGTCACAGCACTGGCTGACCGGACACAGACCCTGGCACGCAAGGAGCTCGCAGATGCTGCGCATCGCTCCCCCCTGAGCCGCCGACCTCCCGCAGCTGCAGAGCCCGCGGCACCCCGGGTCACTGGTGGCCCTCGGCACTGTTTCTCCGTTTCCGCTGCAGTGCCCTCCTGCCCCTAGCTGCAAGGTGCATTTTAAGCTGGCCTTACTTAAGGCTCAGCCTGGCTAAACTGAGCTAGAAATATAGCTAGAAGTGCCCTGAAAGGAAAAGCAGCACTTGACCTTGTTTGCCTGCAGGATTTGCAGCCTGGCCGTGGTTTCGGTATAGACTCCCCTGCGATTCTCACCAAGGCGCAGTGATCCACGCGTAAGCACTTTCCAGATTTAACTTTCCTGCTGCACGGTGCAGAAGGCCTCTTGGGAAGGCCAGACGCCAACACGAGCTCGCGGGCGCCGCGGCTGCCTTCCCTTGCCGGCACCCCGCGTCCTGGGGCGCTGAGCCCCACCGACTTCCCGGCCCAGCTCACGTGAGACGACCTGCGCGGAGGGCTGATGGACCCACGCGCTCGGGTGCAGCACCGCGGGGCTGGCAGCGGGAGGATGCAACTCCCGAGCCCCGGCAGAGCCCCGGAGAAGGAGCCTGTCGGCTTTGGGGCAGGCTGCCCGGCCTGTTGCGCTGACTCCGGCTTTCGTGCCAGGTTGTGGCGTTAGTTTATCTTGTGGTTTGTGCGGCAAGGTTTTGGAGAGTGCTCTGAAGCTGACAGTTACACTGTTTGGGGTTTTTTTCCAGCACATAGTTATCAAGGTCCTTCAAGACATCTCCATGCTGTCTCCTGCTACCAAAGACAGAGCCAAGAAGTTGCCACAACTATGGTGGGAAACTAACATTTTTAAAAGCAGCTTAAAAGTTGCAAAAAAAGACCTGCTAACTTGCCCTAGGGGCCCTCGCAGACCAAAGAGGTTAGCAGAGCAAACCCGGCACGGTACTTTGAGCAGCTCCAACCCCGCCAGCGCGAGCTGGGCCGGCCCGAGGAGGAGTGGGAGAAGCTCAGCGCAGGAGAAGCCCCGTTGCAGCCCAGGGTCCGCGTGAGCGGGGGGCCAAGGTGCTGTGGGAAGCACGTACGCGCCGAGACGCCAGCTCTCCTCCGCTCGCCACACGCCAGGCAAGCACGAAGCCACTGGAGATCAGCATGTCTAGACCTGTTAAGCTGTGCAATGTTGCACGTACTAAAGCAAAATCAACAGTCTCAAAAGCCCGATTCCCAGGCGGCTCGTGCTTTCCGAAGGAGAGTTATAAATTCTGGGTGGAGCTGTCGCCCTCTTGCCCGCCCGCGTCTGCTAAGGCTCGTCACCACGGCAAAACAGGGAACCAGCCTTATTTCCCCTGCAAACTTTGCAAAGCTCCTCCAAAATGCTTCGCCCCTCTCCCCGCCGAAGGTAAAGGGGTTGCCTCGCTCCCAGGGCTTCGGCGGCTCTGCCGACTGTAGGCACAGCATTAAATGCTCTGAAAAGCGTTTTTACAGTGAGGAAGTGGGGACTCTGCAAACAGCTAATGGGTGTATTTCAATTCCCTATTAATTGCATATTTATTACTCGGCTGCTGCAAGGAAACGCCATGTTACGTTGATTAAAGCTTTCCAAGCTGTACAGTAAATATTTTAAACAAAAAAGGTTTTGATCTCTGTTGCTGTTGGGAAGGGTGGGGGAAAGCTGCCATTAGAGCTGCTATAATTAGCAAGCTCCATTACAGACAGTATTTCCCACAGGCTCTGCAACACGCTTTGTGTGTGCATCGGCATGTATTTAGGCAGAATGATATTTTATCTATGTGTATGCATAAATGATATATATATTTATATATATATATTGTGTATCAGGGAAAAGGAGAAAGCTTATGCTGCTATCTCACATCTTGCAGACAGGCGAGATAAAAGACTTATTCAAATAGCAGGAAAGAAAAGGGGTTTTACGTGCACTGACTGAAGTTTGGGGGGGTTAAGTGACCAGACTGCTAAGCCTGGCTGCCCGGCTAACATGTGTCTGATTAATCAGGCCCTTGCCTGAACATGGTTCCCTTATTAAATGCCAAGTCTCTGCACATATGCTTTTGGTCTCCCTCACTTCATGGTGTCGGTAGTGGACTGTACGTACACGAAGATGTAGCTGGGCAAGCTTTTGTATATTTTACCCAGACCCAATAAGAGATGTCCAGCCACACAAATCCAGAGCTTTTTCTCCTAACCATCTGCGTGGTGTGTCAACGTATTACAACGGCAGAGATACAAGAGAAGAAGCACTCTGTATTTCTGACACACTGAATTATCTTCATCTTTTTTTTTCAGCCGCTGCTCACTTTCCGCGCAAAAAGACTTTGCAAAAAAAAAAAAACAACAACAAAACTACGGATGCAATGGGTGCCCAGCAGAAGTTTTGCTTCTCTGTCCCCTTCGGAGACATGCAGCTTTTCGGTTTGGATCGGTTTGGTTTTGGCACTGTTCCTGGCAGTGCCCCGCAGGCAGCAGCAGCAGCAGCAGCGGGCTCTCTGGCACCCAGCGCCCAGCGCCCCGGCTCGCTGCCACCCTTCGTGGCCACGGATGCCTTGTGCTTTTCAACCCAGGTTATTTCCAGAGGCTTAGCTACTTTGAATCGCCTAACTCCATCCACTTCTGAAACGCACTTTATTAAATACTAAATCTGTCCTTTTGCCCTCCGTTTGCCTCTTGCCGCGGACGGCTGCAGGCGCGGGCCCGGCCGCCGCTCCGGTGTCGCTGCCTGGGCACGGGCCAGGGCAGCTCCCGTACCGTACCGCGAGCTGCTCGGCATCTGACGCCAATTAGAGGAGACACCAATCACGCCCGGCCGAATAAACGTGCATACCTGCCACAGGACAGGACAAGTTAAACGTCACTAATACAAGAGAGAGACAGCTCCAAACTGACAAGCCGAGTGTTTCGCAGCTTGACCTCGAAGAATTGCAGGCGAACCAGAAGGGGAGTCTTGGGGGTGCTCAGACAGCCGGGAAAAGGACCTCCCCCTGGAGCTGAAAGACCCTAACACAAAGTTGTGCCAAGCTTTCCTAGCCAGAAGGGTAAACCCCTTAAAGTTTCATATACTCTTCAGCGCCCAAATTCATTACTAGCTTCATATCTGATTTCTGTGATCCTCAAACTAGACAGCATTAGTTGTGGGGGAACATGGGCCTCCAAACACAGCAAATGGGAGGTGATGCACCCACGCCGTGGGACGGGGGTGGAAGTTCAGAGGTGGCCACATCTATGTTCAAGCCCATCTTCAGCTTTTAGATTGTGTAAGCAAAGCTTTGGTCATCTAATGCAGGTGTACAAATATGGAATATTTAATTTCACTGAATATCCCTTAGAACAACCATGCTGCGCTGTATTCCCATGTTGCTTTCCCAGAGTTCATAGGAGCTACAGGCAAATCGATGAGCAATTTTGGGGAGCAAAATTTTTTGTCATCTCTTAGGAGTTTATTAAGCCTCAGTATTTGGCTTGGCTTATTTTCTACAGTGACTCTTCTTGGAACTGTGTGATTGTGGGAGAGGGAGCAGTTATTAACAGTAAAACAAGTTTCAATCTCTTATAGTGGTACATAAAGGCTTGACAGTGTGAACCTTCAAAGGCACAAAACGCAGAAGGCAAAAACAGAAATTATTCAAAATTTATTTTTTCAACAAGGTTTTTTGAAACCCATTTCAAAATTCAAGGGACCTCATGTTTGATTTTTTTAAACAAAAGTTGGCAATACTAAAACTAAATGAGCCATATTTACATCTCACTGATTTCTGTGAATGAAAGGGTGGGGGGCGGCTTCCATTTGGCAAGCCCCAGTGCAGAGAAAAGAAATTAAATAAACAAAGCAGGAGCAGAATACTTTCAAAAAGAATCAAACAGCATGGACCATTAATGTTTTAAGAGATAGGAGCTGTATGTGAGCCAACCATCCCCAAGATATTTATTCCCTATCTTTAAAATAAGGAATTGCATTAGAACAGGTAGACTCTTTCAAAGCAGGGAAAATTTTTAAGGGCACTCACCATACTTTAAAGAAGACTTCAAAAACCATCTCCAGCATTGAGCTGAATAAGTTGGAGAGATTTGTAGGTTATAGCAAGGGAGAGTGATGGGAATACATATGGAGCAAGCTGCACAGCACTGGTTACTGCAGTAAACAAACCTCCCCCAAACTAGCAGAGAGAGCTGCAGCTCAGAAACAAATGGCTTCACATCTAGAGGTACTTTTTAAAGCAAGACAAGGAGCTGCGTAAACACCAGTCCAGGGCTATAAACTATTGTTACAGTAAAGCAAAAGCCAAGCAGCCCTGGCCTTTGGATTGGTGAGGAAGAGCATAACTACACACTCAGTTCTTCATAGACTGAGATGTAGCCTTGAGGAAGCTAACCCCTGAAGGCTTTGAAATTAAAAGTGATGAAAAAGGAGAAGTTTTCATTACAAAGGAGGACAGCATAACACAGCTATAGAGACAGAACTTCAAACAGTGCTGCTTTAAATCTGCAACAAAGCCAGCAACTGCATGGAAAGAAAGAGAACCGGTGCTTCTATTCATCCTGCACCATCAAGGGCAGCGTGCGGCTCGGCTTTCTGTGCATCCTGGTCCGTTTGTAAGAATGAACTATTTTATCTCAAGGAAAGAGACATTATCATTAATTGACTTGCATAGTGCTTTTCACTAATGGCTGGGTGCTGTAAAACAGAGATACTGTAATCATGCTGAGAGTTTGAAAATTAGCAAAGATTGCTGGGCTTTATTTATTTATTTATTAAAAATTTATAAGAGCCACCCCTCAGGGACTGCCACCTGGTAGGACCATGCGGGAGTGATCGGCAGACTTCAGCTCTGGGTCTCACCAGTGTGCTGAGACAAGGCAAGCACCTCGCATTTTGCCCCAGGCTGCCTCTGTATGTTGGTTACCATTTTAAAGGTGGTGCTCCTCGGGCGTTGCTCCCCACCTGCATCACTGCAGAGCTCAGCGTGCCGTTGAACCCTTCCACTCTGCCATTGGTAGAAAGTGCCTGCAAGGGGGGGGGGGGAGGGCAGAGCACTTCCCACTCACAGCAACCTGTGCGGAGAGCATCCCAGCTTTCCCTCAGCTCTCCTGCCCATGATCCCAGCCATATAGATCTAACTTTACCTCCTGTGTCCTTGCAATATTGCCCCACCACCACCACATAAGGATTTATTATTGTTATTTTGAAGAGCCATTGGGCTCTTTTTTTTGAGGTTTTCTTATTATTTTATAATGATGGCAATTGCTTAAGATCTCAGTTAGCTCTCAAGGTTGCATCAGGGATGGACTGAGGGGTCCAAAGGCTTCCTTGTCTGCCCATAGGCAGGGGCTGATGAAAATTAGAACAGCCTCAAGGCTGCTGTAACTGAATCTTGTTTCTTGTTACCCATTACATGACCTAGCAGAGAGTATGCCTAGAACAGTGCTCCTGGAAAGTCTCCAGCCCGGCTTGGTGCCCGTGACCAGGAGCAGGGCTGGACCGGAGCCTTTGTGCCACCCCAGCTCCAGTCAGTGTAGCTGCTTGCACCTTGTGTGCTTTCAGGGACACTATTCCTGTCCTCCCTAAGGGCCAACATGTTCCCAAATAGCATGAAGGGTCTTTAATATAATTTAAGATCAGGTCCAGGACACTCCATTACTGAGGAAATACTTAACTAATGTTCTGCTTGTAGTAGGAGGTCACAGGAGATTTATCTGAAGGGTTGCACACAGAAAGAGCAGACAAGCCATTTCACAGCCTCTAATATCCTCCACCTTCTTGGTTGCTCTGTTGAAATGCCTTAAGGGATACGTTTTACAGCAGCTCAAAAGTGAACTGGAAACTGCTTAGATCACACAACTTATGCATTTTAAATAGCAGTGTAAAATACTGTGCTTTACAAAAGCACACTGTTGTATGAAACTATATACACATGCTTTGAGTAGTGATAGTGGAAAAGTTGCAGGAAGCACAATAGAAAAAAAACCCCACACAGCAAAACAAATCTGTGACTTACTAAAGTTTATGATTAAAATTTAAAGACTGTTCAAGTTTTATTCGCCATAGCTGCTGCTCCCTGGACAAGAAGAGACAGAGAGAGACTGACCTTGAATAATTAAGCTGGTCTGTGGCACCAGATCAATTGCTGGTATTGGCAGAACTCCACAATCAGGCATTTTGAAATGCAAGTGTCAGAGTGCATGTAACTATGGGGCTTTTGGTGCAAAGCAGCCAATATAAAGGAGAAGAGGTGAAGACTGAGAGAAAATAGATTGTGGAGTTTTGAGTCCAGCTGTGGGGGAGGGATGGGAAAAGTTTCTATTTCCGAATTCTAACAGAGTAAAACTTGCAGCTGACAGAAAGCCAGCATGTTTTTTGCTCATGTAACCTTGTAGAAGTTACTCAAAGGAAGCTGAATCTCTGCTGCGTGACTTAAATCCATCACCAGTTTTGGAACAGACTCTGAGCAAGTACCAGTCAGCAGTTTAATTGAAAATAAACTTTCTAAATCCAGGGAGGCATCTCTGTTCAACATGAATTGCTGAGCAATCCTGAAACTGCTTGAATCCAGATGGGCATTGCCAGGCGTTGGGCACTGCCTTTGCTGTTTCTGCACTCTCTCTTCATTCCTTATCACAGCTTAGACAGCACTGAGGTGACCCACTAGACTGGGACACAGTGAATTTTATATCACCCCAGAAGGACTTTGTATTCATTTCAGAAGCCATGTGGACTCCTCTTTAAATCTCTTCCCTGTCCCTTTCGCTTCAACCTCTTGTGTGCCTCCTGCTGCAAGGGACATACATGGAAGAGTAGCATCAGGTAGATGAGATAATCGTCGCAGTCTCAGTGCAATAAACCAGGAAGATGCCCTTGATGTTGGCATTTTGCCTAAGGCTTTCTGCCAGATGCTTCTGTCCAAAAGCCAAGACATGTGTTAGGTGGTCTTCCACTGAAAAGGCAACAGATACCATACAGAGATGATATTTCAAGTGGAAACACCTGAAGTCCCATGCAGCCCTGCCCAATGGCTCGCTCTCCAGCAACAAGGAGGGTGGAAAGAGGTTGGCACAGCCATCACAACACATCAGAGGACTTTTGTGTTGCCACTAGCAAGGCAGCCTCTTCAGGGCTGCCAGAAGAAAGAAAACATGTTAACAAGGGAAGGAAGAAGACACAGTCATCTCATTGCCAGTCCCATAGATTTTTATGGCAAGTTTCACGATGCCTGGCATTTTCCAGAAAGCTCCAACCGTGGAGTCCTGTGATAAGACACCATCTTCCCTTTCATTTTTAGTTTTAGAGCTCATAGCGAGTTACAATTTCCAGTTTTCTTGAGTATATCCTAAGGCTTCAAATTCCAGGAGGAAATCAAAGCAACCCAGATATATTAAAAAGAAAAAAAAATGAATTTGAAATGATCATCTAAAAGACTTCCTTTTTTATCAATACACAGAGTGGCCATTTCATAGGCTCAGAAGACCTGACTTAAAATTAAATCTGGGGCAATGAAGAAAGAGTCATTATGGACAGCCTGTAGCCACATGGTCAGGGGAGGAAGGATGAGGAGGTCTTCCTCATTTTCTCCCAACCCGTGATCACAGAATCACAGAATCGCTGAGGTTGGAAGGGACCTCTGGAGATCATCTAGTCCAGCCCCCCTGCTCAAGCAGGGTCACCTAGAGCACATTGCACAGGATTGCATCCAGGCACGTTTTGAATATCTCCACAGAAGGAGACTCCACCACCTCTCTGGGCAACCTGTTCCACTGCTCTGTCACCCTCACAGTGAAAAAGTTTTTCCTCATGTTCAGATGGAAGTGTCTGTGTTTCAGTTTGTGCCCGTTGCCTCGCGTCCTGTCGCTGGGCACCACTGAAAAGAGTCTGGTCCCATCCTCTCGACACCCTCCCTTCAGATACTTGTACACGTTGATAAGATCTCCTCTCAGTCTTCTCTTCTCCAGGCTAAACAGGCCCAGCTCTCTCAGCCTTTCCTCATAAGAGAGATGCTCCAGTCCCCTCATCATCTTTGTAGCCCTTCGCTGGACTTGTTCCAGTAGTGCCACATCCCTCTTGTACTGGGGAGCCCAGAACTGGACGCAGTACTCCAGATGTGGCCTCACCAGGGCTGAGTAGAGGGGGAGAATCACTTCCCTCGACCTGCTGGCAACACTCTTCCTGATGCACCCCAGGATACCATTGGCCTTCTTGGCCACAAGGGCACATTGCTGCCTCATGCTTAACTTGGTGTCCACCAGCACTCCCAGGTCCTTCTCAGCAGAGCTGCTTTCCAGCAGGTCAACCCCCAATCAGGGGAGGAAGGATGAGGAGGTCTTCCTCATTTTCTCCCAACCCGTGATCACTCTTTCAGAGTCAGATTCCTCCCTGTACTTCCTCCAGTGCGAATATGAAGGAAGCTAGGAGATGGGGAGACAGTTACGAGAGCAAAAAAAAAAAAAAGAGAAAGAAGAGTTTCTAGGGACTTACTGGGCCTGTTGCTGTACCGTCTCTGTGCTACTCCCAGCTCGCACTAATGGCAGCACATTACAGGCCTTTGGCTTGCCTTTGTTCTCCTCTTCCCATTTCACAGGCTTTTGGTTCACGAAGCTTCTACGACGGAGTGAAAGGGAATCGGCAGCCCAGGCTCCCCTCCGCAGTGGAAAGGCTTTGAAACTTTCAAAGAACCCAACTCTTTCCCTATATCTCTGTGTTAATATGCACTGACTCTGTTCTAGACACACTCCATTGTAAATGATGTATGAAATGAAATCTCTGCGCTCGCCTAATGCAGAGAAGAAAGGCTCTGTAGGCAGTGCTACAACATTCCCGGCTGAAAAAAAAGGCAGCGAAACCTCAGAATCCCTATGAACCTTTTTTTTTTTTTTAAGTTGTTGCTCTTCAGTGTTGGTGTTTTGCCTTTTTATTTTTTATTGAGAGCAGGGATTTGCATTCAGATTTCACAGAGAAACCCAAACCACTTAAACATATTTATAAGCCTTTTACAGTGATTGTGCGACTGTCCCCCATCCCCTCGTTGGAGGGAACAGCAGCAGTAAACTCATTAGCCCCACAGACACCGCAGCACAATGAGAAGAATCACTTAAAACTGGAGGGAGGGAACAGGCTGGGCGCTCAGGGGGAGGCAGGGGATGTTAAGCTTGATCCGGATTTGAGACCTCCTTCCAGTTTTATATGAAGCTCTTTCAAAACCAGACTGTGTCAGCAGACTCCAAGGGGAAAACGGATCATAGCTGACTGGGAGCTACAGCAGGCGCAAAGCCTGAAGGTCAGCAGCTTGAAGCAGCAAATACACCATGGACTATTTTCAGTGGCCAGAGCAGATGATGGATTGGTTAAGAGGAAAAGTCACCGGAAGGGAGAGCAGAGAAGGTGACTGAGACATTGCAGGAGGCATGGAGAGAGTATCTGCTGGTGACAAATAATCATGTCCCACTCTTGAAACCCTTAGTAGAAGTTTACTCTGGACAGATCAATATTAGCAGCTCCTGGGCTGAGCACGGGCTTTGGGACCCATTTGTGTGGGCTTTTTGGGTTCCTCAGCTTGGACTAACAGTACCCAGATGCTGACTGCCTTTAGTGCCTTTGCAGTCATGACTGAAGGAGACCCCCCATCCCCTTCGGTTGAGGTGCTTTTTGCTGTGCTCCCAGTGCTGTTTTCCAAGCAGTGATGGGCACTGCAGGCTCTTTTTATTGCCCCTGCAATTGCTCCTGCACGCTGCCGGCACAGCACTACTGCCGTGAGCCCTAAGCTATGCTTAGGTCTTACAAAGCTTTAGTAAACTCCTAGGGATGTCATTTCTATAGCTGACAGATGAGCTACCTTGATGGATTATTAGACACCATTAGCCATCATCACTATCTTCTACATTACTAATGAGTTATAGGGGCTTTGCTTTAATTTTTGTTTTCCTTTAGTGTGTTCTAAGCAGCAACTTTCAGAATGACAAAACAAAATGCTTCAAGGCAGCAGCTGGAGCTTGAAATTAATAATATAAAGTGGTGGAGTTGATGTTCAGATCTAGAGTCATGCTAGCAACTGTTTTTGTTTCATACACAAGCGGTACAACAGCGGTCATAAGCAACCTGATTTGCAGGCTCGATTTCCGATGGCTGCGCAGAGCCGGAACAGGGCTGCACCGCATCGCTGTCCGGAGAGGCAGGTGAGGAGGAAAGGGTCCCCAGGCTTCAGACATTCAAAGAGACACAGAAAAACAGACAGTTTCCCTGGGCGCCACCCAAACTGGTGACAAACATTAACTGACCCCTCCAGCTGAGCTGCAGCTCTGCGAGATAGCGCATGCTCCCTTCTTTTCTAACTACAGGCAAAGTGTGTTAACGAGCCCTTGCAGAAACCAGATTTGTTGAAATAACACGGAGATGGACATTTACACCTGTAATAAATCTGCCCAGTTTAGATATAGGAAGGTAAAAATCTGCATGAGTTAAAAGTCTGTAAAAGTATGAGCTAGAAGTCCATTTCTTTTAAAAGAACTCAAAATGCCTAAAAGCCCCAAACCCTAGAATAGGCAACCAGTTCTGGCATGAAGCCAGATACATTTGACCTTCTTATTCCCCATTATTCATGAAGTTAACAGCAAAAATATCCATGTTTATCTGAGAAAGGCACCATTATTTCATAAAGCTGCTTTATTTCCCTTTCTTTTCTTGTATTGGAAAAATTCCCCAACATAAACTGAACATTTACTGCAGGCAGATTTTCTTCTCATTGTTCAAGGATAAGATGTGAATGGGAACGGTAGGAGGCCGGCTATTCTCTAGATACATAAAGTGAAAAAGATATTTTGAAGAAGATCAAAACCTGTAGCAGGCATTCAGCCATTTCCATTATGTGTCTTCATATTATTTTGGCTGCAGACAAGTGACAGCAATACAGCACATCAACCCATGTGAGCAAAATGAGATGCAACAGTTTTTAATCAGATTCTGTTCAGGGAACATAAATAAGAGGAAAGTCGACCAAATAATGAGCAATTCTCAAGCAGGTTTACTTGAATTGTGATTATTATTATTATTAATAATAATAATAATCTTTGTATTTCCAGCCTTTGCCTTATTCTGTATTACTTTTGAAGCAGTGCCAGCTTATAAAAAAACCCTATTATTTCCTTCCTAGGACTTTGACAGGGACAAATCTGACAACTAAATAGCAAGGGTGCTTCTAGCTGGATGGCTGCTTTGTGTAGTATTTGGGAAAACTGAACGCCTCTCATGTAACTTGCAGGCTGTAATCTGCTTTTGGGTACTCTTTTGCAAACTTCTCAAACCAAGCCCATTCAGGAGCTAAAACATCAGGAAAACACTCAAGGCCCTTCCTGGCTTGCAAATTCCTGCTTCTTTCAGGGAATGACCATTTCTATGACATAACCATCCTTCCTTGGGTTTCATACTGCAGTGGTAACACGAGCAGGGCAATGCTGCTGGAATAAGCATCTCAGGAGGCCCAGCTCTACACCATGTTAACTGTATGCTCACTGCTGTGTATGTCAGAAGAGCATTTGATGTCTGGGCAAGTTCCTACACAAAACTGACCCGTGGTGCCTTGGGATGCACACAGCCCTGATGCGGGCTAGCTGGGTCTTCATTTGGAGATCAAGAACCACCATTTTAAGCTCTAAAAATTCATGCAATCAAAGCGGACAAGTACCACACTCCCTGCCTGTGTGTCGTCGCTGCCGTCCGCAGGGGGATTTTGTCTCCACTGGAGTGAGTGACTGGTGAGTGCCCGCCCTCACCGCCGGCACCTGCGTGGTGCAAGCCCCGCACCGCAGCAGCAGGCTCTGTGCGGTCCAGGAGGCTGTGCCACTACCCTTGTGGCAGGCATGTCACATCCGATCGAGCCCAGAGGGCACTGTCCAATTATAAAGAAAACCTCAGAAAAGGTTTGGAGTTGGAGAGGGGCACACAGCAGCTTTACGTGCAATTGCTCATGCAAGCCCGTAAACTTCCCAAACCCTGTTCCATTATAGTCATCCTAATAATAATCATTAATCAGTTATTTAAAGTCATTTGCATGGAAAGCTATGAGCAGTTTTTTTGGAGCTAGTATAAATCAACGTTAGAGGCAAAAGAATAAATATAGGGAGACAGCTGTACAGATCACACTGTCACACCAATCACAGCTTAAAAGCGCACACTGTAAATAGCAGACAAAATTCACCCCCGGTGGAATGCCATTGACTGCACGGGTTGGAATTGCAGCAGGGATAAATTGGCCTATCAAAAATACATAAAAATTTAGAAACAGAATTCAGTGACGTGTGGGAGCGATTTATCACAGCTATGTCACTTAAAATGACATTATCTCTAGCAAACCCATTAAATATTATGGGTTCTGTTAAGATTCCTAAGGGGCCAAGCAACAAAGGAGGTGGCATCATTACACAGGGCAGGCGAGAATTTGCCCCCGACCCGCCAGCCAGGGCCACCAGCCGGGCGCAAGCTGCTCACCTTGAGCCAAGCCATAGCCAACGGTCAGAAGAGGCATCGGGTGCCACGTCCACAGCCCACTCCAAATAAACCACGGTCCAAAGCCGAGGCAGGGCCGCTCTGCCTGGCCGCTGGGCTGGGGCAGCTCTGCTGGGCAGCCCTCCCCGGCCCCAGGGAGAGGTGGACACATGTCTTTCTGAAGGTGCTGGCAGGAGTTTGCCTGGAACTGCCATTAGGACACGTAGCGTCGGTGTGGCTGGTTCCTGTGCCTCTTCCTCTTCATCCTCGCGGAAGGAGTAAAGCCCATCTAAATACTGTGTGTTGGGAGCTTACTGATTTCTGCTGAAGCAGCCTGGACCCGTGGCTGGTGAGATGGGAAATGCTGTGGTACTGCTGTCGCCAGCAGTAGTGCGTTCTCCATTTTCAGCAACTGCAGTTTGCAAAACAAACCTTGCAGGGAGTGGGAGGGAGGGAAAGGAGACATCTTTTTTGTGATTGTAATAGTGTTACCATGATCCCAGACCTTTAGAAAATGATCGGGCTGCTTCATAGACCACTCATCATCAGTAGGAGCCAAACATGTGGTGTTGTCTTAACAGCTGAGTATGGTATTTAGCTGCAGTAGGAGTCGTTAGGTTCAGTACATGTTCTCATCAGGGAGTATTGCAGACACATTGTGTATCACAGTATGTATTTAATGATAATAATCATGTTTTCATGAAGATGGGTTGAGGAATCCTGCCCTAGTCTGGAAGTCTCCAAACCCAGCAGTCCTGTTCAGGGACCCAGACCAGTAGTTGTGCTTCTCAGGATGACTTCACTGTGGTCCAGCTCCACGAAGTGGCACAAAGGCAAGCAGATGGTGCCGAGCGAGGGCATCCAAGCCAATTCCGAGCGCTTCAGACTAAGGGAGCTATTTGGATACAGAGCCAGGCTAATGGCAAAAAAGAACAAGCAGCTATTCCTCTTGAAAAAAAAAAAAAACTTGCTAAATTGCCTTCCCAGGATTTGATTATTGCAGATACTGAGCAAGGCAGTGTCAGTCGCAAAACATTTGTGGGAAGCAATTTTATTAGGGATATCAATATAAATAAATAGAAGGATTTTTCCCAGTGTGCTTCCACACTTATTTTGAAAAGCCCTTTTCATTATTCTCACAATAGATGTTGATAGTATTCTTCCGTTCTCTTATGAGGCAGCCATAGTAGTAGCACATAACACACTGACTTCTGACGGCACACTACTGTGTTTTGGTGCAGTAGCTTTGATATTTCGCTCTTGTTATTATTTTTTAAAATTGTTAAGGGCAGCAGGTACACAGACACACAAATAGAAACATTGCCCCTTCGGAGACATCAGCTGGGATATTTGATACCAGCAGGCTGGGGAGAGACCCTGTTTCCTCCACCCTCTGCTGCCAGAGCCAGAGACCACTGCAGGACGCCTGGGCATGGACATTGCAGTACAAACGGGACATGCAGCCTGGGATGCCCGTGAGCATTTCTTTGGTGTGATCACAGATTTGCACCTAGTGCCACTGCACGGAGCAGGGACAGGAGGGGCCCATGAACATTTTTTTGTAATTGAGGTGTCGCCATGCATTAGTTAGGTGATGTAAAAGAGCAATAATCACATCTTAAACTGCAATAGTTAATTTATTATTGCAGAACTGAAAGGCAAAATGTAGAGGGTTTTTTTTTTTCACTCTGTATAGATTGTTATAAAACAGATACATTAATCTTTTTTTTTTCTCCCAGAGCTATAAAAATAGAAAGCTAAGAGTAGAATCAAGAAGAGAGTTATAAGTATCATGACCGCTTACGCCCCTGAAAACTTATTGTTGTAGCGGGAGTTGCAGAACAAACACAAAAGGTATGACTGCTTCTTGTACTGCTACTAATTGATGTTTTTACAAAGTACCGTTTCTAATTGCTGCCTTTTAAACCAAATTTTATTAAATTTGTTTAGCACTGCTACAATGAGCAATAGTTAGTATGTGCTTTTGTCCGTTTCTTATTCAAAAATCCCAAAGTGCTTTCCATGCATCAAGTAGGCCTTGTAGGAAAGAGTTTTATCCTCATCTGACTGAAGGATATATTGAGGTAACAAAACTTGGTGCAACTTAAATAATGCCATACGTGAACAAGTAACAACCCTGGGAAGAGAGCAGTCTTTCCTCCCAGCACCAGTCTAACCTACAAAATGCTTTTTGCTTTGAAATAGAGCCATGCAGAGAGCATTATTGTTTCTTTTTTACATCTCTCTCCTTCTCTCTTGACCACACCTTATTCCTGAAAGAAACAAAAATATTTCGGAAACCATCGGTTTCTTGGAAGAGATACAGAGAACTTGATTTGTTTCTTAGCTGTTTGTATTTCAGAGCTCTTAGGACTGTGACACAAACACAGCTTTTTCCATCACATCTGCTGTACAGTGTGATTGCGTATTCCTGCTGTAACTGGTTATAATACAAGTACGGAGTCGGATCTGATTTCACACCGGCACAGCAAATTGTGGAGCTGCCCCTTGGGCTCTTGAGAAAATGATCCAGAGTGGGTGTGCTCTCTCCCTCTACATAGCCTAAACGCTGCCTCGGATGTGGAAGTGAGTCTGATGCGTCTCAATCACTGGACCCTTCTCCAGGAAAGCTGGGCGAGCCCATTTCTCCCAGCTCCAAACAGTGACAACGCTTGTAAGAGACTGCCATCATGCAGCCTCTGACTAGTGCTACCTGTGCGTGACTTCCCTGAGCACTCAAAATAAGATGCATCTTCGGTATGCAACCCAGATCACGTCATTCCAGTCACCTCTCCTTAATACAAAGGCACCACTACAACACATGTTATTTCTTTCATAATCTAATTCTCTTTCCAAAACCAGGTATATCCAGGCAGCTCTTGCATGGTAGACAACTACAACCCATTAGCATCCAGAGATGCTTTGAAATGTTAGTGAATCACTTCCATGCCCAATGGATTGTGCTTCTAATCAAATCCGACATACGACTAGCCTGAATACCTCGGCCTTATTTGCAGCTGGAAACATATCTGGCTGGTATTCAAAAACAGCTTAATCAAGAAGCGGCCTTTATATTTAAGATCGAATAAAGTATTTTTCCAAATTTTGGTTACTGGCTGTGGGTAAGAGGAAACTGAAAAACATTAGCAAAGTCTGTGCAGTTATGCTATGTAAAAATAGCATAAATGCTATCACAGTCAACTGGAGGGCTTTGGATAAGAATCAGCCCATGGACTACATTTCAAAATCAGGGAGTGATTTTAGTTTTTAAAGAATTCAGCTAGTAAGACAAAAAAAGGCAATAATCAGCAGATGCACAGGACTGAAAACATGGACGATGATTAACCAAAGAATTTTTACTGTTCCCTTTGTAATCTTGACCCGGCATCCCTTTGTTCCCATCAGTCCAATGACTATATCTTCCTACCCTGCTTGTCTGCTAAAAACTGTGGATGTAAATTGGACATGTTATTGTAAGCTAATAGGGTAACTTTGTCCATAATGGAGGTTTTTCCAAAATTAGGAATGAAATAACTTCAGAAAAGGACAATTCGGGTTCTGTATCTGCTGCAATTTTACAGGAATGCAGCAACAACAACTGCAGAACTCAAAGCAAAATGTTTCCTGTTTCTCTTGATGTGGTTAGAGTTCAACATAACATGGGATACTAAATTAGATTTAGCTATCACCAGCTGATTGCCCTCTTGCAAACACATATACACAAACATATGTTCATGTGCAACTATACAAATGTACTCACAGACCCTGTGTCCATGCCTATCTACCTACCTACATTAGAAAGATTACATAGAAACCTACATAGAAAGAAAGATACTCTGCTGCTACATTTATTGACACAATCCCAGAGGGATTGCACCTATTTTTTTTTCAGCATTACTGGTGTAATGCAAGATATAAAATTCTCAATAGATGTTCTAAGTTTGTATTTAATAGACCTGGAGGCTCTGAGTGCCTTTTCACAGATTGCGTTCCAGCTGTCTGCCGATATTTGAATGTGCAGGTCCTGGTCCCATGCTGTGCAAACAGGCAGCCTCCCACGCATTCTGTGTACCAGGAGTAATTTATGAGTCTATCTATGAAGGAAATAACAGTGCGTTAAGAAGGGGTTATGTAAAGCTCTGAGATTGAGAAGTAGCTCAGTTAACTGAGTACAACTTCCAAACATCACTGTTATGTTTCAGCTGATTTACAAATTCAGGAGGCCTTCATCTAGTGATTCATATTCTTTCTGAAGCAGACGGGGGGGGGGGGGGAACTATAACAACTGTCTCTACATAAATCTCATGTCACTGAAAGGCTCATTCCTTGAAACCTCATATTCATTAACCATCTTTTGCACATACAGGTGTCTGAATTGAACTGCAAGTCCCAAGACATCATGGACTATTCCAGTACCAACCAAATACAGGAAAAAATAAAATAAGAGGCCCTGGCCATTTTATTTTCAATCCCACACCACAGGAATTTCTTCAAAATTGTCATTTAATGCAGATTCTATTGGCAATGTATGGGCATCCTTATAATAAAAGCGCACTCCGCGAGGCAGGCACCCCTGTCGAGAATAATCGCGCGGTGGCAGGAGTGCGGCGGAGCCTTCCCACCTCCACCCGGCACGGCTCGGGCGGTCACCTCTCACAGCCACCAGGTCTGCTGTCCCACCTGCAGCCTCGCGCCCTGGGCTGCTGCGGCCCATCCAAACAGATGAACAAAGATGTTGAGCTGCAGCACTTTTGTTTCCCCCAAAGAGGAAACCAGCCTGTAGATATCAGAGACACCTGTTTTAAAGACCTGTATGCAAATCATTTCTGAGCACTGCTTTGCAAACCCAACTGGCAGATAATGGGGTTTGAAAAACAAAACCTTCCATAATTAAAAAGCATGTTATATTTAGCAAACGCTCATCAGTTTTCAATTGGAAACAAGACACAAAATGCAAAAGTTGCAGTCCATCCAGCTTAACAAGTTCAGCATTATTTATTTAATGTCCCTTAGAACATGAATATTTAAAGAGGAAAATGACCTCTAAACAGAAGAAAGTGATCAAAATCCATATGTGCCACCTCTCCACCCAGAGGACAAGCTGAGCTTGCTGCTCGGCTCAGGTCAAAGGAAACTGGAGCGGAGGCTTTTGTCTTTCATCGTGGTAGCAGGCACCCAGGCACCCACATCGAGGCACTGACCTACAAAAAGCACCTGCCTATGAATGTGCCTATAAACCATTCGCCTCTGCCGTGAGGTTGTAGCTCCTCGTGGGCACCAGAGAGAGTAAGCATGGGGCAAACAAATGGGAAGCCTGGTGAGAGGCTGCCTGAAATTCGGGTACCTGGCCAAGGGATGCAGCCAGCAGCTGCAGGCTTTAGGATGATCTTAAGGCTGACCCGAACTACCAGATCAAAAGACTTTATTGCACATGCTTGTCTTCAAAAACATTTCTCCATCAACCCCAAACTACTACCAATATCCAATATTTCTATTCTCAGAATATGAGTACTTTTTTTTTTAAATCTCGCCTCTCCCAACTTTCCTGAGAATGTTATTAAAATGTTAGGCACCTTTTTTCGCAGGCATTTCTATGAAAAATCTCAGGGGAAAAGATCTAAAGGAGAACACTGATGATCCTCTTTAAAACCCACAGATCTGTTTGATTTGAAGATTTCGAGACAAAACCAACTGTGGATATGGAATTTTTTCAGCGTTTCTGAGCTGACAGCATTGATCTTGAGGGGTTCCTCAGTGACTTTGTGAGTATTCTGCAAAGCCAGCAGAGCTGATGAGCGCAGTGGGCCCAACCCCAGGCTGGCTGCAGTGGCCGTGCAGCTGTGACTGCGCTGTATGGTCCAGGAGCACACGCGCACCGGCTGGTGCCAGCCAGCACAGTAAAGCATCTTCACCATCACACAGGCCAGAGAATTTCAGGCAAATGGATCCACATGGATCAGGCTCATCTGGAAATTAGAGATAATAATATTTCCCTACCGCACAGGCACATTACAGGATATATTCATTAGTGTTTGTGAGGCAATCAGAACATCACAACGCAGCATGCCATAAAAAGCTGCCTGCGAAAAGTGTCAATCAATCAGCCGATCAGCCAGAGCAGAGCTCTACCCTCTCTCCTCCTGTCATGCGGGCGAGACATCCTAGATTTAAAAGCCAAGGAACTGTCTGCCATTTTCTCTAGTATTTTAGCCACTGGGAGTCGAGCTTTGCCAACTGTTAGCACCTAATGTTGCAACCGGCACATTTCAGCTTCAGCTTGTGAGATTTCTGGCATTTCACTTAAAAAGATGCTGCATGCCTAAAAAAAGCACTTTTTGCAATGGAAGCTTCTCATGAAAAAAATGATTCACACCCGTTTTTCATCAAAGTGTGTTGAAAGCAAAAAAAAGAAGAAAAAAAGGAGAAAGCAGCAGCCATAGCGCTGGAAAATTCCCCAGGGAGATGTGGGCCTGCCTGGTGCCACAACAGTGTGTTATTATGATTTGCTTTGATGTCTAGCTTGTAGGGCTTGGACCTTAACGCGTTCCTCCATCTGGCCAGGAAAAGGAAGAGCTGAAATAATTACCACTAAGTGACAAGGTTACACAAGAACTTCCCCTATGGGCAGGTGAATCCATAATTGGTCGGTGCAGGGATCCTCGTCCTGTCCCCCAAAGCAGCTGGAAGAGGACGAGACCGGTCCCCGAAATGACTCAGGTCTAGACTTACCGGTTTCCCACAGCAGGGCGCCTCCAGGAAAGAGCCTGCGAACAAGCGCTTCCCGGATGCGTTTTCACTGCAGCGACCCAGACCCCAGCTCGGCCAAGCCGTCAGCCTGTGCAAGCAGAGCCGGGGCTCCCGTGGCACGCTGCCCTCCTCCGCGCACGTGCAGCCCAGAGTAGGAGCCAGGAGGCAGATTTCTAGGCACAGTCTGACACTAGGCCAAGCTGACAGTTGCGTACCAGATAGGACCCACAGTAGACTCATTATAGGCTAATTAATCAAGCAAAAGATTCCTGGACAAAGGTTGATGACATTCGCTTCAGGATAATTTTGAAATAAATATGAGGATTCACAGAAGAAAAAAACACAGTCAGGAAAAGATTATTTCTGAAGCATAAATATAGCTCATTTCTAGACCCCCTCCTCCACGTATCAATTAATGAAGCAAATTATCCATCTGAATCAAAGATGTGGGAGAAAAACATAGTTATCCATTTGAACTACAAAAAAATTAAAGGATTTGGGATGAAACATATAATTAGCCTGTAGGACTCTGCTGTAGACTACTGAGGAGAAAAAAAAAAAAGCTTACTAAAGTTTAAAAAGGGACTAGACAGCTACAAGAGTAGCTTCTGCTGCTCCACAAGGTAGCAGGGACTGCTACTCTAGAGATACTGGTCTAGAGGTAGCCAGGGCCAGCCAGGGCCCAGGGCTGGGCTACGGGTGATACTGCTCGACACTCACATAGGCGCCACAGCGTGTCACATTTTGCCCTGTCGATTGCAACCATGAACCTCCGTCAAGGAGGTCGGCCCTCCCTCCCCGATACCAATCAGCAGATAGCAACAATACAATACCCAACGTACGAAGGGTTTCGTTCAACGACGTTTGTGCTCCTCTGATTGAAGGCAGGCAAGAGGTGCTAAGTGTGGCTATTTTCATCAGGTCCTTGTGCTGCAGGACACAGAGCTGATGAACACCAGCTGGCACCAGGAGGCTGCGTTCCCACCAATTAGCTGTATTATGATGCTCTACAATCTCCTCTGAAGCATCTGGCACAGGCCACTGGCAGGCCAGGCTATGGGATGAATCGTCGCTCTGCTCCGTTGTGGCAACTCTGATGTTATTAAAGTTTGGACTGAAATGAGGAGCTCAATGTCAAATATATAAGCCTTGCCAAAGACTCAGTAGATGCTGCATACACAAACGCAAAAAAAAAGGGTTAATATTACTTACTCTGGACCAAGCTGATTCTAACTTTCATAGATAAATTGAAAAAACATCCCTTAACAGGCATCTTTTTTCCAGAGATTATTAGTTGCATAAACGTGAAATACCTATGGGTCACATCTGAAAATCCCTCCTTATTATTACTATTTATTTGCAAATGCAGTAGCTGCTAGAGGCCCCAGGCAGACGGACAGGCACCACTTATCTTCCACCAAGATTTGGATACATGCCTAACCTTAAAGATGTGTTGTGCTGCCGCTAGTTGCATCAATGCAAAAGTGAGTGCAAAATGCCATTGCAGGGAGCTGGAAGCATTTTCATGCAACCTTGCACTGCTGAAAACAGCTAGCCAAAATACAGAGCCCAGAGAGAAAACTCCCTCAGCTTTGCAAGGGCACCACCTAAGTACCCAAGGGGTTGGCCTCATGGGTTAAGCACGGGGCTGCA
Organism: Apteryx mantelli; assembly: GCF_036417845.1. Taxonomy (NCBI): domain Eukaryota; kingdom Metazoa; phylum Chordata; class Aves; order Apterygiformes; family Apterygidae; genus Apteryx; species Apteryx mantelli. The sequence goes on along the minus strand of NC_089990.1, from coordinate 7,937,043 downwards.
GCCGAAGAGGACCTGTGCCTGTCTGGACACTCGTCTTCTTGCTGACCTTACCCACGTCGTTCTGCCTTCCCATTCCTCAGTCTTCTCCAGCCCTGAGTGCTATTAACGGGACTGACTCCTCTAGTCAAGGGCTGGTGCCTCCTGATGAAATGTTTTCGGAAACAGGCAGGTCTTAGCATAATCCAGTCACTCCCAAACAAATGTCCATTTGAAATTTCCATAGGTAGAGCAGAGGTTTAAGCAGCTCAGTTAAAATTTTACAAGTTACGTGATCACGAGTCCAAAAAAAAAAAACAAAATGGTGAACAGAAAATGATTTCCTCACAAATAAGACTACGGTGACTAAGTTAGTTGCTTCCCTTCAGAAAAGATTTAAGCTTTTTCTTCCTTCCTCTGCAGTCTGACTCCCTTTTGAAGTTTAAAACAAAGGAAGGTTTGGGGGCTTTTTATTTAAGAAGAAAAAAAAACCTTCTCTGCTTTGAAAATATTTTTCTTAGACAATTGCTGTCTCAAATTTTAACAAATACTCACTAATTTGCACCTTGTTCAAAAGCCAAATGGTAACTTTGATTTTTTTGCTTAAGAAGCGCAATGGCTGTTACTCTGCCTTTCTTTGTCTTAGTGGCAGAAGGGAGAGTCTTAAAGAAATCAAACTACCAGCTCCATTCCAGATTTCCACAATTTGTTATATAATTTCTTAAAAGGAGCCATAAGGCCACTTGAAGAACAAAAAAATCTTTTAAAAGAAAAAAGAAAATGGATTTTTCACCTGTCTTCTTATAGATGAAGTAGATGAGACTAAAAAAGGAATTTCATCTGAAACATTGTATTCAAGCCCAAGAAAAAACGCCGGCGAGGTGTCTCTGCTAGGGATTTCATTCTAAGGGACCAGACAGCAGAAACCAAGAGACTTTCTTCAAGGACAAAGAGAAAGGAAGTTTTGAAAAAGACAAGCTTGCTTTAAAACATCCTCCTTTTTTTTTCCAGCCATATGAGAAGAGACGTGGGGTTTTGTTTTCCTGAGGAACAGATTCTGAGTTCTGCGTGCTTAAGGTGTGCCGGGGGTTTGAACGACAGGCAGGGAGATGCTATGCATACGTCTCCTTGCAACAGTAATAAATACGACAGGACTTTAATGACAGAGCAGTATTTTAGGAACCAGGTGCTCAGAGCTGTTCAGACCGTTCAGCGTTGCTCCAGCAACGAGGAGCTGATCTAAACGGCCACTGAGTGACTTGCCCTCCTGAGTGAAGCCCTCCGAGGATCTGAGTCGTGGGTGGAGGGGTGCCCAAACGCCACGGGGACCCAGAGCCTGGCGCCCGTCATGCTGCCCGGCTGTGCGCAGCCAGCCCGGCCAATACAGCTCTGTCCTCGTGGCGTACCACCCCACTAGGACCATCTGACCAAAAGAGGTCGGTCGGCCATACCACTGATCCCCTTAACCAAGACGGTGGGAATGAGTCAGTCCTCCAAACGGCTTAATGCATAAGGCTCCCTCTCCATCTCGTGCCCATGCACATGCATACACACGCATGCTGGCACGCCCCATTCATGCATATGCATGCACACGAGGGAAGTATAATGAAATGCAGCCAGCCTTTCCTTTCCCGTAGGGCGCAGAGCCTCCTGCGGCTGTTCGTGGCGGAGCACGCGACCCGGCTCCCCGCACGCCACCAGCCAAACCCAGCTGGGTCTCACCAAATTCATCTGTTCAAGTCTCTTCCTCCCAAGTGGGGTGGTAGCAGCACATCCCCACTCCTGAACCTGGCACGAACGCTGGGCGCTCAGCAGCGGGGACAAACCCAGAGGCTGCTGAGCGCATGGTGAGCCTCGCTGGAGGAGAGGAGAGAAGATGAGGGCAGCAAGAAATCAAAGCGAGTGCAAGAGGCCAGAAAAGTTAGAGGTGGTCCTGGGGAAGGGAGACAGATTTTTATCCCAGGCATTGGTGTTGGGGAAGGTTGGAGAAGACTAAATGGTTCTGGGGAGAAAAAAAACAGTACGGGCAGCCTCAGATTTGTTATTATTTATCAGTTATGAGCATTAGAATGTGCTGTGGTGGGTGTGTTTGCACATCTCTAATCAACTAAACAGTTTGTATGTAGCCCTGGAAGAATGGCAAATTAACCCAAAATTCTGGTGTTGGAGACATTTTGTAGTGAAAAGATGTATTTGGTGGCAGACGTGCAGATTCCCTCCTGGATCACGCATTTGCATCCAGGATGTTTTCTGTCCAATATAAAGCTGGCGAAAACAAAACTGAACAGCCAAACAACCATTCCAACAAAAATAAATGGAGCTCAAACATCAAAACAGATCTGTGCATTTCTGCCATTTGTTTATAAAAACAAAAACAGAAATCAAAGTCTTAAATACAAGACTTTCAGGTCTTTTCAGTTCAAAGCATCATTTAATTTAGAAGTTCCCTCCAATTTTTTTAAAGTGTTCTCAGATGAAAATCAAACCAAAATTAACCCGAATGACATTTGCTTTTTTTATTTCTCATTCAGTGAAAATCCCCCGGGAGACTCTGCCCCTCCAGTGCCGCACTCCGGAGAGCGGAGGACTCGGCTGCTCTGCGGGCTCTGTTCAAGGACGTAGAGCCAAACCCAAGGAGTGCCCACAGCTCCCTTCCTGCCTGTGCCACATCATCCGAACTCAGAAAGTGCATGAAACATCACGGCACGGCCAGGATTGAGGCCAGCCTGCCACTACCTTTTATAGGTGTGCCTGTTTCTCTCCAGAGCTGAGGAAGATTGACTGCACTTTTATCAGCATGTCTCAAGCTGCATCTTCCTGGTGAGGATACAATAAATAACAACCGCCAACAAGCTGGGGAGTGGAAGTGTGTGTGTCTGGTCAAACCCTTTCTTGAATAACTTAATAATGCAATACGAAAAGAAAGTATTCTGAAGTATTCTGCAGTAATACAGCTTTGCCACGATGCTATTAAAATAAGGATAATGGGTGTGAGTGAGTTAGCACTGCATTAGGGAGCAGGTTTCAACTGCACCTTGCTTCATTAGCAGCCACCCTGTTCCTCATGCAGTCATTAGAGGTGAGCTAGGCGGTGTGTATGTGTGAGGTGGGAGGGGATGGGGTGAGGATCATTTCAGGCCCCTGCTTCAGCTCCTTCGCAACATGAAGGGGTCACCTCCGCTCGCTCTTTCCTCTCTCATTCCTTCCCTGCTTGGTTTTCAGAGCTTAGAAAACCAGGTTTTAGCTTCCCTGGCCCGGATGGTTCCTCCCTCCTCCCCAGCCATACTCAAAGCTGCAGGAGGGTATTCACGTGAGGACATCTTTGCAGAGGATCCCCTGCTCAGTCCCTGTGGAAAGCCAGGTTTGCTCTTCCCCTGCTCCTTCTTCCCTGCGTCGCAAAAGAGCTGCGTGCGAGCCTACCCCGTCCAGGCCAGCGGCGCGGTCCCCAGGGTGGCGGGAGCCCCCCTCGCTGGGGACAGACCGGGGACGAGGAGCGTGGGGAGCAGCGGGGAGCTCCCACCGCCGAACCTGCTGTCACTCCCCAGCTCCCCTCCCCGGCTCACTGATCTCTCATTGACACAGAGGCATTTCTGCAACTGCTGTTATTATTTTTTTTCTTACCTTCGAGGTAAGAAACGAGGGGAGGCCAAAGGAGAGGTTTCCTCCACGGCTGCTCCTCCTCCGCGCTGCCATCACCCTCAGGTTCCCAGGCAGGAGCCTTTCGCACAGCCCCCGTCTGCTCCTAACGGCCCACCGGCTTGCACGGGAGAGGAAAAATGGTTATCCCTTGCACAACGAGACGGTGGAGAAAATACACAACCAGCCCGAAACACCGTCACGACAATTGCACTTCCCAGGGCTGGAGCCAGGGGGCCCTTTCGTGCCCCAGCCCCGGCCCCTCTCCGGTGACTTGCTGCGGGCGAAGAGCCCTTCGCTACAGCTTGTTGCAGGGCGAGCGATGAACACGCTAGCAGTGTTCGCACTCCTGTTGGAAAGGGGCAGGCAGCCCCAGCGGTACCCTCCGCCACCGCTCCGAAACCCCAGCCTGGGCACAGCCACTTTCCATCGCCCAGCACGGCCTCCTCCGGGAGAACGCTGCGCGGAAAGCCCGGCGGCACCTTCTCCCCGCGCCGAGCCCGCTCGGGCGGCCCCCTCCCCACCGCAGCGCGGCTGCTTTTCACGCCGGCATCTGCTGCAGCTCGCGAGCCCCTACGGCTTGTTTGGTTTGAAGCCCTTGTGTTTGTTTTCTTTTACTGTTAACTTTCAAGTATAAATGTGCAAGCTGGGGAAAGTGTTCCTAATGCCCCATATGTTTCCCCTCAGGAGCAGCGTTATTCCTTCCTATACTTCAGATTTTTAAGATGTTGCCGCCTTGTTGTTTCCTCCCCGTCGCTGCAGAGCCATGAGCGGAGCGCTGCGAGCAGCCGAGCGGCTCCCGCCAGGCACCTCCACTTGCTCCGAGGCCGGCCCGAAACGGGGGCCGGGGGCGGGCGCGGGATGTGGCCGCCGCTCCCGTCTCTGCACGGTGCCTGCGCCCTGGGCTCCCCCCGCCAGCAGGTCTAAAGAAGTGCTTTGAGCACAAAACTGCAAAGGGAAAGGGAAAGGATGTCCCGCTCCCTTCCGACACGCACGCACGCGGAGGCGCTCCTGCGGCCGCCTCCTCGGCCCAGGATACAAAACGGGAGCTTGGCGTTCCCAGGGCAGAGAGGCCAGGGTGACGGCGCGGCGTGCCGGGGCGCAGCGAGCCAGGGGCAGCCCCGGGGCCCCCAAGATCCTCGGGTGTCTGAGACATGCGGTACACCTTTCCACTGGAGAAATTAAAATAAGCACATAACTATCCAGCCATGAGGGGGCAGGCAAAAAGTAAAGGCAATGGAGATCTAAGAGCAGAGGTGGGAAAAGAACAAGGGGAAAGCAAAACAGAGATAAAAATCCAACTAATTAGAGAACAAGGGCTGTAAAGAAAAAGAAACAAAGAAGGTGAAAGAGGATTTGGCATCAAAAATCTCAAATGACACTAACGCCTGGAAACAGCAGGTTCTGAAGACAAAATATGCAAAACTGCCCGGGACAGACTGCTCACAAATAGCTGGCTCAGGGAGCAGAGGAGGGACAGCTGTCTCGGGCCAGGGCTGCCCACGACAAGGAGGTGACCAGACTGCGAGGCCATTTGCATGACCGGTTGGGAAAGCATTACTAGCCTGTCTCCTAGCCAAGATTAGATGTCTTCTAGTGTGCATCTAATCTACCCCAGAAACAGGGACTTGACATTTCCCTCTTGGGCTATTCCACAGATTTCACTGTCAGAATGTCATTCAAAGCATCCCGTTTTTCTCAGCATGAGCCTGTACTCCCAGTAGAGCCATGCTAAATAATTCCTTTTTGCTCTGGAAGTTTAAAATCTTCATATGTCATTTTGGTGTTGCACCTTACTTAAAATGGTTGGAAATTTCTTCATTTCTGGGCTTACCTGGAGGGTGCTAAGCAGAAGACCAAGAGACTGGAAAACTTTGCAAAGCAAAAGTCCTACGGAACAGGAACGTAGGATGAATACAGCATCCCATGCGCATTTAAATACCAGCATCCGGAGTGAGCAGGATTATGCTTGCTTGGCCTGAAACAAATGGTTCCACTTTTGCTGCTACTAATACCATTAAATAACCAAAAGAGAGAATGCTGCTGATTAGAAAATAGCACAGAGAATGACTGAAGAACATTTGCAAACATTAATCAACTTTACAAAAATGTTAACTTTCAGACCTAAAAAACACTTGGCAGAATCTCTGTGAAGTTATTTCGGGTGAGACTCTCTGCATACAGGAGCTGTCCCTTCGTATTAGGCTTGATCCCTGCTCACCGTGCGAACAAACAGCAGAGTGCACCCTTAATGCTTTTCAGTTATTTGACAAGCAAAGCAACTTATTGGTGTTCTCTGTGTTAATGCCCCAATATTTTTCATATTTATGATATCTAATTACATTTGCTCCTGATAGTGATGTAATGTTTAGGTACTGAAGATTGAGAAGACTGCTCTAATGTTAATATATTTACATTATTAAAAAGTAATACATTACATAGACAGTCTGCTGTGTAGGGCTGAATTTCTAGATGAGCTCTCAAGGCAAATCCATTATCTTCTCCCTCCTCCTGTCCTCTGTACAGATTCTGATAACTAGGATTGACTGGCAGTGTTTAAAGTGACTGCAGCTGGTATCACGGTGCCAAAAGGGAAAAGGTATCTTACACATGCATGAAATTAAATAGGCCCAGGGGTCTCCAAGGACCACACTGCATTACCAGGCAGAGGAATTCAAGGCATTAGCTCAGAAGATCAGCATTGCAAAAATGGTGCCAAAAAAAAAAAAAAAAAACCTCAGGAGAGAAAGAAAAAGCTGGACTCCCCTGTGCAGTGCCATCGGTGCTGCGATGAGAGGGAGGTGCTTTGCATGAAAGACCATATAGCTGGAAGAGGACCTCTGCAAACCCCTCTGCTTTCAGATGGGCTTTTCCCCCTTTGGTCAGGAAATTGTGCATCTCCAGTGCTCACCAGGGCATACTGCAAAGCCTGTTGCCCTGTTTGCATGAGTGGAACAGAAACCACACATTTGCAGAGAGGTTGAGTTCCTATGTTCCCTAAGGATCATCTGCTGGGAGGGGCACATTCCCTTTGGGACCAAATTCTCTTCCGATGTTTCCTAACTGATCACATCTTCAGAGGTTCACCAAAGCAGCCAAGACCCAGAGTGATGCTTCATACATTTTTTAGGACACCTCAAAGTAGCTAACTCAAAGCTAAAATGTGCTATTCAGTATAACGTGTCTAGTCAACTCAGGAAAGATGTCAACTGCAAGTGAAAACGGGGGGACAGGAGGCAGAAGCTGCGTTTAGCCTTCCACCGGGGGATATTCGCAAACTGAGCAGGTGCTGAGTGTCTTCATCTTTTGCTGTGATCATTGAGAACTGAGAGTGCTCTGCACTTCCCATATAAATGCAACATCTCAAATACCGGCTCTACATCAAAAGCCCTGAAGAGCCCTTCTCTCATAGCAAAAACGAGTCACAGACACACAAGAGGATTTAAAGATGTCCAGCACTAACAGTGCTGAAGGATGTATTGAGACTAGCCTATTCAGGATGCATTTATAAATTCCTGTTAAATGACAAATACATGCTTTAATAAACAGAAACTACAGCATTGGCGCACGCGCAGTGGTCTCAAGACATGAGTGATTGACACTGTGGGAGGGAAGAGACAAGTCCGGAGCACACAAGCTCTGTTAATAAACACTAGGTAGCATACAATACATGAATAGTTGCAGAATCCTTACTGACTACAACAAGGTCTACTTGGTCAACAATGACGTGCTTATAAACCATAATCTATCAGATGCACATACAGAAGAGACAATCCACACCAGTGCCGACCAGTGAGGACCATCACTTGCCATATTTAGACTCTGGACAAATTAATCAGGTGACAGGGCTGCTTGAATAGGTGGAAATCCAACACCTGCTTCGCTGTGTGCATTTCCATTCAATGCAATGTGCTGACATCTTTCGAAAGGAAAATGTATGAAACCAGTTCTTCCTGTCTACTTCCACTCCTTTGGATGTAATTTCTGTCTCCCTGGAGTGTGCCTACACTGAGGAATTAGAAATGACTCCCGGGTCAGTAATATTGTGTGTGGCGGAGGGGGATTGCTTGCAAATCAGAACTGATCTGCATTGACAGAGGAGTTGTAAGGCAGCATTTGTGATTCCTTCCCAAATTAAGCCAAGCACAAATGAGGATTCTCAACCTCTTCTTCTAATGAGCACAGAGCTATAAGGACAATTACACTGACTGAAATAAAATTAATTAACACACACATTTTGGGACTAAAAATGTTTATTGTCTAATATGTATGAATTTGACCTAGCTTAAAATTAATGACAGAGTCAGAATGTACATGGCATTCAGGTTGTATAAAACTGAAATCAACATGGCACAAAGAGAGATGCTGGTGATCAACCTGATACCGGTATTGTGAAAACTAGTAAAGTGGATGAAAGCATGATCTGTACATAATTTTCATAGAAATTTTCTTCAGTCTAACTTGTACTTGTGTTCTAATAACTGAATTTACTGGCAGGAGGGAGTTTGGAAAAGTGAATATTAAATAGTATTTTAATGAATATTTTCTAGAGCTGAAATTCTGTTCTGGAAGAAAACTAGCATGATCCAGTACTTTACTTTCCAGGATGCCAATGGCATGATCCAGTACTTTACTTTCCAGGAACTGAGTTCCTGGTCGGCCTGTGTCCCAGCTTTTCAACCAGGATGCATGCTTTAAATGCTTGATCAGGAGTGCTTATTCTTGGAAAATTCTTTCAAGAAGAAGCATCCATCCAAGCTGAGAACAAGAGCATGCCATGTGGCTGTGACATGCCACCAGAGGGGTGTCCAGGATTCTTTCAGATTCCAGGTTTTGTTGCACTGAACTCGAGAGATCATCATTTGTCAAGTATAACAACTTATCAGAGCTAAGCGGTTCTACACACGTGACGGACACTGGACAACATTAAACAATTAACACCAGACAATCTACAAGTATAACAAAGATAAAAAGTATAGTAAAGAACTAAAAACAGAACACACATATCAGAGCTTTATGGTTAAGTCACGGATGCATGGTACAATGACTGTTCTCAGATACATGGTACAATGACCATTCTCACCCTTTCCTTGTCCTTGTAGGGACACCACCCCTCCAGTATAGTTTTCCCCAGACTGTCCTCACCATGCTTGAGTTGTGCCAAGATGATTCAGGTTCTCCCTGGCAGTTGGCATCAGGGGTGTCCCCGCTGATGGGTGGGTTGTCGGGTCCACAGGCCAGCTGACGGCAAGTCCGAGTCCACACAGATAATGTGGCTTTCTTTTATCCTTCCCAGACTTAGCTCATTATCCAGTCGATCAATGCCAGACCACAGTTACCCCAAAGAACAGACGGCATCAGTCGATAACAGTATGGATACCAGCTTGATGGTCAACAGGATGCTCAACAGGATGCTCAACAGATAATAGTACACGTATCAATGAATATCAGTACAGATGTTCAACAGATAACCCAGTGCAAAATTTCACAGTACCTAGATGCTTACAGTGGGAGTCTGCAGTGTCACTTCTCCTTTGCTGGCTAGGTTTGCTCAGCACTCATGGCATCACTGGAGGGCTACAGCAACCTCACAGTATGGTGACTCTGGCTGTGGTGCACCCAGGCTTCCTTAACTTTTGGGGAGCACCCCAGAGCAAACCCCTCTTCAATAGAGGCTGCACCATCCTGAGTCCCACGCTTGCCTGTGTGGCACCCAACAGTGGCCTATAGAGCCATTTAAACTAACCAATACACTTAAAATCCAATATCAAGAAATGTTCAATTAATTAATCACTGACATGCAGTTGACAGGTCACAACTTATTCATCCAAGTTATCTGACAAGAAATAACTGAATTGCAAGGAAATCCAAGAACATTATAAATTGTAGGTTACAGCAAGGCAAAATTTATTGAATAACTTCAAATTATTTCAGCAATTCTATGTGTTGCACAATAATTTTGGTGTATAAGCACTTCTTGGATAACATTAAAGAACAATCCTATCTGGATAGTGGCTGTGAAAATCACATTTGACATCTCAGGAACTCTGGCTCAGCATGCTCCTCTGATTACAAAAAAACACAAATGTGTAGTTTTACTAGCCAGTCCAAAAAATGAGTTTCATGAAAGTAATGCATTACGCCATGGGTCTACCTGTGTTTTCTGATAGCATGAAGAAAAGCCCCCATAATAGACCCAAGTTACGAACCATCCACATGATAAACTCTGAGGCCTACACTTAAAGTGCACTACCAATCAATGCCAAGGATGCTCGAATGGTGGACATAAATCCTTAGATCACTGTGTTCAGGACATAAGATCTGTGTCTAATTATTTCCTGAGCCGAGGCAAGAATGTTTTCTGCAATAACACCAGCGATAGGCTTTCCAGTACTTCCCCCTCTCTTACAGATGCGGGGAGGGAGGACAATTGGATGCACATGGTTCAACAGGATTTGGATCAGGAAGTCTGAAATTTGGCATGTCTTACAAATCCAGCAGCCTCCTACATATACAAATCCAAATAAACTTAATTTGAAAGGAATAAAATAAAATCTTTCCTGTTTACCCATGCACATCTGCGAGATGCTGGGCCCACCTGGGTGCAGGGTGGACAGGCAGTGGGGGCAGGCTAATCCAAAAAGCCAACTTCCCATCACTGCCCTGCCCGAGGTGCCAGGCTGCTACAAGCCCTGGAGCCGACCGCCTGGGGTGGTGAAGGAACTGGAGCACGTCCTGCTTGCTTGTGTCCCTTCCCCACGCAGGTCCCCGGGTGCTCCCAGCGCTGTGCCGAGGCTGCTTGGAGGCGGATGCTCCCGGGAGCCAGAGACACAACGGGCAGGGGGCCGCAGTAGAGGATGTAGTCTTTGCTGTGGCTACAGTGGGTCAAGGTGACTCTAGGCACAGAAGCGTAGTCTGTCGGTAACAGGGACAGGCGATAAAAAAAAGAACAAAGACATGCGATTCCTCAGCCAGAAAGTCATGGAAGAGAGTTTTCTGAACAAAGCCACAGGTTTACATACGTAACCCCATTTTTCTACAATGAAATCTCCCATATGTAACTCGCATGTAATTTCCTATTCCTTATTCATATTTATAATCCCATTTTCCTTCTGGAGAGATTTCCTTCACTCCATCTGACCCCAGATTCACTTTGGGATATAGGCCTGATTTATTCCTAAGAGAAAAAGACTGCTACGGCTCCTCCCAGCTGCTACGAAGCAGTCCCTTAACCTGAGAAGAAGGGCCCTTTCCTACTCGTATCATTATTCCCTACTACTTGCATGTCGCTTTTCTTTTTTCTTTTCATTCTTTTTTTTTTTTTCTTTAAACTTCTGCAGTGAATTCTGCCTCAGCACCCACATGTCTGCTATTGAAGCCAATCAGCAGGATTGACTCAGGTAAGTTCTTTTATTAGGTACTGATTTCTTTGTGTCTGATGTCTTTATCCAGACTCCTTTGAAAATCCCATTTTGGCTGAGCATATTGAATGCCTATCTCACTCTCTTTCATTAGCAATTTTAGGGCAGCACTGGCAAGTTCTCCATTCTTCTTTCTTGAACTTGGGAAAAAGTTGAAATGGTTTTATCTCCTTTTGCTATCTCCTAAGGATGTCCTGCCAACACTCTCCCACCTCCAAAATCGGACAGGAGATGTAGGTCTTCAATAGTCTGATGGGCTGAGATTTGGAACCAACAACATTTCAAGACACTGATTTTCTCATTTCTCAGACTAGAATTAGTTCTGCCAACAACATTTTGCCCACGGCCTCCAACCCCAGGAGTGCTCATAGCTCTCTCTCTCACAAATTATTATGCTCCAATGAGGATGTTCCTAGCAGAGCTCTAATGTGTCTTGCACAAATTCATGTTATATCTAGGTTTTGACATTGGGCCTGCTCCTATAGAAGTCAATGTCAAAATTCCCTGTGAGTATTAGAGCAAAAGAATCAGGCCCATTCCTCTGATTTATGCAAGTTATTTTTATATGATAGTGAATTGGATGTTGTATTATAAATTCTGGAATTAATATGCATTCTAACACTTTATAAAAACCAGGAAAAAAACATCCCAAATTAACATCCTCCTTAACCTTTATTTTTATCAAGTGTACTAAATCAACTGAAGAATAATTGCTCTGAGGACTATGCCAAATGAGTGCACATTTAGTTTACATATTCCCTAATGTAATATGAATTGATGAACTTTCTGAGATACACACGATATAAATGATCATGATGTGCCATTCTTAATTTCTTTCAATTGTCTCTGCAAAAACACTCTGCTCTTAAGATGAAAAGTGCGTTAAGTGCATGCCAGGCCCACAGGAGGGAAGGAAACTCACTTGTATGTATTTGCCCTTATAGCAAGAAAAGAAATTATTTTAAACAAAAAGGTCAGAATCTTGCCATACACAGACTCACCAGGACCTGGGTTATTGCACAGGGCATGGCATGGCTGTGAGCCCATGGGCGAAACGTTCTCAGCTCCTGGAAGAGGAAACCTGAGTCAGCCCCACCACAGTGCAACAGTCTGTCCTTCATGCCAGCTTCCCTGTGAATCTCCCACTTCAGCCCTCTCAGCCAACCGCTTATTCCTGTCTCAGCTAAGTGACAAGAGGGAGAGTGGTTGCTTTTGCCTCACATGTGAACAGCACAAGATAGCCCTGCTTCAAAGCGGAGCATGACCTCATTGCCCATATGACCTACGAGGTGAGCCACAGCCTCCTCCCAAAGAGGGAAGAAAAATGAGTCAGGGCTGTTCCATTGTTTGATTTGTATTCTTCGTTAAATGCCTGCACATATTGTAAAGCTGTCTCCTGGAGGAGCATGTACCTCAGTGAGCATGAGGACCTCCCAAGGACTTTCTGCTGCTGTTGTCCTGCTGATCACAGTCAATGACACGCTGTGGTGTTGCTTCACTACAAACATGGGGTTACCAGCTATTTTTCATGCCCTATGGGTCTCCCAGCCTTGTAGGACCTTGGACATATCCTCTCTGGTCCTCAGTTTGCCATCTGTTAAATGGGGCATAATAATGTGTAATAGGTTTTAAAGCCAAAAAGGATATGCAATCATCTAAGTTGCATGCTCTATAACACAGGCCACTGGACTTCCCTGAATTCTCTTTTGAATCAAAGTAAACCTCTTAGAAAATATATCCTGCTTTGATTTGCTCATAGCTAAACTCTGAGAATCCAAAAGAAATGTGGTAAATGGTGCCAGTGTTAATTACCATCACTGATAGATAACATCCACCATCAGCTTCCTGCACAGAGTCTCACACTTTGCCTGCTAAAGAGAAGAGTCCAGGAAAAAGAAGCTTGTTCTTCAGCCACTTACAAACCATGATCAAATCACTCCTTACTCTATCCTTTGGGACACTGCATTATAATAATAACACATTGTAATAGTAATATTTATCAAATTTTCCAGTCCCTGCTTTCAACCATATGGTTCTTCCCTGACACTTGCCAGACTCCATTCTGTGGATTGTGCACCAAAGTGGGGACGCCAGCGCTGAGCTCGCTGTTCCTCTTTCCTCTCCTCTGTGTGCAGAGCCGAACGGCTCCCAGCAGAAAGGGGGCTGAGTCTCCATTAACCTTGATAGGCACTCCTGCAGTGCAAGTAATAATGCTCGTGGTGATCACGGAGCTTGCCGCCTAGGGAGAAACTTTTCTTCTCTGACACCTGTGAGCAATCTGGAGCCATTTCACTCCAATACTAATGATTCTCCCTTCAGTCATTATCACTTATTTTTTTGATAAAACTCTACAGTAAAACTGAATCTAACTGGTCATTAAAACCCCAAAGAAACCCTGACTGACTTGATCCCAATTGTTCCTTATGTCTGACAAGATTTCTCCCTATTGAGCATTTGACTTGCATTTTATGTTGCCTCATTAGATTGTGCTAGACTTTAATCAAGGTCAAATGGGGGCAAATTTGCCTTTCCAGAATCTAAACAGCTTTTCACAGGGTGCAGGTCTGTACCCTGTGTTGTTTCTCAGTCTTTCCCCACAGATGGAGCCCCATGGATGTCCTAAACACGCCGTGCAAGGGCCGTGACCTACATCTCATGAACTTCGTGAAAAAACTGGGACCCATGATAGTTTATGCTTCATTAAAGTCTAACTCAAATCCTTCCCCAATGCTTCTAAAGCGAAACTACTAGACAAGAAGGAGATCAGTGAAAAAAGAACGCTGTGTCACAGCATGAATAAAACATATTCTAATTTTATCAACACCTAGAATCCAGGTCTTTAAAAACCTGCATTTTTTTTTCCTTTATAAGGCATATGATGAACAGCCGATTACATTTTTGATGCCTTTTAATGATCATAATTAAGTATGATCCATCATTGTAATTTCACCACTAAATCAAGGTAGGTCACCATAAAAGTAATGATAAATCATGCTTTTTGCACAACTGTTCCTGAGGATGAACCAGGAAATGAAGTTAGAGGACTTCAGAATCCCTCTGCTTCATCGGTAGGATACTTAGCAGTAAGTGTGTCCTGATGGCACAAACACAACATATTATGAGGAGGAACCACCCATCTTCCTTCAGATTCATGGATTCATGGGATTGCCTGGCTCATGTCAAGAGCTGTGTCTCTGGCCTTGCTTTCTTACATCTGAGAAAATTAATTCTTGATCATCCATTCTGTTTGTTTTCCTTCCTGGAAGACCAGGATCGATGTTTCTCATTTAAAGGAAGATGGTACCTGAATAAAACAACTCCTTACTATTCCCTCTGCAAACCTCATTTGAAACAGAACACAGTTTTTAAAGAATATAAAGAACTGTACGTCATGAAAGCCCTAACTAAAGCCAAAGCCTTCACCACGGGTTGTCAGGTAAGACCCCTTGGCACTATCCATATTTCTCATTACACCAAACTAGTCTGTTATAAAGTTCAGGATCGGGCAGTATATCCTCTCAGGGGCCATTAACGCCCCAATATCACTTCTGATATCTCATCATATGTTGCTTAAGGGCAACAATCTTGATCCTGTTAGCAAGCTAGATTTGCTTTGACCAAATTCAAGTCTGAGGATCGACATGGTCTTTTCCTGAATTTCCTCTGTAATTTCAGTTCTGTTAAACACTTTTCCACAGTGTTACACTCCACAGATGGCTGCCTACCCAGGAAATGTGAAGGGAGCTCTTGGGAATATAAAAAGCAAAAAAACTTAAATGTTTCCCAACCCAAAACTTGAGTAAATAAGTGCTAAAATATCCTGTTGACTACTCTGGGACTCTGTGGAGTAAAAAAACTTGTCCATGTAGTTTTGTATGATGGAGCATGAAGGTCACCATAGAAGGCTCTCAGTGGCTCATTTAAAAGATGTATAAGATTCATCACCAGACAAATGGGGAAACTGAGTTTTGCATTTGTGAAACACAGTGTTATACAGGATGTCAGTGGCAGGACTTCATCCACTAGATGATCTGCACAGGTTTCCTTCTAGAGGTCATGAAGAGAACAGAACAAGGTCCCTTGAGAGGACAGTAAAGATGGTAAATTTCCCTCAAAATTAGAAGTACAATAAACGAGATACACCATAGTTAGATTCCCTACTTTCCTGCAAGCTAGCAGAGGGCTCCCATCGCTCTTGGTCTCCTTTCTCACATTCATTTTAATCATATCTCTGTCATTTTCAGGTTGGGTACAGCACACTCAAGTCGACCTGCCTTTGGCTCTGTGTCAAGGGTGTCATATTATCCACCCGTATTACAATGGTAATGCTTGATAGCCAGGAAGGTCATTTCATCTCTAATAATTCCCCCCAAAGGGGATATGAAGGTAGAATGATTACTGAGTCATATACCTTCTTGTAGAATACCTCATCCTCTTTGTTGCTAGATTATTTAAATGATAAATGGAAATTGGCCAAGGGAAAATCACTTAGAGATGAATTGTGGTCATAAGCCATAGGAAACACATTAGGTTTCCAGAAAGACAAAATAAAAATCATAAAAAGGTTACTCTCTTTCCTAGATACACTCTAAAACATCTGTTTTAAAATATTTTAGCTTTAACACCACGTATCTGTTATTAGGGAGGGAAATAAAATGAGACGGGGTACTGGCTCTGCAGAGGTTCTGGCCCTCACTGCAAGAATGGCCTAATAAACTGTAACAACCTGTCTCCCACCAGCATCTCCATGTAAACCTCAACGGTATGGGAGGAACAGCTGTATGTGAATTGTTATTTTTATTTTTGTGTTTTAGTAGTTAACAGAGACACCAAGCAAAATTACAGCACCATTGTCCTAGATGCCATAAAAACATGTTGTGAGTAATAGTTCCCAATCCAAAGATTCTGTAGTCCAAAAGAACAAATTAAGCCACATTTTAAAAATATTTAGAGAGGATGGACTAAAGATGGACTTCTGGGTGCAAAGATCAGGTGGGATGCCTCAACCCCCCTGCCAATAAGCAGAATTTAGCTCATAACCTTGCCTAGGTCCTCCAGAAAATCCCACAAACATCGCTCTGTGGCTATCAGCATCTACACACTCATACAAGCAGTATTTAAACACACTTTAAACATAGCCCTTACAGTATAATTTCATTTGTTTTTCCAAAAAGTTTTCACATTTCACCTCAGTTCACCAAAACTCCAATAAGCCTCAATGTGCCCTATGGCACAGGCAGGGTTGGCTTCCTGCACAGAGAGGACCAGGCTCAGGGCGAGCCGCGTGGCTTTCTGTACCTTGCATATCCTCACAAAGATAAGCAATTACCTGAAGAGTCTCTCTGATATATCACCACAGAAAGTTCCCCTGGTAGACACTGCTAGGTTTATGGAGTTTTTTCAGCCAGCAGGTACAGGTGATATTTCTTCTAATGAAACACCACCACCAGCTCACTCTTTTTGGCCGGTCTTCCCCCAGCACCACTGCATTGCATCCTGCAGCCAGGAGGACCAGCCAAGGGGTGCTACTGTGCTGTGACTGCACACCATGGAGTTGTGCTGCCAAAGGTTTTTCTTAGCCTTTTTTTTAATTCAAGCCTTTTTATTTATCATTATTTGCTGGCCTAGCCACAGATGGAAATTCCCTTGTAGCCCACCTGCTGAAACCTAAACCTGGTGCTCCAGTGATCTAGAAAGAGGGCATGTGCACAGCCAGTCGCAAGAAGCCAGAGGCACTCACCTGCTAATCTTAGACTACGCCAAACTAAGAGGAAGCAGAGACTCTCCTACAGAGCTCAGAAAACCAGGAGCTGAGATCTGAGCTCTTTCCAACACAGAATGACAATACTGTAATTCTAAAAAAAAAAAAAAAAATTACAATTTTTCTTCACACGGTCATCTAAAGTTTTGCTTTTTTTACTGCCTTTGTTCCTGTTCTTTGAAATACAAGTAAATACTTCTTATAATTATCTCTCTGCATAGGCTGTTGGGAGATGTGGAGCAAGGGAGTGCCGGTGAGGATGGAGGCATTCATCTAACTCTGCCACTGCGCAGCCAAGTAGCCTTGGGCTACCCAGCTCAGCCTTGCAAAGCTGTCTCAGATTTCCTGATTGTAAAATGAG
Source organism: Apteryx mantelli (assembly GCF_036417845.1). NCBI lineage: Eukaryota > Metazoa > Chordata > Aves > Apterygiformes > Apterygidae > Apteryx > Apteryx mantelli. The sequence goes on along the minus strand of NC_089990.1, from coordinate 7,919,888 downwards.
GATTGTAATAATACTGCTGTGGGTCTATGATGCTTAATTAACATTTGGGAAGACTTCTGCACGGTATATGCACTGTCAGAATGCCAATGCTTTTGCCATGCTGCTTACAAGATAAGGAAATGACAGCAGTTAGGCTGCGGTTGTGCTGAGCCAGCCGGCTCTCGCACTGATCAGTACACACTGGTGCCACGTACACTCTTGTCTGTCTTTTCATGCCCATCTACTGTCTATTGACTAATGTTAAGATCATAAGCTCTGTAATGCGGAGGCATTTTTTGCTCTGGATCAGTGCAGTGCCTAGCAATGCGGGATCCTGGTCCATGGCTAGAACTCAGAGGCATCTGAGGAGTACAAATGTTAACAATATAAACTGTTGCTCTACTTTGTGGCATACGTTTAGTTTGTGGGCATTTTGTCCTCACTGACAGCTTAATCACCTTTATGCCTCTCTTTATCTTGGAAGATTTTCTCTGATTGCATTTGCTTCCACTGTGACAATATCTACACATTGCTAATTAACCGCCTGGTGGACGTGGTTACAAGCCGCAGTAAATATTTGCTGTATCAGAGAATAATCATGGCGGTGCCACTTGGCCCTCGGGTTTTCACATCTTTTTATGTGCTTTTTTCTCTTCTTTTCTTTTTTTTTTTTTTATTGTTAAGTCTCCATTAGCTGTCTCACTGCAAATGCAAACAGATGTTTCACATCTTGTGACTCAAGGACCCATTCCACAAACCTGAAATAATAAAACTTCAGGCACTGATGTTTCTATCAAATGAAAAGTCCATCTACTCCTTTCAGCCTAGTACAAAAGATGAAAAAATAAAGGTTAGCCTAGAGGAGCTTAGTCTCCAAAACCACTGAATCCTTGGAGACTACCAGCAATATTAGTAATTACTGCTCAAAGCAAAGCTGAGTTGGCATGGAGACCACCAAGAGCTGGGTCTTTAAGAGATCACCTCCTGTTGAAGCACATGTGTTAAGTACTATATTAAGCACCTACTGAACCCCAGAAAAATTATAATCACAGAATTATTTCTAAATGGACTTTTTAGCTTTTCGTAAATCAAGAAAGGGTGTCATGAATAGAAGGGGCAAAAATCAGCATGGAGAAACATTTACCTCAGTCTCTCTGGATCCCATTAATCACTCTTTCTGCAGAGACTTGTACAAAAGCCATTAAAATTTAAGGTAGAAGAAATTGCTGCTACAGCCACAGTTACTGCTGCTGCTACTACTCTTAATTAAGGTCTGACCACAGTTAAACATTTAAATGTCATAAGGCTTAGAGGTGAGCTGATTTGCCAGATCGAGAAAGAAAACACTGTCAAATCGAATCAGGGAGAGGATCCAGGAGAGCAAAACAAAACGGGCACAGGGGCAGCGCGATGTGCTTTCAAATACCTGCTCAAAACCCAAAAGCTTCTCTTAACAAGTGAAACCAAAGTTATGCTCTGTCCCAAGCAGTAAATTGAACATAAATACAAACAACGATTCTGACCAGGCTTTTCTGCTTTGGTATCCTGAGACAGGTCTCGGTGGATCCGGCATTTGTGAGGGACACCTAACGCAGGAAAGCAAGTAGGTTGTTGAACAAAACCACAAGGCTTTCCTCCCTTGAGAAAAGCCCCAGACAAAGAGCTAATACGAAATGAAGAATAGGAGCCACAGGCATTGCCGCTGAATTTTCAGGTTGAGGAACCCCAGGTCTGGAAAAATCACTGAGTGATTAAGGAGGTTCAGCACCACTGCCTAGCTACAAACAACTCAATATAACTCGTGCTCAGAAATGGCACTGAGCATTATCCAAGAAGTTAGTGTCTTATTGTATAATCCACATTTGCTTTATGATGACACAGTGTCTTCCCTGCTGGATATTTTACCTTTCAAGCTGTAGGACAATAAACTAGAGTCCCCTGACAAGAAATGTTTTCATTGCCATTGTTTTAGAAACATGTTTTCTCATTCAGTATCAGTGCAGCTTAAATCAAATGAGGTGACTTTTACAATAAATCAGATAAGAAAGGCTCAAAACTGATACCTGCCAACTTGTTTTCCCCCTTAATGGTGCTTCTGAGGCAGACTGAAATGCTTTTCTTCCAGAACAGCCCAGAAGATGAGAGGTGGATGGCTAGGTACAGCCAATACACCCGATCACAGTATCACCGTGTTCCCCAAATGGGAAAGCCGGGTGACCATGGAGTGCCTGTGCTAAGCACCTCTCGCGTTATGATGAATTATGCTGCATAAGGTAAAGCAGTGTGGGAAATATGCAGAGCAATACATGAGAAATTAGCCGTTTCTGAGCCCGAAAAAGTGCATTGCTGAACAGCTCCCTTAACAGTCATTGCAAGCCTACTGTACAAACGCAGACACTGGCAAGTGGGTTTTTGCCTTAGTGACCAGCATGGACTTTTGGGTGCCAAACTGAGGATGTGGATGTTGAATAAAAATTCAGTGCTGTGATTTTGCTACTCACGATTAAGAACTTAGGATTCCCTCCCCTTTCCCTACAACTATGTCTCTATCTTAGAGTACACAGGATGAGATAAACATAAATGACCAATACAATCATTATTTCCAAGCATCTAAGCAGATGTTTGCCCAGCTGGAGGTGAGCACAGGTTGTCTAAGCAGCTGTGAGTCTGCACTACACACCTGTACTCTGCATCCACTGATAAACAGTAACCTTGCAGTATTTCTCTGCTCAGTTGTTCATGAGGTTTCTGGGAGGATGAAAGAACAGTAAATGGAGGAGCTGTGGACCGCAGCTCTTGGTTTAGACCTGCTGCAGCTGGTAAAGGACCAAGTTGAAGTGAGGCATTTGGGAGGATGCCTGAGAGGAGCAGGTGGGTGGTGACAGAGCTATTTCTCCTCTTGCTCCAGCTGAATCTTTCTTGTGCTAAGAGAATGTCTTACATGCATCCAGACAACTTGTTTTTCCCCCTGCATAGTGCCCTCATTTTCCCCCCACACAGCACATCCTGCTTCTCTCCTTGAAGCCATAGGTTTGCTCAGATCCTTCAGTCCTGGGGGGTTCTCAGGGTCCGTGCCTGAACTCAAAGGTGATGCTCTCATTTTTCCCCTGATTCCTGTTTCCCTCCTAACCCAGCGACATCTGCCAAACCAACAGTCAGGTTCAGGACTGTTCAACACTCCCGTTGTGTGTGATGACTATATTGGGACCTTTCCTACCAGGTCCCAGATCAACCATATGTTACAAACCCTGCCCCAGAAGCAGGTAGACATTTCATCATGCTGATACACTGGCGAGGCATAAGGAGCAGCTCAAACCACAGTCCGTGCCAACACAGGGAAGAACATCTTATGACACACTCAAAAACCCAGTTACCGCCTGCTATGGTGCGCATGAAAACTTTGACAGGGAGAACTTCAAATATCTGCACTAGTCATTAGCTCCGAAAAGCAAGAGCTCAGGTGCTTGTTTGAGGCGATGCGCTAGGCAGGGACACATGGCTGGTTAGCACAGGTCAGCTGCTCCGAAGCTGTCGCACACCCACAGCAACTAACTCCCTCACAGTTGTACGCTTGTTCCTTTCTCCTGTGATCCTCTTCTTCTACCGGCACTGCGCTCCAACATCACAATCTGCTGGTCATTAAAGCACCTTACCCAGCTACCGCCTTCCACTTGGAGCCTTTACAACCTTTTATGCAGAACATATCTGATTTTTACAAATTCCTTATAACGTCTCCCAGCATTTCGTATTCAGCTACACAAGTGGAACTATTGTCTGAGCTCTCATTATCTCAGGCCTTGATTAACATAACATCGTCTCTCCTGACCTTGAGCACTTAAAGCGCCTGGAGAACACCACTGCAGAGATCACTATCTCAGCCTGACCACATCGCTACTGTTCACACAGCCCTCCACGGTGCCCCGTTCTCTGCCGCACCAAACGTAACCTGTGCAGCTTTGGGCCCTATTCTCCACGCGACATACCGTCCTCACAGTCCAAGCTGATTCTCACTTTTGTTAGCCCAGTACTGTAAGCCTCTACTGTTCATGTTTCCTGTTTCACAGGAAATATTTTCTTACTCTCTTTCATTACCCCTCATGATCAGAGACAGTCTTTACAAACACTCATTTTGCTGTTCTCCCCAAACTCATCCTTAAAACTCTAGTTTGTTCTGTCAAAAAAAGGGCACTGATTAGATTGCTAACATGTTGCAAATAGCATCTCAAAAGCTGACCAGCCTATCCAGACCACTAGACACTATCTTCTTTTCTTCTTCCATCTCATCGTCTGCATTGGTGTTTATCTCTCCCAAGATTTCTTCAGCTGGCTTCTCCTCCTGTTCAGCCCCTCCCCATTTCTTGTTCCATGCCTGCTCCCCATTTCAGAGTTTTCTTCCCTTGTCTGTTTTCACTTGTCCCACTTTCTTGTCTCCCTCTGGAATTTCTGTTCATCTTCCTGTGCCACGTTAGATCACCTTGCTCCCATCACTCTTGGCCCACAGAGAGCCCAACCTGTTAACGCCATCTCTCTGTCTCCTGTCCTGCTCCGTCTCCCTTCCCTGTGCTTCTGCTTCCCTCTGCTTTCCTGCCTTCCTCTTCAGTCTTTTCACTGATGCTTCCCCTTTGCTGTCTCTCCACTCATTTCTTGAAATGCAGGCACATCTCACGCAGGTGGAAATCAAAACACATGAAAACAGGAATAGCTGGGTAGGACAAGGCCCATACCCTGTCTAGTCCAGCACATTCCCACTGATACCAGCTGTTCCACAGAAAGGTATAAAAATCCCATGATGAACAGTCATAAGATTCAATCTCTTCCAACAGGAACATTTAACTATAATCCCTAACAGTTACAGATTTTTCTATGTCTTAAAGCAGGAAGTTTTATGTGTCTGTACTAAACCATTATAATGCAAGACCAGGATTATCTCACTGACATCCCAGGATGTGGGAAGTATGGCAGGACTTACTGCTCTTCCAGATGATGCCTTGATGCAAGGAGAGGGATGAGGGCCTGTATCATTCCTGCCGTGCTGCAGTGGAGCAGAGGGAGAAAAAAATCGCATCTCCAGAGGAAAGACGCTTATTCACATCTTTCATGTGCTGTGGGACCAAGTGGCTTCCGGCTGACTTCCTTTAGGACATCAGGACAATGGTCAGTACTTAGGAGCGTCCTAGACAAGATATCCTAACCTAGATATTCGTGGTACCTACAAAAGGGCCACATGACTACCACAAATTTGCTTTGACCTTTGCAGATCTCCCGCTTTCACTGCCCTGGCTGACTGCACAGTGTCTGAAAGGCTATTGGCACCTGAGCATGAATTTGCTGACACTAAATGCTCTCTGTTCTCAGCTGTGTCTATGCACTACTACAAGTGTCATGAGCGGTCAGCCCAGGCACCCCTGGACCAGAAACCCGGCTGTACTGCAGGTTTCACTAAGCTTCTGGAGTGAGTTTTCAGGTTGTAGCAAACTCAGGCTCATGCCTTATGGAGCTCATTAAAAAAAAAAGCTTTCCACAGCTCTAATTCTCATTTCAACATTTGCTTTACACCTCCAGGCTTTCTAGAAAGCAGTGTTTGTATCAGCAGAGGCTTTAATTTGTATACAAAAAAAAAAAAAAAAATCAAAATTAAACATATGAATTCAATTGCTGAAAAACACCTTGTTACTAAGGGTTCAAATGTAATGACACTATCATTTAGAATAGCCTCATGTGGGCGTGTGCCTGCTGGGAGCCATGTGAGGAAAATAAACCACATTTCCTCTAGCAGTTTCTGAGACACAATCAAAACCTTACAATAGGGATTTTTCAAAAGACAGGATTCTGGCTCAATAATAGCTATAGATTGGATAGTCCCAAATGTCTCATGTGGAATTTTTATTCCCATCTAAAGATAGAAATAATCTTTATGTATATATGTGTGTGTGTAGTCTTCATCACTGGAGTTTGAGTCCCTCATAGTTGGATTATTATTCTTGTACAGCCCATGTAAGACTGAAAATTTAGGAAGTGAGGCACAGATTAAGACACAAGTATTCATGCCACCTGTTTGTAAGTACCCTATGTAGCTGTTTTCATTAGCAAGCTCTTCTCCCCAGACAGCCTCCAAAGATGGACACTCCTCTACCAGCCTCCTTGTTTAGGGGACAACCTAAACACTTGCCACACTGAAGGGCCCCTGACGCAGCAATAAAGGGAAGCCAGCTGATATAGCATATGCAAGTCCTCAAAGTGCTCTTGGCCATGGTGCTCCCCAAAGGGCTTCGAAGAGACTAAGTAGTCATGGTGAGAAAGGAAAGAACTTCTCCTGAAAAAAAAACAACTGTTTAAGAGAAACAAAACTAAAAAAGAGAATAAATGGTTGGCATTCACAGTGGAGGAGGTTATCTGCAGGGACCTGCACTGCTCAGTGCTACTCAAGATATTTGTATTTGAAATGGGAAAGAGGGCTACATGGCAAATTTGGTTAATAATATAAGACCTGACTGTGAAGCATCGCAGAATGCTCTCGGGATGAATAACTGAAAGGTAGAATGGCAGGTGACATTCAGTGCTAACAAATGCCATGGGGAGGCACAACCCTCACTATATACACACAATAGTGGCCTATAAATGAGCTATTACCACTCAGGAAAGATACGCTAGAGTCACTCTAATTTTCTGAAAATATCTGCAGCGCTCATCAACAACTGAGAATGCAAACCAAATGCTAGGAGTGATCAGAAAAAGAGGAAAACAAAATGGAGAATAGCATTACCCAGAAACCCCTAGAGCACCCCCATTTGGAAACCATGTGCTATTTTGGTCTATATGCTTCTAAAAGGCATACCAGAATTGGAAAAAGGATGAGTGTGACCAAAGCTGTGAAAGGGCTCCTATCTGAGGAGCCATTCCCTGGGCTGGGATTCCTTAGCCCTGGGAAAGAGATACCTCAAGGCTATAAAATCATGAATGTCATATAGGAGAAATAAACAGAACAATTACTTATTGTTTCCCACAATACAAGAAATAGGAGACATTGTCTGGAAATGATTGTCCCTTGTCTCTCAAAGTCCCTGTCTATGATTAGCAGCAATGACTTTCACCAGATTATCCAGCAGGTCTTGGTCAGCCTGTCCCAGTAACGTCTACACCACACCACGGCATCCACAAATGGGAGAGCAAAGTATCAGTAAGATTATGCTCTGAAAACAAATGCTAAATATCCAACACATTCAATATCTTCCCTCTGATCCAAGCAGAGCTGCTATATTGGTCTTCTGATAAGAAGATACTGGGAGACCGTGAGCATATTCTCTGCCAGTCTCTGCACATTTTTCAATCAGATCTGCTCTTGGTGTCTCAGATCACCAATGCACATGACTCACTTCCAGAACATTGGGAAGCATGAAGCAGAAAAATATCCATAAAGGATTAAATCACAATCCCAGTGACAGGACTGATGATTACTAAGAGGGGGAAGAAAAAAGCTTGGTATTAAACACTTTTCGTAGGATGAGTATTTTGCAACATTTAAAATTCTTTGAAGACTAAGTCCGCGTTAAAAGATACTCTTGCTCAGAAAGAGATGGCCTTTGGCTGGTATTATACGATACAGCTATGTGGCCATCTGGATTTTGCCTTCAATCATTTTCATTGATTCAGAGGCATTTTAAAATGCTTAAGTTATTACATCAGATTAAAATTTCAGATCAATGTTGTCTTTGCAAAACTGCTCTGTCTTGAAACATGGCTGAGCAAACACCATGCAGTGGCAGCGAGGAGCCCTGCCAGACTGACACTGGGACTGGAACTTATTTGATTTAACTAGTTATTGACAGCTTCCTCTTGAAACTTGTTTTGTTAATTCTGCTTGCAACCTTTACTGTCTCAGATGTCTTTGATGGCACAAGACCTTTATACATTAAATTCTTCTACTGGTAAAAGCAAAGACTCTTCCAATTATGTTCTTCCTGGCAACTTATTAACTACAGCCAAATATTCGTACATAATTCCTGTAATGGTAGCTCACTTGGGTCTACAGGTGTTTGGCACCCAACTCTTGCTCACCTCGATAAGCTAAGATCAGCCACTCAGTAACCATGCTTGCTCTCCCCATCTTTTGGACCGCTAAATGTCACGGTCCAGCCTGGCCTTGTCCACCCCATTTCTCTTTCTCATTCCCAGGAGCTTTTACGTGTGGAGTTGGCAAGGCACTCTTGCAGTACCCCATGGGATCAGCCCCTTCTCTACAGGGCACACAGCCAGGTGAGCCATTGGGAACTATCCTGTTGCACTCAAACATCATCAGCCATGGGCTCTTGCTGAATTATCCACTTCTTACAGTAAAGATGAACTTCTCCATCAGTCTCCCAGAAACAACTACTCTTCTAGGCCCATCTTCACAGCCCAGGGATTTCCATTCTTCCCACCTCTGCTCTACCAAGCTTTAGAGCATTGCAGACCTTTGGTTCAGGCCTGCTCCTTCTCCTCTGCTCCTGCCTGCTGCTTTGCAGAAAGCACTACAGAAGGTATAACAGCTCAATCCCCGGTGCCTCTTTTCCAATGCTTGTGCAGGGAACTATGCTAATTACTCCGTTACATCCTGCAGCTTGAGAGGAATTCACAATGAAGCTCAGAGAATAGGACTAAACACCACATAAGAAAGTGAAATTTGACTGTCAGCCAAGCTATGAAGACACCACAGGACATAATTCAGCCAAATACGTCTGCCACAGTGGTCCTTTGCCCTGTAGTAAAAGAAATGAAGATTCAGTGATACACCATAGCCTCATACTGGTAGCAAAAAACACAGGTCCTCCTGGTTGTAAGGAGCTGGACCATAAAGGCTTCTGCGAAATTACATGTGGACAGGTCTAAAGCCTCAACTGGGATTATACTTTTGCTTCTATGTCTTGGGACAAAAGAGATACTCTTTTACAAAGCTGGAATATGAAGCTTTCAAGCTGCACGTAGTCACTAAAGCTTTGCTCTTCCCTTAAATACCTAACATCAAAAACCTCGAAATCAGAGGCATTATCATTTCCCCAAGCTTTCAGGGCTATTGTACTGGGGTAAATTGCTGGCTGAAGTGAAGAAAGCCAGCAAATCTCAAGCCCATTTTAGGAGATTCTTTCTCTTTTCCTGCAACCTCAAAACCTGCACCTAGGGATTAGTATCCACAGTACCTAACAACACAGTACCAGTCTTTAAACAGGATCAATAGAAGGAGAAACGCATAATCAATACATTGATGAGAACAGCTTGACCTTCCCACAAGAACTGGAGGGATAAGAAAGCATTTAAAGAAAGTTTTAGTAAGTTTTCATAAAACAAATTTCAAATCTGCAGAAAGTTCTCAGCTATACATATATGGCAGAGCAGACATCAAACAGCTGCATATGCGAAGGGCCTCCGGCCAGCTTCTGGTCTAACTGCACCACGTAGCCCAGGTCCCAGCTTATTTGCAAGGCAGCCCACGGTGAAAATACAAGATCAAGTGGGGAAGAGAAAAGAAAAAGAAAAAAAACTCACAATTCACATGCATAGAATGCGGAATGAGCCGCGGTCTCCTCGCGCGTGCAGCAGCGAGCACGGCAGGCTCACAGGACCTGGGAGCTGCCACGGGGCCCGGGAACACGCCGGCCGCGGGGGGATGGTCCAGGAGGTCCCTCTGTCTCCTCAGCCCAAGGAAAGGCAGAAGCAGAGGCGAACCTCCACCCCAGCAGAGCTAGAGCTGCTACGGCAGCAGAAAGTCAGGGCTGACCCTGATGTTACGAGAAGGCACATTATCACTGCAGTGCCCAGGGCATTAGCAGAATAACTCCCTCTGAGAAGTACACAGCTAATTAATTCCCCACGTACTGTGCTCTGTATGTGCCACTGAGCAGTCACCGTTGTAACCAGAAATTAGTTCAAGAGTGAATGTGACCAAGTAGTCAGAAGCTGATTCATCTTTCACCTTCCCCTCCAACGCTCAGCCACGCATAATCCTGGCGACACGAGTCCTAATGAGGATTTATTAGCAGTCTGCAGCCAGGGTACCTCACCTGAGCTGGACCACAGGTCTTGCAGCAAAGACCTGGGGTTTTGCCTTGCATGAGAAAGCAGGGATGCGTTTTGCGTCTCCCGGGGAAAAGGACAAGTGGGGTTAGCCACCTGCGAGCCCTGGCTCGCGCAGGCATGGTGCGAGCCCTGACTTGAGTAAGAAGAGATGCAGCGCACAAGCAAAGTGACTGAATGGTGTTTTGATGTTTCTCATATTGTGAGCAATGATGTAATTTTCACCTTCGAGACTGGCATAAAAGTACAACAAAACTGTGTTGAACTGAGCCCAGGACTTAAAAACGTTTGGAAACCTGTGATACAGACAAGAGGTGGGATGGGCTTGTATCTGTGGTACTTGGAAGGGACTCAGTGACAGGGCTTAATTTTTTTTATTCTTTTACAAGTTCCCTGGATGGTCCTGAATATGTCATTTATTCCCATTTCCAAATGGGCAGAACCTATTCCTATTAACTTGCAGCAGCACTGTGAGTTGCTGCAGGTGGGGACAGCCTTTCTAAATTATTTGTACATTGCCCAGTACAACAGGACATCTAGATGCCATTATAACAAAAACCTCAGTATAATAAGTGCTGTTAATGCAAGACTTGAATGACATGCTCAGACTTCGAAAATTCCTAACAGATTCAGCAAAGTACTAGGTGCTATCTTGCATTGACAGTACATTTGGTTTAAAATTTATTATAGATAAATAGATTATTATAAAGTATAGGTTATACACACACATATGTGCATACTCACACACACACACACACAGAGTTCTTTAAAATGTCTGTGTTGCATTTCTTCTTTAAGTATTACTTCTTTCCTGTGCAGCTTTAAACCCAGAACCATGTATTTTAAAGGGAGGAAGTCATGACCAAAGGTACGAATATGTCTCAGCATAGCACTGACTGACAACATGAGCTTCATTTCATGGTTTATAACATTGCCTGAATCACTAAATACATTTCTGTCCTTGTAAGAGAGCATTCCACATAAAATTTATTTGTGAATAAAAGGCAGAAAGACACATGTGCACTACTGGAATTAAGAATAAATTATTTCAGCAGAGTCCATTACTCTGGGAAGCAGTCTGAATACCAAGCCTGTGACATAAATACAGAGTGAGACCAATGCTATTCTACACTGGCATTGCAACGTTTGTCCTAGACTCCCAGGTTACCTCTGCTGAGCCTGCGTCCGTACGAGCACATCCGCTGCCGTCAGCGAGCTCTGGGTCGAGCACCAAAGGTCTGATTCTGCTGCCATGTGCTAAGTAGCAGCCCCACACTGGGGTTTCAACCCACCAACCATCACCATTAAGACAGTTGCGGCTGTGTGCTGAGTCCTGCCAACATCCAAAGGACCTCAGTGCAAGTGCTCTCGCTGCATGCCTAGGCCTGCTGAAAGCTCTTCACATGCTCTTCAACACGAGGAAGGGTTGTAGAGCAGAGCCCCTAAAAGGCAGGGTTAACAGCAGGAACTTCCCTGGGGACAAGGGGGCGCATAAGCATTTTTGAAGAAAAAATATAGAAAAAATATAGGTGGGGAGAGGTGAAGGAAGGTGGAACTGGAAAACGGATTTTTTTTCATCTAGTGATGTGACTGGAAAGATTCTTTAAAACATACTGAATAATAGACAAGAGAAGCGTCAAACTATCATTCAATCATTTTGCTTTTACATTACATCGTGGCTCCCACTCAGCCCACACAATGACTACGAAGCAAAGAGCTGGGTCCTCATTGATACATCTGCACTGCAATCCCCATTCATGTTTCACTGACCATGAAAACAAACCTGTCTGATCGACATCTATCACACCTGCTGGTGAGTGTGGAATGATTTTAGTCTTGCTGTCTTGCCTGCATCAGTCCTGTTCCAGCCTTAATACTGAAGATCAAAACAGCTATAGGCAATATGTACAAAAGTGCTGTTTGGGTTCAAAGAACCTAAGTCCTGTTGTCAGAGGTGCTTGTGATCATTTACTTCAAATGCTGTTCTGAGGACTATATAAATAATCATAGTGATCACATCTTTCCTGTCCATCCACTACTAAGCACCTTTTTCACTCCAGTCTTCCCATCAGCAGGGGATATCTTCATGGCATCCTTGTATTTCTAAATATCCCAGAAAGTATAGATGATTTATTCTCACAGTCCTAATGTAGCTCAATCCATTCTCATTTTCTATTTGTGACAGCAAGTAGTTTGCTAAAGAACATCGGCTCCTATCAGTTCATATCGCTCATGACAACTTTACAGTATCTGATATAATTTCTAATTTCTGTGCCTCGAATGGCAATGTGCGTCCTAGCAGCTGCGTGTTCCAGGGAAGCGCGAACACGCAGCCTGCATCCTGCCACCAGATGGTACTCCATATGGACACAACCGAGGAGGACATACTGGTGCTGCATCACCAGTGGCAATCCAGGCCCTTCCCCCTCACCATATTCTCTCTAAAGCCTGCACATGGTGCGGGGAATCGTATATCCCAAGTTCTCTGCTTATTTCTGAATAAACGTCACAATATAGTGGAGGCCACTTTGCTTGGTGTGTTATTCTGTTTTAGAAAGTTGCGGGTCAGTGGGGCAACCGTATTTGTGTGCAGTCTTCCCCAAGCTGGTTATCTTAACTTGTGCCATTTCCACTTAGTCTGCCGCCTTGTAAGCACCAGCAGCATTGTTATAAACTTGATGAGGAAATGAATGATGCTTCCCCAGGGACACGTGTGTCCCAGTATCGTTTGGAGGCCACAGACTGGCTACTATTAGGATGGTACAGAAAACCAAGGCCCTGGCTGCTGCAGGATCAAGGAGATCCCAGCCCACTGCATGTTCTGCAAACGCAGAAAAGGGAAGCCCAGTGTACTGGCCGCATTCCCATTTCCGAGACTCATATGCCTAGCTTTCTTACAGACCTTCTGCTACAAGGTAGGCTCCGTGTTCCTCTTCCTCGGCTTCTTTGGGGCTGAGCAGCGCTAAACACAAATGAATGTGGACCAAGGATGTAGCTGGAGGATGGAGTCAGAGAGAAGACGGACTGAGAGTCTTTACACCCCCTGCATTCTGCACAGCCCATTAATATTATACATACATGGATAAGTTTTCCTTTAAAGCGACTACCAACACTCACCAGTACAGTAGCCACAGGCGATGCTGTTTGCACCACTGTCCTCCTTCAGGTATTCCAAAATCCTGGCTTATGCCCTCAAAGCTCATGATTTTAACTACAGAAGAAGAAAGAAAATAATAACCGTTGGGGTCTTGTCTGCTTTCCCATTTCCGAGCCTCTAGGAAGCATTTTATTCTCATTTGCAGGAGTTACCATGCAAGCACAACACCTATATTTATTTGTTGCAATCACATAATATCTTGGCGCAGGAGCTGGGGTTTCTTTCAGAGCTGAGAGGAGACCTGCAGCAAAACCCAGGGGCCGGGGCCGCACACCAGGGCCTCAGCACAGCTTCCTGGCACAGAGCTGCAGCAGTTCCCAACCCCATCTCTGCAAGCAGCTGTTCCAACACCATGCAGGGAACACGGCATTGTCCGCTCCAGCGGCTGGGGCAACTGCTGGCCTGGAGGATGCCCAAGCCCCGGGTGGCCTCACACTCTGCTGCCAGAGCTGCTAGTGAAGGCCCTGCGGGCAGCCTGGACAGCACGAGCCTGGAGAGGAGACACAGTCCTCTGTGAGGGGCTGAGGGAAGGAGAGCGCCGGCAAAGGGCACCAGGAATCTGCCTGGCACATTTTGGGGGAAAGGATTTGTCAGAGCCATCAAAAACAGGGGCCTTCAAAGCACCTTGGACAAGGGACAGCAAGGGCTGAAGAGGCAACCAGTCCAGCGAAGGCTGGTGGTGAGCAGAAATTTGGGTAATCCTGAGGGGTGCACTGCTGCCTTCTCTTGGACGCGGAGCTGGGCTAACCATCACCATCTCAAACGTGTCTGAACGCCTGCTTGCTCCTGAGAAACTCTCCTATTAGAGGAACTGGTGAGGCTTCAGTGCTTTGGTCTGAAATCCCACTGGGCAGCAAAACAGCCCGACAACTCAGCACCAACAACTCAGCACCAACTTGGGACAGTTTCCCTATGAAAAGGAATGCCCAACCTCGACACACCAGTCTTGAGATTTGCATCGCCCCCCCTGAGTGCCGAGTGAGCCATCTAGTCATTAGATCCCCTTTGATCTTTTCCAAAATGAAAGACTAAAAAAGAACAGATTGTTTTCCTTAAACGTGGGGAGGGAAGAAGAGAGGGCAAGCAGGAGGGAAATTGGCCTGCTAGGTTCATCTCAACCATAAGAAAAAGTCTTTTTAACTTCTCTTAATGAGGACTACTTTTTCCAGATAGTACCTAATTATTGCAAATTGCTTCATCTTTTAATTGTTACTGCAAGGCAACTAAACATTGTTACGTTGATTGCTCAAGAGTGGATTGTTAATGGCTTTAATCATTTGATAATCCAGTAATACAATCAATGTAACTCTGCACCTTGTAGGAATAATTTTTGGATCCACATGCTAGGAAACATATATTGCCTTGCCATATGTCAGTCTCTGTGGGCTGGATTCTGCCACTTTTACTCAAGTGCAACCATACTTACTCACAGGTCTAGTGCCACAGATTTCAGTGGGAACACCCAAGTAACACTGACTCATTTTAAATAGGGCAGGCCAAATTGGGTAGGAAAAGGGGAAGCCTATGGTTTTAGGTTCTGCATGACAGATGGATAATCTATTGTCGTGGGAGAGAGGAGGTAAGTTCACATCTGTGTGATTGTCACCAGGGCTAGACATTTGCTATAGCACAGCAAATTATGCTATAGAGCAAATTTTCTATGGAGAGCCCTACAGCTTCATAGCTGTCAAGTGCACAGATGGCACAAACTACCTGAGCTGGGGAGAAAGGAGATGACAGGGGCTGATGCTAACAGCTGGCAAGGCAGGGGATCCTCTTCCAGGGGGCATATGCCTTAAGAGATCACTTAATGAATCTCTATCCCTTTGGCTATAAGGCCTTTCATTAATTTGCTGAGAGAAGCTGCTGTTTCTCTGAAGTTTAGCTGCCCCACAGAAGCTGGACTTACACAGCCAGCTTGGGGAGGCAGTATCCAGGGAGACCCAGACCAGGTCAGACAAGGGTGCATGCACGAGTAAATGGCCTACAGGGAGGGGAAGAAGAGACATCTGTGACAGTGCTACCGAGGAAGAAGCCTGTCTAGAAGTGAAGACGTTGGGAAGAGTTGTTTCTGCCTGATAGGCCAGAGACTTTGGCCACATCATTCACAGACACGTTTTTGGTTGGGGCCAAACACTTTTGGAAACTCACGTCTTAATCTCTTGGCTCAGCGTATCCTCCCCTTCTCCTGCCCTTTGCTGATCCCTACCTGCGCTGAGCAAGCCTGCTGTGTGCACATACAGCTCCTTGCACAACTGGGAGCTACCCTCAGCGGGGACCGCAGGGGCTCCCCAAAAATGCAACCTTAAGGCATTAAAATGGCACTGGAGGCAGGGCAAATTCCTCCAGAGTCGCTCAGGGAGCCGAAGAGGAGCATCACCTGACAGGAGCTCAGCCAAAAAAAGTCAGTTCTGACAGACAATGAGGAGACTAATAAACTAAAGGGTTGCTTTGATTTGGTCTTCAAGGAAAAGGAGGCAATCAAGAGGATGTGTAATCCAATAACGGTTAGCAGGAAAAGGAGCTGTCACAGGCTGAGGAAGGAGCCCTGGCACACAGATAACCCAGCAGATTAGCAGAACAGCCAGGCTCAGTGAGACGCACCCTCGGGGGCTGAAGAGACCAGCACGTGGCAGAGAGGAGCCTCGGTTTATCCCTGGGACCTCAAGGAGGATGGATGAGCACAAAGGGGCAAGGGGGAACCCGGAAAATTACAGATCAGCTTACATTTACTTTCAGCTTACATTTACTTTCAATGCATGATAAAGTGAAAGGGCAATTCATAAAGCATGAAGGAAAAGTGCTCACAGAAAAAAATAAGAAGATATGTTGAAGTTCAAGCAAGCCCCATCCAGGGCAAAGCTTGCCAAAGCAATTTAGCTCCAAACTTTCCAAAATGGCCTCAGTGCAGTGAGGTTCATTTTTATCATTTACTGCTTTATTTTCTTATGTGCTGGGAACATATTTTCCGTCAGTAGTCAAGAAACTGGCTGATGTTCACTAGCCAGGAGACTACAGTGTCAGTCACGACCAAAAATGAGGGGATCTTCTGAGGAAGTGCTGCCCTTAGAGACTTGCGACAGTAAATTTAGCAGTGCCTGACGCTGGCACTGGCAAGCAGAAATCACCTAGAGCAGTAGCATGAAACATGCAGGCTGGGTCTGGCAGTCAGAAGCATGTAACTGAATTAGCAAGATTTTTTTTTCCTCCAACACCTCTCCTTTTTCTTAGAGGTAATTTCTAACCCCAACAGAGTGAGGAAAACCTGCTAAACATAATTTTTTTTTTTGTGGGGCAAAGTGTCAGGTTGCAAGATGAGATTACAGAGGTGTCAGAACAGCCAAGAGAGGTGCGAGATGCTCCCACCCACCCCAGTGCCAGGAAATTAACCCTTTGGGGGGATCCCATCACTCTAGAAACCAGCCTTTTCACCAGACCTGGACTTTGTATAACCACTACCATCGCAAACTGTTCCCCTGCACACGCAAACAGCCCATGAAACCAAGGTGAGGGCTAGCCAGAGCACGAAAACTACCTGGCTCATTCTTTTTTCCATTGCAAGGGAAAGCCTGTTAGTATCTTCCCAGTTTATGCTCATAATTAATCAGTCAACAGGACTCTGAGTAAGTTGCTTGCTGGTATGCCTCCCTGCAGCGGGATGAAAGAGTTGCTGAACATAACCACAATTTTACTAATCAAAGCCCCCAGCCTGCACAGGGCAGTGGGTGGTAAAACTTTGGAAGGTGGGGGATTCTTGTTATAGGATCGAGGCCCAGAGGTTTTTTTGACTACTTAATATGATATTTTAACTTCAGTCTTTTACCCAATCCTGCTCACCAGTATCGGCAGCTAATCTGCAGACAAGGGCTCAGAGACCATCATGTCAGATACTATATCTATCACTAGGAAGATCCTCAGGCAGATGGCTGAAGCTACACAGATCATCATTTTTATTAATCTAAACGTCATGCAGCTCTTTACATAGTGTAAGGAAAATGAAATACAAGTACAAAGATGTGCAGCTGATTAAAAATACATGTACACGTGTATGAACAGCCCAGAGTCCAGTGGACAAAAATGTTAAGTGGGGTCCCACCGGGGACACTGTAAGGTCAATACAATTGAATAGTTTTATTAACAACTTGGAGACCAGACCGGGTGTATGCTAATCAAATCTGAACATTTTACCAAGGTGGCAAATAACTTGCAGGACAGAAATGAAATACAATATGAGCTTGATAAATTAAAGGAGTGGTCTGTAATCAATAAAAAGATTCAGCAGGACAAATGCAAAGAATTTACACATAGGAAGGAATAAACAAAGGGACAGAGACAGTATGGAGGTATCTGGCCAAACAGTATTACAACAGAGAGCGGTCTGGGGGATAATCGATTGAACAGAGGTCAATAACATAAGGCTGCTGCAACCCAGCAAGGTAATTATTCCACTCTTCACAGCATTAGTCAGGCTGCTGTTTGGAGCAGCATGCTCAGATCTGGGCATCGCATTATAACAAAGACATACAAGCTGGAGGGAGTTCAGAGAACAACAAAAATGCCAAAAGCTTTGGAAAAGTGAAATCTCTGTATACACATTAAAAATGAAATGCAAGTGCAAGACCTAACTCCACTTTCACTTGGTATCACTTGGAGGACCCTGCTGAAGCCAAAGGGGTTGCAGCACTATGAAACTGAGGTTAGTCTGAGGAAGCCCACTGTGCTGGCTAGAGAAATGCAGTGTGAGGAGAGATGCACTAAATAATTGGCTATAGATGCACAAAAAAGATGCAACAGAGATGCAGGGATTAATTAGGGCTCATTTTGCTCTTGGTAAAATTGTAGCACAGGGCCAAAGCTGCAGCAGGGAAGATTTAGGGGAAATCTGACTCTGCAGCAGTTCTCAACAACTCAGGCAATGCAAAACAATAAAAGACCAGAGCCCCCACCTTGGATGGGGCTGAGACCTACCGTGACACAAGCAAAGAGGAGAAGAAAAAAGGATGCAGTGCCCAGAGAAGTCTGTAAAATCACTTCTGTTGAAGACACACAACCTGACTCCACGCTGCACCTGAAACGAGCCCCATCACAGCCGGCTCTGGCAGACCCTCTCAAAGGAGGGGGCCCTCACTGCTCCACAAACATCCCCAGGCACCTGGGAGCCACTGGTAAACTCCAGACTGAAACACAAATCTTCGGGCCCCCTCTCCCCCTGAGCAATACTTTCCCTGTAGAAGTAATTTTATGCTTACAGATGTGCAGCTCCCACTACAATCAGACCTCGCTACAATTAAAGCGGAAACAAGCTCTCCACCCTTTGGTGATGGCTCAGAACCGACAGAAATCAAAGCTACTTGGATGCAGCTGGAAGAAAGATCCACATGAGGCCCCTCCACCCCAAACAACTCTCCCTGCTCTAATAGCTGGAAGAGGGAGCAGGAGCTGGAGGAACACACCGCTTGGAGAAGAGCCAGAGCATCGTTCAGTGCTCCAGCATGGAGACGGAGGTCTGTGACTCTGCAGCACAGTGTGCAGACTCCTGCCAAAAGCCCAATTGCACCATCTGCCAAATTAATATTCCTATTTTTAATATCTCGTTTAAAGGGAGTCATTAAAGGGAGAAGGGAAGAAAGGAGAGAAAAAATAACCACCATCATGCTGATTTAATTTCAAAGTTCTGTAAGGAATCACACCAGACATCAGGTCTGCTTCTTTTCTATCCTCCTACAATCAATTCTCTCTCCAGAGGTGCAGGGCTGTTGGGTCGAACGCATGGAAATGCACCACTAAACACCATGCTGCTGCTGCCACTGCCACTTAGCAAAGAGAAGAGAGCAGGGAGGCTGGGGAAGATGAATCAACATGGTTTATTTCTTTGTAAGGAGCTGTTTCTCCATCTTGTTTCCTTCCTGGAAGCAGCACCTGCAGCCTTGTTGCGCCTGGAAGGCGCATAGTAGGGCAATGCAAAGAATTGCACCCTACAAATGAAAGAGAAAGGGGTGAAAACAGAGGAAAGAGAGAGAAAATATCCCCCCGGTGAATAGAAATGCAAGCGTACAAGCTATGCTTCAAGTAGGAGACAGCCTGTGGAGTGGGCAACAGTAGCTGATGCTGAATTAGCAGGGGAATGCAAACAAGAGGCAGATGCTCGGAGCTGCGGCAGTGGTGCTAGCAACTGCTCCCAATTTACGCACTGGGGCAGGGCCTGCTCCTGGCTCCTGGCCAGGCACGGGGTCCCCCTTCCAAGAGTGTCACCTCCCGAGGCTCTTCCACGCAGCTCCTGGGCTGAACGGCAGCCACCGCTGCTGATGCTAATGGAATTAAACATTAATATGCTAAACAGAACAAAGAGTGAGAGAGGGGCTTGGATTTCTCTAGGTAGCAGACGTGTCTGAGGTTAATGCCTGCCAATTCTTATTTGCTCTGCTCTGTCAAAATCCATGTCCTTATTAGCCAGCCCATTAGTCCCCTGAGGCTAGTAGCCCATTAGTTCTGTCCCTGGTCCTCGCCAACACTTAATGCTCTCAAAGCGCATCGCTCTCACCTCTGGGCAGAGCAGCAGCAGCCAACCTGGGGTCCACCTGGCATCCCAACCAGGAGCAGCCCAGATTTCTGCAGGGCAGGGCTGAGACCTGGGGCCTGGGGTGCTACGAAGCAGTGACTCCAGCAAAGAGATCAGAGAGGTGCCAGTTTAATCTCTGCCACCCTGGTTCAGGGGTGAGCTGCATCTTTCTGCCGCGTTCTTTGTGCTCTGAAAGGCGAGATGGGCTTCCTCACCTTCCTCTCCCTCCCTCCACCTTCCTGTGCTACCACCCTGCTTCTTCATCCTCCCAAACGTTTTGGGTCTGTTTTGATTCTCTCATCATCAACTTTATGCTAGGAATCTTAGGGAACAGGAAGCTTGTCTTCTGTTTGCCTATAAAACACTACTCTGTACATAATTAATACTAATAATTAGCAGGCATAACTATTAGAGGCAAAAGATTACCAAACCACATCAGACAGTCCATTAAGTTCAGCGTCTGTTTCACATATTAGCAGAGGTCCTGTGCGGTTTTTTTGAGCCGTGACTCCCACTGAACATGCTAGGAGCTACAGGCCATGCAGCCCAGCTGTGTCAGTTTGCACCAGCAGAAAATTTAGTCCTTGACGTGCCTCTCAGTCCAGGTAGGACTTCACTTTTCCCAGCTGCAAGGCCTGCTTTCTTCTCCTGTACAAAGTGCCCTGATTCTCCCCAGACTTAAATGAACATTTACACCTCTGGCTCCAGGTTAGTGGAGACTTAAGATGCCGCTGCTTTCTCTTATTCCCCAAAATGAAACTATGACCGGTAATAACAGCAATGCTTACCACTATAAATAGAGATTTTCTGTCAGCAGGTCTCGAAGTGAGAGAGTGAGACTTGTATCATCATCTCTGTCTTAGAGGTGGGGAAACCGAGGCCTGCAGGACACGCAGGAGGGATATAGGATGGGGCTTGTCCAAGGTCAGTCACCAAGCCAGGAACGTAACTCAGCTTTTCTGCAGAGCTCCTATTTCCTAGCTTTAAATTAGTGCTAATATAAGATTAAAAAGGTGGATAGTGCCTTCTTCATCTCCCCCCAAGAGGGCAGTTACTCACTTTCATAGTTTTCTTTCATTTACATACCAGGCCACAGCAGTGAAATAAATTCTCTTGTCCTGCATCTGTCAGAGTAAATGGTCCAAGCTCAACATGGAGCCACACGTTCAGTGTGGATAAGTTCCCAAAGAAAGATCACCAAAGACACCAGGCTGGATATAGATGGGCGATATACCTGAGGACCTGTTTCTTCTACCTTTGGAGTAAATATTTCCCCAGAAGTTCCACCCTCTGCAAGCAGGATCCTTCCATTTATTTCTATTCCCAGGCCTCAGATTTAGCAAAGCACTGAAGCAGGTACTTACCTTTAATCAAGCACATTAGTCGCCCCATTGAAGTCAATGGGACTTCTCAGGTGCTTAAAACTAAGAATGTGCTTAGTGTGCTGCTAAGCCAAGGGAAGTGGTGGTTGAAAAAGACAGGGATAAAGCAGTCAACAAATGAACCAGAACCATCTGCAAATGACTCCCAACTGGGCAGGCTCCCTTGTATCTCCTTACACTGCTTTGCTTGCTGAAGAATTTTTCATTATGAATACAGAGCTCCTGCTGCTGCCACCGCTTTTAAACAGTGCTTAGTAATGCTAAACCCTCAGGGTATGCCACAGTCACAGCCAGAGCCTCCTGCTCGCTTCTTGGGCACTTCAAACCCAGGCTTGGCAGGCTGGTAACAAGAGTGAGGTTAAAGCGTGGGTGTGCTTTGGTCCAGGCGGAACAAGCAAGACCCAGCGCAGAAGAACTATGGGGAAAGCTGTGACGGGAACATTCATATCTGAGTTAGGCTGGCCCAAAACTCTGGCCCAGATCCAGACTTCTGCATTCACCTACAGCTGATGGCCTCCAGGGACAAGTGGTGTTCACCCTACGGGGACAGACTTTGCCCTGTGTTGTGTCCCACGGCACTATCCTGTTACTGCTCTGTGCCTGTGTGAAGGCACCTTGAGAAACACTTCCCACACAGCTTTTTCTAAAAATCCTCCATCACCTACTTCATGCATTTTGTTGAGTGGATTCCTCCGCACTTGGTAAAAACAAGTGAACAACTCAGAACAAATTCATGTTCCATTAGATTCATTGGTTAGAATGCAGTTGTTAACCTGAGTCAAAATTTGTGGTTTGGAAATTGCTGTAGGAAGATGTTTGTGAACATGTGTGGTTCAAGCTTTGCAATGTTTAGTTTGGCCAGTACCGATTCTGTCCCTCGCTCAGCTATCCGTAACCCTGAGAATGAGTACCTTGTGTAAACAGGTCTTTCTAAAAGCTCAAAAGTCATATTTTACAAATAAGCCCTTAAAATTCACCATTTTCTGCAAGTAAACTATTTTAAAATATTCACAACATTCAAAATGGATCTGAATGCAAGCAAAATAATTCTGTCGTTTTTCAAGTGAAGAGTTACCGAAGGCGTAAGTTATCCCAGCCCCAGTTCTGGGAGGCAGAGTTGTTTGCAGTAGCTTGTATATGCTCTCTATTGCTTTTTAAAGACATTATAGGTGGCAGATTGATTTTTATTAATTATTTCTATTGCAGTAGCACCTAAGGCTGATCTGATGTAGCTCTTATATTGTGTAGGAGTAGCAAATAATGAGATTATCAGGTTGTGTACTGTCTCTGAAAGTTCCTTATTTGGGACTTGTATCATTTGTTGCAATGTACCTTGTAAACAATATTTATCAGAGCAGCATAAAAAGAATCCATAATGTTCTGCTAGCTGTTGCTGCCCCTTTGATAAGGTTATGATGGCAGCTCAGAAGAACCCTTAAACAAGTTTCAGTTTGCCCCCCACAAGGACTGCGCATAAAGACCAAAATAAACAATAAAAACATACATTTAACTATCAGCCAGCTTTAAAATGTTTCCTTGAATTGAGACGTAATTAAAGATATAGACACGCACTTGCTTTGCAGACATCAAGACCAGTTAAAGTCTGCAAGGTACCTGCTCCTTCAGGCTGCTAGTACAACCCAGCACCGACGCTGGCAGAGCATTTTTTAGGGGCTTTCTTCTGCCTCAGTGCAAAGTCATCTGTCGCAGCTTCAAGAGCCAGTAGGATGGTGTGAGCGAACACGGCTAACTGCACCAAACGATGACTCCAGACATTCACAAACCAGCTGGGAAGCAGCAGGATCAGTATTATCTTCTATTGCTTCAGCCAGCTACTTGCCCTTATTATCAAAGATGTATACGTGCCAGATAAGAGATGGATATCTCTTCAAGAATAAGATGCCGTATGCATGAAGGAAGAGAACTGCTGACAGAGAACATGTAACTTACTATTTAAATCGCACTTAAAAAGTCTTTTTTAATAAAATTTCCTCAGAAGAGTTTCTCTTGTGTACACAAAGCCTTGGGGAAATTTCCCAAAAGGTACAGAGGCGATTGCAAGATACAGCTTAGGCGGGAGCATCAGGGGGTGGATGCTTTGAACTCAGGAGGTTTCTAAAAGCACAGGGGAAATGCTTCCAGAGTCAGAGCATTTCACAATGTTTTAATAGGGGACAAATTACTCATTTCTTCTGCCATCTGCAGATCTGCCCAACGAATCACAAATATTTTTCCTCCCTCAAATCATTTTCTAGTGAGAGTGGTGACAATGCATCCCCTGTAGTTTAACTCCACCTATAGATCTCAAAGCGCTTGACAAAGTTTCACAAGGTTTCATGAGAGCTATTTTTCAGGAGCAGAGCAAGGTGAAGTGACTTCACTAAAGAGCTAACCTAAGTAGTTGAATCAAAAAAGACCTTATTATAGTAACACCAAAGCTTCGTTTGAGATACTACGATTTGACATCATCCCCCAAAATATAATGCTTTAGGGCATGACTCCATAGCCATTAACGTCTGTGTAAAGCTTTCCATTGACATCGGTGGAAGTCAGGTCTGCCTTTTAAAAGCTATTCCTTCATCCATTCAGACAAGCATTTTTTTTTCTTTCCCATTTGCAGCTGATGTTCTCCAGCCTGTTTTTTGGAAAGCGACAACTTTTCCATTTTCACATAGAGCAACTTTATTTCCATGGTACACCAGCCTGCTTGGGCTGTCATGGCGTGGCTCACTGCAAACACTGACATGACATGACAGGCAGATGCAACTCGCTGAGCTCTGCCTCAGCAGGACAAGACATGGAAGAAGTTTAAAGCAGCCTTTTTCAAGGAATCATGATGGCGAGGGAAGGGAGAAGGGGAGTGCTGAATCCCCCATTTCCCAAAGACCCAAAGTTTTGCAGTGCCTGACCCAGGCTGGATGTTCGCTGTCCTTGGCCTCACCCCAGGTATCATTACGAGTACGACGCTGCTGCGGTGGCAGCTCTGTGCCGACACCAAGGGCCCATGGCGGTGGCAGGAGCACCGTCAGCTGAGCTGGGGACAACCACAGCAGCCCAAGCCGGGGGGAGGCGTTTCCCAGCATGACGTGCCAGCGCACAGTCACTTCCAGCCGAGCTGCATGCAAGCTCCGTTTTGCCTCTCAGAGCACCCAGGAGACATCCTTTAATGGAGAGACAAAAAGAATAAACCATGTAGCCTATGCAGACCATAATACTTTGGATTTAAGCCAAGACATTAAAGCACACAAGCGAGTAACAGAAAGGAGGAAAGTCCCACATCTTTGATGGTGCAGAGTGGGTCTAGGATGCCCGGGAAGGCTAACGCATCACCCAGTTAGGCTGCCAGCATGGCTGGTTAAATTGGGAAGAGGATCTCCGCAGGGTCCCTAGGGATCCCTCAGGAGGGTTGCTCAGAGCAGGAGCTCCGTGCCTCCTCGCCTCCCTGCACTGCCTGCTGAGGGGCAGGCGCTGGCCGGCCAACGCGAACAGCCTCCACGCGCACCGGGGAGCGTGGACCTGCTGCTGTGATCAACCCTGCTCTGGTGAGGAGCTGATTCAGCAGAGCGCCACAGCCCAGGCCTTGACTTTGATCAGACGGCAGCTGTGCAGACTTCTCCAGGAATTTTCCTTCTCAACTCAACCGCTTAATTGTTTTACTGCATGTACATCCTTGCTTTACTGAATCCGGCCTGCAAAACTCCCAGCAAGAGCAAACATTGCATCAGGGATGAAACAGCTCAGTGTAACTTTGTACAAGAGCCTGCTTTGCTTTACTTGCAAGGTGTTGTATTCTAGCCACACACCAGACACCATCACTCTTTGGACGGGGCGAGTATTTATGATGACCCCAGAGCCTCCATTAATTCATTTACAGTGATCTGAAGACTGGAAGACAACCCTCAGCTTCAATGGGATATTGGCTCAGGCCCATATACATCAAACTGTATCTGCAACATCCAAGCTTTCCCCATCTGTTACCCTGACTGTGAAGTTTACAGATGAGAAGGGGAAAAAAGTTATAAAATACAATGTGTAAGCCCTGATCTTGCGCACACGTATGACACATGCTGAATTCTCACACAGGGGGTAACCTCTGATGTTCCAGTGAACTACAAATACTGCACAGAAATCAGCACACATGCAAGGCTTTCAGCACACATGCTCAGCTGTCTTCAGAGTGCAAGCAAAATTAAGATCAGCTCATATCTTACAGAGCCTCGGACATGTACTTTTCAGGAGCTTCAAGCAAGTTGAGATAATTAATATCCATATTCATTAATATCCATTAATATGCTTTCCATATGCCATAGAATGAAATCACAGCAAATCAAGGAGGACCTTAGCTCTCTCTTGCAAGGCAGGATTGCTTTTCACAGCATATTTTTCAAGAACTGTTCCTCTCCAGCCCTGGCTGGCACAAGAAATGCCACATCCTATGCTGTATAATCTTCCTGCCAGATTTCCACCTTGACCTGAAGCAGAGCAGCCTAGAAATCTCCCTGGACAGAGACTGTCTTTGTAAGATTTATGACTCTATTTATTTGGCTGCATAAGGAGCCTCCGACAAACATTCGAATTTGTGGGTGCTTATTCAAAGGAGGATTCTGAGCCTTTTGGACTTTCACCTGCGCAAGCATTCAGCGCCGTTGCCGTCTCCTCCGTGGAGCCTTCCTTCAGGGCAGCTTTTTCACGTTGCAAGCCAGCCACAGACCACTCGGTTCTCGATGAAGGGTCAGTGTCAGGGAGGAACAATGACTCTACAGCAGGACTGAAAAGAGGCACAACAGACTCTCAACACAGAAATTACTCCAGGCACAAAGAAAACACCAACAAAGATCATACTCAACAAAAAGAATCAAAAATTTCACAGTAAAAAGAGAAGAACAGAGACTTTAAAAGCTTCTTTCACTTCACTACACAGCTCTGTACATGGACAGTCAAACATCAGAAACATTAGGGCTCAGGGTACACTGCAGGTCACTAGGATTTCCTCATTTATTGCTTATTTCTTATATAAACTCCCTACAAGCACAGGAGTCCTCTTCCTCTTTGTATTGTTTGGAAAGAGAGAGACTGAATAGGATCTTTTCTTTTTCTCTCCTCTTCCTCTTAAGGGCTGCAGTAATGAGCTGATGATATAGTTCACATCTCTGAAAGAACAGGCTGTTAGAGCTGTTGCTAAACACCTACATCAGAGATGCTGCAAAGCAATGGCTCCATCTTCTCCTCCTCCAAGTAACAATCCAGCAGCTCTGCTCAGGAAAGACAAAGAGGAAGACACTATTAAAGGACACTGCTGAAAGGTTTAACTCCTATTGATCCCGAACAGGAGCAGGTCCACTTCACGTAAAAAGCCTACATTTTACAGGGGGCAGGGGGGCTCAAGAGCAAGCAGTTAATCTCCAGAAATGAATAGGCCTTTCAGGTCTTCTGCAATGCATGGGGTGGAACTGGAGGAATAAGAAGCCCGGCAAATGCAGAGATGCAGCCAATTTAATGACACAATTACAGAAGGCGCCTGCCAGGTAGCAGGGTAAAGGGGAAGAGCCATGTGTTGTGGTGACTGGTATTTGGTCAGATGCATCCCAACACTGAGGAATTTGGGTTCTCTGAAAATGTGTGTCAGAAGGCAACGCTGAGATCAGTTGCCCCAAGCCTGCTGTGACCCTCAAGTGATTATCGCCTTAAAGTAGGTTAGTGTGTTAATAAATTAATTATGCACAGGGGTAGCCAGGTGTCTGAGGAGAAAAGGATAAAAATACCTCCTAGTTAAATTAGGAACAAGAGGTCCTGGAGGGAAGGGAAAGGAGGGAAGATCTGAATCTGAAGGAATCCCACAGGAAATCCAGAAAAGAGATTGGAGCAAATGCAAACATTGCTATTACCTTAACCTGCCCTGAGTGGCCTTCCCTGGACTGCATGTCTGCCTGGAAAAGGTATCTCCAGTATCCAGTGCGTCCACGAACTCTGAGCACTGCTGGCCGTGGTTGCTGTCTCTGCAAACCAAGGTGAACGTGTCTCGGACTGAGCTCCAAAAGTGAGTGGAGGCTTCTGAAAAACATGACATGTGGGTAAAAATGAAGAAAAAGTATGATGGGAGCCAGTTCCGGGCAGCCCTCCTTTCAGACCATGGCCTGCCTCGCCTGCACAGAGCAGTACGGCCAACCGTTTTGGAGAGCGGCTCTTCTGCTATGCTGGTGCAACAAAGCCAGCCTGCCAAGTACTGCAGATGGGAAAGGATGAGGATGGTCAGGAGAGGCCCTCATATGGAAGGTGAGCAGTAACTATAGCTCAAAGGCTGGGCAGTGCCACCATAACCCAGGAAAAAAATAATTGTACAGGGAGCCATAGATAAAAAGAGGATGCAGACTCACAGTTAAAGCTGCCACAAATTCAAAGCTTGTCACCAAACTATCAGCAGGATGAGATAAATGTTCCAGGAGTTCCTCTTCCCCTCCTCCCTTAAGCAGGCAGTGATTACTAAGGACATTTCCATGAGCGGTGTATGATCTTTATTTTTTTCATGCACAATGACCTTTAAAAGTACTGGCTAAGCTATTTGCATTGCCTAGCCCAGAGTTTCAACAGACAGCAAGAAGACGAGCATTAACCTTAATGGCTAAATCACTTCATGCCACTCTGAAGATGAAACATTCCCTTGAGTAGGTAAAAGACCATTTTTATTTGATTATTATACATTTAAATAGCAACAAGCGCCTCTTAAGGCTCAGAGTTACATACCTGCCAAAGCTCTCCTGGTTTTCTGGAGGGCCAGTCAGGAAACACCCTACCTTGGGCTTGAGCAGTGCTCTGGGATGCCTCGCAGATGAAACAGGAAACCTTTGAAGGCACTTCCCTGTGGTGGGGTGAGATGGGAGAGGCTGTGCCTGGGCACACAGTCGCACCGTATGTGATGGCTCCTATTCTCTGCCTGCACAACAGCAGGCATCAGAGAGCTGTGAATTCAGATCTGACTCCCAAACTACCCTTTAGTATTTACCAAAGTTTGGAGTTTCCGTTGCACTGGGATCTTGCACAGTTTTCTGGAGAGAGAGGATTTTGTAATGCGTAAGTTATATTTTTACTCAGAGTAAAGAAGCAACATAAAGAGCGTGTAAACAAAAATCACAGCTCCTTCAGCACACTGCTTAGGTGAAAATACCTGCTTTGGAACTGGTTTATCTGTATGTTCATAACCACAAAGCCCAAAAGGAGTAAGCGCTGCTAAAATAAATTCCTAGAAAAACACATTGCTCGTGGCAAAATGTTTTGTATTACTCAGCCAGTTCTGATAATTAAAACCTCACATCCAACCAAGGTCAAAATATGGTCCTCATCCAATGCATATATACTTCTATGGAAAGGTTTGCACTGATCCTAAGAGATTTCCAGAAAAGATCAGTTCGCTCTTCTTGCCCTGGGCACAGAGCCACCTCTGATAGTACCGCTGTTTCCTGCGCAATAATTTTGGAAAGAACATGAGAACGAATGCCAAGCAAACCAAATTGCAAGGTGTGTACAAGTCCTCTGACCCAGCCAGGGCACCAGCTTGAGCCTCTCCTCCTTTATCATATCAGCTTTAATGACTGTTTAAAATCTGGCCAATGCAGAGATCACAGCACCTTCTAAAGTCACAGCAATTGCTTTGATACTGATTCAGACTGCCATTATTAAGCCACCAGCATCACTTTTCACAGTCCATGGTTTGCAGTCCACGCAAGCATTGAGCGTGTTCTGCTCAGAGAGCTGGGTACAACTGAACAGCACCTATATCTATACGTGCAAAGGAGAACATACTGCCTAACCATGTGCAAAACAGCATTTATCACACACCTCTGACTGCCATCTATTTACTCCTCCCGCTCATCTACCTAAACCTGGGCTATTTCTAACGCAGCAGTCCCCATAGAACCTTTGGTTCTGCAGAAATCATAACTATATCCCCCACAAACACAGTGGGGAGCACTTGGGGGTTACTTTGTCACACAGACACGGGGCGTGATTTTTGGGCAACGAAGCACCTGCAACTCAGCCAAGCGTGGTGAGCGACACCACGGTCCCTCCCAGACCCTGCCGGAGCTGGCGGCTGCTGACGGAGGAGATCCTGGGAACATCTTCAGCTACTGCGGAAAGATGTGACAGAGGACATCTGTCAAAGCCCTCGTATTACAAACTACTTGAGAGGAAGCATGTGATCGTATTATTGGAGCTTGTATTGTGCTGCTGAGCAGTGCAATTCTTCATGTCCTTTTGTCATTTAAGAGAGACTTTTGTGACAGAATTTGCCTATCACTTGTAATTCTGGGCAGGTTTTTTAAGTGCCCATTTAAAAAAAAAAGCTATACATTAGATTTTTTTCCACTCTCATTTTTCTTGATGTACAATACTGTCTAAATCAGTTTAAGATCAGGCCTGTACATCATCTCTGGAAATGAATACAAATACCTCTTATTCCGAGTCAAATTAAATAATCAGGAGATACAGCAGCCACCAGCATATTTAATATGAAGAAACACCAAGCCTAGAGCTTTCTATCCATTTCAGAAACGCCCACGCCACAGACTGTCTCTCCGCTGCCTCGACACACCTGCGTTTCGCCTGAGAGCGCCGAGGACATTCGTTACGGGGACGTCAGCCCCGCCGAGCGGGAGGCAGGCCAGGCCAGGCGGGACGGCGCAGCACGGCCCCGCGGTGACGACCGCAGGCACCAGCCCGGCCCGGGCGATGCTGAAGCACGAGCCCCTCCGAGCAGACACCGAGCACTGCATTAGCAGGTTGTCAACGGCCTGAGGCTTGCATTTAAGTTTGCATAAATGTTTAATCCGAAGCATGCCTCCAACCTTGGTGTTTGCTGGCCATCGTGCCTGCCTCCATAAATACAGGCTGCTTCCTGGGATCCACCAGCAGCTCACTCAGCCCTGCCGCGGAGCAGCGCTTGCCCCATCCCCGGCGCGACTGCAGCAGTGCTGGCTGCTCCGGGAGGCAGGGAGGGCAGCACTGCAGTTTGAGAAAGGCGACGAGGAGCAGCTCTGCTCCCCAGCCGGCTCAGGCAGCCGCGGTGGAAAGGGAGAGGGGGACAAGGCACAGTACCCCTCTTGAAAGCCGTCACCTCATTTTAATCAGCTGCAATTATTTTAATGGTGTGAGAAGGGGAGGAGCAGCATTCGCCCTGACTCGGGGTGAGGGATCAGGCTGGCGTGCCGAGGGATGGCGGGGGCTGTATTTACCAGCTACCTCCAGCGCTGCTCCTCCCGGGGTCTCCAGCTGCCTTCTGCACGGCTGAGCCGGCGGCCGCCGCGCTCCTGCCGACTCGGGGGGCTGCTCGCGCGTTGGGACATCACCTCCGTCAATGCCCGTGAGCAAGGGTGGGTGGCGGTAAGCAGCAGCCGAGATGGGGATGCGGGGCTCGCACAGCGCTTATTGCCCCAGGCGCGTGCAGAAGACCCAGGATGGAGGCAGGCAGAGCGCGCTGAGCTATGACCACACCGCCAGCGAAACCCCGACGTGGGTCTGCTGGAGTCGGCACGGGTACGCCCTGCTCGCGTCCGGGGGGTCGTACGCACCCGGCCGTGCCGGCAGTCATTGGGGTTAGCCGCCTCTGCTGCTGCTGCAACGTTATTTCGTTTGGGTGGTGGGATCTGAATGCAGGAGCCAAGGCTGACACGTAGCACGGACTGATATATTGGCACATTAGGGTTTTTATGTTATTGGCAAGCAACTATCAGGCGGCGTGATAAGCTGAGACCCCCCTTTTGAACTCGGCAGCAAAAAACCAGAAGCGACACCGAATACATCGGGAATGTTAAAGAAAGCTGCCCTGGCTGCGGGCTCCTTCCAGCTTCGAGGCTGGAGGGCCAGAAAGCACCGGTCAGGGAAAGCCGCAGCCAGAGCGAGCCGCACGTGACGCCCGCGGGGACGACGGGCGCTGACCCCCGGGAACGGGAGCGCCTGAACGCAGGGCAAGCAGGGCGCCGGGGGCTCCAGCATCCTGCCTCCTCCCGCATAGCGCCCTGAAGCGTTACCCGACGAAGGCCAAGCGCACCCGTGTGCCCGTGTCCTCCCCGGAAAGGACCTGCTGCATCCGCGTCTGGTCCGAATCCGTGCTGGCGCACGTCTGCCGTCACGCAGCCCTGCAGAGTAGCTGGCTCACGAGGGAAGAAGCGGTTACTTCTCTGATTCTCTCTCCAAGTTCCCAATATATTCAAATAGGGTCTTTTCTGCCAGAGTCAGAGTCCAAGGCAACGAGTGAGGTAAGTGGACTTGAGCGTGGAACTTGAGTAGCAGCTTTTATGAGCTTTACACAAAAAAATTATGCCTTTATAAAAGCTTAACAGCAGGTAGGCAAAAGGCCATGAGAAACAGGGAGGTGGTAATGGTCTTTTGAAAGTAATTCCTTTCAACCATAAAACCAAGACTTGATGAAAATGATAAGCCATGGGATGTGGCTGCCTGATAGCGTATTAACATAAATGCCTCAAGTAGCAGCCGCAGCAGCCTCGCGAGCCGGCAGGAACGGGGGGAATCAGCAGCCTCATCAGCTGACGTGGGGAGCTGCTGCACAAAGAGCCCCACGAGGAAATCATCAGCGATAATTAATTGTTGGGCTGGAAACAGACCCACCTGCGCGAGCCACGGCTCCCGCCTGGCAGGAGGGCAAGCAGGCATCGGAGAGCAAGACGTCTTCCCGTCCCTTCCCTTCCAGCCAAAATCCTCCACCATCGTGCCAGTGCTTGCTGTGGAGAGAAGGGGGTCCTCGTTTTTACCTATTCTGCGCTTTCTTCACCCCTGCTCCCTGGGAGATAAGCAGACATCTCTGCAGAGAGGGATCTCAGGAGACCTGTTCCCAAATTCAAATCGCAGTCCCCTCCCCAGGGAAAACTTGGCCTGTGCCAGAGGGCTGCGGTGGGAGGCTGGGGGGGGAGAGCGCGCCCTCCCTGCCTCCGAGCGCCCGGCACGCCGCCCGCCCGGCCACCACGCCGTGCCGTGCCGCGTGGGAAACCGCACCGGCCCGCTCCCCTTAATGGGCCAACGGTTAGAAACACAACTTCTGACAAGTGAATTTTCAGAATTCAAATGTATCCTTACAAAAGTAATATTCCAGTTCACTGGTGTCCCCTGCTAGGAGGACGCGATTTGGTTGCACAGTCTATTATGTTCCAGAACGTGAAAGGTCAGGCTTAAATGGGATTTTTCATTGTAAAAGTCACCTACATGAATGACACACAGTACCACCAAAAGGCATTTGTAAAGCAGAATCCAGGATTACAGATGCACCATTTACTTCTGTTTATCCCCCAAATAGAGAATTGCAAAATATTTGCTTCTCATGAGACTTCAGCTTAAGAAATTCTTTTAAGCCATGTGCCGTTTAAGGGGAAGGTTGGTCAAACGAAGGAGAAGCGGAAGGAGCAATTACAACTTCAGAGGATTGCAGTCGCACCCCAGAGCTTCGTCCTACGTTGGAATCTGTCTTGCTAAGCATGGAGATGGTCTTTGGCACCAGGTTGGCCACTACTGGGCACGCGGCCAGCTGCAGTGAGCCGGGCTGGACACCGCCGCTCGGGGAGACACTGGGGTGCCTGCGCCCAAAAGCCAGGCGCTTCCCCACCCTTGCCTTCCACCGGCAGCACCCGGCACAGCACGTCTCCCAGCCACCGCCGTTTCTCCTGCCCCGTCCTCCCCGTCTCTGCCAGGAGGGCCCAGCTCCTGCGGTAGCGGCAATTTTCAGTTTTGCCCAAATGGCTGAAAAGCCCTGAGGTGGCCCTGAGAGGTCCCACGTCCTCCCATGTCCTCCTGGCCTGACCTTCACCTCGGCCAGAGACAGACTAGAAAGCAGAAAGCCAGATTACCATCTGTGTCTCCTTCAGCAGCGAGTGCCAGCATTTTGGTTCGCTCTCCCCTGCCTTTGCCATTTCTCCTTCTTTTCACGGCTGTTAGATGACGAACGCAGAGGGGTCTCTGTGCCCGCACAGCACCGCCCACGCCGGGGCTCTGGTCCCCTGCGCGGGGCAGCGGTGCCCTCGCTCCAGCAGTGCTGCTTTTGAAAGCAGCAAGTAGAAATAAGAAAATTTCTAGAAAGAGCAACCCTCCTCCTGGTTTCGCCTCGGCGAAATCCGGCCCGCCTCGGCGTTGTCCCCGCTGCACCGCACGGGGCTGCACCGTCCGAAAGCCCGCCCGGCACCGAGCGCGGGACTGGGCGCCACGAGGCCCGGCACGGCGAATGGGCTAGTGGAGCGTGGCAGGGCTGCGCGCCCGGCGGCTCAGAGGGAGAAGCAAGCGCAAAGGTTAATCAACTGCCCGAGCACGTTTGGGTCACCGGTTCCTCTGCCCGCTCGGAGCATCACGTCGCCTCACTAACCAACTCTCCTCGAGGTATAAGCCCCATCTTTGGCATCATTTTTTTCAGGTTTCTCTTCACGCTTCTGATTTTTGCTACAGGGATAAAAGGATTTTGAACGCCTCCTCCTCCTAGGACTGAGGAAAAAAGGATCAAGATGTGAGAGTCAGGCTGAGAGGGGAAAGGTTTGGGGGACAAAAGAGAAGAGAGCTTCTTTGCACTTTCAGGATCATGCATCCTGTTCTGGCTTGCTGCAGAAGACCCAGAAGAAAGGGAGAGCCCTTTTAGTAAGGAAAAGCGGCAGAAAGGTTCAGAACAGAGAGCAGCAGGAGTGAGAGCAGCACCATTATCTGACAGAAGTAGAAATAAGACTGGGGGAAAGAATGACTTAAAAATAAAAGGAACATTAAAACCAGTGTTTTCAAGAGCATACGTGTGTGTGTGTGTGAGCCTCATTCATCTTCCCCTTACAACTGTGCTGACTCAGAACCTGGTCAAACAAGTTTAATCTTTTTAGTGACAACAAAGAGAAGTGGAAAGAAGGTGGAAAGAAGCCAGCCTGGATGGGCAAAGAGGGAGAAAAGAAAGTCCAAAAAGAAAACTTCCCTTTTACAGCTTTCAATTATTCATTCTGCCATGGAAATCTGGCTTGATGGGCTTTAGGGGAAAAAACAATGTCATTACAGCTGTGACTCTGCATCAGTCCTCTCCATGAATTCTGTCCTACCAGTATGGCCACCGGGACCCCGGTGGGGACCGAGCCCTGGAGCTAGATCTGTCCAGCCCCAAGGGAAAAATTGCCCTGAGCCCAGGGCATGGGAGACGGCGGAGGGAGGGTGTCTGGGAAGCGAGGCCTTGAGCAGACCAGGAGGGGAGGGAGCCAAAGTTTCCTTATTCTCAGGTTAATATGTTGCCGCTAGATCACACCGCTTCTCATCTGCTGGCTGATAGTCCTTTCGTCGAGCTATCCCTTGAAATATAAACCTGAGTTTCCATCTCAATCATAAATATCTTAGCGCTCCCTGGGTCAGAAGAATGCCAGGGCAGGGTAAAGAAACAACATTTTTCTTTCTCGGAGAACATCAGCATGAGGGTGTTGTTGTGTTGTCTAGTTTGAAACAGATCCATTCATTAGTAGAGCTGCTCTGTAAGGAAAATGGCCATCATCTATGGCAGAAAGAAAACTTTAAAAAAATCAAACACACTGTACAAAATAATCCTACACTGGCTGGAAGAGGAGGTCCTTTTCAGCCTTAATTTCTGCAATTGCCAGTCATGCTGAGTATGATGCATCCTCATTTATAATGTAAAAGTTAAGGTTGGGGCAACAATTATTTTCAGGATCCTATAACCTCAACTGTAAAATTTCACCCCAGGCTGAAAATGAAAGCTCACATCCTCCACTTTGGCGTGAGCCATATAAGACACAAAGCAGTTCCACTGCTAGCGAGTTAGGCAAATATAAATGCACATTAGATTTCCCACTTAATGCTTTTTTTTTTCTGATCTTGAGCCAAAAATAAGATCTGAACTGAAATATGAATTTTTCATTACATGTTTCTGATGCAAGATGTAAAAACAGACTTCCGAGGCTACAAGCATATACCTGTTTTCACCCACCTCCAGAGCCCTGGAGATAGGTTTGCAGAGCACACACGCTGCAGACAGCTACATCATCTGACCGTGTTCCTGGGTGCTGCAAAACCTCTCTGAAACGGCTCAGCCCTGCCCTGCTCCGGATCCATACTTGGATGCACACTGCCAGTTAGCTCTAGAAACTACGGGAAAAAATCCTTGCAGTAGCCATCAATATTAGTAAATACTGCAAAACACAGACCCACTCTGAAAGGTCTGCTCAACAACACACCGTACACATGAACACAATCCCAGCCCAGCAGCCAGCGTGCAGAACGGCATCCGTACCGAACAGGCCTGGCTACAAATCTCTGCTGTTTTCTTTTCCGCATTGCAAGGAGCTCTTTTGACCAAGACAGAGTGCTTTGTGAAGCCCCATCATATCAGAGGAGCTTTTTGACAGGAAAGTTCGTGTGATCCCAGGTCTCCTTCCGGGTCTGACCTCAGTAGGGCCTTTTCGGTCTGAAATGGGAGGTTTCAGAAATGATTCTCTTTTGCAAAAAAGCAGCCAAAGAGACCCTGCAAAGCACAGCAAACGCACACGGAAACCTCGAAAACTGGCAGGAGTGGGGTCTGTCTCCGGGTAGCTCTAGCGGCGCGCGTCCCCCCAGGCCCGAAGCCCTGGGTCGCAACGCCGGCTGTCAGCAGCGACGCCGCGGCAGCCCCAGGAAGGCGAAGCCGCGGTACGGGCCGCAGGGAGCGCGTACCTGCTCCTCAGGCCCCGTCTGGCGGCATGAGTCTCCCCGGCTCCGGCCAGCAGCACTCCGGGCATTTGCAAAAGGCGAGGGCGTTTGCGGAGGAGCAGCCGGCGGGCACCCCCAGCTCGCCGCGGCCCCGCACGAGGGCTCCATGTGGAGCCAGCCCGCCGCCGGCTGCCCCACGCGCCTCTGCCGGCGCGGAGCAGAGACCTGCACGAATTGATGCTGACAGCCCTCGCCCCTCCGGGCCCGCCGCTGGAAAACGCCTCACATGCGGGGAAACGTTGCCGTGGTGGTGTGGGCTTTTTTCCTTTGGTTCGGCCAGATTTATTTATTTATTTATTTTTGCTTCTTTAAGGGTAAACTGGAAGCAGAGTTTTACTCCGCTGCAGGTTGGGCATGGCAGCGTGCGTTAGAGCCCGAGGCAGAGCAGCAGCTGGAAACCCAAGAGCGGCCGAGCAGCCCGCTGCTGTCTGCTCTGAACGCAGGGGCGCAGGAGGGGAGCGTGTGAAAAGCTAAAAGTCTGAAGCCCTTCTTTTGGTCATAAAATGTGACGGTGTTATGACAGGCTGGGGAAACATTAATTACCATTATTGTTGTTCCATTATATTCAAGTCACTAAAAGGAGGAATGGGCTCTGCTCTGGAGAGGTCTGCACTGGTCTGATTTGGGAAAGTATCCCAGGACAATCCTTACATATATGCTCAAAATTCATCTTATGCTTAAATGCTACCCTAATTTGGGCCAGATTAAGTAAGTGCTTAAACAAATTTTTTTCTCCAATCAGAGCCAGACTAAGGCTATACAGGCATGGGTCTGGGAGGGAAAAGCAAGAAAAGATGCTTTTTCCATTCAAAACATCAAGATCCTTTGAAAGACACTGCAAGTCTGTGTTCATAGAGGACCCTGCAACATGGAGAGAATGGGACTTTGGCAGATGCATTAGCAGGCCACAAGGGAGAAAGAAGCATACCGAATATCTGTTCAGCTGTGGACAGATGTTCTCCCTGGATCCAGCTGTGCCACAGAAGAGTGCAGTGCCCCAGCCACTCCTCATGGGGCTCTTGTTGCTCACACAGTTCTGCTGGCAGAGCAGTTCATGCGAGCGTGCCCAAAATGGGCTTCAGGCAAAATTCTTCATGTTCAGCTAAAGAGTTTAAATTGCTAGTTTCAGCCAACCCAGCTGATTTACCTGAAGCGAACTGTGGCAAGAACTGCACCATCTGCAGATGGCAAGGGCAGGAACCTCCAGCAGGGGCACTGATGCATATCTAGGGTGGGAGATCTTCCACCACACCTGCCTTCAGTGCTGGTCAAATAGCTGAGACCTGATCATCCGGTAGCCTACAACAGCTCCAGGAGGACCTCATTGAAGTGCTTGTGGTTTTAACTGGTGTGAGAGGAAAGTCAGAGCACCAATTTTAAACCTGACTACAGTACTTACACACATGTACATAAGGCTGAGAGATGCCAGAATTATATAATTTGCTTAGCACAGATTTGCTGCTCAATTTTGCAAAATGTAGCGTGTGATGCAGATTGCTATGAGTGTTTGTTTTTAAATACCAGATTAAACAGGCACATAAAATTACCGTAGCCTTGAGCTGATCCATTGCTCTATGACATTTAATGTTGGGTTACATCAGTCATGCCATGTTGCGTTGCATCACATAACGTAATGTGACATGACTGATGAATCCAGACCTCATGTTTCAACACCAGGGAACCCTCACCAGGCTGATAGCCACTGTCAGGAACTGTGCCGCAGCTGGTGCTGCAGGGCTGCCGGTCCTCTGCGGAGTTTCTATCAGGGCCCCTCCAGGACGCACAGACACGAGGGAGGGATGGGCAGGGTTATTTGTCACTGGAGCCTGTTTGCGAAACATGCCACAACACTCCCTCTCTTGGCTTTGGAGTTGCCTCCCACAGCGTGCTTGCCTTGTTCTCAACACCCGCAGCTCTGCCTCAGCCTCCAGAGGCCCCTCCGCCCTCCATCCTGCCCAAAAGGTGGAGGAAACGGGACGCGTGCACCCATCAGAGCAGAGCACCCCTCTGTGCCCTGGCCGCGTCCCAGGCTCTGATTCTGTGTCCGGTGACTGCGCAGTGCCCACACAGCCATGGATGAATTAGATTCCGGGTGGCCTCCTGTTTCAACTGGGACCTGCACCCTGTGGGCCACGTGTGGGCTTCCTGAGCCGGCCCTGGGCTTTAGAGAAAAAAGCCGAGGCCCGATGTGCAAGGACGGGGTGCATGGCCGAGTAGCAGAGCTCTAAATCCCCCTGGCGCATCCTTCCCATTCCACCTATGGGCCAAAGTCTCTACGGGCAGCTTGCAGACCTGACGACTGGAGTGCAATGTCACCGGCTTTATAAAGGGCTCAATACAGCCACCCCGCACAGCCGGACAGTTCACAGCGCGCGAGCGCGGGGCGAGCAGGGTCGAAACGCCTGCAGGCTGGCAAAGGGCTGCACACCCTAAGCGGGCTGAGGAGATGGGGATGAAAATCCACACTAAGCTGCAGGGAAGCAAAATGGATTGGAGAGAGCACTAGCTAAATCTCCGGGTGAAAGGAGCAAGGGGGCTTTTGGTGCCGCTGATTCCTCCTTTGAAGCGCGGGAGATAATACTTGTCCTCAGGCCGGGAAGCACAAGGCAGTGGGGGGAAAGGGGAGCTTGTGCCGGCTGGCTGGAGGTGTAGGATGAGGATCGGTGCCAAGCAGGCAGGTAGTGCTGCAGAAGGGTACCCTACACCCCCTGTCTGGCCTGAATCTCCTCTGAGAGGGAGACAAAGACACCTGGAAAAATCACCGGGAAAAGGCCAACCCCACCAAAAGAAGAGACACCACTCTGCAATGCTAAATCGACTTCCGCTGGTCCCGCTGTGCTGCACTGATGCAACCCATCACCGTGTGAGGTCAAAATGCTGAGTCTACCCCTGCCGAGGTACTTCCAGCACTTCCCAACGGGGACTGCAGGGTCGGCCTGCGGACTCTGCC
Organism: Apteryx mantelli; assembly: GCF_036417845.1. Classification (NCBI taxonomy): domain Eukaryota; kingdom Metazoa; phylum Chordata; class Aves; order Apterygiformes; family Apterygidae; genus Apteryx; species Apteryx mantelli. The sequence continues at coordinate 7,881,099 of NC_089990.1, read as the reverse complement.
CCAAGGCTTCTCCCTGCAATGCACCTGCCTACAGCTGCTTGTGGGCATACTCTGTAAATCAGATCAAGAAAATTATCTGGGTTAAAAATAACCCAGATATAATCCTTCAAACTGCTGGAGAGGCAATCAAAATTGTGATATTTACAGATTTGCATGCATTAGCTAAACAAAGATTATGGTATTTAAATTAGTAAAGGAAGACCTTTCAGGCAAGGCCAAAGCATTGGTCTGCATAAACGTTAGCAGCGACAGAGCCACGCTCTTCGTCACGCTCCCTATCAGGTCCAGCCTTTTTACTGCAGAGACAGAGGATCCAGCCAGTGCCGGAATTCACCAACCCCAGTCACACAGACACTCGGTAGAGAGACAGTTAATAGTAGTAAAAATGGAACGAACAAAGGGAGCCAAACTGGCATTTAGTGCTTGGAACAAATGTTATCCCTGACCGAGCGTACACAACTACCTTCCAGAGAACAATGAGTCACAGGCACTCAGCGTACATTTCCTAAGACAATACTAAATAAGCGTGATTTATTCATCTACTACCACTCGCACATTTTTACAAACGATTATTCCCTCTATGTGCCACTCTGCCTGAATGCTTAGCAGCAGAGACAGTGCCTAAGCAGGGTCTCTGCTGTTTTCTGCTCCTTCTGTCCTCTTCGGTACGCGGTGATATCCAAATGTACAGGCAGGAGGGGAACGGGTATCTCACCACATCCACCAGATGCTTGCTGTTCCCCATAGGACCCAAAAGGTAACGCATTCAGAGTCCAGAAACCCAGGATTTCAGTGACTAATGCCTCTGAAATCCACGCGCAACTAAACGCACATGATTTTGGAGCCTTCCCCCACTGAGCCCTGAGACACGGGCTGGGACACAGACGAGCACAGGAACCGTCACAGGCATGCATCCCAAACTGTGGGATACTCTTAGAAATTAGCCTGGAAAGAAGAAAAGAAACAAACCAGAAAACATCTCTAAGCCCGACATGGGGTTAAGCTTTGAAATATTGCCGCAGGATTTTGCAGATGATAAAAATTTGCTCGAGTTCCAAAACAAAGAAAGGAAATGAGTAGAAGAAAATCCCCTCGTGGGCTGAAGCCATCAGCCCCAGCTTCGAGCAGCTTCCGGCCCAAAGCGCGGCACCGGGGGGGCCGTGCGAGCAGCCGGGGAGGCTCGGGGTAGGTTTGCCCTCTTGCTACGCCCTTCCCAAGGCATCTGCCAAAGGCCCCTCCCAGGGACAGCAGATCAGCCTCGATGGACCTTTGGTATGACCCCATACAACTGCTCTTAAATCCTTAAAACAGCTTAGTTTAAATGTCAGTGAAAGATCACAGAATAAGAGCACATACATATTCGGCTATCACGGTTCAGCTGACAGGAGGTAATTTGTTATGCTGCTGTAACTTGATCCTATCTCTGTCAAGTCCTTAGATGCCGACATTACTTTTGAAAATGGGGCATGGACAGTCTAGACATGAAAGGGTTTCTGAAAACTTTACCCACAGCCGGGATAGACACACGAACAACAAAATCCCCTGAGATACAAAATTGTTTCTGTCTAATTATTCCCAGTAAAGCTAGGTGAACATCCCTCTACGTTCCTGCCTGCACTGGTGTATTACTTAATATTCCGTCACTAACACCTTGCAGGTTTCTCTCATGCTGAGCTGCCACCGCTCCTGCTTCCAGCCGTGTCCACGTGACAGACAGGGAGAAGTCGATGCACACAGGTGGGGCTGGTCTAGCCTTGAGCAGGGGAATGGCCTAACTGACCCCTTTTCTATGATTCTCTGAACGGTGTAAATAAAATCCATTTCTAAGGTCTCAAACCAATGAATTTTCCCATTGGATCTTTACGAAGTTATTTAGCTCAAGTGTCTCCGTAATTGTGATAGATTGAGACAATTCATACCAGCTGTAGAGTGGGCAGCAGGAGAAAGCGGGGATGAACGTGGACATCGGTTCAAGACCCTTTAATGGATTTTATTTACACAGGGTACATTCATCACAGAAAAGGCAGTCTGAGAGGTACAGTCCATCTTGAGCTCAAGGGGGAATGGTGGAGGGAGGTACAGCCCTGGGAACGTGAGTTTGCTTCGACGGCTGTGAGGGGAACAGCTAAGGAAGGCAGCATGCCCCTGTGGACAATTTACAGGATTTAAACCGTGACGTCACTGGTCACCGCGGCTGATTGGTACGATTTAAAAGCAGAGTCCTGGCTCTCAAATTCGATCTCTTCAGGAACAGGATGGACAAATATAGTGGTACCAGGAAAAAGAAGTAGCCAAGACACCTGAGCTCCAGAGAGTCTACCAGCAGGAGCAGCAAGGAATCCACTATAACATAATCTATTGTAAGGTTCGATGTTAAAAGAAAAAGAATTAAATGCATAATTTTACACAGCACTTAAAAAAAAATCTATTTTCATTTTCAGAGATTGGATTTCCTCCTTGCCCTTCTCCCAGGTCATTTTCTCTGTGCTCAGCCTTACCCTGGTGATTTCTCATTGCACTTCCAGCAAGTGTGAATGGTGTGTCATTTTGCAAACTCTCTTCCCTCTAGACTTAGATTATTATTCGCTATTGATTCATTGCATCCATCCACAAAGATGTGTATTGCAAAATATCCAGGAGCAGTACAAGAAAAGCAATACAAAATACCATTAAAAATGTAAAGAACCAGTCATCCAGAAAAGATGCAGGATATGAGCAATGGCAGGTTCGTCGGGCTGTGGCACCAGTTCCCAGCTTCCTTTCAACAAACCCTAAGGAGTCTGATGCAGAAGAAGAAAAAAAAGAATCTATTGTCTAATCCTGGCTTAGGCCACAAAAGCTCCGCAGAAGCAAAACCAGCAGCCCGAGCAGGAGGTAGCAACAGCAGGCTCGAACATACCCTGGTCTAGCCAGCGAAGGGGAACACGGAGGGATATAGCTGGTGTTTCACGTGTTGCGGAAGTGGAGATGGATCACAAACTTCCTAAAGCCCAGTCTCAGATATGACATTGTTTTTTCTAGTGATTTGGAACAAATAAAAACCCACCCTCCTTGCCTCGGTTTCCCTATTTGCTTGTGGGTGACACTGCTTAGCCATTTCAGAGAGGTGACTCACAGGCACACGGTACAGATATATCACAATGCTCATGGCAGACTCCCTTGGGCTGAGTCCCAGTAGAAAACTGCTGTATAGGTCCAGGCAGAGCTCAGGACAATTTAGTCCTTAAAACAGATGCTTCCTTCTTTCCTCATTCCTTGGTGGTTGCATTGCATTACCTGGCTTTGCCGTGGGTGAGTTTTCAAGCCCTTACCATCCCGGCTCTGTAACCCCATGCTCCACAGCTGCCCAAAGCAACAGGTGACACGAGTTCCTCATGGCAGACCGCACCAAAGGACATAGCTTTGAGAGGGCCTTCAGAATTAGACCTGCTAAAAAAGTGTAGGAAGAATCGTGAGGCACTGCTTCCTTCTGCCCGGGGTTTCAGTGGGGCCAAGAGACCACAGCTCCACCACGAGCAGGGGGCCGGGCAGAAATGCTAACTGAAATGTCTCTTCTCTGAGAAGAACAGCCAAAAGCATGGCAAAAGTGCCTTCCCACCACCCTTGCTTTCCTTTCAGTCGCAATCCAGACAAGTGCAATTTAAAGCTCACCTTCTTCGCAGACTCCCCCTTGAAGACTCTGCCATTAGTACCACTTCACGGTAATTCAGAGACTGCACCCAGTATTTTGCCCTCTCCCTTCCCCTTGACCATTCCTTCCAGGGCTCACGTTGTTTCTCCTACTTTTATTCTGTGCACATAGAAAATGAAAGAGAAGAAAAGGGGAAAAATATATTGTTCACAGTATACTCCAAGCAGAAAAATCTATGTACACAAAGCACACAAATCATCTAATTCAGGGCTTTGTTTGCAGGAATTTAATATTCATAATGCACCTATTTTTGTTTTAGTGCTACCCATGAATATAACTGAATAATTGCTGCTGATTAAAGACAAAAAAGAAAAGAAATGTTAACACTGAGACAAACAAACACTGGTTGTGTGGTAAATAGAAACACTCAAGGATTTAATTCCCTAAATAAAAGAAGGGAGGGGGTAGTGAAAGCAGGGAGTTCCTGCCATTGCATCGAGAGAACTGCTCAGCTAGTGTTTCTGGTTGTAGTTTCCTACAATAATTTACAGTGCTAATGTAGTTTTTGCTGCACAAATGGTTGTAGCCCCAGTGTAATATTGGAAAATTTTCTTTTCCTATCGAATACAAGACTGAATTCATGTCTTCTCTCCTGTGCAGGGCATCACTGCCTCTGCTGCAATTTCCACTGGTGACTCACGTCCAGCTGAGCCGGGCAGGCTGCAACCACTTACACAGGGCAAGGGAAAACCGGCAGTGGCCTCCCGGAGGAGGCAAGATCCTGCCCCAGGCCAGTCACCGAACGAGCACGAGGGAAAAAGGTCCGTCTCGCTCCACCTTTTCACGCGCACGGCACCAGTCCTTGCTCCCGCGGCACCTCAGCGCAGAGAGGTGCCATCAACACCGAGGGATGCCCTGCACCCCGCCGTACCCTTGCCCCAGGCGTCCGTTTTCTCTGCGGCACCAAAATAAAGGCCTCTTCATCAGACAGGAAGCGCGACAAAATGCAATTGGTTTTCAAAAGGGATGTTCACCCAGTAGCTTATCTTAAGACACTTCTGGTCAGATTTTCCACCAATTTTAGCAACCTACATGTGCTGTTGAAAATACAGGCTTACAGAGTGTAAGGCATTTATTGTTAAGATTTATTTTATTATACAACATTACAGCCATTCAAGATAGATTGTATCCCCTGGCAGTTTCAGGAAACTTTTTTCCCTGTATTCATTAGAAGGAAAATAAAGTGCTTGCAAAAACTGGGAAGCCCCCAATTTCAGTTAAATCAAGAGCATTTCAGGGACTTCACCTTCAAGAAAGCAGAGAGATAATTTACATTCTGACCTAGATTTCTAACCCAAATGTATTTGCCTGAATGTGAAATGACATTTCATTTGCTCAAGGGTTCTATTTATTTATTTAATTACCAAAGAAAAGGGAGGGGGGAAAGCACTTTTTCTCAGATCCTACCAAAAGAATCTGGAAGAAAAGAGATTAATTCTCTGGTCACGCCTAAGTGGAGGAAGAGTGGTCCCTGAGAGGTCACTGTGCCTGCACATCTGTTTCATGTGCTACGCATGTCCAAGAGCCGTGCTGAAGCGAAACATCTAGTTTAAACGAGTGCTTTGGCCCACTGGGACCTCAGCCCCTGTGCTGTGGTCCATGTGGCCTCAGGAGCTAAACTGAGAATGAGAAAGCCCAGAGATGTTTGAGATTGTATAAGACACTTCCCGAACATTTCTGGAAAGCTGGAGTCTCAAAACAAAGTGAAATCAGGTTTTTTACATGTAGGAAAAATACTATCTCCATCTATGGGAGAGTCCATGAAATAGCTCTAAAAGGCCTTCAACTACTGAATTGTTTACCTTCAAAGTCTGGAAGCTTCTGGGTTTCTTCCCCAGCTAACTCAGTCCTGCTAATTCAGCACTTCAGCTCTGAAAAGGGCCAATAGCTGCTGTTTTGCAGGAAGAAGGAGAGCAGCAGCCAGCAGCAGAATTGGGAGAAAGGAAAGTCTCCAAGCACCTTCACGTCTCCTCCTGAACTCTTGCTTACTTGCTTCTCTAAATCAGGGCATTGCCGCTGCCCATATAAATGTCTAATCTCATCAAGAACACCATTGCACATTATGTGGCGTCTAGTTTCATGCAATAATCCTTCCCTGAGCCTCTTCTCCCTCTGCTCATTTTTTATGAAGTTATAATATATTAGATAGTTTCCTGCCCTGGGAGGAACCAGGGCAGCAGCAGATCTGAGGCAGACAGTGGCAGGACCCTCCAGCAGTCCCTTTGCAGCTCACCACCTAACAGATCCTGTGAAGGACACACAGGGAGGAAGAACGGACCTTAATATTGCGCCACAGAGCTAATCATCATAGAGAGAAGCCTTTGTGCATTGTGAAGTGCAGGTCAAAGCAGCTCAGCTCGAGTGCAGTCAACAACCCCTTGTTCTGACACAAACAGATGCTCATCACAGAGAGACAGATGAATGGAAAAAGCTGGAGAAAATGACATAATCAGAGAGCAGCACCTCTGAATATGAGTGTGCTAAGATAAAACTTGCCCCTGCCCTCCATCCACTTACCCGCAGGTCCCTGAAAATAGTTATGCCTAGTACATGACAAGAATCTAGTCATTAGTTCTGTATTTGCTGGCAGCCAATGCCTGACCTGCTGAATTCATCTGGCTAAGAGGTTTATTTTCCTCTACTTTATTCCTGACAGTGGCATCTTTTAAAATGCACACGTTTCTCTGTCCTAGAAGAAGCTTAGCATGGTCCTTCTGAGGACATGAGAAGCTCAGAAAGATTTCCAAGTAAAACACCTGAAGTGCACCTTGACTTCTCTCATGTGGGGACCTGTCTACCCAAACTGCATACTTCCACGGACACCATATGTGAGCCATCATGAGACAAAAGCTCTCTTCTGCTGACCACAGGATCTCCCAGTCGAGCACCTGTCCTAGCCCTTGGCTTTGCTGTTGAGCTTCTGAACATTGGAGTTAGCTCTGTTCCTGCAGCCCATAGCTTTCTTCGGCCGTTGGAGATGGCTCTGCATCCACGTGGCTTGCTGGCCACCAAAAGCTGGGCTGCAGCTAATGCTGTGCACGTGCCAGCATCCTGGCCAAGAGGAACTTTGTCCCTTGGTACCGGCTGATAGTCACTCTAAGGTTTTGTGCTCTGAGTGCCGAGCAGACTGAGTTATTTAGCTCCAGTAATTAAGACCCCTGTTTTGACTCCAGAGATCCACAGTTCAATTCCTGCATATGATTCATCTGGGCTTATGGGTGGATAATGAGAGAGGCAAGTATTTGTGCTCCAGGGGGCTCTTATTGTTCTCTAGCTCTGTGTATTCAACCCAAACCCTCACTGGCCACCTGCCTTCCTCCCCAGCCTTTTGAAGAGGAATTCTTTGGTTCCCTTTGTTGTTCTCCTTGTCCAGGCAGCTATGAGCCGGGCTCATACCTTAGAAATGTGTCAGTAAAGAGGGAAGAATTCAGGCTGCCTGGAAAAGAGGAGCGCAGCAGCACAGGGGCAGGAGGGAAAAGGACTCCTGCAGGTCACATTTATGACAAACTAGGTAGAAGACAAACAGTCTGTCTCTCTTGATAAAACAAAGCAAAATAAAACAAAAGCAACAGAGGAAAGCTGTGGAAGTGAGCCTGCCACTCATTACGGGAAATGTCCCTACAGCAGAGGCTCCCCGGTAAATTATACAGGAGCTTCTTGATTAGAGAGGCAGTGAGTCCGGCTAATGCATCTTCCCCCACCTCCGTCAGTCACGGCATGGCTCCGAGGGAGCCGTGTCTTCCCAACACAAGCAAAGCAAGGCGGCCGGATGGATGAGTGCGCGGTGGCTGGGCTCGCCGGCCTCCGCACGATCCTGCAAGCGAGAGGAAGCCCTGCCGAGCGCAACAAAGGCTGCAGCTGAGAGATGCCTCTGACCTGGAAAGGTGGTGAGACACAAAGTTTTCGTGTCAGGTCTCGGAGTAAATTCACAGGATCCCTCAACAGCAGCCTCGCCTGTGCAAGATGTGTGATCAAGTATCACTGGCGGCATGTGTCCGTCGGGGGGTGCACGGCTTTGGTGTTACTTTTGCATCGTTTGCAGCCATTTGTGTCTGTACAAAATTCAGTGCTACTTCTTTCTGCCGTAAAGATGGCTCCACGAGGCTCCGGAGGATCCAGCCCCGCTGCCGGCAGGGATAATCCTTTGCTGTAAGCGAGTGTCTAGTGCCCACGTGCCCCAGCAGGACCCTTCCTGGCCCATGACCAGCTGCTCAGCGTACGCCGTACTCCTCACATGGAAAATTCCCATCAGCAGGTCCCGTTGGCCTTGCAGCACAGAAGAGCGCAATAACACCACGCGAAGAGCGACGAGCAGAGCGGACCCAGCAGCCCCCTCCCGGCACTAGGCACTGCAGGCGTCCATTGAACAAGACAACCAAAATGAGAAAAGGGGAAACACGGGCAAAAAGAGCTTGTTTTGTGGCACAGGTAGCCAGCGTCAGGCGAACCCCAGTCCGCACGGCCTGGATCCTGCCGGCAGTGCCGGCTGCCTGGATGCACGGTGGGCTGAAGCAGTCTCATTTGCCGCTGCCTTCCCAGCCGCTGGGCCTACGTAAGCTGTCCCCGGGGGAAGCGCTCTGCTGCGGCGCTGCGAGGGAGGGGAGGCACAGGGAGGGCGAGCAGCCGCCTGGGCACGGCCAGAGAGAGACTCCCTCTCGGCTCGCACCAGCTGCCAAGAGCCGCGTCAAGAAGGGGCTTTGCTGCACGTCGCGTGGGCTGTGGTGGGTCTGGGGGCTGCTGGGTCTCAGCCTGCCCCGGCGCGCCGGCGCAGCCAGCATGGAAGGGCTCATCCTCCCGCAGACGCCGGCTCCTGCCGGGAGAGGTGCAGCAGGGGTTTCACGCCGACCCCCCGCTCCCCTGCCAGCAACCCCGGTGCTCCCTGAGCTTCACGCAGCAGCTCAGACCAGCCCCAAATGCGCCGGCACCATCCCTCCGCTGCACGGTAAAACATTCCCTCCTCCCTGCAGCTGGGTGCTCCCTGGGCTGCATCAACTACACCTCACGTTTGTACAGGTCCTGACTTCCTCAGAGCCCTGTGTGTACCACAGTCAGTGTCCTCCTCCTCCCCTCTCCCCCGAGCGGAGAAGGAATTGTTCTCTCTCCACCATGGGGAAGCTGAGGCTGGCGGCACGCAAAGGACGTGTCCAAAATCCCATGTGGGTTCAGGGTCACTCAACGCTTCCACTTGGCACAAGCCAGATATTCCTGCGCTGATCTATGTTTAGGACATAAGACAAGTTTCTCCATGGACTTAAAAACAACACACTAAAATAAATAACTATCCATTCAAGTCCACAGACTGTGAATATAGTTAAGGGAATAAATCGCTCCCAGCTACTCTGAGCCCTTGTGGCCCCAGCCCAGTAACTTGTTTATGCGAATGCCTGCAGGTCAGAGGCTCGTTCATTGTGCCTCACCTGATGCCTCCAGAAATACCAACCCCCTCAGGCTAAAATCACAGAGCTAAATTAACTATGTTAATCAGCTCCACACATTTCTCGTACCAAGCCCAGGCAGCACAATCCCCGTCGCCTGCAGAGACAGGCTCCACACCGAGATTACGCGCTGGCTGCCGCTGCAACCCTGGCTGGAGGGAAATGTTATCTACGGGGGAAACATGAGGGCTTGCTTCTCCTTCCCAGGTCTGCAGCTGGCTTTGCAACGTGACTCTTACAGCCCATTCCCACACTGGAAAGTCGGTATAGGTGTTATACGGGTGCAGGAGATAACTATTATTAGGAAGCTGCTTCACATTCAAAGAAGTGTTTGCATACAAAAAGCTGGTATAAAGCAGCTACTTATTGCTGTAGTCCCAGCCCGGCAGGAGTGTAATATTTACCAATTACATAGCACAGGTCTGGCACAACCTTCCAGTGTTGGCCAGGCCTAAGTTGTTTCTCACCTCCCTCTGGTCCTCACTTTACCCTGCGTGGGAGGTTTGTACACTCCAAAGAGCCTTGGAGTCGCTTTGCAGAAAAGTGCAAAAGAAGGGCAAGGCATTCAGTGAAGATGAGTATTGGGCCCAAAAGCACATGCGCTAGTTACACCCATGTTTTGCTGCTCTTGAGGCTGCTGGGGCTCCCAGCAAGAGGGTGACCGAGGTGCTGCTCTGCAGCTTCGAGCCTGTTCACCGCCCCTCGTCCTGCCCGGGGGACTGCAAGACGGGCTGCGACCCCCAGCCAGGGAGGAGGAGGCCTGGGCAAAGCATCGTCTCTGCTGGCTCAGCCTGCCGGACACGGGGATGTTTGCTCCTGCCTGCCCAGCACCGCAGCTCCCACCCCAGCAGCTGCATGCCAGCTCCGTGACGGCACGGAGGCCAGCGAGCGCTGCTGCCTGCCCCGCACAGCCCCTGGCACTCTGCCTTGACCGGGAGCGAGCTGGGGCCTGCGGCCGGTTGGGCCCCAAGGGCCTGGACGGAGAGATGCAGATTGTCTGCAGCCTTGAGCAGGAGAGGAGCCAGTGGCCTTGGCCAGAGCAGGACCTAGCTGCTGGGGATGGGAAGGACACAAAGTCTGACTGCCCCCAGGGCTTTTGGCATGCGCTTCCCACCATTGCTAATAGTGACACAGCTGCAGTGGTGGGAATTTGTTTGCAGAAATTCCCCAGTGTCAGCAAGACTACATAAAGAGGGGGGAGGCTGCGCTAACGGCTCTGAAGCCACAGGGCCTCTCCCTCAGCCGAACCCCCATCTGATTAGCACGTACTTGTTTTTCCTGTTCCCACACTGTTCTCATATTATCCTTTGCACCATATCCCAGGGACTCGTTAAGCAGCTCGGCTTTGCTAGCACTCTAACCCCATTCAAACCAGGGAGCTGCTGCACAAAGAAACGGGAGTAAAATCCAAACACCCTTTCACGGTCCGCCTGGGCGCTTGGCTGTGCTTGATCAAAGCATTTCCAAAGACTGAGGAGCTGCTCTCAATAAGAACAGTGCAGACGGCTTATCTGGGAAGGCCTGATGCGATGGAAAACATTCATGGGGTTTAGCCCAATTTCCTCAGGAAATGAGGCTTGTTGAGTCACAACTATTAGCTGCAGTGCCTAATAAATTCTGAACCCTTGGCCAATTTCAGAGAAAATTGTCAAAAAGGGAGTCCTCGAGGTATCAAGTTCCTATGGCTTTCGTGAAAACGTGCCGCCAGGCAAAGGAGGAGCGCTCCCAGGACGCCGCCGGGAAAGGCTGCAGAGAACCTGCACCGAAGGCGGACACGGGAAGCAGATGTCCCCGCTCCTGCTGCTCATGGGCCTCCTGGCTCCAGCCTGACTGAAGCAACCCAAATCCTGAACCCCAAAGGGGAAAATCATCTGGGTAAAACACCTGCAGTCTAAATTACCTCTGCAGTGCATCCACGGGGAACTGTAACGCCAGAGTGGGACACATCTCACTAGCGGGGCAGTCACCAGGAGCAGCCTGCCGTGCCCAGTCAGTGCAGGAGTTTGCTCCAGCCATAGTGTGCTGATTTATGTTTAAAACACAGACAATTAAATTACATGGGAGCTGATGCTGCTTAACGCATAAAGGCACTGAAATGCCAGGCCTCATCAGGTTGCCATGTAAATCACCATGGTTAACTGGGTAACGGAGAGCACAAAATAACATGGGCTGAGCATGCGTCACCCAAAACTCCCTGCCAGCAGCAGAGCAAAGCGGCGTTCCGTGAGGATGAGCGGGGCTGAAGGGGAGCAGCACCGCCAGCAGCACCGCCAGGTTCGGGCTGGCACGCAGAGCTGATGCCAGGCCCAGGGATCTCGGCCGTCCCACATGGGTTTGATGTTGTGCTCCAAATCGGGTGGGGAGAACCTGTCTCCAGCAATTTACCCACCGAGAAGTTCAGGTTCCTGCGAATTAAAATCAATTCAAATGATGGAACAATAAGAAAAGAAGAAGGGGGGATGGATGGGAAAGAAATAGCAAAACTAGGAAAATAGCACCAGGGTGAGGTGCCTGGACAGTTAGTAAGAGGCAGGAAGGGAAGCACAGGGCAAGGAGACCTCCTGCCTCAGGGCAGGCCCCAGGCAGCACGCTGCTGAGCTCCAGGCAGTTCCCTGTGGGGCAAATTTGGGAACTTAGGGTGCTGCCCCACCTTGGCCCTTGCCCCATGCCACCCTGCCCTGTCCCCGACTCCAGCATTGAGTCTGGCATCTGGGCCAAGCGGCTGCGCCAGCAGAAAAACCAACCCTGCAAAATGCGTTGCTCCTGGCTTGGCCCCCAGCACAGGGTCCAAGGAGTGCTGGCACGCAGGCAAGGGGGAAAAGCCATCCTTTCCCAGGAACTTGCTCCCATGGCTGATCACCACCACTGCCAAGGAAGCAGACCTTCTGTAATTCAAAATACGGCAAAGAATGCTCAGTCTTTGAGATTTTAACAAAGCCCAAATCAGTAGCCTGGAAAAATACCACTTATCACTGCAGTAGTGCCCACAGCGAAGGAGACACCCCAAGGGAGCGTGTGGGAGGATTTAATCCTTGCAGCTCCTGCAGCCTGAGTACTTGTCTCTGCAACCTGATGCTTCTTTTAATATTGGTCCTCTTGCATGGGTTTTACGTACCTGAGCACACAGCCATGTGCAGCAGTCAGAAGCAGTGGTGCGGGAGGAGGTAGCCGAAAGACCCCTGTGCTGGTGACAGCACCTGCAGAGAGGTTATAGCCGGCTGGGCTGCTCTAGAGGCAGCCAGCCCAGGTCCCCGTCCCAGCCGGTGCAGCTGGCTCAGGGCCACGCTGAGATTAGAGCTCTCTGGGGCCACTGCAGGATGGGGGGCTGCACGCCCCTGACCAGACCCCCAGCTCCAGCAAGCTATTTAATAGCAAGTCTTCACATCAGGAAGACAGCAGATATTGAACTGACAAGATCAGCCACTGCAGCCAGCCAAAAGGCCGAGAAGTGATAGAGCAGACTGCTGTCCACACTGTTAACAGCCTGAGGACCCCTTAAAAATCATCATCCAACCCCTGCCAGGGTTTAACTCCTGAAGGGGGGGTCTTGGCTTCTCTCTGGGATAGAGCCCAGGAGCAGAAGAATTTGTCTGCTGTGCCATGTGGTGTGCAGGGGAGCCCAGCCCGGGAGAAAAACAAGGAGTGAGCTGAACGGGTGCTGTAGGTGCTTCCCAAGCCGGGAAGTGCTGCCCGTGCAGGAAAAGCAGTGGTGGTAAAGGAAAACGAGGGACAACCATCTCATACCAGGGTGAGGAGGGAGTGACTGCAGGAGACCCTTCTGGATGAGGCCATCCCTTGAGGAAGGCTGGAGAAGAGCATTTGCAGATGTGACAAGGACTGAATGCTGTCGCCGAAACACAGGGCAGAAGCTACCAAATGAGCTGATGTAAAGCTTTGCTTCACTTGCCCTTTCTTAACACTTCCATTTCTGAGCACAGGACTTTTGCTGCTCATTAATTAACCCATTCTGATGAAGAAGCTTTCCTGTGATATGTCATGGAAAACGCGATATGTGCGGAGGGTGGGAAGGCATGGGAGACAAGGGGAGGAACTACTCTCACAAGGTTTTCTCAGCAGAAGCGAGGGAACGTATGGAGCTTTGGGGATTTCACGGGAAACATTAGCACTGTCAAAGGTCACCTATTTCTGCGAGAGCTCCACAATTCAAACAAACAGCCCTTGCAAGCCAATTAGCAGCAAATGTGACAGATCTGGATTTTATTTATGTAGCATCTAGCAAACAAACCCAGATTTCAGCATCATCTAACACGGACGCATAGGCTGGCAAGGCCACGCACCGGGTTCATCTCACAGCTCATGTATTTAATCCCCGTGGAGGTGTCAGGTCTTTTGTAGCGCTACACAGTGTAGCAGCAAAGGGGCTAAGAACACCCTGCAAATTACCACCAGTGCCATAATCATGCTCTCAACTGATTCTTGGGCATATGAAATTATCAGGCAGTAAATTTTAGCTGAAGAAAAGGAAACCCTTTTCCCACACAGAACACAATTACATGGTACAGTTTATTACCACCAGATGTTGTGGTAGCCAAGAGCACAAGCTGCTTCGAAAGAGGCTAGAAATACGAACGGGGCAGCAGATCCGTCCCTGGCTACTGAGCTCAGGGGCCTGGCTGCAATCTCTGGCTCGGAGCGTCCCTATGCCTCTCCCTGCTGGAAGCCAGGAACCTCTGCCATGGGAAAGTTCACGCTGCACATCTCTCATTTCTGAAGCCCTTTCCTTAGCATCTGCTGCTGGCCAGTGTTGGAGACAGAGTGGAGAGCCCGAGTCCTGAGCCGCTCTGGCCCGGCACAGCCACGGTCAGGCTCTCCTTACTGGGGTGAGGGATGATAAAGAATAAATCAAGAGTAAACTGCACTCCGGCAGGCACATACCAGTGAGCTGCCCGTGCGCTGGCAGGCAGACATCTGAGTAAGCGAGGGTTTAGATCCAGGCATCAGTCAAGCTCTCCTGGTTGGGGGTAACTACCTTCAGAGGACTTGGAGCTTTTTTTGAAATCAGGATCGTATGCAACAAGTTAGCCCATCCTCACGTCTCAGACCGTGGGCTAGAAAGCGTCCGTGCTTGTCTCAGGCTCTGTGGCAGACCTTAGGGATGAATTTTGCAGCACTGGGCTCTGTGTGCCTTGGCTGGACTGGAATTGCTGGGGACAAAGGGCTGAAACCTGTCACTCCATCCCTCCCAGCAAAACAGAGCAAGACCCCATCCCAATGGCCTGGCTAGGGCCTTTGTCCTCTGCACTCCACACAGTAAAGCCTGACCTGGACTGCAAGGTGAACCAGTGCCCCACATGCAATCTCTTCCACACCTGAGGGCAAGGAAAATTGTTAAAACCTCTTTTTCACAAATTTAAATCTAACGTGCTGCTCCTTTGTCCACATTGCAAGTTGTTCAGTAGAAAAAGCACATGGTGCTGCTGGATTAATCACTGCCACTCACTGGTGCCGTTCACACACATATCAGCCCAGCAGGAAGTAGTATTGAGCTTTGGCAGCGCAGAAGTACTTTTCAAATATACATATAACAAACCTAACATCAAAGATCCTGAAAGAGAAACTTCTTTCAGATGATATCCCAGGCTCAGCCTCTATAGAGGACAAACAGAAGGGATGAATGATGTTGGAAACAACAAAGAGAAGCAAATTGTCTCCCCTGGATGAACTCAAGCTCAAAATCTAAAAAAGGAACTTGTCTTGCTTTTGTCTCTGCTGAAAACCCACCTCCTGCCTGGGCAATACACTGTTGTTCAGGAGGTAAGAGACAGCCAGAGAGATGGGTTGAAGCACGGTCAAGCTCTATTTACAACCCCCAAATCTCCAGGGAAACAATAAAAAGTGAGCATTTGCTTTGATCAGCCCATCCAAAACTCCAACATATTAATGTCACATGTTAATCAATAGCAATATTTTGCACTTCTGAGGTGCCTTTTAAGCAATGATCCCAAGACAACTCTCCCAACACTCATTCACAGACCTCCCACGAGAAGCACGGTAAGTAAGGGTCTCATCTCTCCCTTCTAGATGATTAAACGGAGGAAGAGGGAATATGAGCCACAAACAACACCAGAGATTATATGGAGTCTGCCAGGAGCCTCACAGTGGAAATGGACTTTGCAGAAAGGTGCTCAGACACCGTGCTGCTGCAAGAGGAGACAGCGCGCACAGGACAAGACAGGCGGCAGGCGAGCTGAGGGTCCTCGTGAAGGTGGGCAGCGGCGGCGACGTGCCCCACGCAAACCCCACGAGATGCTTGCCTCCCAGGGAGCCCTCGAGCAGGGCAAATAGAGAAATGTGTCAGGCAACCCTCTCGCCTGTCAGAGCTGGCCGAAGTAGCTCAGATTTCAAATACTCACTGCAAACAACTTATGTGCTGTTTGCGGCGTGATTAATGTGGCAGGGCCTCTCTCTGATAGGGACTCTCCAACAGGGACCAAGTCCCCTTTTCTCTCAGAGCACCAGTACCTACACCACAGGACCACAGGAGTACAGCCAACATCCCCCCTTGCAAGACAGCTGCGAGTCTGGGCCTTTGAAATGCGGAGCAACACCCAGCAACTATGTGTCACTTAAGGAGAGGCATCCCCAGCCATTATATAAATTGCTGATTCTTCATTTAACAAGTTAGCATTAATATTTATTGCAGTATGTTCACAATTGTAAAGATCTTCATTTAAAATGTTTTGTGCCTCACACCCTGTCAGCAGGGAAAGCACTACAAGGCAGAAAACAGGCTTGCAGGCTCTAATGCAAAGTGATGGCTCTGACTTCAGAAGGGAAGCCTATTTCCAGCAGGAACATCTGCTCTCAGTGTGGAAACTGGGTACCTAATCGAGAAGGCTGGTAGCAGATGGAACGGGAAAGTTTCTCCTTCTCTTGTTGCAAAGCTGTGGAGACCAAGGTTCACCACCTTACCAGATTGCTTGCTGGGTGGTGCAGTTATCCCCGTTTGGATCTCTGTGCTTTCTTATCCTCTAACTCCAAAGCAAACAGGGGGAGGGGGAAGTGCTTTAATTGTTCTAACCAGCAAGAGCAACCCAAATTTAGATCTGGTGCCAGAAGACATGCTGCTGGTGGTGACGCAGTTTTCAATCTCTTGTATGCCTGTGGAATCACAGCTCGTCTGCTGTGAAGAGGTTTGCGTGGTCTGAATCACAGACGTCAGGCAGCAGAAAAGGTGATAACTGTCTACAAGTCAGGAGAAAGAAGGAGGAGAAGGGACTGGTTGAGAGGAACCAGGCAAGGGAAAGGTGAGAGTAGAGTGAAGCAAAATAAAGATTAAGGTGGAAAGTGAGAACAACTTAACCCTAAGATCTGTTAAACCTCCCTCTTGCAAAGCCTTATGCAGGTGCTTAACTTTGCAGACTGTGAGTAATCCAATTAAAGTTGTTAAATCCTGCAGAGACTTAAATTCTGGGGAATTAATGATAGCGCGCAAAGTTAAGCACACGCTTACTGGGTGAAATTGTGTAAAATAGTCTCCTCTGGAGAGGAAGCTTCGTGACTTGGAACTTTTAGATGTGGAAAAAAACACCATCAAATATATCAAGAAATAATCTTACACTGGGCTGGAAGAAGCGTTTGATGTGACCTAAAAGTCTCTTCCATCTCTGACTTTTATTAGTCTGCAACAAGACTTAAAAGGTCATCTAGTCCACCCCTTTGCTAATGCAGGATTATTCCCAACAGCACAGTGCCTGTTACTTTGTCGAGTCCAGTTTTAAATGAAAAGCCCTGCAAAATTTCCTCTTACCAAGGACCATTATCCTTCCAATTCTAATGTGTTTCTTTTTGTCAATAGTTCTGTCAGTATAATGAAATCCTTACTGTGCTAAATTGCTAAAAAAGATCTAAAAGTCGAATCTTCTTCTAATATGACATGAAAGTGCTGGTATAAAAATAGGATTGTATTAGCGATTCTCCACTGTATTGTATTAACATCCTATTTCACTTAAGAGAGGCAGGACTGAATTATCTGTGGATTCTTCCAGCCACTACTTTTACAAAGCTGTGTATTTGGGGTTCAGAGCTGCATGACTTCCCATTAAAGCAATATAATAAAATCCTATGAGGCATGCAAAATGCTGAGGCAGGAGTTTAGGGCACATGCCAAGCACCGAGTCTGACACTGCTCTTCCTTGCACCCAAGCAGACTCGACGTGCTCGGCAAGGCTGCCAGGGAAGCTCAGGTCAGGACCTGCGAGGGGCGACTGTGTCTGGGAGGTCTGTGCCCCTCGGTGATGGACAGACCTCGGTGATGGATAGCGTGATGCGGGACAGAGTCTGTGCCCAGGGGATTTATGAAGGAGAGAGGTTAAACCATTGGTCTGGAAGGCGGCAGGTCTTGCCTCTGCCACTGACCGTGTTTGCAATCCTGGCCAAGCTACTGCCCACGTTATCCCTCGCACTTTCCATCAGAAAAGAAGAGGATAATAGTCCTTTGTTTGTCGCAGGGCTTGTCCCTCCTGTCTGTTAAAGCTGTAACTTCATTGCAGATGGACTGTCTCTTGTAGCACCTACACACAAAGGCAAGCACAGCTGGCTCCTTTACTGATGTCAGGGCCCCAAAGCGTTACTGTAATGGAAACAATCAGACCCGAAACAACGCCTTTCCCTTGCACCCTTTGTGCATTATCGGCAATAGCATTCCTCCCCTTGAATGCTGCCCAGCACTGCTCCTCGCCTCTGGCAGCACAGTGACCAGGGAGAGGAGTGGGAAGGCAGACGGGCAAGATTAGAGGCCCCAAGGGTAGAAGAAAGGACAGACAAGCTTCCTCTTGATCAGGTGGTTCACCTCCTCATTTCTTGCCAGCAGAAGGGAGGCCACAAGGGAAAGATGAAAAGCATGCACTAAGAAAAAGCAAGACTTAAATGTCCAGCATGGAACTGAGGAATGGAGGTGAGGTGGGGAAGGGGGTTCCTGGTCCTCTCTTTGCCGGAGCTGAGCCCTGGGCTGACACAAGGGCAGGACAGTGGCTGGAAAGAGCTGGTAGCTGAGACTGCGTGACCAGAATAAAGTAGAAATGGTCATCTCTAGGCGATTTTGAGGGCACTTCTAGAAATTCAGCTCCCAAGAGGAGGACTGAAGCTCAAAGTACACTCATAAGAACGAAGATCCTGGGAACTTCAGGAGATCAGCCAAGGGCGCAAAGAAGCAGTCAACGGGTTTGGGACCGGCACCCAAGAAAGTGCCTCAGCAGGGAGCTTGGTCCAGCCAGGACAAGTAGAGCTCGAGCACACAGAAAACAGAGGCCTCGTTCTGAGCTGTCTTGGCTGCCATCAGTGCCGCAGCTCATGACAGTCGCTGCAAAGTGTTTGCCTGCTGCTAGATGGCAAGTACAAGCCCTTCCCAGTTGCACTGTGGGTTCAAACAAGCATTTAAAGGAGAAACTGTACACGGCCCACCCCATCAGAATTTACCCCCGTTTAATACATTTTTGACAACCAAACCCAACACTGAATTAATCCCAGTTCTGCTAAAAAACAAGTCTGGATCCTTTGAAGGTCCCTGAGCTTCAGTGAAGCTGTCCTTAGCATCACTTTTACCAGGAAGCTGGAAAAACAGTTTCATTGTGTTTCAGCTCCATTCTAGTCACCATTCCCAGCATGTTCTGCAGTCATGCCCTCCCTGGAAGTTACAGGGACTTATTTTTCCAACACACGCTCCCTCGTTGCTATGCTTTTTTTTATTATTATTACTATTATTTTACTGCATAGCAGAAAACTATTGAGTAGAAAGCCAGTGGGAAGCCATAGCTATTGTATCTGTGGTTTAGTTCCTTATCTGCAGAGGGGTCCTTTAGTGATTCTATTGAGGAAGGACATGCAGACAGTGCCTTTTATCACCAGCACGGCATCTACTGAATGAAAAGAGAGGCAGCAGGAATGCAGATGTGACGAAGTATAAAAATCCACCATATGGTAAAGATTACTTCAGCTACAGTCTGGTCAAGATGTTGACACTTTGGTTATGAAAAGCAATATGTATCTCTCTCTTGGTGGTTTCTGTTCAAATTAAATGTTTTGTATCAGGCAAAGAACTAATAACGAGCCAGGTTTTCCCCTGACAGAAGAGTAGTAACAAATATGGAGTAATGTGAAAGCTGACTTGAAAATTACTATTCCCAAAGATGCAATAAATGTAGAGATAAGATTTGCTTAGAGGACTTGAATGAGATAAATGCTAAAGGTGCTGCTGGTGGGAAGACAGTCCAAGGGGAACAGGCAAAAGCAAAAAAGGTAGTATTTAAAAAACACAGTCTGACCTGTCTACATTTTTGTTAACACAGAATACCTCACAGATGCCACGTACTGCTTCAGTCTTCAGCAAAATGCCACTCCCTCCCTCCCTCCTCTAATTGCAAGGAAAGAAACAAAGAGGAGGGTATCCAGGTGCAAACATTTGTGCTTTCAAGCCAAAATAGCAAGATATGCCTTTTTTAATAGCTTTTCCAGGGATGAGACACCCCACTACACACGCATAGGCGTACAGGCGGTGCAGGTGTACCCACAGCCTCCAACGCTGTCCTTGCGTGCTCTCTCAAGGGTGAACGTCAGGAGGTGGGGGAGAGGAGCAGGGGGCTTGGACAGGGAGGGCTGATGGCCACCGCTGAGGCGTAGGTGAAAAACCTGAGTTGCGCCGTTGTTTTTCTTCCCCCACAAGGTTGTGGCCAGGTAGGTAAAGCCCCCGATCTCCAGCCCAGGAGCAGCCAGCACAGAGCCCTCGTTTACCACGGGCAGGTAACGAGGGCCTGGGCAGCAGCGGAGGAGGATACTTGCAGGAAGGCGCCGGCAGGCACCTCTCGCCCCAGGCGTGCCTTGCTCTCCAAGCAGGGAGGGCGCGCACACCCCCGGGACTCCCCGCTCTCGCAGCTGGGCAGAAATGGACATGCTGGTGGTTTGGGGTGGCACGAAAACGCAATTGCAACACCACCAAGCGAAATTCGGGAGCGCTCATTCCCGTGAGGAGTGCAGGTGAGAGCACCCCAGCCCAGCAGACGCTGCCAGGAGGGAGCAGCAGGTCCCCGCGCCGGCCGGCACGGCCTCACGCAGCGGCCCCATTCCACCAGCCCCTTGCCGCTGCCCGCCAGGCCCACGGTCAGTGCCGGGCAGAGCGGCGGCGGACGCCAGCGGGACCCGCGCCACGCAGCAGCCCGGCACGCTGCGAGTAACCAGCTGTTCCCTTGATCCACGCTAAGGCTCCTGCGTTATCTCCGAAACGCATGTGTGACACATCGCTGTTGTAAAACCCAAGCTGCGTATTTCATTGGGCTGCCTAGCAGGATGCCCGTTATATTTGGAAAGAGGTTTGGGCCTGTGCTACCTTTATGTAAACGCAGATTGGCCTGCATCTTAAGCTGCCTTTGGTGGCTTCCCCTGTCACCTTGATCTATTGTTATAATGTTGCTCGGTTAGCACAGCGATGGTTTTGCCTCGCAAAACAGCCTAGTTTGTTCTTCTAACCAATTATATTCTAGAGGCACAGCAATACCAGTCTGGCTCAGACTAAAATAAACTTTGCACATCAAATATTTAATACCCCAAAGTCTCCTCCTGAGGCTACGCCCAGAAGCAGAATTCCCTGCTTGCTGTAACTCGTCCCAGTGTAGATGGATACATTCCCATCGTGACGTGCAGAGATGTATGCACCTCTCTCCCTGCACATCAAGATGTCTTTCCATGCTTAATGTAAGTTAACAGCAGTTGCAATGACTTAAGAGCAGATCAAGAAATATCTCAACTCTCTTTGGAGATTTCAAAATCAACTAAATGCTACTGGTATACAGCTTATGATGTACCTTCTACCCCAGGGGAACTCCACCCAGCTGCCTCCAGGTGGGAAGCAGGAGGCAGAAGGCTGTCGGAGTCTCGTAGGGGTGCGGGAGGAAGCATTGACACCACTGGAAGGACAAAGAACTGATTCTACTGAAGAAGTAGCCCTTATACCTAAATGCAGGCATGATCCACTTCCACTGCGAGGAGCAATCCCTACTGCCCAGAGAGCTGCCCAGAGAGGCAGAGGCAGAGCTACGTGAGGGCAGGCAACTCACACGCTCTGCAAAGCATGAACAGAAGGCATCCAACAGGTTAACACCATAAAACATCACAATTACTAGCAAATGCATGGCATGCAAGAGCAAGGGAAGCACAACAGGCCTTTGCTGCATGGCAGCAGGTACGGACACGGGGGGCCAGGAGGCCTGATCCACCCAACTTGAGTTCGGATGCAGTCCGGCAAGCTCAGAGAGGGGGATCTGCTGCCCCGGGGACAGGCGCCAACACTGGCATGAGGGAGAAGATGTGCAACCCACATTGACCGCTATGTCCAGGAGGACATGGGATGTCCCCGAAGCAGTGCGCAGCCCTGACCAGGGGGTGCTCCCTGCGCGCTGGGTCTCAAAGGGCTTGGTGGTGGCAGAAGCAGGCAGCCAGACACAAACCAGACTCCCCCATCCGGCGCTCACAAACCGCTGCCTTGAGCTCTGGATGCCTGGGCGGGGAAAGGTCTCAGCCCCGAGCCCCCAGCCGCCTGCTTTCGGCTGCCCACGGACGAGGTCGGATGCGGTTGCTATGGCAATGGGAAACAAAAAAAAGCAGATCTGCCTGCTCCGGGGGATCACGGCTCTGGAGCCTCCATTGCAAGCGCTGAACTATCACGAGTCCCACGTGATGCCATGGAGCAGGGGAGGCTGTCGGGACTCACTTGCAAGCAAAGACGCCCCAGAGGGGGTGTCAGTAACTGTGTATTATTAATCGTTATTATTATTGCTGGGATAGCTGAAGGGAAGGGGAAATTCCCTCACTGCCGCCGCGTCGGAGCACAGGGAGAAGGAGGCTGCGTAGGAACTGCCAGAAATCCTGAATTAGAAACCCTCCAGCTGCGCCCATACATTTTGAAGTGTTTATTTCCTCCATGAGGAGAAAGCATCAGCAAAACTGCCCGGTACTCAGGCCTTTCTTTTTCTTTCCCTTTTTATTTGCTTGGCAGGTGAGGCGTACGGCGCAGAGGGTAAGCGCTGCCGTACACGGGGATCCCACTTGGCTGCTGGCAGGACAGAGCGGCACCCCATGAGGCGCCAGCCTTTGCCAAGAGCCGGACCAGCAGCTGGGAGGATGGGGCAGAGGCCACAGCGGAGGCACGAAGACCTCGGTAGCCTTGCTGGAGGGCTTGCAGCACCGCGTGGGCCACGTTCGCAGGTTTGCGGCGCTGCGTGGGTTGCTCACAAGCAGCATTTGCATGCTGCCGTGAGTCTTATTTACACGGCCCTACGGATGGATGGACCGTTACACAACAGATGAAACACTGAGCAACCAAGAGCCCGTGGGCTGCGCCATACAGGTTGTATTCCCCGTGGATTATTTTGGGGTTACTGCAGTATTACCATCCCTGCCCGTGGGAGCACGGGCCAGTTCGTACCAAGAATTTGCCCAGCAGATCCTCCTCCTGGAGAGCTCCCTCCAAGAAAGCCTCAGGAGACTCCTCCGGGGACAAACTGGTCCCTGCCAGAGGCGAGACTCCTCCTTGCGCTCAGAGCTTCTCTCAGCCCGCTGCCACCTCAGCGGGAAGGCTTTGGCCACCTTCTCTTTAGCCACAGGATGGGCCAGAGCGTGTGAAGAGCATTTAGGACCTGACAGCCCTCACACAGTGCTTCTAGCTAGGATGAGCCAGACTCATCCTCGGGGCCATCCTGCCCCGCTAGCTGTCACACAAATCCCCAGCATCAGAGGAAAAGGTGCACAGAGGTAAGGTGGGACGAGTAGGTGCCCAAACCGCGACTCCGAGCTGTGGCACTCACACTATCGCTGTTTGTTCCTGTGGGCATGAAACCCTGGGCAAGCCCAACAGGCTCACTGTGCACAAGGACATCTCGCAGCACACACAGCACGCCCAGCAACACCACCACCGCTGCCCACCTGCTGGAGTCCAGTGCATTAATCAGCTCCAGCCACGCGCCCATCTGCACCCCATCCTTGTCCTCCCAGGATGGACACAGTCTCTCAGCCTTCACACATGCCTCCCTTGGGGAACGAACCCAGCGAGCACAGTCACGTCTCACCTCACGGGAGGTTCAGGTGAGGTGGATTGGAGATGCAAGAGAAGTGGAGTGGTGCCAAGCTTTGAAGGTCAGGACCAAAGCTGGAAGAGGGAAGCCACAGACGGCAGGGAAACACTGCCAGAGCTCCTTCTTTTCTGGAACACCACACTAAGCAGGACTACTCCATATCCCAACCACAGGGGCCATTGGACACCTGAGTGCTGCATCTTCATGTTTGTAAGCAGCGCCTTCACAACAGACACAGCTCATGATGGAGATTAGATCTGGTGAGGTAATTCGCAGATGGATTGGAGGCTTTCAACTGAAATTTAGAGCAGGAGACAGGGGATTGTGTATTATTTACCAACACATACAGGTGGGACTGGTGCTGGAGGACAGCAGATGCAAAGTGCTTTAACAAAGACCTTGGGAACTGCTTCCTTGCCAAGAATGAAAAAGTCCTCCATCAACAGATGACATTTCCCTGAGAACTGGGGAACCAAATCTCCATGGTCAAAATCTCCACCCCAGGCTGATGTTGATAGGAGATTTGATATTGATTCACTGGGGCCAGGATTTCATCCTCTGATTTAAGCCTAACTCCTCCAAAGAGAATAAGATCAATTTTACAGAGAATCAAATAGATAAAGAATAGCCTTTGAGTCTGTGTGCAGAAGAGGCGGGGGGGGAAAAAGGTTCCTTCCTTATCTGGAAAGAAAAAAGGCTAGAAAGGAGCCTGGAGAATATTGTTTGCTCATTTTTCCCTCTTCCAGTCAAAACAACTCCGCCTCCGTCTGGTCTCTCCCCGGGCACCAAGGGAGCAGAACGGCGGTGGGTTTCTAATAGCTGCTGCCCCGGAGCAGCCGGTGGCGCAGGGCTGGGAGAGGCTGGGAAGGGCTGGACCACCTTCCTCAGCGCCGCGGCGGGAGCCCATCGCCTGGCCGCCGCCGCTTCCCCGGCAGCTCCCCGCTCCAGAGCAGCGTGCCCAGCCCTTGGCCGGGTCGCCATCCTGTCCTGTGCCGTCGAGGCGGCGCCCGCGCCGGCTCCTGCGGGGCTGCCAGCGTCAGCGCTGCCTCCAGCGTCGCAGCCGCTGAGCGGGGCGCCTTCGGTGGCGGCTTGCGCCTGCAAAACCCATCACGAGCGCAAAGAGATTGGGAAACGCGGTGGGCCACGCAGCACCGATCGGGGCGGGCGGAAGAGCCGCCGGCAGGATGGGGACAGAGGAGGAGAGCTAGGGTGAGCGGGGCGAAGGGGCCGCCCCACGGCGGGGCCGGAGGGAGACCTCCTGCCGCCTGGGGCAAAGGGCCAGCGGGAGAGGCGGTGCAGCCGGAGGAGGGGCGGCGCGGGAGCGGGCGCGCATGGCGCGAGGGCTGGCCGTGCGTCGCGGGATGCGGCCCCGCAGGCGGCCGCCGTGGAGCCCACGGCCCCGTGGGGCAGCGAGCCGCTCCGTGGGGTGGCTGCGCGTTTCCGGCGGCGA
Source organism: Apteryx mantelli (assembly GCF_036417845.1). Lineage (NCBI taxonomy): Eukaryota > Metazoa > Chordata > Aves > Apterygiformes > Apterygidae > Apteryx > Apteryx mantelli. The sequence goes on along the minus strand of NC_089990.1, from coordinate 7,856,442 downwards.
GCGGCACCGGGCTCCTGCGGTGCCGGCGGCGTTGCCAGGCAACCCCCATCCCTCCTGCCCTGGAAGCTGCAAGCCCTGGTGCCGCGCTGCTTTCTCAGAGGTTTTACTATCGTAATTCCTTTTTATTTTGGCCTTGGGAGACAATTCGTCACCTTCAGCCAGCGCAGAAGGGCCCCTGCCGAGGCTCCTGCTCCGATCGCGCGACTCCGGCGCTGGCTTCCCTCAGGGCGTCGGACCAAGCCGGGACGCTCCTGCTGCCTTGTACAGCTTTGTGAGGACTTGGTCTCGCGCACGGCTTTGGCCGTCTCGCGCGCCGCGGGGCCCGGGCAGGAGCGCGGGGCGCAGCGCGGGCGCCGGTGCTCTCGGCAGCGGGCGCTCTGCCTCGTGCGGCGATCCTCCTCTGCCCCTAAGAGAGCGGCGCGCGCGCTGCAATTATTTAACTGCCGTCCTGAGACGTTTTTCTTGGGGAAAAGCTTTTAAGCTCAATCAGTGATGGGGTTAATACTGTTTGCCATGTGTCTCAATTTCTCAGCTGTATTAATGGAAAGCGCCGTGGCAGGATTTTCCACAATAGTACTTTAACTTTTTTTTTTTTATCAAACCGATGATAGGCTGGAATGACTGATCACGCTGCAGCACAGCAGGTGCCAAACGTCCCAGAGCAGCAGCCCTGGACGCCCACCGAGCATCGTGATGCGCACCCCGAAAGGCAGCATTCGCCCCCGCAGCGCCGCCCTTCCTCCTTCAGCCCCTCTCGTCGCTGCGGGCAGCGAGGCGGCAGGGAACCAAGGCAGGGAGCTGCGCGTGGCCCGAGGTGAGCGCTATAATTGTACACCTGCCTGTGTTTGCTTCCCTGATGGCTCTTCGGGGACTTTGGGTTACATCACTTTCAGAAGAAAGACAACAAAAACAAAGCAAAAACCAGATGCAAGTTAAACAAGAGGAAGTCCCACCGGGGCTGCTGCTAAAGTTTGACTCTTGTTTCAGCCCAGGGCAAGCGGCAGCACACGGAGCTACGCGACAGGCAGCCGGGCCGGTGCCTTTCCCCCATTGCCGCCGCCGCCACCGCCGCACGGGAGCGGCGGCAGGATCCGGCCCCGGGAGCCCTTCTGCAGCCCGACGGCGAGGGGTTGGGCACGTAGTCCTGGGCGCTCAGCGCCGCCGCGCAGCGCGGCAGGCGGGTGTCCCCCGTGCTGCCCGCAGCCCGCAGCCCGCGGCGATGCCACCGGCATGGAGCGGAGGCGCCTCCCGGGGACCCACCGCACCGGAGATGTCCCTGTGCACACGCACAGCTCGCCTGCCCGCCGCCTGGGCGCCGGCACTGTGCCGGCCTGCAGCACCAATGCGAAAAAAAGGCCCCCCAACCCCCCCAAATATATATATATATCAAAATAAAAAGCCAGACACACTGCCAGGCCGGGGCGAACCCTGGCGCCTTGCTAGCCCGGCACACCAGAACGCTGGCAGAAGAGCCAGCAGCATCTGGGGAGCACCAGAAACGCAGGACTGGGACCCTTGTCCCCGCCTTTCCCTTCTGGGAATACTCTCTGCATTCGTAAAGCCACATTTCAAACAGATATATACATATATATAATTTTTTTTATTTTTTTGCGCTATGCTTTCAGGCCTTTGATCCCTCCAATTTATTTGTTCCTGTCTTTGTGAACTTAGTAGTCAAAGTATATGATAATTCATTGCTTGTTAATCCAATTTGGCTGTATTTAGATATTCCAGTTTAACATCAAATATAATATAATGTCCAGAAGAAACAGAAATGAGATCTGCTTCTCTGAACCAGCTCTGAACCTTGGCCAGGCAGCTGCTTTCCACATTAATTTATTCTGTCTCTCCGGCTTCCCAGAGCTGCTCCTCGTGGCTGGAAAGCCCTCACTGGCAGGGCAGCCAGGGAGCTCTATGTCCTCACCTGCTCGTGACGCAGACCCATGGCCGGGTCCGGGGCAGGGTCCGGGGGACCAGCACCATCCCGCGGCTCCGCGGGAAGCGGCAGCCGGCACCCTGCGATCAGCCGTGGGACCAGCATGCCGGCAAGGGGCTGCGGCAGCGCCCGCAGCTCTCGGCTTGCCCTGGTTTCGGCAGGACCGGCACCGTGAGCCCATCAAAGCAAACCCACTTCGCCATATTTAACCAAACACTTACTTTCCATTTTATTCAATAATTGCCTTTAATACTAAAATGCATTAGATGCTCAAAGCAGAGAAAAGAAACTCACATTGAGGTGGAAAACAAAGTTCTCATCAGATGAAAAAAAACCCAACGTGGCAGGTACACCATTTTGAAACAGAATTGTAATAATTTAATAAAGCTGCTTTATCATCTTCATAAAATAGACAGAATGGTGATTCTTTTTTTTTTTTCTATTTTGTTGTTTACAATGATTCAATCACTGTGAAAATGTACATAACATACAGATCAGCATATACAACAATTTTATTCTTCATATAATCAGCAACGGAGACACCATGATGAAACGTACCGCACTTAAGTCCCACTGAAACCCTGCCTTATTTTGACAGGTGAACAGTAATGGTGTCATCAGGCTAGTTTTCCTGTGACGGGAGCTCGTCGTCGTAAGGTGTGACACCTTCTGCAACTAATACCTTTAGCATTGGGATAGTGCAAGGAGGTATTTGTTGCTGAAAACCGGTTTGCATTAGGTCAGCTCTTTGAGTTTAAAGATTATATCCCAGCTTCGATCAGCTGAACATCAGCTGATGCCAACAGCGAATCCATCTCGCCAGCGCTTGCAGTGGACTTGGCTGGGTTTTTCCCCGAAGGTAACTGCAACTCACAAGTTGGATAAAAGATTACCTATAGCTGCAAAAGCAGCTGTAGCAACAAGGTCATCAATTTTCCCCAATGACAGACAAATGTGTTTCCATTCATAATTAGAATTTTTTTTCCCCCCAAGATTAATTTCAACATATTAATCAGACAGTGTGTTCTTTACAAAAGCAACTTGTTTCCTATCTTTATTTATTCATTTAAAAAAAAAAGAGAAAAGTAACTCACTTCTGCACAACGTGTGATCCACAGGCCACCTCCAGCTTCACAATAAAACAGGGAACTGCAACAACCTCATCAGGACAACGCGTCAAGCACTCGCAGAGCGTTTCTTCACCTGCCAGTCCTCCCTCCCTGACCCCGCTGCGTTACACCAGCACAAAACCGAAGCCCCGGCGGTCACGGACGTGGACGACGGAAAAGGGAGGGCCCAGGTGTGAAGGGACTCTCAGCTTGTTCCCCGGAGCAGGGAAGCACTCCAGGAGTTGGCGCCCGGGCGCCCGGGGCTCCGGGGCAGGGGCACAGGGCAGCGCTGCCGCCGCCGGGGTCCTCTCCAAACCGGGTCCTCGCCGTGCTCGGCACGCACAGACTACGCAGTTGCTCCTCCTCCGGGTAAACGGGAGCAGAGCAAGTTTGCCCGAAGGAAACCAACAGATACAAGTGATTTTCCTAAACCAAACCTGAGGACAGGTCTGAATTATTAAGGATTACGTTAATTATATCTTAAACCATAAAAAGCGCCTACCCTGCAGCCTTTACATTTTTGCATGGCCAGTTTTGATGCAACTATTAATAGGAAAAAAAAAAAAGACAGAGACTGTGATTTGCCCTGGAGCCCTGAACTCATCTCAAATGACAGAGAGGGACAGTGACAGAAATTGCAAAATATTCAGAGGAGGGAAGGGAGTTGCGGGCCCTTTCCGCTGTGCTCTCGGCCCTCTGCTTCGCGCGGTACGGCGTGTCAGGGACGTGCCTCCCACCGTTCAGCGTTCCTGGCTGCGGCACAGGTCAGGCCAGGCAAAACTGTTGTTTAAACGATTTTCTTGGAGACATAAGGGTTTATTGACCTCTTTAATGCCCCCTTTTAATACAGAATTATTTCGCATTCTTTCTCGGCTGTGCTTTTATTCAGAGTGGCAAGCAACGTTTCCTCTGGGTAAATCAGAGAAATGTTTCTATTTCCCCCCCCCCTTCCTTTTCAGTTAGTATCTATTTTTCATCCCAAACACCACGGCTGGTGGTGGCAGCGCCATAGGCAGAGGACAAAGCTCGGGCGAAATTAAGGGCTGGCGCTTTCCGGGCGCCGGGGGAGCCCGCGGCGGCGGCGGCGGCGGAGGGGAGCCGTGCCCATCGCCCGTCCCGCCAGGCCTGCAGCAGGTCTGCAAACCCGGCCTCGAGCAGCCGCCGGGGGCCGCGGCGGGAGCCTGGGACACTGCGGGCACCCGGCAGGGTCTGTAAACTGTCTCGCGCCCCCGGGGTGAGCTGCTGGGGGTAACAAGCCCAGAGCAAGCATCTTCCGCCCAGCAAATGCCCACATTAAGTTTTCCTGAATAAAGCCAACCAAAGTTGACAAAAACAGGCAGTATCAGAATAAACCCAGCCGAACAGTTGCAGAAAATCCAGTTACTTTAAGAACGCCAAGGCAGCCTCTTTCTTCTGTCGCTTGTGTTGTAATAATACATCTGTTCGAAAAAAAGGAAAGAGAAAAAGCATCGCAGCCGTAGAGCACCCGGGCGGGAAACGCCGCTAGGACAGAAAGAACATAAGAACGCACTCCCGACTTCAGAACAAGGGCGAAATCCCTGGTTTACTTCTAGGAGGGGTACAGGACGTCACATTAATTTATGGGATTCGGTCTGAATGAGGTAGTAATCAACACCAGAGAGGGAAGTATCACTAATTTCAATAGAAGAGCTTCCCTTGCAGGTTCTTTTCAAGTTCCTGGCGCTATCAAGCGGCACTGATAACACACTGACTGCGGACCTGTCTCAGAACAGCGACAAGTTCAGACAGTATCAATTTGCCCTAAGGAAGCAAATTATTTGAACTTACTTGATTTTGAGGATAATAATGACTGGAGCTTGTTTTCTTGTTGACATTTTTAATTTAAATAAATCAAAGTAAAAAATATTTTATCATGATCTGTAGACCTAGAAAGACTATTTCTCTAGAAACCACTAATTTCAACTTGCTGGTACAGCAAACATTGGCAAGAGCTATATATTTTCCCTTCCATAGTCAATTTTAAATTCTATGAAATCTGTCAAGTGAAGGGTTAATAATAATAATACACTAACTGAAATCCTCCTACCTTACTCTTACCTCACTGAGGAATTATCACTGCAAGAGAAAAGAGAGCTCTGAGACCCCTTCTCTCTCTCTCTCTCTCCCTTCTACAAATGGCTATTAACGTAGCTCAATTTTTAAAATCAATTTTATATGAGTAAATTTGTACCCACACAAAAAAGTCCTTAATTATGAGAAAAAATAATGAATTGCTTTAATTTTTTCTCCATTAAGAAGGCACATTAATTGAATTAGTAGTGTTGTTACATATCACCTGTCTGCCCCTAAATTAGCATCACTATTGCTCGTTCCATATTTATTTATGATGCAGGGATAAAAAGAAATCAGATCACTAAAATCCATGCCATGATAACATACATACACGCACATACTTAGCATAATCATGATTGAGAAATGCTGACTTGGAAGTGTGTGTCTAATTGAGAAGGTAATTTAGATCTCTTAAATAATTTCATCACTTTGACTTTGAAATGACTAGAGACAGGGAATATCTAAATCGGGAAGCTAAAAAAAACTTCTGGAAAAACTTTCCATGCATTGCCTTGAAAGTAGGCAATAAAAATGGGTCTTGGAAAAGTTCAGCACAGTGCATCTGACAATTCAGGCAGAATTTTCCCCCAAATGACTTCCTGTAATGCCCTATCGCTGCCCTGCAAGAGCAGGTGAAGGCTGCAGGGGATGGTGGGGCCTGGAAAAAGCACTTGCTCCACTGGGTCTGAAAACTGCAGGTTCCCCAAGGTTTAAATAAGATGATTGTGTTTTTTTAAAAATCTTGAAAGCCTTTTGCCATCACTAGACATACAGTAATTTGCAATATCAAATACAATAATAGTACAGATAAGCATGTGACAGCAAAAGGATTCATAAATGCAGGGGTGTCCATAGCAAAATAGCAACATCTTAAAATACAAACAACCTTGTGTTGGGCAAATATTAAAACTCACTGAACTGTAATTTTAAACAGTCATACACAAGAAATGGCCGTTATTTTGTCCAGACTACAAAAAGGCCAGGGTGCTTACTAAAGATGTCCGAATAAGGAATTTGCAATTCAATTCTTTACAAGAACGGAAATTTATATCAGTTTTGAGATATAAAAATATATAAATCCAAACTACATCATACCTAACACTTCTGACAACTGAACAGGTCTCACCTCTGCCCCCTGCCCCCTACCACCTCAAGATGAACGAAAAAACAAGCTAATTTGCTCCAGCTGAACACCCCTGCTGCCTGTTGAAACAAGTGGGATTGTCACATTAACAATAGCTTCATTTATAAACAATACATTTAGGGAAAGCTTTTAAATACAGCAATCTGTGAACCATTGGTAAGCAATAAAAACAATATGCGCTCGGAGCAGCGTGGTTTCTCCTCTCCTCGCTTTACAGGGTGCCGTTCAGAGGACGATGTCTTTTAGTCTCTTCGCTCCTGGCGAGTCCTTTTCTCTACATTCTTGCAGAAGCGGGTTAACCTCATGCATGGCATTTTCGCTGTCCGCCCCCCGGGGCTCGGCCTCCGTGGGCCGGGAAGGGCCAGCGTTCACAAACGGCTCCAGGTCGCGGTTCCCGGGGCAGTGCATGATGCTGTACGACACCGAGGGTTTGCTCGACAAGGGGCTCTTCAGGTGCAAGGGCGAGGTGACGGGGCTCACGGCCTCGCAGCCGTTGCCGGCCTCGCGGACCGCGCCGTTCACCTTGGGGCTGCAGACGGGCGGATCCACTGTTCTTTTGCCTTTGGGGTTGCCGGCCCGCTCGTCGGCGGGGGGCTCGCTCCCTTCTTTGCCGAACGTCGCAAAAGTCCTTTTTGTGCTACAGTCTTCGTAAGGCTCTGTGTCCACAGTGGTTGCCTCTATGGAGAGCGCGATGACGTTCCTCCCGCGCTCGGGGGACTTGGCGCGGCTGGGCACGGCGGCTCGGGGCATCCAGCACCTGTCCGAGTGGCCCAGGATGCGGCACTCTTCCCTGCAATGAAATCCTTCGCTCTGATCTGCATGAAGAAAACACAACGGCTTATGAAGCGGGTGACCCTTTCTCGGCGGAAGCCGCCCCGGCGGAAAGCAGCCCTGAAGCCCCGGTGACGGGCAGGGCGCCGGGGACGGGCGCGCCGGCCACCCCCGCGCCACGGCGGGCACGCGCGGCCTCCCTAGGGGGAGAAACGGTTTGCAGAGCCAGGCGTTACCCGTTATTCCTACCTAAACATTAGTGATTTTACAGCAAACAGCAATCATTTTTAAAGCAACGCTTGGAAGAGGGGTTTTTACTGCCATTTTTCTGCTATTCCAGAGACTGGAGTTCAATTTCCAACAGGTTGTGTGTCATCTGCTTTTTGCTGCTGCTGCTGCTGACAGACCGAAAACCTAGGGGAAACAAGTTACGATCGGAAATAAATTAAAACAGGTTTGTCCCACGTGTCAGGCTGCTTAGAGTCAGCGGTTTTTGTTTTTCGTAACCAATGCTAAAAGCCAGCACGTTTTAAACTCGCTTTGACATGACATTTAAGCTCGGGTTTTTGGAGGGGGGAAGGGAGCGGAGGGAGGACGGTGCTTCTCTTCCGTTGGTCTGTTTTTACTTTTTGCTTAATCCCCACAGGCCTCCCACACAACAGCGGCTTGATAAATCTCCGCGACGGCCTGTTCCACTGAAGATTAAACGTGTCATTTCCAGCGCTAGATCTTCATTCGCCCGGGAGTTATAAAGATCCCCGCTCTGCCGTCCGGCTGCGACCTGGGGGCTCTCCCAAGACCACTCTGCGGGGCTGAAACGCGCTGAAACGCGCTGCTCCACCCTCCCCAAGGACCCCTCGTCGCCGGGCCGGCCTCCCGGCTCTCGAGCGGCCCGGCGCAGCGCAGCCCCGCGCGCAGGCCGGGGCGACTCGGCCCGCAGCAGCGCCTGCCCTCCCGGCCAGCGGCTCGGCCCGCAGCGCCCCTGCGCCCCGATCCCGCGAGCGGCCCCCCAGCCCTCCTCCTCCTCCTCCTCCTCCTCCGCCCCCAGGGCGCCTGCATCCCGGCGGGGGGCGGCTGCCCCTCACGGACCGCGCGGCGCTCTCGCCGGCTTGGGAAGTACTCTCCCCCGTCACGGACGGAGGAGTCGGGGCCCCGGGAAGCGGACAGGCTCGACCAAGGGCAAAGCTGGAAATCAAATCCGGGAGTCTCAGGTTTCCCAGCCTTTGCGGAGCACCAGACCATGGCTTCCCACCAAACCATCACACCCCCCGGCTCCTTCTCAATCCCAGCTTATGCCTTCAGCTTTTCCTCCATTCGATAGGAATTTGTAACTTGCAGATAGCCCGGTAAAACCCTCATAAAGCACAAGCTTTTCATACGCAAAGATGTAACTCATTCCTATCGTAATTTATACACCAGTAAAGTAGCAAAGCAGTGCTAAGAATTAATGCTAATAACAATAAAAGAATGCATTTGGTCCTTGTCGGTTTGATAGATTGAACCTTGCAAAGGTGCAGACTCAGCCTTGGTTTGCTTCCTGTCCATTTGAAAACAGTTCATTTTGATGCTTTGTACCTCTGTGTATATAACCTGAGCTTTTCAGCTACATTGGTATTTCCACCACATTCTAGCACTAGGGCGGCTGATAAAAATTCTCGGCACATAACACAATGCACCAAAATATGAGCAGCTTAACACTTACAGAGAATAAACGAGTAAAAGGCAGACCTCAAAAAAAAAAAAAAGATTTTTTTTTAAAGGAGAAGCAGCCAATTAATTGAAAACCTATGGGTAAAACATAACCTATTTCTCTACATCAGAGCAGCCACCCGGTTGTGCGCAGCGCAATGCTGGGTGGCTGCGTAGGAGGTCTGGGTTTCGGTAGTCTTCTTTACAGCAGTTTGAGAGAGTGATGCTCTGAGCCTTACATGCAGAACAACCTGCACCAAGATCTAAAAGCCAATGCTCTTATACTTTGATTCTGTTACTTTCAAGCACTTGGGCAAAATAAAAAAAAGAAAAATTGCCCAGAAAGTGTTGCTGTCTGCCTATTTATCCACAGCTTAACTTCAAAAGGGTGCTATAAGCACACAAAGTTGTGCAGTCTAGCTGTGATAGCAAAGGACTCGGTAATGGCCAGAGGGGGTACAGAAATATCTTGGGTTCTAATCCCCAACGAGACACTGATTTATTGTGCTGTGTGACCTTGGGCTCCTTGCTGGAACACACATCACTTCAATCTGTTAGCAAATATAAAACACTGGATCTCAACACACCCTGGCTGTCTAGTCCAACACATAAGAGCATGGGGGAAACTGCTGTTCCTTCCCAGTCCAGGCCATCCTGCTAGCGCCGGTGAACCCGCATACCCCCGCCCCACAGTCCCCGCAGCGAGCACCGACAGCAAAGGCAAATCGCACTCCATTTTGGCAGAGTACCTGTGGTTCTGTTTTGCCTCCACCTATTTATTCCAACCCGGCACATTTTATGGTTAAAAACGGATCAAGGACTTCACCGATTATTGCAGTTCATGTGGACCTTCCTCAAACCCAAAGGGATCCTTGCTTTGAGCGCAGTTTTAGTAAGCACTTTTGGCCAGGTGTTTGGGAGATGAACCTCTTTGGGCACCAAGATGCTTGTCTACAAATCACAGGTGAAACGTAGGCTGGCAAAGAGATGGAAAGCATTACATTAAATTCTACTGATGCAATCTTTTATTTTAGAAAGGGAATGCAACAGTTACGAAAGATGCTTTGGTGGCAGGCAGAGGGACGGAAGTCACCACCCAGTCACAGAGCTTAAGAGAGCAAACAGCTCCACGGCGCATTTTGCCTCCCTGCTCCGACCCCCGCCGCGGCTCTGTGCTGTGGAGACACGTCCTGCTCTCCGGGACACGTCCCTGGGCCAGGGGCACAGGTCACAGGTGACAGGACTGGACCTGGCAGCAGCCTGCAGGGACCAACGCAAGCACTCAACAGCAGCCACTTCTGCTTGTCAGAGGAGAGCTCTCAGCTACCTACCCTGCTACCTGTTAACCTTGTATTGACGTAAGATACTATTTTTATGCCTTAAGTGCGCCCTGTTGAGGCACATAAACACCTCACTGCATCTCTGCTATCGCAGGTCCAAAGAAGGCAAACTCAAGTGGTTTTTGAATCCTCCGGCAGGCCAGGACGACACTGTGCTCCAGACCCCCAGGCCGCTATCTCACGTCCTCCTCGGCCAGCGCAGGACGAGCACCGGCACACAGGAGCAGCTGCGGCCCCAAAGCACGCGCCGGCTCCTGCACTGCGCAGGCACAAAGCCGCCGGGCACTGCTTCTCGCGCTGCCCTTTGCAGCTAGGTCTGACTCACCCAGCCGTAACGGCACCCAGGACAGTCATTCACATTCACGGATTCTTTATTGCACCATTCTTTATATTTTTTTAACAATTGGAAATAGGACGACAGGAAATTCTTTTACAGCTCTAGACCTGCCCTAGTCAATACGACTGTTACTGTCTGCACTAAAAAATGTTCTCAATGCAAGGAGCAAAGTCCAGGTAATAACAATCACATCATGCGCTACATGACGAATGGCAGGCAGCCAAAACAGGCAACTTCCCACATCCGCACTGGACCCACGGATGGCAGAGGGCTGAGCAAGGTGGTGTGAAGTAATTACCAGGCAGCGCCTGGCAGGAGGGTAAAGGAAGGAGAAAACAATGGAAGCATTAAGGGTTCAGGGCACTTCTCGCTGCAGCGGGGAGAAGCACTAGCAGCTTTGGCTCTGCTGTGCATGAGGTCCTGAGTCATGGAGCAAACACCTTACCCTGAACTGGAGTCTCTGGAAGACCCTGATTTCTCTTCTCTCTAACGCACCAGGCTGGCAAGTACCAAGCAAGACGGCATGCCAAGGCTCATCCAGCAAGTACAATTTGGGGGAAGGGGGATACTACAGTCCTGTAGCTTTACAAGTGTTAATGAACAGGGTCCAGACTTTCTAAAGAGCTTAGCAGACCATGTGCACGCTGGGAGGAGCGTCCTCTTGCAGATCAGGCTGCCATGGGCAGGCTGTAGGGGAGAAACGCTGACCGACGGCTCGCCCACGCAGTCCTCTGGGGGCAGATGCCATCTCATGGGTGATGGTGGTGGAGTCCTGCATGCAAGATGTGTGAGCAGGCAGCTCCTGCACAAGGTCACAGCAGCAGGACAGGGCAATGTCCATTTTTCAGCAGGTCTCTTCACCCAGCACACACCCAGAAACTCAGGTCAGAGCACCTTGGGGCATGGTGGCTTTTAAAATGATTCCCATAACTTTCCCAAAACAGCTACCCCACCACCAGAGCTTGGGCTGGTGGGATGTCCTTCCTCTCTCCCCCCTTGGAAAAGGACTCTGGTTTGGGGAAGACAGACCTGTCCTGGCTGCCAGGTAAGGCAGCGCTGCCGCAAGGGGCTGTATGGCGCAACCGCCGCCTCCTGAAGCTCGCACCCTTACCTACGGCCCGGCAGAAAGGTGCGCAAGTGCAGCGCACGATCCCATGGAAAGATTTCCCCGGCAGGATCCACACAAGAACTCCGGAGCAAGGTCCTGGCAGAAGCCTTGCCCCAAGCAGGTGAGCAGTCGTTCTGGTGTCAGACTTTGCATGAGAAATGCATCTTTGTTAAGTGTAAGCTCTCATACAACAAATAAGAAATAAATAAAAAAGAAAAAAAACAAAGGGCCATCTCTGGAATAAATACGCTCCTCAACAAGTAAAGTAAAAAATCCATGCTGAGCTCCAGATTTCCAACCTTCTTTACTTGCCCCTCGGGGACCATCTCAAAGACAACTAATAACAAGCCCCAACCAGCCTCGCACGGTGCCTGCCGGACCCCTGCAAGGGCCCAAGCTGGGCAGCAGGCGGCCCAGGAGCCAAGCGGCTTCAGAAAGACCCTGTGGAAGACACCCACGCCGCCAGCTCAGGGCACGCAGATACAGAGCCCGCATTGCCGCCCGCGGGAATGGGAGCCAGGGAGCGCAGAGACGCCGAAAAGCGGAGAGCCCGACTCGAAATGCCGGCGCTGCCCCAATTCCCAGGGACGAGCCCGGCGCAGCACCGATCCGGGGGACAAGCGGCGCCGGAGCAGCGTCAGCCCCCAGCACCCCCAGGCAGGACCACCTCGCAGGCCGCCCAGCTGAGCCCCTGCATGCTTGCAAAAGCCTACCGTAAAAACACCGCCAGCTTCATGCATGAGTCATGACAAGGGGGGTTAGAAGTCCCTCACTGCTAGCAAAACACTGCCTGAGCTTGGTGGTGATTTTATTCCAACCTGCAATGCCCAACAATTACCAAAGAGATTCCAGCCCCGAGGCCGATCAGAGCCAAAAGGGTCCCCGTGGCCTCCGCAAGCTTTCAGACAGGCTCCGATGAGCTGCAAAATGCAAGATCCCCAAAGACCACACCAGTAAAACCGCACCTGACAGGGGGAAGGAGAGAGAAGGGAGGGAAGCGCAGGGAGGAGGGATGCAACCCACGCCTCCGACGGCTGCAAGCAGGGAGCATCTCAAGCAGAGGAAGAGGGGATGTTCAAGCAAGGCAAACACAGATGCCGTACCCTGTGCGTTTAGGGTCTCTGCGATGATGAGGCTGTGGCTGCACCAGCCCGCCTTTCTGTTTTTCTTCCATAACTTTGTCCGCACGCTCCCCGAACTTGCTGGTCAAGAAGCTTGTGGTGTCCCCAGTCCTGAGACAGGGCAGAGAAGGACCAAGAACGGGCTGGAGGAGGGCTGGGAGTGTGGGAGAACAGCACCTTTACCTGTCCTGAGCCAAACGGCAGCCCTGGAGGGCAGCAGCTGGAGGAGCGGAGCCACCAGATCCTCCGGGCCTTCGGCAGTTAAAAGCAGGGGTTAACCAACACCCTGGATGCTCAAATGCCTTTACTCGCCTATTCAAAGTCCCCGTACCTGAATTCACGCCACAGCAACACGAAACCAGTTTGAAAAGACAGCCTGTTCAGCTCTCACAGCAATTGAATTATCTTCAGAGGAATCTCAGCGCCGGCCAAAGAGACAAAGTTAAATCGTACCAAGGTGCAAGTGCCTGGGAATGTAATATTCCTGATAAATGGCCAGATGACATGTGCCGTTACACAATCTAAGGTGCAATTTGGGCAATGACAATAGTCCCTGGAGTTTCCATTTTCAAACAGACGCTCGGTTCAATCCAATCCATGTCAGAGAAGGTTTGCCGAGGTGAGTAAGTAGAGCTCATTTGTGCTATTACATGGGGAGCAAGGAAAAGGAGCAGAGGAGTCGCTTGAAAATGAAAAATAAGAAAGAAAGGGGGACTGGAAGAGTCGGCGCCCAGCTGCGCCTCCGCATTTGCATTTTGCCTCGCGCGAGGCGGGAAGCGCGCGACGAAGCACCGGGCTCGGCTGAGTGGTTTTCATCCCTCCCGGACCGCGGGGGTGTCTACGCCGAGAAAACCACACGTCGGTACGGGCTGAGCGCGGCTCCCGACGGCACCAGGAGCAGCTAGGAACTACCAGGGGCTGCAGCATCTGGAACACGGAGCAAGCCAAGGGGCGGCGGCGGCCAGCCCTGACCCCATTTTTGCATTTTTGGAGGAGATCTGCACAGGAGGGCCTGTACAGGACAATATTTGTCAGCCTACCTAGATTTCTCCATCCATTACTATAAGTACACTCATATGAAAGTATGGCATTATCTCCATATTTCGGTGTTTCTTCAGCAACCGTATGATTATACTGTAATCATGATGACACTGCTTCTGGGTACAGCAAACAGCACGATCATTAAAAAATTCATTTCAAAATCTTCCTGGAAGCTAATAAATTTTACAGCAGTTTCAATCCTTTCTCATTGCAACAAAGAAAAGCTTAGTTCCAGACAAATTAAAAGTAAATTGATTGCCTTAGGGGAATCTATTCAAATATCACTTTTCCATGTTAGAAATCTTTTCCTGAAACAAGAAGAGAGGAGCCAGGGAGAATGAGCAAGAGAACTATGTGGAAAGGCAAATCATTAAATCTCTGTTCACAAAACTAAGGGAAAAAAAAAATATCAAACTTAAAATAAAATGCAAATGTCTCGCTGAGGTGCAGGCCTAACATTTGTGATGGAATTTATGAATAATAAATGTGAATAAATAGTAAACATGAAGGGATCAAACATTGCTGTTGATGTTTGCTCATGGTTAGCCATCTTTCACAGACAATGCACAACTGCATTATTTAACGCTTTTCTTACAATTATTTTGGGGGTTGCTTTTCAACTTCAGCGCCTTCACTTTCACCGAAACGCCGGCCACCAAACGCCAGGCGCTGGCCGGACGCCGTCAGGAGCCGCGGCCCCTGCCCCGGACCCGGCACGAAGGTGCCAGCGCTGCGCGCTCCGGCGGCACTAAGCTCATCTACATTCACCCCGGCCTCCGGCCGGCTCCCGCCACGGCCCCGGAGGAAGGGGCTGCTGGTACTGGTTAGCGAACAGCGATCCGCTGTATTCAGCTCCAGATAAAATAATAAACTCTAGCAGAATACAAACAGTCCCCAGCCATGGTTCATCTTTTGCTTGTAAATTAAGACTTTGCACCTCTCCCTTATCTTCCCTAATAGCATAATACTGGAAAAGAGAGGTGGGGAATAGTGTATTATATTTTTGACCTATGGGCTTTTACAGAGCTTTCTTCGCCCTTTCTAATAAGAAGCCTCCAGTCTATGCAGAAATGTAATCCTGTCGTGGCTTCCCCCGTACAATGCTCAGGGGATACTAATAACCAGGGACAGTGACAAATGTTCTTTACTGCAAGGAGGGGCCTTTCTTTTTCTGTCCTTCCCCGTTGTTTGGGGTTTATGCAAGCCCAAAAAAATGTTACATCTTTAATCCCAGATTGTCTGTCCTGATACAAGAGGTCAGCAGTGCTTGGACAACTCAAAAGCCCATGAGGAATTATTTTAATGAAACAAGGGATATGAATTGAATTCATTTATTATGCAGCTGCTGATAAGGACCCGTGTCTGAACACAGCTCATGGAAAGCATTTCCATAATGGTCAACAGACCAGATATAACGGGGCTCACTCCTGGCTGGTGCAAACGGCCCTGGGAAGCACGGTGGAGCCACGCTGATCCACACCAGCTTGAGGGCTGGCCCCTTCTCCTTGCTCCCCTGCTCCACGTTACCATCAATAATGTCCTTTCTTCTGGCGAGCTGTACCTGTATAATGAATGAAGATTGACGCACACTGACACATCTAAGGCATCTTTCTAACTAGGCACTAGGTGGCTAAGAATAGACTTTATGATAAAGATTTTTTTCAGGATAACCAGCTTTTAGGCACTTTGAAGCCTCCTGGATAAGTATAATGCTATGGGAAGGAGGGAGATCACCCAAAGCAAGAGCAGCTGATTTTTGGACAGGCCATGCAGTACAACCGAGCCAGGCCCTTGAGGGATGGGCTAGGCTGCAGTTTAAGGTTGGCTGTCCCCCTTTATCCAGGACTCTGGGGCAATCCCTGCCTTATTCACACAGTGAAATTAATTCCTGTTCAGAGGGCTGACAGAACACACCATTTAAACGCCAATTAATCCTTTTCTGGGGACTTAAGTGGTCCGTAGAGCTTGTACTGGCCCCTGTGTGGCAAGGATTTCACCTCTGAAATTGTGCTATTTAGGTATCAACAGGGGTATTAGATACAGGGCTCATTAACATACTAACTGAGCCAACAGACTGCTTACAAGAATCGAGAGAGCAGGATTTGGTCCTCCGAGAGGAAAGCACTCCAGGATCTGATAGACCTTTTCCATCTCTAACCATTATGGCTCTGTAATTCATATGCACAGCTCCCATTAATGCTAATGGAAGATACTGTACTGCATTCACCAAGTGAAGAGCACAACCCTTTGACTTCATTACTGGAATTCAATTTCATTAACACTGGATACAGAGGGATTGTCCTAAATACACTCTTTCTTATATTTTTTTCATGTTAAGGTAACCATTTGAGTATATTATACCCTGCAGAGATGGAAACATTTCTAGTCTGTTTAAACACATTTCCCACAATTGGGAGCAAAACTTTGTCTCCATTTATGCCTTTGACACCAGCTGCCTTCCATTTAATGGGACTTTAGTTGCTAAAGCAAATTAATTCAAAGGTTACTTTTCTCTTTCATTGTCAAATCTGAGACAGACAAATTCGAATATTCTATCTTGGGGTAATTCAATATAAACCTCGCATCCAAATTTGAATGGCAACAATGAATTAAATTATTACCGTGTCCCATGCAAAATTACGTGTCGTTCAGAAAATAGCTACTTGACGATTCTGATAAAAATCCAACAAAACAGAAATTACAGTTGGGGGAAATAAGAAGCAATTCCAAGCTGACTCTATCTGATGGAGAGCAGGCCAGCTCCTGGGCCAATGTAAATCAAAGCAGCTTCACTGACTTCAGTGCAGCCGTACCGATTTACACCAGTCAGGATGCTCATGGAGAATATTTTATCCTAGCTGATCCGGCACCTATCTGAGCCAGAAGGAAGCAAACCAATCCATCCTAATGCTCTCCTTGCAGGAAAGTAGCTGAGATGAGGCACCTGTCGTTAATTTAAGGAGGTGCTGGATGAGTTGATAAAACCAAATCCTTAGATCAGGTGCAATCCCCACAGATCAGGGTCTGTTCTTGCTATGTAGTAATATCCACATTCTGGGTTATGCCAGTCTGTTTTCCAAAACCACTGTGCAGAGTGTCAGCTTGGTGCACTGCTCACTCTTAGTGCAGTTTGGCACTGAATGCTGCGTACCATTAAACACCTGCTGCCGCTCCACCTTGGAGGTGGCTCCATCTAACCGAGGCAGAGCTGTTCTTGCACACTGCAAATTTGCAGATGGGCTTCAAATTCCTTCAAACAGCATCCGCTGCAGGCATGTGAGGCCAGTGTATCCCAAACTTCACCATTTTGAGAGCGGGCAGACGGAGTTGGAGGCTGCAGCTGCCCTCGCCTGACGTGCCTGGAAAGCTCGTCACATGCCAGCCCCTCCACCCTGGGTGACGCTCAGCCCTGGCAGTGGAGGCAGGCATGCTCCTGTTATTGCCGGAGCTGCAGAAGGATGATTTTGCCACCCTGAGGGCTTGCTAACTATCTCCGGCTAGCAGAGAAAAGCTGGGTTCATGAGAGCACAGGATCCATGCTTGTGCTGCATGGGGAGGGGAGCCGTAAGGAATTGATTGATTCAGGGGGTTTCTACCTAGATTGAAGGAAAAAGCATTTAAGGCAGTAGAGAATCCTGGAGAGCAAACAACAATCTCTCCTTGGGACTGGCCAGCCCATTCCATGATGGAGTGTCTCCCTCTCCGTCATTACTGCTACTGATTTTCAAACTTGTTCTTAGACCTCATCAGTGCAGAAGCAGCCTTCAGCACACGGACCTGCTAGAAAGAGCAGGAGAACATCTTGCTGAGCCTGCCGACTGCCTGAAATGGCCCTGCTAAGCATGGACCACTCTACTGAATGGAGGTCACCATGGGAAGTACCAGTGACCACCTGAATATCTACATTGCTGACTACCAACTGACGCACGGGAGCACCCCAGCATCACTGCTTGCTATTGGGGAGCGCTGGCCCAGCTCCAGTGACCTGCCAGGTTCAGGGAAGAAAACACCGAATTTGCTGGTGTGGATCTAAGAGCTGCAGAGGAGACTAAAGGCCACCACAAAGCCAGCACCTAAAGGAGCCACATGTCTCACTTTGTAAGCTCTCTGGGATGCAAAGCAAGAACCAGGCCTTCCCCTTCCTCCCGTCCACCCAGCCCACAGAACCTCTGATTTTCTTTGGAAATTTCTGGTGGTTCCACAGAACGAGTGAAAAATAAAGAAGCTGAGGTTATAAATGCTGATACATAATTTACTCCTATTATCAAGATTAAACACATCTTTGCATGCTTAGCATAAAACAACTGCCATTCCCCAGATTTCTCAAGGACATGAATAAACTTCATTATTATCTAAATAATCAAGAGTATTCAATAGAATATTTAACTGTCTGCCTACCGGAAACTCACAGCCTTAATCTTAACACTGATCCTCTGTTGTCCTTCATGTAAATATTGTTGGGACATCAGCCAAAGCCTAGGGAAGTGAGCTTCATCTTGGTGGATGGAATCTCTCGTGTCAGATACAGTCAGCCTGACTAATGAGACCTACAGCTTGCCAAAACCTACAGCCTTGCTGTCTGTTCCAGCCACTGAATGTGCTTAGAAACCCAGTGGCACCAGCCCAGCAGTCTACAGATCCCAATCAACTATCAATAGCTTAAGTGTAAGTGATTGTGTATGAAGTATGAGCCAAATGTGTTTCCTTTCTCAGTTTTAGGACCTCCAGTATTGTTATTGCACCAGTAATGCTTGCATGGAATTAATCATATACGTACCCACAAGGCAAAACGTTATGAGAAGCTCTTTGTACTTCTTAAAAGTATGCAGCTCTGAAGAGTGGAGGGAGCTGGAAAGCTTCCCAGCACGGTGGGGCGTTCCCCAGAGCTGAGTGATAGTTAGGGAATTCTTCACCAAAATTGTTGGTCCCTAGCCATTTCTCATCATGACACTGACCTCTCACTCTTCCACAGCTGGACTCTGTTTCATTCCCTCCCTGGTATTTTACTTTAACTCTTTGATTTTTCTGCCTAACATAGTGTTTTGGGGTTTTTTTTTTATGCTGCTGGATCCCTTCCTCTGAAGCACACGGATACTCCATGAAAAGATGCTGGCCTAAAACCACAGGTACCTCAGAAAATCTCAAAGGCAACAAAAGGGAACAGGAATAACACAGCCACAGGGACAGTTCTGCAAAAGCTGCTCTAGATTATTCAGGATTAGAGGGTGTCCAAGGTCTGATCCAGCACTGTGAATCACTACAACACAAGGACACTCCTGTTCCTCTTTGCCCAGGTCACGGATCTACCAGAGGGCTCAAACAAGTGTGCTCCAGCTCCACAGCTGTGAGGGATAACATGATGCTTGGGTAATGCTAGCTGGTTGGGTAAACTGGCCCTACGGCCACCTTGTGCCTCCAGAAGAGATCAAGGCATTGTCAAAGCCTGGGAATCTGACCCATTTAATTCAGCAGAAAATTAGTTCTGGCAATTAAGTTTATCCTCATAAATTAAGAGAGTGCTATCATAGTGTATAAATATACATACAAAATTACTATAAGGTCAATAGTCAAATCCAAAACCTTATTATAAGTCTAGGGCAATTACATTACCTGTGAGTTATGGAACAAGCCCAACTTTCAACAGTACAGGTGGAGTTCCTGTCTGATCGGTCATACATCCACACAGGCTAAACTACCCTTCTAATTTGTCTTGTGCTGTAAACCAAAAAGCCATGGGGAGATGGCTGAACAAAGGGAACGGCAAATTATCATATTTTTGTAATTTGTGCAAGTATTCCAAGGAAAGCAATTGGCTCCATGGTGGGTTTTGTAGCTGCCTACCACGCAGATGGTGATGGTTTCCCTGAGGACTCTCGCTCAGCACTTGTCTAACGGCACCGTTCAGATGTCGGGAACGTGCGGCACCATCCGGCTGAGATCAGACACCGAGCTGCACTCCCTCCTTTGCATCCGTGCAGCACGGAAACCTCTCCGTGCTGGGAAGGAGGGCTCCTGATCACTGCCCCGTGCTGCCACATGAAGAGTTGTGTCAGGCAGCACGGTGGACTTCTGGCTCAATCTCTCTCTGTGCAGCCACAAACCATTTCTGATTTCTCAAGTTCTTCCTCCTCTTTGACACGTTTCCGCAACACTGCTACGAGGTCAAGATGGATTCGGTTCACTCTTGGCCCTGGTTCACAGGGCTGTCAGCTAAATTCCACTATGGCATCGTTATTCCCGGTGATGGTGTGACAGACGCACAGAGCCCAGCTGGATTTTCAAAACCCAAGCAGTTTGCAGCACTGACAGGCCGAAAAAAAAAGAAAAAAAAAAAGAAAGGGAAAAAAAAAGCACACCCCCCAAACCCCTCCCTCTTACTCTGAGCAGGTTTTATCTGGAAATAACAAGACCCTACGAAGTTCTTCCTACTGAACCACTTTTCTGACCAAACCTGACTGTCACCAGGAGATAGTGATAGGTGCAAGCCCTAACCACCGCTACCTGATTAGTCTAGTCACCACCACATCCTCAGTGCAGCATTTCTTCAAAGGAATAAAGCAGCGCTGAAATGACTGATATAATTTGGCGCTTTCAGACAGAGTTAGCGAAAGGAGAAGAGTCAAGTTCACTATATTTGAGTTCACCACAGGGCTCCAGCAGCCTTTAAAACGCACTCCATGTCGGGGCAGAGCTGCCGGCCAAACGCCGGCTTCTGCGGGGAGAGGCGACGACCCTGCAGCCGGGAGCGGCAGGAGCACAATGCACACCGAGGAGCACGGTGCTACTGCAAGTGAGCGTGTTTAATTTGTACGTGTTCCTCTGGGATGGAAATCGGCCTGAATTTCCCTTTAAGCACAGCAACAGGAATGCTACTCCCAGGCAGGTGAGCACGGTCCTGCAGTCATTCTGCTCAAGACTCTCTGTAGGGATCCACCCTCGTGTTTCCTTGCTGTCTGCGGTGCACAGATGTAATGCAGTTTCTTTGCCACTGCATATTCTCCTCATTTCTAAAACACTTACACATGCAGCATGCATTAGAATTAAAAAACCATTAAACCTCGGAAAGGAAAAACTTTGACAGGATGCGTAATATACTAAGTATAATTAATTAAATTGGATGAGGCACTGGGGGATGAGAGAAGAGTGGATGGAGACTGTTCTTGGAAAAGGGATGGTAATGCACTAATGTTCAGTGTGTGCCATTAAGTAAGAAACAGCCTTGGAAAAGGCATGGATGGATGACGGGAGCTTCAAGAGACGGCACCAGCCAGTTGGGCACCTCAGATGCATAAGTAAGAAGATGATACCAAGAAATGCAGCAAATTAAACTCTAAGAACGATAACAAAGGCAGAAAAGCACAGGAAAGACAGAAGAACGAGAAAGGCACTAAGTTCACTGAATAGTGACAGGCAGGGGCACAACGGCCTGGGCCCCACGGGACGGTGACAAGGTCATTAGCACGGAGGAGCCTCTCCCAGGGAGCTCGGCCGCTTTCTCCATCGGGGCTCAGGGCTGAACCTCGCCACCCGCCTCGGCCCCTCCTGCCCCAAACCCACACTCTCATTCCACGGACATTCACGCAGGTGTGAGGAGCTTCACCCTGGGAAAGCACCTGTCCCTTTTGGGGGTTATTTTTCAATATTTTTTATTTTAAGGACTGGTTCCCTAATGCAGTGCAGCATGCTGCTCCATACCCTCCTCCCTGGTGTTGGAAGGAGCAGCCAAAGCCAGGGACAGAGAAGGAGCATCAAAGCCAGCCCCAGCCGACACAGCAGGTACAGCACAATGAGACAGGCGCAGTCTGTCTGTTCAGCAGGACAAAGTTTTAACAGTCTTAACAATGGCATTGGCACTGATCGTTAGGCAATTAGAACTGCTGAAAGTTGACAAAGCACCAGGTCCAAGTGAATTATATCCCCAAATCCTGCAGGCAGGAGCACGGAAAAGAGAAAAGTCGTTGTCAACAGTCTCCAACAGCTCACCGAGTGCAGAAGCAGAAAGTAAAATCTCAAGGGCTGCTCATTTACTTGCTGTTGGGAGAGATAAAAGGGAAGGTCCAGGAAATGAGGTCTTTAAAAGCACTCTCATCATTTAGGGAGTGATGGGAGGGAAGGTCCTGGAAACACTGATACAGCCAGGATTGCTCAACCCGTAGGAACACTTGCTGCAGTGAGAAAGAGACTGTGTGTGCTCAGAAAGGCGAGGCAGATTTTAGCTGGGGGAGTTCACTCCTGAATCATCTCCAGTGTGGTTACTTGCTCAATTCTGCACATTCCTGCACGGCAGTCAGTGCTGGCCAAGGGGACAGTTTTGCTCCATGAGCTGTTCTCTTATGCAATGTGCCAAAACCCACCCCTCAATGGATCTACAGAATTTAATCCACGTGGGACCACTCTGGCTCTGTGCTCTGCTCCCTTGCAAAACACAGGACAGGGCTTTGTCACACAGTGTTTCTCAAGTACAGCCCTTCAGTTTGAGTGACTAGGCATGCTTTTAGGGAAAACATGCAAATGTGATTTAAAGACTCTAAGTGATACAGAATATATCACATCCCTTGGGAACCTGTTCCAGAGGGTAATTATTCTAATTCCTAAAATCATGTGTCTCATTTGCAGCTTGAATTTTCCGAGGTAAATCTCCATCCTCTAGCAGTGGTTATGCCTAAATTTGAGAGCTGTGTAGCAGCAAACACCTTCTCCCTGGGCACACTCACGAACGTGGGCTGAGATGACCAGCGTCTCGAGCAAATTCTAGAACTAGAACATCTAGAACATCTCCTCCAAGAACGACATCTCTCTTGGACTCCTATCTCAAATCTAGGACTGCTAGCCAGAACAACCAGGAGAACATCACCAGGGAGACAATGAAGGAGAGGACAGAGACAATAATAGTATTTGGGGCCCGAATTCAAGCCCAACAGTATCGGTCCGGCTGGATTTAATGGGCTTTGAGGCAGGTCCTAAATCTCCAGGCAAAGTAGGAACCAAATACACCTTTGCAGAGTGAAAGGCAACACCTTGAACTATACCCAGAAGTTCTGTGGCCAGCTCCAGACACTGAGCAGTCTCCAGAAAGCAACAGGACATTTTCATGCGAGGTCCCTCACTGACGGAGCCTCTCTCTTCCAACTGACTGCCAGAGCTTGGCTGTCTTTGCAAGGCACATCTGGTCAGCGCACGAATACGTCCAGTTCATATGAATTTTCTATGAATAAGTGGAGATATCTACCAAATAACAAAGGAGGAGGACTGCAGAAGCACAGGTCAGTTGATTAGGGAATTGTAGGTGGAATTGTTCATTTTAATTACATGTCTTCATTAATAGGAGATTCCTAGATCCTACAGTGATGACTACTGGGTCTAAATATTTGCATGAGTGAATACATTTCCACAGAAGGAAACATGGCTAGAAGGTGAATGAGATGCAGAATTTTGTCCGATTTTACAAGGGCATTTCCAGCACGTAATGAAGTGATTTCCCAGAGCCCAGCAACGTACCAGAGGCGAGCAACGGTAGATGTAAGATAAACATTTTTACAAGGCATGAAACAATGTCCAGAAAAAGACCAGCTCAAGTTGGAAATAAGTGATGAATGAGGTAAAACACGGGTTATACTTGAGCTGTTTGTGTTTCCCTGGCACTTGAATGAGTTTGATACAAGCATCACAGTTACCTGTTCTACTGACAGCACTGAAAGGAAACAAAAGTTTGGAACAAGCCAAACACATTCAATTCCCCTGAATAATTTAGGCTGCTGAGTTATCATGTGCTTCGTGGACTGTCATCAAGAAAAGCTGTATTGCAAACTAAAGGTCTGTAAATCAATGCAACTGAGGGACCAAAACTGATCAGAGAGCGGCTGCAAAAGCAGTGCATGTCAGAACAAATGCACAATGTGAAAAATCAACCCGAAGAGTGTTGCAAGGCAGACTGCGGTCCTGCCTTTCCTAGGGATGGCTCCTGAGGAACGTGGTTTTAAAAATCCAGTAAGGATGGGCAGATGGAAGCATCAAGAATACATGGGCTGATTCAGTTGAAACATGCTGGTGAGCAGCACTGTCAGCGACACAAATAACTCAGCAGGCAAACTCAAACAGTGAAAAACAGGAAACAAATAAAGGTCCAATACATATAGTGCCTCATGCTACAGACCCACCTGGGTGTACCAAACGCTCTCCAAAGCTATTTATACACTCCAGTCATTTACCTACTGCTTCCAGTAAGGCTTCTGGCTCTCTGACCTTCTCTGATTTACTACTATTTAAGACTTTGGCTTCAGATTTCTAGCCAAATCCCTCTTCCCAAACCAGAGGTGCTCCTTTTATAGCTGCTTGCTGAGCAGTGTCCAATGATCCAGAATCAAATTATTTGACTTGAGAAAGCCGTTTCTCTTTCAGTGCAAATCAGGAGGCTCCTTGCCTGGATCAGGACTGGTTCACTTACTGAAACAGCTAATTGGAGAAAGTGGCCACGTAGATGAGGAAGCACCTTTTGCTGTACTTGCACTAACTACAGTCCTTCCTCGTATCCATTCAAATTAAACGCAGTGAAGCCAGAGCAGATCATTAAAACCAGAGGAGAAGACTCCATTTTTAAGGCGTCAGTTGGTAGACACCTTAACATATGCAGTACTGTCCTTTCCTACACTGCAGTCAACAGGTACAGTTTGCAGTAGGATTCATGAATCTTTTCAGAAGTCTGTGCATTAATTAGGCTGACATTTCCAAAGCAGTCAGAGGAAATCAAGTGCCTAACCCATGCTAGCTTTCAAGTGATTTGGACACCTACCTTCCTCAGGCTTCTCCGAAAAATTCCAACCAACATTCTTCACTGTCTTTTGTTTTTCACATAGGGAAGTGCAAAACCAACTGCAAAAACTACCCTGGCCAGCATGCACACAGCAAAGAAAACTGTCTTCCACCTAGGAACAGTCTGATCTGGCAAGTGACCTTATCTCGCATCATCTGCCAGCTGAAAGCACTCAGCACCTGGCAGAATTACATGTCTCCTCTCCCCACTGCCTTGTAGCCCAGTCCTCAGGCTCTAGACTGCTCTTTCCAGCAGGCTCTAGCAGTATCAAAGAGACATCTCCTACAACTGTCTCCGCACCTTTGCTCGTGTGGCAGAGGAGCTTTGTGGCTTGCGGTTCTCAAGTGCCAAGATGCACGGTAGCATCTGGGGGAAAAAACTCACAGAATGATCCAAGATCAGTTTTCTCCAGCTGGGACTGATTGAATACAGCCCGGGCACAGGATGATGTGGGAAATCATTCGTAGCTGAGCACAAATTGCATGCATGGAGGTAATTACTGCAGTACAAGGTTGGTAGCAACACTACTCACGTGACAGTATATCTCAGCAATTTTCATTTCCTACTGCTTCAATTCAAAGGGTTTTTTTTTTTATCTCTTTTTTTGGTCAATTTTCTCCTTTTCCATCAGGAACTCACTTTAACCTAGGATTTCTTCAGGGTAAAGCCCCACTTTCACAAAAGCTAGTCATTCCACATATTCACATTTTGTTCTATATACTGCATCCAGACCCAGGGCCCAATTTGTCTCAACCTCACTCTGTTTCCATGCCCCGAGTACAACTGTCACTGCCTGAACGTGAAGTGACACAGTGGTGACTGCAGTCACCTGCTGTTATGTGCTGTCACTTGGAGCCTTCTGTGGATATCAGTAATGAAACACAACATGTAAGTAGCTAATGAAGCTGGTTACAAAGCAAGTCATTCTGCATGCTCAGAAAAGGGTGAAAATATGGTAAGGAAAATGGAACAAAAAGGATTTCTGCCTAAAAATAAAAACACTAACAGAACTCATGCTGAGAGTGGGCAAAATTTATCATTACTATTACAGATATTCAGCAAAAATGGGGCTGCATTATACTTACCATGATTATATACCTTGTGACGAGCGCACATCTATAAAATATATGCTATAAAGACCTTACATTCTAAACAGAAAAAGTAGTTAAATGCAGAGATACAGAAAAGGGAAATTACTGAACAAATGCAACACAAAAAAATCAGTCTGAGTCTGGAGAGGCCCTAGGTCTCCTGGTTCCCAGCCCAGCACACTCAGCTGCATACCTGCACGACTACAGCGAAGAAAAGCTGCAAAACTTTTTAATAATTCTGTGACCTATTTAAAAATATCTACTCTCTTACATTCATATATGCTGTATGAGAAATAAAATATAGCACTCAGTTTTGAGTGGCAGCACATCCCTTAAGACAGATAAAAGCAGCAAGTTCTCTTTGCTGTTTGGTGTCAATTATTACAGAGTTTTGACTTATATATTATTACATAGATCATTTAGTAAAACAACCTACATACCACCCCTGTGGTATGTCTCCCTTCAATAGTAATCTGCTGGAACTGGAGCATTTTAGACACTCACCCCCATGCATCCTCTTTCAGAAGACCATGGGTGCCCTCCTCCCCACCCAGGCGAAGATACATCGGCCTTCCCTAAACCACTTTTCACCATGAAAATGTAATTTAGAGCGGTCTGAACGAAGCACGGACTGTAATTTTTCTTTACCGTGCTTGCCATTTTTTTGCACCAATTTTGCCACTAGCGGGGAACAAAAAGCCACCTGAGTTGCCCCAAAGCGAGGGGTAACTCACCCCGGCCGCGGAGGCGACCCGGCGCTGGCAGCGGTTTGGTCGGAGAGCATCTCGCCGCGGGGGCTGCAGCCGTTTATTGCCACCCGGCCGAGGCGTGGGTCACCGGTGCTGCGCGGGCGGCCGAGCAAGGAGCTCCTGGAAGAGCCGAGCTGAGCAGGAGAACAGATCCCACCCTACCTGGAGCCCCAAAGGGTCTTCGAAGCCAGGACCGGCAGCCTGCTTTGCTCCCGGAGCGGGGCGGTGTGCAGTACACCCGCTCTCTCGTCCGCAGATGCCCGTCCAGCGCGTTAGCCGAATTCCTCCCTGAGTTGATTGGGTGCATGTTATGATAAACCAGAAAGTTACTTAATTTGATAGCAACTGCTTGTGACCAGAACTGTGCTCTTTAACCAGCCGCGCTAACGCGATGTCATGCACCGAAAGCCTGCGGAGGCTGAGGGTCAGCTCACCGTTTGCTGTGATTATTCCTTTAATAAAGGGCCCTGCATTTTACAGCGGCAGCAAAATTGATGCAGGTTGCCATGGTAAGCACACACGTTCCTATTTAGGAGAATAATAGACAGCTTTGTATAATTCACTGATTTCAGATGATTTCTCACCCAAAGAGCAAGTCGCTCAAGTTACGTAAATCACCTGTTGTTTAGTCAATCTGGCAATTTTAATTAGAATAAATTTTTATGATTCCTCTATGCAACACTTAGAGCTGCTCCACCACCTGAATATGAAGATGCCTGTAAATTATACAGGCTCCAAACACATCTTTTTCGCTCTTTTAATTACAGTAACATTACAGCATTAATCATCTAAGCCTCTGTTAAACAAGTAACAGCCATCCTCCATCATAATTAAAAAGAAAGGCCAAGCGAACAGGAGTTTGGAGTTTACCATATTTCCGCTGAAAATTGTGTTTTAACTTAAGAGTTTCACAAACACTAGTTTTATTTGGCTCTAATTAGTGTTGTGAAAGAAACACCAAAAGGTTAATAAGAGATGGTTAGTTTGTAATGCAAGTTTCCTGGTGCCAGCCCCAGCAGTTCAGTCTGTTTTCAGAGTCATTAACAAAGTAGATTGATTACGGTAGGAGATCAGGAAGTGCTCACTTGCTGTGTTAGCAGAAGGTTAGTTTTTATTCATATACCTTCCCTACTGTTAAATATGATGACTCTTACCTTGACCATTACTAGTCTTAATTGCTGTGAAATAGAAAGAGTTAATGGTTTCCTTAGAGGTTGCTGGCAAAAGGAAAAAAAAAAGTGCACATGTGCCTTTTTTTGGCTTGTTTATAAGGGAAAAGGAAGCTGCAAGCCTCACAGAATTGTTTATTTATCTTAGAAATATTTGAAAATCAAAGTATTGTGTGGTGTTTTTGGAAAAGGATGCCTTGGGAGAGCCAGGGAAGACGGTTAAACCGCCTCGTCCTTCAGTTGAACTTTAACAAAGAGATCTTCTCTTCGAACTGTTTGCCTGGGATTTGAGTTAAGGAGCTATTAACAAAACCAAGCACAAAGAGAAGTCTGAACTCTCTGATTAGAGACATCACTTCCTTCGTCTCTCCCATACATTGTTCTCCAGTTGCACAGCAAAACAGTGGCTAGACAATATCAACATCTGACAAAAACTCACAAAAAAAAACATTTAAAAACCTAGCAAAAAAGCCCTTCAACTTTTTGGGTAGATCATTCATCCATTACAAGCCTACACAACACGGCATGGATCCAAATTTTAATTTTCCTCTCTGTGTTGCCAAAACGTTCACATCTGGTGAGTATTTTCTGTACTTACAGGGAACAGACCTGAGGATACACAGGTTGTAACTGCAGCGACCCTGGCACTGAGTAACTTCAGGGACAGAGACATTGCAAGCATTATCTGTGTGCGAATGAACCTGAAAACTGAGGAAAACATTCCAGAAATGTGGGATATATGATAACGTTTGTCGTGCAAACAAAGGAGGTTACACATCTGTTTGTTATTTAGTTCCATTGTTTTACAAAAGGGATTGGCTTTCATTCATTTCTATGGCTATGATTTCAGTATCTCCTCTGCCCCACCACTAATTCCCCGTGAAGACTCTTCTAAGCTCTGCACAAGCAAACTCAACTGCCGCAGAGCCCGCGACCCCAAGGCAGACACAACGCGAGGGGGCCATCCGTGTCGTGTCACGTGTCAGCCAGCCACTTTCTAGTCTCTGAGATGCTCTAGGGTCTGATAACCCTAGCGGTAAGGGTTATGTGAAAACACAACGCTGTGTTTTCAGATTACCTAGCAAAGACGGATCTGAGCACCACCTACCTGGCAACGCTAAGGGCAGACCTGAAGAGAGGTTTGCCACTCTGAGAGCTGGACAGCTGTTCTTCCCGTCTAGCAGAAGATACGAGGTCTCCCTGCAAGCCTTGCTTGGGCAACCTTAGCGAGAGCTGGCACTCGGATAAATGCAGAGACCGCGTACAAAGGGATCAGCAACCACCACGCCAACCCAGCACGAGGTGCCCCAGCTCCTCGCCCGGGTTTTGCAAGGCTTTTGCCAGAACAGATTTAGATGCTCAATAGGTAATCATTTACAAGTGTAGGAATAAGAAGATAATCAACGCCCCCCTCTTATCCCAAAGCTCAGCTTACCCACTTTTCATACAGATCCTTCTCTGGGGTTTCAAAGTATCCTGCAAAGCTGACTGCTCCCTCCACGCTGGCCACTGTAGGAGCACCACTGAGCTTCCTTAGGCTGTTTTACAGGAAGATCTACCCAATAACGCAGAAATCAGAAGAGCTATTATAATTGACACTGCCTTGTAAAGAAAGCTTACAGCTTTTATCCATCTTAAGGGATGTGCTGTCACTCACTTAAGAGTGTTATACTTTATGTTCTATGCTGCATATATGAATGTAAGAAAGTAGTTATCTTTATTAATTTTTATAAACTTCCAGAGAAATGCAGCTGTATTTCCAACTTCCAAAGCCCTAGAATATATCACTTAGGTCTTCATATACATACAACTCTAGGTACAGTGTTTCTGCAGAATAAAAAGGAGTTGCAGGTATATAAAATGACTGCTGGAAATTAGGTTCAAAATCAACAATTTATAATAACTGTGTTTGCCTCCAGTTAATACCATTAGTCATGTTCTCAATTCATGACTGAAACGCATCCAGATACGATGGAGATGAGCATGGCATGAGAACCAGTTGGAATATTCTACATAAAACCTCATCCAGTGAATGATGATGTATCTGAACAATTTGGGATGCAAGTAAAAAGAAAAGTTTCAGTTTCAGTGAATATAATGTGCCCAGTCCTCCTTTACATTCAAGCCTACTTATACACTAGGTGATAGTATAAAGGAGACTTAACATGAGCATTTAAATGTAACCTATTTCTATTCAAAGACCCTTCATCTTGCTGGAGTTTATGAGACTCAGACACAAATCAACTACCGATGAGAGCAAAGTTACTCAAATGTGTAAATGTATGCAAGATCAGGTCTTTACAAATGACATTTCATGCCAACCTTTACTGCTGATCTGGCACCAGAAAAATGAAAGTGATGCTTTTAGAAGCAATTCTCTGAAGAGACATACAGCATTGCTTAAAACCCCGCAAACTTTGATTTTAAAGCTTTTCACTATTTTATGGCTGTGGTGGTTATTTCTAACACTAGCTTTTTATGATTAGTGTGTGTTTATTATTTTCATACTTTCCTTTGGATTCTATTTTTATCTTAAACAATGAATCACTGCTTCTTTGGGCCAACGATTTTCCTTCTACAACTGATGCTAAAAATACTGGCCACCACTGGGAATTGAGATAAGTTTGAAATCTGTTGCTTATAACATCAGAAACATATATTTGAAATAGTTACTTTTTGGTTTCTATGCTGGCGAGCTCCTATGACTTATAGAGTACAAGTGTGGTTCTGGCTCAAGGGAAGGTGAAAAAGGCAATAAAAAAGATTTAAAAAGATCTATGTGTCTGTATACACCTGCACAAAGAAAACAAGCCTAACTTGCACAAATGGTATGTTTGGAAGAGGGCAATGGCAAAAAAAAAGAAAGAAATAGTCCCAATATGAGCAAAACCAAGGGAGGAATAACCACCTGAATCACAAAACAGAATATCTAGCCTCAAAGATGCTAATTCAGGTCCTGAGGGATCTAATCAACCTCTTTGTTGAAGTAAAGATAAAACTTTTTGACAGCAAATGCTTTCTGATAAAATGGAATTTTCAATTACTCTAGGAAACATCTGGTCCATGCTACCATTTACGGAGAAATGCACCACGACGCTTCGCAGTGTTGGAAAAATATTTCACGCTGCGAATTCCCCACTTTGCTGGGAGGAACAGGTGTCAGGAGCTCCAAACTCAACAGCAAGTCTCCTGCCACCGGCGGTGTTTCCTGCTGTCACCCCGCAGAGGCATCGCCCGTGCCGGGGCTCCGGCCCTGCTAAGGACACTGCGCTTCACACCCTCCCCGGACACCTCGCCTGAAACCACGGTCTCCTCCAGTGCTGGACTTTGACTCAGGATTACATCAGGACTTTGAGAAAATTCACTAAATACCGCGGTGAATTCGGGCCAAGGCATAAACGGAGATCCCAGCATTTTCCACAATCCTCCAATAAACTTTTCCAGCCAACCTGAAACGTCGGAGAGATCTAACAGACGCTTCAAAATCTCGCTTTCTCTAACAAATCTGCCTGAAAGTTCAGCCGAGGACAATATGAGGAGAGAAGTGCGTATAAACTTCTAGCAGCGCTTAACACCTCCAGAAATAAACAAACAATTAAAGCCACGGCAAGGCAATCTCGGAAGGTGAAGCTGCGCCGGTATTCCTGCTCCTTCCATTTGGTATCAATTAGCAGGGGAAGGAAAACAATTCTGCGTGATAATGAACTCCAAATTGGGTACATATTAGCGCAATTAAAGCCATCTTTTCAACTGATGAATTTATAATCAATAATTAAGATCCCGAGGTAAAGAGGGACTGGGCAGGAGGCCTGCTCCCGAAATAGGCTAAGTGGCTCAGCTCCAGGCGGTATTTCTGATGACCTGCTGCTGCCCACTAAAGCTAAACACCCTTCACACTACAATTTGCCGTTTTTCAGGAAATGTAGGTCATTTCCAAAGAAAGAAGAAGGACTGTTGCCAGGATGGAGTGGCAGCTGATGTCCCTCCAAGCAGCAGGTGAGAGGAGGTGGAGAAGAAGGCAGGACAAGGCCACCAGCGCAGCAAGGGGACACGGCTGGGCACATGCCACCGTGTCGGGACGCACGGGTGGCCAGCGGGGAATGCCAGCAATCCCAAACCCACAGCTTGCCACCAGCACGTGGCTCAGCCACCCAGGCAAGGAGCAGTCCTCTCCACCCCGACTGCCCCATCCTCACAAGAAAGGATGTTGGAGCACCTTTCCACCCGGACACTACTCGTGTCTGAATAAGATTGCTTTGCAAGAAAATAATTTAATGAACACGCCTTCATTTTTTCCCCCACTGAAGTCCAAAAGAGTTTGATAATGTCTTGAAAGACCAGGCTGCAAATCCACAGGCCTAGAGATTTATTTTAAGAACACTAAAGAAGGTTGCATGCATTCATGCCTACCTCTTTCTGCAGGAAATCTAACATCTCAGCAAGTGCAGATTGGCTAGACAGGCCCATGCTAATCCCCCACAGCCAGCGAGGAGGAATTGTCCTGTACCCCGCGCCTGATTAACACGCTTTATATCAAGACATCACAGAGCTGCAAGGATTTGTGCCAACCGGTGTCTTGCCTCGGCAGATCCAGGATTACCCACAGAGCAGATAAAAAGACTCTGAAATTATCTGGACAAAAATCTGAAAATTTGGCATTCATGAATCACTTGTAATATTATAACTAGAGGTCCAAGCTCAGCAGACCCGATGGCTCGAGCCGTGCAGCAGGGGCACCTTGCAGAGCTCGCAGGCAGGAGATCATTATAACCGCGACTGCAAACTCCAGAGACGCTCATGATGCAGCTCTCCTGGATTAGGAGAGATGCGGTTTAGACAGGCATGGTGATCTGAAGAAAGGAACTGGGACGTTAGCTTCCCAAACTCACATCAGGCGGTGAGCTGGAGTCGCGCTGTGTACTGGGGAAGGCTATTAGCTAGCTGGTGTAAGCATCCCCGGCAGCTCGGTCTTGAATATTGTTTTGTTTCCTTCTTCCCCCTGCAACTTTGACCTGAAATTGGGTAGAAATTACAATGCCAAAACCGTAGCTTTAATCACGTGGGAACTATTGTTATCACTGCAGTCTGAATACCTTGATTTTCCTGATTATTTTCTACCGTCCCTGCTTGACAAATCAGCTTGGAAAATATTCATCTCTTTAACCTTTTTTTCAGCTTCTGTGACAATAACTGCTAACTTTCAAGCCTACACTCTTCTTGCCATTATTCTATAAACATACTGATAACTTCGCAGGCAGGTTCCTACCTGTTTCCCTGAACAAAACCGACTTTTGATCCGGCAGCCTGCCTTTGCAGCCATCCCCCTCCAAGGGGGCAGGATGGACTCCAGTGCTGGAGACTGCTCCAAGTCCCTTTACCCTGGGGGCAGGATTTCTAATCACCTTCTCTTTGGTTTCTCCTTTAAGGCTCAAACAGGCCATTAGAGCCCTATTCGCTGCCTGACTAAAGGGCATTGCTGGCACAGAGTGGCAACCTGTAAGAGGGAGACAGGCCACTTATAATTTGTGGAAAAACTTGGCTTTTTGGCTAGGACTTCAGCCCAGATCTGTTTTCAGGTTCAGAGGAGCATGTGCCCACCTGCTTATTTCGGGGAGCAGCGGCACAGCCCCCACCGCCGCCTCCTCCGCGGGAGCGGGGCGAGCCGAGGGAGAGGGGCCGGGAGCCGCAGCGCGGCTGCCGATCCGAGCCCCAAAGCCCACGCGCGCCCGGCAGACGACGTCCCCTGCCCGGTGCCGAGCGCAGCGGCTTGCGGAAAGCAGCCTCGCCAACCGCGCGGGCAAAGACCGAGGGCCCAGCTCAGAGCCGGGGCGAGCGGCGACTGCTGACGCCCTGCGTGCACCTCCCCAGGTCCGGATGCGTCCCGCTGGGTCCGCTGTCTAAACACGCGTGCAGGGACCTCAGCAGAAAATATCCATGGGAGCAGCTCCCCAGACACCCGCGGAGAGAGGCCTGGAAAGAGCAGGTTGCATAAGGAAGCTTCTGTCACGCAGCATTAGGGACAAATACTTGACGCGAGCTTTTCCCATGTAAACGGGTGCGGTTTAGGCGGCATAGCTAAGTTTGCCCCTGCTCTAGTTTTGAGTCCAAAAATCAGGTTTTCCTACCTCGCGTCTAAAAATCCCAGGCCATGTGAGTGTTCAGCCAAATCCAGCTAGATGGCAATGCAGAGCCAAAGTTTTGGGACTGCAAACAGCCCAGCCAGGAGCACCCTTAAGCAGGTGCTTAACTCCGGAGGACGCGTTTCCACTGCAGCCTGGGGAACCGCGACCCAGCTGCAGTCAAGCATGTGCTCAGCTGCTTGGGTGCCCGTAGGTCAGGACCACAACGAACCGCCCCACACAGCGCAAAGGGACAGCACAAGTGACCAGCACCAATGAACAGGCGCCCGCCCTGTTTTACTGATTTCCTTCAAAAAATATACCAGAAACAAGAGCACTAAACCCCCTGAGCATCACTGGACTTGGGTGCCAGCCTTGTCTTTGGAGGTCCGCTTTAGAGCTACTTCCGATTTTCCTTGGGTATTTTGCATGCAATAAGGAGTTTTTGTTACAATGGATTGGACCAAATTTATTTCTGGGATAATTCCTCCGATGAGCTCTGTCTCCAACTCATTCTCTTCAACTTATTTGCATTGTTATCTTATGCACAAGAGAGACAGCATGCAGACTTATCAGAAATGTAATCTCTGTAAAACCCTATCTGCAGTCCATTGAGGTTGGTTTTTGCTAAAGAAACGTGACAAAAAATTAACAGATATTATTCAGACCATTCAACAGGATGGGAATCAATTATGAATATTTTTGCTCCTACACCCATCCCTCACTGCAAGAAGCATCTTAGGAAACCCTCTCCTGATCAAAATGAAAAAGCATTTCTTTGTAACAGAAGAATAATAAATGATAGCTATCAGCCTGCATTCTCTGACACAGCGCTGGTCCTCAGAGAATTAAACTGCCACTGTACAGTTATATAAATGTTTAATTTTTTTCATCTTTGGCCACAGTAGGGTTGTCTGGAAATGCATTATCATGGTGGATGCCATCCCTCTCCAATTAGTGTGGCTGGCAGCGGGAATGGGTAGGTGACCTCTGCGTTCCCCTACGTACAGAGTCTCACAGGGTTAACTATGGCCATTTAACAGACTCTATTGAGAATTAATACAGCGATCAGCTTCTCTTCAGAAAAGAAAACCCATTCGGTGGCGCAGATGGCAAGAACTCTCTCTCCCCCATTTGACTCTTTCATGACAGCAAAACAAAGGCTTTTAATGATGTTTACCATGAATTGAATTAAACAGCTGAAGACCAGTTCATAATCACAGCATTTTGTTTTCATATCCTTAAGTCTTTTAGCAGTGGGGCTTCCATTTGAGCCTCAGCTACAACTTATCTCAAGATATAGCCAAGAGCCCTGAGGCTTCCCTGTGCTGGAGCACCAAACCGCATTCATACTTCTTAATTGAAAAAGACAGGATGTTTGCATAGGATGTTTGCATCAGTAAGACATTGAAAGCGACATTCATGCCCGAGTACAAATGACGGCTTGGGCTCAGCTGAACTCCTCTGACTCTTTTCCTCTAGCTAATACGAGTTGGGTTTTAGATCAGAACTTCATTTTCCGACTGCACATGTGGGGATGCGTAATAGATGAAACTGCACGGCACATTCGGGGGAAAAGACACAAATATCTCTCCCACTGGCCTGAGCTAATCCCTCGTGGGAAGTCTGACTAACCGCGTACGAGCTCAGCTGACCTTCTGGAAAAGTTGCTTGCACGACGCCTGCTTGCGAGCTCCTACGTCGCAAAGCGAGGCGAAGCGCGCGCGAGGAGGGGGTGCGATCGGCGAAGGAGCGAGCACCAGACTTGAAGCTGGTAATTCCTGCTCTAATCCCAACTCCGCCACCAACTTGCTGTCACACAGATGCTCAGGGTCGCGGGCTTGCCAGCTGTGAAAGCGAGGATAATCCTAACCGCTTACTTACCTGACAGGCGTGGCGTGAAGATTAATTTCTATCTGTACGGCACTCTGCAGATGTAAAGCATTATACCCAGCAAGCGCTAAGCACCCTTACCGCACACCTACGCGAGGGAGCGCGGGGGCTGTCTGCATGCGGCGATCACCTGTTGCCGCGGGCGGGAAGCGCGGCCGCTCTCCGGAGCGCGGGCGGCTGCGCGGCGGTGGCGGCGGCGGCACGGCTTACCTGGCTCGGGCACCTGGGAGCCCATGGAGGGGACGCTGGTGTTGAGCACGTCGTTGACGGCCGTGTCGCAGTAGAGGCCCCGCTGCACGTCGTGCTCGCTGTCAGTCTGGTCGCTCTCCTCGTGGCCGCTGTCCTTCAGGCTGTTCCCCTCCAGGTCCTTGAACGTGGAGCTGCTGGGTTAAAGACAGAGCAGTGATTCACTGTCATGTCAGCACGGATCGGACAACGTTCCCCTGCGCCCGGGTGGCTGTCACAGCCCCGGAGCAAGACCCGCGCCGGCTGTGCGCCGCTGGACGGAGGCTCTCTTTAATAGGTGGTCGCAGCCCGTGCCACAGAGGGCCGTCTCCACCACGAAACACCAGCCTCGGCGCGTGCTGCAGCCGGCGAGAGCACGGATCGGCGCTCCTCGCAGCGGAGCAGGCCGGCAAGATGAGCCACACGAGCAGCGCAAAGCTGCAGCGGACCAGGGGCACGACCAGGCGACCGAGGCTGCCTCCTGCCTGGGCAGAGTCACGGCGAGAGACCAACCGCAGCCCAACCCCAGGTGCCGACGGAGAGCCCGTGGGAAACGCAGGGAAGACCAGCGGCCAGGGGCTCGCGCCGCACCATGCCACGCCAGCTTGGCACCGCTCTGGGGCGAGGCAGGCACGGCATCTGCCTGCCTTCGCCCTGAAAACACGACCTCCAGCTCGCACAGGGATGGATGCTGTTCCTTAATGCAGAGCAAGCCTGTGGATCGCTCTCCTGCCAGGTATTACAGAACTCGAGAGTGAAACTGGATGTAAGAACAAAATTAAAAAAAAATTAAAAATTAAATGAGCTGTTTATATAACCAGGTGCCCTCAAGTTATATTACCTAACATGAAACTTAAAAAAGGATCTAAACCCTAATTTTTCTGGTTATAGACCAAACTCTAATAGCTTCAAGTCTGAAAATAAAAATGCCTCCAAGAGAAGGGAGCTTCTTTTCATGATGATGACATCACTCTTATTTTAAAAATAACCCACTGATTCTGGGTCCAAGTTCACATACTTTGATGGAGATCTGATAGGCACTCAAGTTCCCTGGACATCCTCTGAAATCGCAGCTACCGGCCCCCGCTGAAGGCTGCACGGGCGGGGGGTGCCGGGGCTGGTCCGGTGCACAAGTTCCCATGTCCTGGTGCTGGCGGCGTGCCCGCGGGAAGGGAAACCCGGCGGCAGCGCATTCCTGCAAGCTCGCTGCTATCAAAGCAAAGGAAAAACTTCATCCTGGGTCGGGTAAGACGTGAGCTCGGGCAGCAGACGAGCGACCAGCACGTCCAGACAAACAGGAAGCAGAAGAGACTGCTTCTGCTGCCTGGATCTCTGCAGATATCCTCGGGTCCTGACAGCCACAGGTGCCTGGAGGAAAACAGCTCTCCCACGTAACCCAGACAGGCTTTCCAGCAGGCAGAGAGAGATAGTCAAAGCAAGAGCAGGAACAGAGAGGGATACTTCTTGGTGTCCACGTGTTTTGCAAAGTCTCAGCCTACCCATGGAGAAAACGGGCATCCGTCTCCCGGAGTCACCCAGCTCCTGACAGCAGCCAAGGGGAAGATGTTCATTTTTGGCCCAGAGAAGGC
Organism: Apteryx mantelli; assembly: GCF_036417845.1. NCBI lineage: Eukaryota > Metazoa > Chordata > Aves > Apterygiformes > Apterygidae > Apteryx > Apteryx mantelli. The sequence goes on along the minus strand of NC_089990.1, from coordinate 7,819,107 downwards.
TGCATTCCTGCCCCGTTGGCCGTTCCCCGAGCCCTGCCACCCTCGGTGGTCCTGTGAGCTGCTATCAGAGGTGAAGCCCAAAGACACTAGACTAAAACGAGACGCAGAAACATCTTGAAACATGCCCACTGCATGTGTCAGGGCCACTGAGGACAACCACTATGACCACAGTGATAGGAAAGGAGCTGGTTACCGCTGGACTGGAAGGAGAAAAGCAGAAAGCATAGGCAGACCTCCAGAGAGAAGAAAACCCTTTGGGAAAGGAGGGCTCCAGAGAAAGCACCCAGAAGGACTGGGAGAGAGCCAACGCTCGCGCGAGACAGGCTCATCTAAACCGTCGAGCGCCTGCTGCAAGCCGGCCTGGGGATCGGTTTGCACCGATGCAGAAACTGCACCAAACTTTCTTGCTGGCTGATTCGGTATGAAATTGGTCACGATAAGAAACGGCCTGTGCTTCAAAGCACCAAAGCGCTGCAGATTTCTTTACTTTGTAAAGCCCTTGTACGTCTCCACGGAAACCAAGCAGACCACCTACCATCTGATGCTTTCCAAAAGCACATGAGGGGGCAACTCTGAAATACGTACAAATTGGTAAACCTTCAAACATTGCCTTTTAAATAAAGATGTCCCCGTCGAAGCCACCGACTTTGATTCCAGGCAACATCAAAGAATTTTAAGTTAAGAAAGCACTACAAATCTACAATTCATTTGTGTGCGCGTACATAAGCGAGAGGCAGGCAGACAACACAGGAGAAGTACAAATAGATTAATTAAAGTGCTGGATTTGAGGAGATTCACTCACCAAAGATAGAAGTGCTACAACATCTTCATAAAGGCAAAGGATGAAAATGATGCCCCAGGACGCTACAGAAAATATTTTTGTTCTCGGATGTCTGCCCAGTGTCCCTGGCATCCGTCGCACTTAAGATACAAGACAAAAGGAGAAGGCGAGGGGAAACTCTGTCCTACACGGCGTCGCTGCTCGTAATGGGCAGGCAATCTGTGTTGCAACGCGTTGCTCTTCCCCGCAGTGAACCAGACCGTAATGCAGCAGCCACACAACATGTTTCCGCGGCTGACACTTCTCTGAAGGATGGGCAGGTCTCCGAGAACCGGCAATCGCAGCATTTCCCAAACAATACGGCGGCGGCGGAGTAAACCCTGCTGGGGCAGGCGGGCACGCTGCTTGCCTTTATGTTAGGTGTGAATGAGCAAAGATTAATGGATTTGGGTTGTTTGGTTTTTTTTTCCAGGATGCCTGCAGCCTATCTCGGGAGGAGTGGTATGGCGCAGGCAGCCCATCTCGCTCGCAATCACATTAGCATCGTTAAACATCATGAGCAATGCAGACAAATCTACCTGCCCTCCACCAGCTCAACTGAAGTTGCTCAAACCCTGCACTCGCAGCTCCCTTAGTCCCTATATTTTTTAAGATGTAAACAAATGGGATCTTAGCCAGCAAGATAATTGGATTTTTTTTACTGCTCAAATTAGATCTCAACAGTTAGGGCCCGCTTCTGCTCTCCGTTACATCTCTGCCGTCACGCTGGCTTCTGCAGACTGCACGGAAAACGCTCCGCAGAACGCCGTCCCTCAGCCCTCGCTCTGCAACGTTTTCCCTTTCTGCTTCAAACGCCGCAGCTTGGAGAAGGCGCAGCGCGTGGTGGAGAGGCGGAGGAACCGCGAAGGGGGACGGTGGAAATAGCTGCCGGCCACCTCCTGCGGCCTGCCTAACCTCATCCTGCGAAGGGGGATTAGCAAGCCCCGCAGCGCGCAGCTCCACGGCGCGCGGGGAGACAGACCTCCAGCCCTACGCTGCGGCCGCCTGATTAGTATCGATCCTGCTGTGTCAGTGTCTTTTACAGCCTTGGAAATAGAAAGCGAGGGAGAGGAAGGACTGGAGACCTTCCCCTGCAGGGCGATATTCAGCACTCGTTTATTTTAATACAGTCGAGGTGGAGTCAATGGGGTTAAGCTGGAATAACCGAGACGTTAACTTACTGGAGTCACTTCTTTGCCCCTGGAAAATTCTGAGGACACTGAGAAAAGCAGAATTTTACCCAAAGGGTTAAATTCACCCAAGGGTAATTGCTAGGTTGCAACTGAACTGAGATTTACTCTTTACCAATGGAAAAAACAACAACAACAACAACAACAGTAAAATGTTGTTTTGCCTTGGTATTCAAACTAAAACAGTGAGCACGTATCAAACTACCTGCCCCCAAACAAGATTTCTTTTTCCTCCGCCTCACACGGCAGAGAGATCTCACCATCCAAATCTATCATTTTATTCTTGTCCATTCAAATAGAATAAACTATGAATTTTAAAGCTGTCAGGGTAACAGCACTCCACCTAACTCTCTGCAACTTCCCAGTGTGAAAGAGCCAAACAGAAGAAAAAAACTCTATTGAAAAACAAGAGCAACTGGACTTAATAGGAAGTAAATACTGTTTTTAAAATCAGACGATTATTCTTGAAACATTTTGCATGTTAAAAAAAGCAAGCAGTATATAACGCAGTAAGAAAGAACATTAAATAATCAGGATTTGGCTAGGCGAACCAAAGCACTTTCAAGCAAACCTACGTACCTTTTTATTAAGTGAGCTCTGCTGTTCACATAGTTGGAATCAAAGGAGTAGTTTTCAGTCTGAAAGGAGGAAAAGAAAAGGGAGATAGTTACCAGTCTGATTCATCTAAGAACGGGAACAGTCGGGTCTGCAGGGTTCATCGTGTGCCAGGCAAAGCAACCGGTAAATCCCGCACCGGAGAAAGGAGTCGTTCTGGGGCGGCATCCACCTTTTCCCAGGGAAACTCCCGGTGGGGCACAGGAGCAGGCGCCGAGGAGCGCGGCAGGGCCCAGCCCTGGCCCGGACGCCTGGGCTCTCGCGCCGGCAGCCCGTCCCGTCCCGTCCCGCAGCACCCGCGGGCGCCGCGAGCACGCGCTCGCGTACACGTTCACCAAAGCTAATTCCGTCCCCCTCCGAGGCAGAAACACCTCTGATGCAAAACGAACACCTTATTTTTAAGGCAGCCGAAGATGCCAGGCCCTGTCAGTCTTTATATAAGCACTCGGCGAAAAAAGGCTCAGGGGTGACCACAGAACAATTTGCAGAGAAGAAACGGTGTGACTACGCTCTGTTGCAAAACTAATTGCTTTTAATTCCCTGATGGACTCAGTTCTCCGTGTGTCAATTTGACTGAAAGTTCAAAAGGTATTTTTCTTATTAGTGTATAATTAACATGTTAAAATATTTATTGCATAGATATGTAAATGCCAGCAAGGTAATCCCCTGCCAGAGAATTTAACGTGGGCACTTTTCTTTGTTTTAAATCATTTCATTTGCTGAGACATTGGGCTCTGTTATTAATACAAAAGCAAACAATGGGTGACAACGGTTAAAAGTTGGAGGGGAGTGGAAGAGAGGGAGAAAAGTCGAGGGATTTGTCATTTGCAAGGAAAACCCACTAACAAAGTCTGCACTTCAAACACCCTCTTTCAACCCCAGATTACAAAGCCTGGCTTTTCTGGTTTTCCTAACGGCAGGTATGCAATGAACAGAACGTGTTCCAAAAAAGCAGCTGGAAAGCAGGGAAGGGAGCAGGGGGCTACCGCCAGCGAGGCCACGGAGCAACTGCCCCGGGAGGCAGTGGGAACCACGTGGCTGGGATGGGGTTGGAGCTGTGAGGCCAGGATGGGGTGGGAGCCATGTGGCCGGGACAGGGTGGGAACCACAGGGTGGGAACCAGGATGGGGTGGGAGCTGTGTGGCCGGGATGGGGTGGGAGCCACACAGCCGGGACGTGGTGGGAGCTGCGTGGCCGGGACCGGGCGGGCGCCGCATGGCTTGAGGGAGACGTGGACGAAGCCCCAGAGTTTGCAGCAGGCAGCGGCGAGGAGCAGCCGGGCCGGAGCACGGCCGCACCCTGCGCGAGCATCTTCACTTGGGTCACTAGCGAGCTCCTAGCCAATTTGGAGGATCCGTCTGCTGGAAAGGCACCGCTTTCGGACACCGGCAGGGCCCTGCCGCTGGGCCTCAGCGCCGCCCCGGTGCCCCGACGGGCAGCCCGAACCGAAGGGAGCAGCAGGAGACGCTGCGCCCGGGCCGCGGGGCGCTCGCCGGGCTCCAGCAGCCCCCGAGTCGGCGCGGCTTCGCTGTGGCTCCTCCTTTCCCCAGCCTCTTCCTCCCTTTCCCTCCCAAAGAGCCACTTTGGAATACTATGGCCTGTTTTCGTGGCAATTATGAACATGGTAAAAATAAATGCATGCATCTTTAATGTCTCAATAAATAAAGGAAAGCAGAGTCTGCTGCTAACGTAATCACAACGGCAGGATGCAGAGAGCGGGGCAGCTGCAGCCGAGCCGAGTGCGAAATCCAATCGTACCCCAGCAGAGGTTATACTGCTGTACCAAGATAATAAAGCAAAGGCGGCGCTGGTTAAGTGTGACCTTTCTGAAATACAGCACAATATCTAATTTACCAAACAGGAGCCTCCCAGAGAGAAACATGCAAGGCTCTGCGAGCTGGGGGAGTTGGCCTAGCACTCGGCACAGCTCGGTTATTACTTTCACATAGTAATTACTGCTGTAGAGTCACGCAGGAGATTTACTGCACACACTACTAGTCCCTGCAGTTCCTGCATCCTTGTTCCTGCAGCCCGACTTTGATTGTTCAAGTGCCCCGTGTCTCTGCAGGAAACGTACACGTGTATTTTTAAAATACACAATGCCAAAGATTTAAACGCTGCAGAAATTTTCTGATCCGGTGTTTACCCAACAATCCCGACGCTGCCGTCTCCGGGGGAGGGATACCACCACGCTCGGAGGCATTCCCGTTGTATTTCCTTCCCGCAGGCCCGGTTTGGGGCAGGTGGGAAATGAGAGCGCCAGCCGGCACAAGGAGGGAAGCGCTTTGTAAACAGGCTGTGACAGCAGCTGAGCGATGGAGGACGGGAAGAATCAGAGACAGTTTTAAAGCAATCACTGTTCAGAGGGCAGCACACTCAATCATCCGAGCCTGGCAGACGTGGAAACGGCTCCAGCAAATCCGGCGCCTCAGCCGGCTCCTTCCCCGGGTCTCCAGCCCCGCTGCCGTGCCCAGCAGCAGCTCTCCATGTCCCCCTGCCGCCCGTGCCGCTCGGCGTGGGCTCCTCGGCCCCGGGAAGACCGGGCGAGAAGAACGAGAGGGTGGAGCGAGGAGCACATGCAGGGCTGCCCTGGAAATGACCGAGCAAAAAGCCGCACCACGAGCACCTGCCCGTGACCTTTGCTTCTGAGGCGCGCTCGGGTGTCCGCCCTGCCCTGCTCCCCGCCGATCGCTCCCAGGCTCTGGAAGACCCTGGAGATACAACGCTCCACGGGGGACCACCACACCTGACCATGACCATGGTGCTGAACGACTGCTGCTGCCTCTTTCTGACTCGAGGCTCCAGCCAGTGGAGCTCAGGACTTTCAGGCTACACAGACTTTGCAAGCAGAGAGGAAATTTCAACATATACGGGTACATCCCAGAGCTTTAAAGCGCAAAGAGCAGTGAAGCCACAACGGCACAAGCTTGAGGCGTCCCGGGGAGCACCCAGCACCATCCGCAGGCAACGTTCAACCCCATGGCACCCTCACAACAGCGCTCTCCGTCCTGAGCGGGCTGGGGGAACGCCGCGCGCGCTGCAGGCACGCCTGCCTCTGCAGCCCACACACAGCCCTGGCGCTAAGTCCCGGCCGTGCCCACGTCACTGGGAGCTTCGCTATTGACCGTTGACAAAAAGGAAAAAAAGACCAAATCTTGGACCAACAGAAATCATTCGCTGATGAGCAAATTCCCCATGATTTCAATTTGATTGACTGGAATAATGTTCCTTCTGGTAGGCACGCTCGCCCCCCGCTCTGGAGACCCCACATCACGTCACTCACGGAGACGCAGCGCCGCAACTCTGCGTGCAAGGGGTTCGGCTCCTGCGGGGGTTTCAGTTATGCGCGCTATCCATTCCCGGCTTCGAATCCAGTGTGCCACCGGGAAAAGCATTACTAATGCAAATTACTTCCAGATTTCAGACAAGACAAGGAATGACATGGCAGCAAAGAAGGGAAATCTGCTTCCGCTCGCTGGTGGTTTGCCCCCCTCCGCAAGGGCTGCCTGTGCTTCCCAACCTGGTGCGCTCCAGGTGGTTTACAAGGCAGCCTGGCAGTTTATGGGGCTGCTCCTCAGCTGTGGGATTATCTGTCAAGGTTATCTCCATAGAGGCTATGGGATCAAAACAGAAAAATAAAAAAGAAATGAGATTTTTCATGGAGAAGGGCTGCTTTATAGTTTGCATTATTCAACTGAAGTTCACTTGATTTAATTCTAGTTCACCCTGAAAAGTGCAAACACTTCAAACAGAGGTGAAATGACCAGGAAGGAGAACATTTCTAACATGTCAACATTTTAATTGGAAAAGGATACACTCCCTGTCTTAATGAGGCCCAAAGAACAAAGTTGAACAAGAAAGAGGGAAAAGTTACGGCTTGCTTTTGCCGATGAAACAGCGTGCTCTTTCATGGAGTGCATCATAAAGAGTCCAGCCCCTCTTCTTCATTATTTTGGCAAAAGCAAACAAACCCATTACTTCCCTAATGATCAGGCCTGCTCCCATAAAAATCAAAGCGAGGAGAGGCGAGCCTTTCTCACGCAGCCGCTCCTCTCCCTGCTCAGACCCAGGTGCGTCGGGAACCTCCCCAACGGGGCTGCCAATGCTTAGCTCCCACTCACCTTAACAAGCCTAAGGGATGCTCAGCATTTGTCCGGATCAGACCCTTAGCAGGTATGCTATGAATAAACAACATATTTGAGATATCGGGAAGCACCGAGTATCATCGAGCTTGAATTCTGTGGTCTCAGTTAAGGCTTCAGACTGCATTTCTCTTGCGGGAGGCAATAAAAACGATGCTGTCCTCCCGACTTTGGGATTTGCTTTTCACATGCAGGCATGTTCGTGTCAATTCCATCAAAGAGAAGGCCCTGGCTCTGCACGCAGCTTACCAATGTCTAATTTGAAAAATGCTTTTAACTGCTGCCTTAGCAACACAAATATAAATATAACAACAGACACACTCAGAATCAAGCAATCAGCAGGGAAATTTTAAACAGTTTTTTTTTTTTTTCTCCAGTGGTTGTTTTCTTTTGAGAACTATCGTATCCATTAAATTAAAAGAAAAGATGCATAAACGTCAATAAAACTCTTCCTGAACTGGACATGGGGAGGGTGACTTTCCTATTATCAAATGACCTATGAGAAGCGAGATACTAATCTAACGACTACTTGTGCTCTGCCTTAAAATAACAGAAACGAAAGCCAAAGGACCCAAAGGCCGTTTAACGTAAAAGCTTAATGAAAGCGAAGCGGGGCCAGTGCAAAGGTCAGCGGGCTGGGGCGGCTGCCTGCACGAACGCCGCTGCTCGGCACCGGGACACGGACCAGAGGCGGAAAAAGAGCCTGTTCTCTGCCCCAAAGAGTGCACAGCCGCGACCGAGCAACGGGTAAGCCGTGGGATTCGGTTCATTAGGAATCCGTTAAGCTGTTGTAACGCTTCACCTCAGTAATGCAGGGGCCGGGTGCTTCTGGGTTTTACAAATGAGCATCTTTAAAAACGCCTGCCTGGGTGCGGAGCGCAGAGGGCGGCACAGCACGACCGTACGGACCCGGCCTCGAGCGAGACCCCGGCTCGGGGGGCTCCCCCAGCGCGGAGCCGGCACGTGTCCTCACGCCCAGCAGCCTCCTCGGCCTCTCGGCAGGTGCTCAGCATTCAGCTCTTTCCTCACTCTTCCCTCTTTTCAGCTATTTTGAGTGTTTTCTGGTTTTTGGTTTTTTTTTTCTCCAAACTGGACTTTGTGGAGGTTAAAATCAGCTTTTAATGCTATGTTTGGATCTGGATCCAGGGTCTTCTTAAGACCACAGAGGTCCTCTGCTTCCATTTCAACCTCCCAGGAAAGTCCAGGGCTGCTCCAAGCTGGACCCATCTCTCCCCTAAACAGATTGACAGGTATCTACCCTTTGAAAATCTCCGACTTGGAATACAAATCCAAAACATATCAACATGGGCTTTTTGCTCTTCTTCTCACTTCAGGGTGAAAACATTTCTATCTTTCTACAAATTACTGTAAACCTGCTGCAACCTCCTGCCAAAGCATGTAGGAACCCTTCACAAAATCAGCTTCATAAAAATGACACATTTAGCACCACTTTTTCAGAGTTATCCCTTGAGCCTTTTTTTTTCCTACATGCCTCGTTAATAAAGCTTGCATGTCACCCTTTATTACTAGAAAACAAAGCAGACCTTTCTCAAAGCCTGCAATGTGCATCTCTTGTTCTGGGTTTAATAAAATCCTCCCAAACTGTGTAATGGTTCCTCCACCCCAGTCCCTCAATCTCTGCCTTAAGATGCACGTATTCACTGGGAGAACAGGTCTTCTGACCTTATATCGGTGCTGTAGGCATATTCAGGGACCACAGAAATGTCAAATCATTCACAAAAACACTTGTAGCCTCCCCGGTGGGAAAAGCAGGGCCTGTAAAACTGCTTCTCCCATTCTCATTTACTCCTCAGTCTTCTTCTCATGGGACAATCAATCAAAAACTCCAGAATCCGAAATAAATCTGTTGCTTCCTGTTAGGAAATCTTGCCAACACTTAATTCTTATGGTTTGAACTATATTATGTGCACTATAGAATAACGCAAATTAAATAAAAACACTCGAGCTACCCTTGTGAAACATGGATAATTTCAAAATGGGGATCGGGTCAAACGAAGTCTGCATCAGCAACAACTACAAGTCATTATCATTTAGCAAGCTGCTTATTACCCCATGGGAAATAAGTAAGTGGTCTGAGACTCGTTCCCAACGGGAACAGGCTCCGTACAAAACACAACATAATCACCGCCATCAGTCAGCCCGCCGAGGACGAAGGAACGGCCCCGCAGGCGGCCTCCCCGCTCAGGTGGCCGCAACTCAACTCGAGTGGTGCCTGGGGTCGTCCTTGCGATGCTCCCATCAACACCAACCTAAGCTTTTTAACCACTGTTGGGGGGGAAACTCGGAGGTTTTTTGTTCTTTCACCCCCCTCTGCACTGTCCTTTAAAGACAGAAAGAAAAAAAAGAGACGGAGAGAAGGAAAAAGAGCTCTCTAAAAACAACACGCATCAGCCTGGGCGCTGGTGACGGAGTGACATGCCTTTTCTCTGCTCCAAACACACTTTTGGCAAAAGACAACAACATACAAAGCCCAGAGGAGGCAAAAGTGCTCCCGCTGCCATCTGGCTCACAAATCTAGGGCGAATTTTCAAAGGGTCATGCCAGATTTCCGTGGCGTTGTTTCCGCGGGACAGACACCGAGTTAATTCCCAGATGCCCAGCACTCGGGGCATTCGGGACTCCACGCGGCCGGCATGGCAAGGGCAGCTGGGCTGCCGCTCCGGTGAAGCCCCACCGCCTTCTCCTGCGGCCAGACCGCTGGCAGTTTTGGGGCTCTTGAAATCTCAGCCCTCCTCCTGAGCAATGACCCGTCACTGCAACCTGACGGCTTGGTGCACCTCCAGCTGCTCACACAAAGCACTCTTCAGCTCCCTATAACTCGATGGGGACCTCAGGGCTAAAACCTAGTTCACCCCTTTGCAAACCTCTGCCTCGCTGGTCCGTTTCCCAGGGAGCCCTGCAGCTTCTCCAGGACCTGGAGAAGATTTCTAGGCAATCTGGCTTCTTAGGCATGTCCTGAACTCATGGAAAGCATCTGCCTTCAACTCATCCTTGGTGCAATGCAGGCTGCACAATATGGATAAGAGCTGCAGGAGGAACCTCCTGCCTCGCAAGACTCGGGCAGCGTGAGTGAGCGCGCATGGCACCGCGTGCAAGGGTTCGACGCGCGCACAGCTGCTCCTGCACCACCCACACGGACACGGCATGGGGAGGCGGGCACGGGCTGGCCACCCGGAGCACAGCGGCCACCTCCCAGGGCTGCAAAGAGACTCCAGGCTGACCGTTGGAAAGGGGACTGTGAGCACTGCCGGACAGCTCCACAAACACCCTGCCTGGCAGAAGTCCTAGGGGAAGAACTGCTCCCTAATTTGAGGACAGGATTCATCATCAAGCCTGTTGGTATCTCAACAAGAGCAACTGGAGAACAAAGGCATTTTAAAACAAAGAACCCTTACTCCAACTCCAAAGCCCACTCGGGAAGCAATTACTTCATAATGCAAGATGACAACTTACAGCCCAGCAGAGCTGTTAGACCACGCAGAAGGCAACGTCCTAACCCACGCAGATGACTCTGACACCTCTCACCCAACTGCATGCACGGAGACGGGCTCTTCATTAGTGACGGCGAGGGTGTGGGGACCCTGACAGACAGGCGTTGCAGGCAATGAGGACAGCCAAGGCTGATTTTATGACCAGCAACATGACTGGTTTCTCTACACACTAAGATAAGAATAATCGAAACCTGTGCTCCAGGCTGTAAACTGATCATAAAAGATGTCAGGAAAGATTTTCCCCCTTGGTGTATGACATCGCGTAATTGGCCAAGGTACTACAGGCTGCTGACGAGAACAGCTTTGCCTTGAAGCATCAGTCAAAGGCCACAACCAGAGGCTGGAGATCAGACTTGAATGAACAATGGGCTGACCCACTTCCCAAAACGCCGCTTCTCCTCCCAGGCGCGCTTGCCACTACTTCTGCTCAGATGCATGAGGGTATCTATAATGTCAAGGACCTGCAATGCTTCAACCCCTGGTTTTGAGGCTCCTGAAGAGCCAGCTGCCACAAGTTGGGAAGATGCAGCAGAAGACACATCACTCTATGCTTTCTTACACTCCGAGTACCCAGAATAGGCACCTGCAGTCATGGCAGATATCGGAGGAGATTTCGAAGCAGCACCAGCCTAAGGCTTTGGTTAAACGCCCGGTGCAAACTCTAGCCCAAATGACTAATAGCGCTTTCACCTGGGGAGCCAGTGGCTGCTGCGCTTTGGCCTCGAAACCTCTGCAGTGTCAGGGGCCTTTGGAAATGGCCCGTTCAGCTGCCAGCCGCTGCCTCCACTCAGCATGAAACCCCGTGACCGCTCTTTGAGCTCGTTTCTGCGTGCACACTGCGTGCCGGGGAGAGGTGCCCGACTGACGGCCATGGGCAAGGGTGACCTCGAATTACCAGCAGCAGCGACGGCAGCTCCCCTGCCTGCCTCTGCCCCGACTGGCGGGACCAAGGGCGTGCGGCCCCCGCAGTCCTTGGCCTTGCTGCCAGGGCTGCCAGCCACGGAGGCAATTAGTGCCAGTCACGGAGCACCCGCTGACGAGCCCCCGCGCGTCGGGGACCCGCTGGAGACCCTTGATGGACTTCGCACAGGCACCAGCACCAGCCATCAGGTGGGTGATCATCAACCCGCTAACCAGCCAGCTCCAAACCTGGCCGAGATGAAACCCAGAGGTGAACAGCACCTCGGCTGCAAAACCTCTGCCTTTATGGGGAAAAAGAAGGGAAGCAGCATGTACTTGCGTTGTGTCAATAACCCCAAACAAGGCCGAAGAGAAATGTGAAGCAATTCAGTTATTATTAAGGAGCATTTAAGAGTCAGTCACCTGGAGAAGTTCAATAAAGGTTAAAAAGATCTGACCTCTGGCTTCTCCCTTTGAGGCCATTCTCCTATATCGGAGCTTATTGCTAAAGCCTATAATACATGAGATTGCAAACTGTAAACTAGCAATAGAGTGTTTCTGAAACAGTAAGTGCATTTAGCGTCTGATATTGATGTTTTATAATTAGATGTAATACAGCAGCTCATTTTCCTGCTCTTGATCAATGAAACCATGGTTGGTTTTGGGGCTGGGCTTTTTTGCAGACATTCTGATTGCTGCCTAACCCCGTTCAGCAGGAACGAGCCGAGACGAGGATGTGCAAACACAGCATTCATTTAGATTTACTACCCCTGAAATATAAACAGAATATTTATTTCTGACCTTTTAAGTACTAATTCCAAATTTAATGAGGCACAATGAACATTCCTCAGAGCCAGACTCCATGGCTGCTTAACACTAGCAACCCTCTAATTATTACTGCAGCTTAAATAAAGGGCATTTGCTTCTGATGGACACTATTAAACACTGAAGGAACTGCCTCTGGCCTCCATTTTCTCTTGATAAAATAAAAAGCATTGCAGAGAAATCACTGGGAGAGTTCATCCTTTCGCATCACACTGTTCATCAGAATGAGAAAAAGTATCAAAACCGATTCTATTATGGCACAGGCATACCCACTAATCCGCTCTGAACTCCTGTCCCCTCCCCAAATAAATACAGGCTTTCTCATTTTTTTTCTGAAAATGGAACGGAGGCAGGAGGAAAGGAGCTGCTGTGATGTGATTTTGAAAAAGGGTATAGGATTAGAAATCCAGATTCAATTCCGAGAGTGGCGACACACAATGAAGCCATAATTACACTCCCGAAAGCCGCAAATAGTATCACTCGTTTGAATTTGTCAACATATCCGAAATCTGCAGTATCGTTATGAAGTGCAAAAATGCAATAATAAGAAAACTACCTTACGTTCATATGGCACCTACAATCCTAAAGCTCTTTAGAGGCCGTGATGCAGCAGGATCCCTTCAGCAGCCGCTGCCGGGGTGGCCGGGGGGCGGCCGCTCGGCACCAGCACCACGAAACCGAAGGGAAAGCCAAAATATTGGCCCACGAAGGGGGCATTTTCTGCAGGGGAGAGCACACAGCCGCTAAGGAAAAATCCCTGCAGGGATATAATAGCCAATAAACCTCATAACACTTTTTTCCCCGTCACCTATGGGACTTTCAGATGTGTATTGGATATATGAATGCGGCTTCTGCTGTGGACTATACCCCTCTCTAAGTCGTGCAAGAAACAATCTGGAGCTAATCAGCAGGCCTAGGGTAATGGGGCATGACTTACAGATTTGTTAAAAAACCTTTCAGAACTGTCCTTCCCCTGCCTCCTTCCATTAGGAATGAAAACAAATACAACAGAAAACCCCTTTTTTTTTCAAATGTTCCCATCGCTAGGGCTAAATAAAACTCCTTGTCATTCACTTTCCGGAGTGGCAGGTCAGAACGATGCGTTTTGTAGGGAACAGAAGAAATCGCAGATTTGTCACTGCAAAAAAAAAAAAAAAACGGGGGGGGGGGGGGGGAGAAGAAAAGCCAAAAATCATTGCAGCTGAGTTAAAAATAATGAAGGCGTGAGATGAAGCTGCCACCTTGGCCCGTAAAGGAGAAGGGACTTCCCGGCAGCCGCCGGGCTCCGCTGGCGCAGGGGCACCGCGCCGCCCGTCCCCGTGCTTTCGCCCCTTCCTCTGCGCGCGGGGGACCGGGGAGGCAGCCGGAGGATCTGCCTGCCTCTCCTTGCTTATGGGTGAGGAAATGGGAGCGGGCAGGCAGAGAAGGGGCAGGAACGGCTGCAGGTCCGGCGGCGGCCGCATCGCCGCTCCCCAGCCCCTGCCCGGCGCCGCGGTCCCCGTTCGCAGTGGCTGCGGAGCGAGCAGCACGGGAGACCTTCCACCTTACGTACGACCCACGCGGCTGCCAGAAACGCTGCCCCTCGCGCGTCCCTGGCCCGTGGGCCGGCTCGCGTGCCGGCGCGCCCGCGCTCCCCTTCGCGCGGGAAGTCTGCGTTCCGGCAGCTTCGGCCCGACTTCGGTTAAAATCCCCCCACAACGGAGGATAATAAAACTCAGTCAGACACTGCCCCGTGCGCTCATCTTGTTATCATTTAAATTGTTTATCTGTAATTGCTAGGGAAGACTCGCTATCAGAATAGCCTCTGCCAGCTCCCGCTCTGAGCCTCAAGGGGATTTTGCTCGCAACAAAATTATTCATCAAAACCAGTATTCCCCACTTTTTTTCCTACTCGGGTAGGAAAACGCAGCTCTCCAGCCTACAAAAAAACCCAAAAAACAAAAAACCTTGAAGCCATGAGAGAGGCTGCACCGACAGACGGAAAGGGACCGATGTCTCCTCCGTGCCAGCCGGCCGCGACCGCGCACCCAGCTCACGCGGCTCCTCCGAACGCCGCCGGGCGCCCCCCGCCGCCCACCTCGCCCCAAAAGAGAGGGGGGACGCACTCCCCGACACCCACAATCCGGCAAACGCAGTCGCTTAGTTATTACAAAGAGGCCCAAACCTTACTACTTCTTGTTCCTTCCAGTTAATGTACCATGGCAGAGGATGAATTGCTATTACAAGGAACTAAAAATAAAAATGTTTCAGAGTCCGTAATTGGCTTGTCTTGTTGGGCTTTTTAAGGAGCCAAAGTACCAGTTCCAGGCTATTAGCCCTAAGGCTGTAGGAGAATGGTGTAAAATATTTCTTCATTAAAACCCTACCTTCCCCATAGAGGTGTTTTTCTTTGAATATTTTTCCCCTTCCTTTTTTCCTCCTTAATTTTTCTTATTCTTTTCTTTTTAAAAGACGTGCGTTATCAAATAAGCTTAAGTTAAAAGAGGGCTTCGAAAGCCCGGAAGTGATAAAAATAGACAAGGCTTTTTGCAGCTGGAGAGTCAGTCAGAGGCTTCGCTCATGTATTTAGGTCATTTTTCTACAAAACTTACGTAATATTTCTGAATCACATCTCTAATCTTGGGCCTTTTTTAAATAATCGGCAGCCGATCCTCCAGCCCTCGGTGAGACCGTCCCGGGAGGCGCCAAGCCCGGCGAGCAGCAGCCCCAACACCACGGGAGATGGTCGCCACCCTGCCCACGCACCTCTAGTGTTTCCCGGCAGCTGGATTTGCAGTTGTACAAATTGGCAGCAAGGTTCGCTACAACAACAGCGGTATGATTTGGTGAAACGACAAAAACGTACTTTCTTAAATGCTAAACACTCGCTACGTTTATGACACCTCTCCCTCCGACCACCAACGGCGGACGGCAGTGGGGGATCAGGCGTCGCAGACTCTTTCCAAAACGCCTTGCGCTCCTGCAGTTAAAAAGGCTGAAAAACCTCGTAGGAGGCAGCCGGTGGTGTCCGCAGTGCAATTTACTCACTGGACGCGCACTGGGGTGGGAACTAGCTTTTTCTTTTGTTGCTTTCGAGGTTCTTTGGTGCCACTTCATTATTAGCAGCATCAGTTGCTACCATTACTCAATATTAGCAACAACAACAACAGCAAAACCAAAATCATTTATTCAGCAAAACACTTCCTTTGAAAGAAACAGATGCTCTGCCTGAGCAAGAACTTGGAGATTTGGCACCGGGCAGTCATCCTGATGAGGCTTAAACGATGCACAAGCAAAACAACAATAATTTATGGTCCTGACTTCAAAATTGGCTTTAAGTTCTGGTACGGGTAGAGTTGACCTGATTTCCATTGAGCTCAGAGGACCTTGGCGTTGCCTTCTCCATCAGAGAAGGCATTTGTCCATAGGCAGCCTGGTACAACGGACACCTGGTCTACAGCTAAGGCTCAGAGCAGCACAGCACTAAAATAAATAATATTAATAATGATGACATCAAATCTCTGTAGCACTACACAGCAGTGAAAGCTCAGCAGTAAGATTAGAAAATACCCTTTTCCTCACTGTTTTTTGCGCAAGGAACAGTATGACAGTTTTATTTGTGAAGTGACAACCCAACAGGTATTTACTACTTTGATTTTGTGATTTGAAGGTTACTGCTAGAAAAAGAACGTTTCTGCCAGGTACAATTTCTATTTTTTGATACTGTCGAGGCAATACCTTGTTAAAAAGAGCAAAACAACAGTTATTAATTACCCTAATTAACCCAATTCATAAGACACATTTGTGTGGCTGTCATGACAACTGCTTTGACTAACTTGCCAAGAATAGCTTAGCTGTCCATTCAAATAAATCCCTGATAATTACTAGTCTAGTTTACTGGGCTTCTGTGATAATAATAATTAGTGCTACTGTACAAAAGGTCGCGCTAAACAATTTATGAATGATGCGTTTTGCATGGTGATTACATGAGTCACACAGCATCTAGCAAACATACACAATCACGTCTTTAACGTGGCGAGATATGACTAGATTGGAGCCAGCCAGAGAAACCTATGGCTCCTGCGCCTGCAAAAAGACCAGCAGGGTTCGAGGGAAAAAGTCATTAATATTAGATGAGAAATAAAGTGGACCAATTAAAAGTTGGGTGAATGACAAGTGACCACAACTCTAAATCTTTTAATTACACGGCATGGCTTAGAAAGGGATCTTGCCCAGCACCGGAGGGAACCAGAGATGGAGGAGAGATATCCACCGGTTTGCAGCGCTGCAGATGGTTAAAGAAGTGAAACGCAAACCCGGGCCGGGGGCCCAGGACGCTGCTCCCGCCGCGGAGCCCAGCCGGCACCGCCGCCGGAGACACGCGGGTTTGCCGGCACTGGGCAACACCAGTCGCACCAGCGACACGCAGTTCGGGGCAACGCTTCGGGGCCGAACATCATCGACCGGCACCCCTGCTGATCGAGAAGCTATTTCGAACCATATTTTACTGCTTAGCTGAAATCACATCCGGTGTCACAGGGCACCTGCCTATCAAAACGCCCTCTGAGGAGGGTTATAAAATTCTTCCCTTCGTTCTTCTGCGACAGCAAATCTCCTTTACCGTGCAAGCAGATTAGGCTGTGCTGGCCGTCAGCAACGGCTCCTCGCGCGTGGTCCCGTCCTGCTCCCGCCAGGAACGGCAGAAGCCGCGCCAGCGCCCTGCAGCTCCATCCAGCCTTCCTCCCGGTGTCGCAGCAAACTGCCAGAACCAGGAACGATCATCCCAAAACAGACCAGCTGATTTCCCTTCCCCCGGCACAGCTTAAAGACTGATTTCCAACGTCTGGGACACGCCACTGTTGTTGAAGTGATGCTAAGAACAAATCAAAGACACAGACCATAACCATAAGCCACAATATTATATTCTATTTCTAACGAAGACAGTGGTAGACACAGAAAAGTTTCCAAGACTGATCAGCCATATGTTGATACCTCACCACTCTGCTTCATTTCACTCACTGTCAATGACAGACATAACAACGGTTCATCTCTCTGTTTTTGGAGACTACCCCATTATTAGGCTTCAGGATTAACGTCGAAGGGGGGGCCAGGTCTAACCTCTCCCAAAGCCGTCAGCCCGTGCTGACCACTTACCAAAGCCAACGAGAGCCACAGGTGGGCAGTGCCAGCCCTCTCCATCTCCATCTCCCCAGGAAGAAAATCCTACAACAGCTTCCTTCAGGTCCAACTCCCCCACAGCTAGACGCAGCCGCACCACGTCACTTAGATCCTGGATATGCCCACAGACACCGCGGCAGCCTCCCCGCAATGCTGCTACCACAGGTAGGTCCTGGACATGCTAACTGCCATTACGCTGCCGCACAGAGCCCAAATTAGCGTGAAATGAGATGTTCCTCGTGGCACACGGTTTTAAGCAACGGGAGCTGCACGCGCTCAGCCTGCTCCTACCCCTCCCCGGGAGCGCGAGGATATTCCCCCTGAGAAGGCACACAAATCCCAGCAGGTGCACGGCAAACGTGCCCGCGTGTCCTCCCTTTGCTTTGCGGCACGGCGGGACTACACACCGCTGCTGGGAAGGGGCTGCAAGCTCGGCGCCTTGCCCTGCAGACGGGTCCGAGCCGACCGCCCCAGCCCGGCGGGCTCCTGGCAGCCGGGGAAGCCGCGCGAGCACGCGGGGCTCTGCCTTTCGCTTCCAGCTCTTAAACGGCATGCAGTGCCGGGCACCCTCCGCGGCGGGGCACACGGGGTCCCGGGAGCGCGCATCCGCCTGGATAAGCGGAGCGGGCGCCGGGAGTCACTTCGACGCCAGAGGAGGAGCTGGAGGCGCCTTTGTAGCATGCCGGGAGAAAGTCGCCCGAGCTGCAACTGCCTCTTCGGCAAGTGGCTTCCACATCGGGCTGATCGCTATTGTGCCGGGCTGCCTCAGAAGATTAAGGGAGGCTGGATCTGGCCCACGGAGACCAACAAAGAGCCGAATTACCAAGGGGAAAGTTCAGAACCGACGCCGACTGAACACAGACTTCAAAGCCTCATTAATTTGCAACATCCACACACAAAAGCGAAAAAGGGCTCTGAAAGGAACCACAAAGATGCACAGAGGAGAGGGGGATAAGTGAGGCTTTCAGCGGCGTGAGCGTGCCACTGCTTGCACGGCCGGCCACTTCACAGGGACGTGCTGGGTGGAAAACGTTTCATGCGCCCCGGCACTCGTGCTTCCGAGGCTATTATCGGCACCAGAAGAAAGGGCTACCTCCCTTCGTGCCTTCCTGAACTTTTTATGCGGTTCTGCTTTCATTCACCTTCACAACATTAAATCCGGGCCTGTCAAATACCATTTTTTGCTTTGCTGAGATTTGAAGGTGAACACTGATACATGCAATTCCCTCCGGTTGCACCAGGACGCTTTCCCTCCCCAGAGGCCGAGGGGAGGAAATCGGCTTGCAATGCCCCCGCCGCCATTCAGCCAACCTGCAAAATAACTGAGGACAGCTGTCAACTCCATGGAAATCCAGGAAACCGCCACATTTAGAATAACTTCTGGTTAAATACCACCTACGGTCTTTATTGTCCATCCCTTGTTACCTATCATGAGAGACATCTGCACGTAAACAGGGCTTTAATCTTTAAATATTTGTCTGCTCCAGCACTCTGCTCCCTCACCCCCGCCCGTACTCGTAGTTACTCTTTTTGATCGACTTCAAGGGAGCGCCACGCACCCGCCTCAAGCTGCCGCGCAAGAGAGCAAACCGGGCAGCAGCGCCCGCTCCGCTATAATCACCGCCGCGGCGAGCAACTGCCGTGTCACACATGGCAGGTTACGACTTCCGACCGGAGGCAGCGAGGCCAGATGAACGCTTAAAACGTCGTTATGGTGTGAAAAGCAAATATGTAGAAATGACACCTCCTTTCTCAACAGATCCGCTCCTGGAGCACCTCCCAACTCTACGGACAAATGCAGGTTGCACCGTATTAACCCTGGCGAGCCAGTACAGCCAGGGGAGAAGGGGCTCAAGTCTTCTCCGCATGCCAAACTGCAGCTCTGATCAGACCATCCTTGTTCTGGGGGACGACAAACAGCACAACTTAATTTTAGTTCCCGGGAAGGATTTCAGCGTGAAGTCGGAGAAACTCTCCTCCCGGAGCGAGTTGGAAGTGGCCATCCCCAGGAGTGCCGCAGGCTCGTGGTGCTCTTCAGTCACAGCGCTGGCCAAGAACACAGGCTAGAAAACACGATGCTTTCCCCAGACCAACAAGGAGAAATTACAGAAATCTAATGCCGAGCAGAACCTTTCCAGAGTTTTCCCATGTGAAGTTTGCAGCTTGGTTCAATATGTTAGTGCCTAATGAAGGTTTCCCCCATATACTCTACAGGGTATAATCATTCTCCTCCTAATGAGGAAGTGTTAATGGCATATTAATGCTGACAACAACTAAGTGTGGAGAACAAGAGATGAACATACTCCAAAATTCATCTATTTTTTAACAAAGGAATTCATCTTCCAGCTAAGCAAGCACCAGACGAGCAGGAGCCTGTAGCTCCCACTTCCAGGGAGCGACGCTGCAAGGCTTGGTGCCTCTGGCTGCCTCGGTGGGGCCTGGAGCAGCCCCTAACCCCGAGGACCTCAGCCACAAAGCCTGGCAGACGGGCTGCAGGAGAGGTACCTGCGCCTTCATCTCTCTCATTAACCTCACTCCTGCTATAAGCCCATACATAGGGAAGGATCTTCACCAAAATACAGTGTTCCTCCCAAGAATGGGACACAGCCACAGTGTTGGGGGGTAAGGAAGAAACAGGAAAGGCCAGGACCTGTTTGCAAATTTTTCGAAAGGTATTTTCCTGGGCAGGCAGGTTTAGATTTTATTTTTAAATCAACAGCCATGCAAACTTGATTACTAAATGTCACTGAAGCTGGGTCCATGCCAAAACATCCAGATGTGAATCTGAATATGAAAAGTTCAGGACTGAGCAGGTGACTGGAGCTACAGAGGATGGGCACCAAACCAGGATGAGGATTAGAGCATCCCAGCGCATCTGGGCGCGGGGTTTGCTCTTGGTCTGTGTCAAAAGATAGGCAGAAGCGCAATTTTCATTTGTATTCATAGGTGTTGAAAATAGCACTCAGCAACACCGAAACATCAGCCTGGTTATTTTCCACCAGACTATCCAGCGTACCAGGATGTACACACATCGCCTGTACATCCCATCGCCTTATACATCTCAGTGCAAAACAGAGCCGGCTCCCCAAAGGTAGCACTAACCCACTCCCCTGGTGTGCTGCCCACCGCCAAGCACTGCAGTGAGATGCAAAAGTCTCATCCGGTAATTGTTAAGTTCCTGTATGCTCACACCAGCACATACATTTAGATTTCCAGATCAATAATCAATGCCAGAATCAATAACAAGGAATTCAGCTACATTATAAAAACAGTAAAATCAGCCAATATTGAGAAATGACTATCGAGTCCTGTGTTTTCTGTACTCATTTAGTCTAATAATGGTGAATGATATTTTCCCGAGTACATTATTCAGCAATAAAAAAGCAGAAATATTTGATCTCTTTCTAACCTTTATGATTCTAAGCAATCTTTTTGACCCAGATTGAATGAGGCAACATCTGTAGAGCCTTTCACAAAATTGTACTCAGCATGCACTATTGTAGATCCACTGCCAAAGATAAATGTTATTATTTTAAAACCATCATCCTACTAATAGATGAGCAAACGCACTGCATTAGCATAGCCTGCAGATCTCTAGCACTGGTGAGAAAATGCCAGAGGGTTTTAGCTTAATGGAATTTTACATACCTGACTTAGTATGGGTTAATGCAATCCACCAACACAGGAATTTTAAAACCTGCCCTGTGGCATACACCTGCCATTACAAAAGATGGTATAATCCGACAAGCTCAAGATCCCCGTGAGAATGATGAAGGATTCATGTCCAGATCTCTTGTGGCCATCAGGACGTTGAGACAAAGACCTCGTCTGTGCAGCTCCGGCATGCAGAAGCCAGCCACCATTTCCATACAGTATTTATTGGATTTAATGAGGAAGAGTTGTTGGGGGGGTTTTGCTTGCAGCGTACTGAGCATTTCCATCAGAGGATATATGATAAGCCATCAAGGATATGAAGCATAATAAATGTAACGCACGTTTTCCCACTGCAGCATTAGCACTCGCTGCACTAGCAGCCTTCGCTAACCTAACGAGGAGACAAGAACTAACTGTAATTCTGTGTTAAACAGGGAGTCACTTCAAGGCTAAGTAATAATCACTTGTCCGGCTGACATAAGCCATTACTTTGTTCCAAATTTAGGCTAGAAACTAGACTGAGGTACTGAAGTAATGATACTGCAGTCTTTCCTCTGGCAAATCTTCCAACCAGTGACACTGGCAAGCTTTACCCAAACAGGAACAGTGAAATTAGGCCCCCGACGCCCCTGGAGCCATCAGAGGCCTCCGTCTCTCCTGCTGAACCCGGAAAGTCGCTCCTGAGGGCAACGGGCGTTTGGGCTAGGAGGGACCCCAGGCGAAAGCCGTGTTCACCAGCTGCTACCGCTGCCAGGTCTACAGAGGTAGCGCTTTTCGCACAGCACCCCATTCATCGCAAATTCAGAGCACACTCTAATTTAAATTATAATTACACTTATAAGTACACAGATTACAACTATTTATGCTACAAATAAGACCATCCTGTATTTTAATTAACAAAAAATGATTGGAACTCAACTATAGCCTCTACTGGGAACAATATCTAATCATTTATTTAAGCAGAGGCCACGCACAGCCCCCCACGCAACCTGGCTGGGAAGCAGACGCGCGCGCAGCTCCGGGTTTGCCCCCGACGCACGTTCCCGCGCCAGGAGAGCGCGGCCGCGCGCAGGCAGCCAGCGAGACGGGCACGCGCGGGGCAGCCGGGACGAGAAGCGTCTCAGGGAAGGCGGGAAGGAAGAAGAAAGAGAGGAAGGGAAAAGCACTTCTGCAGCCGAGACGCCCCACTTTATTCAAGGCACCTCAGCCCCAAAACGACCCCGACAAGCTGGAGCTCTTTGGGCCCAGGGAGGAGCTGGGCTGCAACCTTCTATTCCGGACTAAGGGGCAAAGTGAATCACCAAACATTAAAAATAATTGGGCTTTATCATTTGCCTCCCAGTGAAGTCGGCGAGGTTTCAGCTAGGTTAGCCCGAAAGGGCAGACTGAGGAGCGGTGCAGTGAATTCGCAGACAGAAAAATGTAGGCTGAACGTCAAGAAATATCAGAGGGACGAAAATCACTGCAAACCATCGCCTGTGCAATTGTGAAATAATTTCCGAGAAGAGGTGGAGGCCTCATCGCTGGAGAGATTTAAAATTGTCTTCCAGAAAACTCCTGAAGGCTGAGTCTGGAGGAAAAAAAAGCGCTGCAGAGGCAGGAAGGTGGGTGGGAGGAGGAACGGTCCTACAAAGTCTCTGCTGTTTCCAGCGGGTGGGAATTCAGGCAAGGCACAGCGTTGCCTCGCTAACGGCAGGAGCCCGTTAAGTGCAGGAGAGCTGTCGGCGTTGCAGGCTCTGAGGGTCCGGCTGCGGCAGGGAGCAGAGCACCGGCGTCCCGAAAAGGGGCCGGGAAGGAGGAGCATCCTTGGACAGGTCCCAGCCCCGAAGCTGCCGCCTGGAGGGGTTTCGGGTACCAGCGGCCGCGGGGCGCCCCCAGCCCACCTGCCCCTTCTCAGCTGCCGGGAGCCCTGCTCCGACGTGCCCCAAAAATGCACGTTTGATTGCAAAGTCCCCTTTCCGCGAACCTTGCAAATCACGGCCTCCAGCAGACTCAGCAGCGGAGAGAAAGGGAAATAAAAGCCCTGCAGGGCAACTCTTTGGAGAAGAGACTCACTTTGTGTTAGGTTTTCAGCCCATCAAAGCCGGGGCCAAAGTCAGGAGAGAGGAGCCTGCAAGGGCACCTGGCTGAGGATTTCCTCCAACTCAAGCCCTCAGGAAGGGCTGCAGGAGAGGGCAGCAAGAAAATATTGCTCTTCCAAGAACCCGAGCAGATGTGCATAAGGTTATTCAAAGGAGATGTGCGCTTGGCCTTAGACATTCCTGTGCACGCAGTCTGTGCTTCATGCAAAAGAAATCACATAAACAAACCACAGAGCTCATACTGCTTGCTACAGGAGCTAGTTCAGAAATTACTATACAAAGGGCTGCATATTGGGTGTTAAGCCCATCCTTTGGATGATATTTAAAAAAAATACCTAAAACCTTTCCTAATTTAAGTGAAACTTCTTATCTGCCCTTTAAATAGTCACTTACACTAGCGAACTTCATAGACTCAGTGAGCAAGAGTCGGGACATACGCACCAGAAATTCAAATTTACCGAAAGCAAAACTAAACAAGCCTGTGTACTTTCAGTAAAACCAAACCATAAAACATAAACAAATAGTGTAAGAGCAAGTGAGAAGCGATATAGTAATATATAGTTATATGTGATACAGGAATTATATATTTATATAATTATATATACATATGATATATGCTATGTTATATAAACACTTATTATATAAGTAAATAACGTAACGCATAATACATCGTGATATAATCATCTCTGTCTCGAGCACCCTAGGTCTCGACATCAGGGAAAAGGGAAAGGTGCCCGGCCTGCCCCGCGTCGGCGCGGGACACGAGGGAGAGCAGCGGCCCCGGCGAGGGGATCGCGGCCCTGCACCGTCAGTGCCGAAGCCGGGCAGCGCCGAAGCGAACGCGCGCCTACGACACGGCGCGGCGAGCGCGGCCGTCGGGGCGAGACACTGTCAAACACGAGCGGGAGCCGGGGTGTTTATCTCTGTTGCAAGGTATTCAGATGAATTTTTCAAAACAGAGAGCTCGAAGCGACTGCATTAGAAGATGTATAATTTGGCTGGACTGACCTCGGAACGGAATAAAAAGCTGCTTATTTCCATAATGCTGGCCTCCACCGTTCGCAAAGGTCGCCGAACGAACGGCGATACACAAAACAGCTCGGGAACGGTTAAGCTCAGGGAGACTCCGTGACTTGCAATTACACAGCCATTTGCATATGCAGATATTTTGAGGGAGGATGAAGAGTTCTTGAGAGGTTTTGGGTTCTCCACGCCGCCGGAGCCTCCCGGCACCGGCGAGCGAGGGGGAGCGGGCAGCGGGCTGGCACCCTCCCAAAATTCACGCAGGCCTTCTCTCCGCACCGGCAGCCGGCTGCGAGGATTTTGGAAAGGGCAGAGCTTTTCCCTTGTTTCGCAGTTAAACCCAGTTATCCCTTCGTTACTTTTAAAACCACGGGGGGGGGGGGGGGGGGGGAAGCGTCATTATCCAGTCCTGAAAACATCACTTGTCTTTGCCGGGCTCCCGGAGAAGAAAGACTGCCATTAGCTGCAAAACAGAGATGCGCCCTCGCAGAAACGAAGACGCACTAATTAGAGACGTGACCTGTGCTTACACATCGCCGTGCAAATCCGAGACCAAAAAAGTGCTGAGTTACAGTGACCTCCCAAGGAGAAAACAAGACTGGCAACATTTTCTGTGAAGTCAATCTTCCGACTAGTTGCACATCATTGCTGATAATGCTTTAATTATTATCTCCACTTAAAATACGCCTTACTTCAACAGTCTGGCACATCTCAGCACCACAAAACTTTCTCCGTGTTGGAAATTATCTATTTTTTTTTAGTTCTCCACCCAGTATTACTCACGAGCAAGCCAAGTCCTCTCCAATCATGACGCCTCCCTAGCGCTACACTGAAGCGAGGCCCTTCACTTATAAATGGCAGGGTTTATAACAAATTGTCTGTTATACCAGACAGAAACTGATTTCCTCAAACCGAGCATATTAAAGCAAGTACATTCATTCCGGTTGTAACACACGAAATGGGATTATAACAGACACTTTGGGGCTTTTTAAGGCTAGCCGAGGAGAGGAGGATAAGCTGAAGGGAAAGGAAGAACTGACAAGCAGAGAGATGACAGAGGAAGGGGAACAGCCATGCTGATTTCATTCCTTACAAAACAAAAATCTTGGCGTGTTGCGGCAATGTGCTTTAGTTAACACCGCAAGATAGCCCGCGCCAAAGCCGCCGGCAAGGAAGATTGCTCTATTGTGCTTGGAAACCCATTTCCCAGGGCGAGGAGAACACTTTCCAGGTAGCGAAAAGCGTATCGACAGCCACCGGGGCCTTATCCTGCCGCTGTTGCTCACTCCAGCGATCCCCGCTGCTATGAGAAGCCCCAACGAAATCAGTGTGAGCAAGGATTATTCGTGAGTGCATCGCGGCCGGAGGATTAGACCCGGATTATCACTAAACCCCGTAATTCCTAATCCCATTGCCAGTGGCCGCAATCGCGGCACGATGCAGCTCCCGGCACGGGGCGAGACCCCGGGCGGCACCACCGAAACCGGGGGATGTCGGGGCACCCCGACCTGCGCCCGGCCCCGCGGGAGGCCGCGCTGGTGCCCTGCTCCCACCTGGCAGCCCGGTCCCAAACGCTGCCCAGTGGCCCTGAAGTCCTCCACGTCCAACCTTCTCCCTCGAGATTTTAAACCAGCATCAAAGCAAGGCTGTAACTCGTTTGCAGCTCTAAAACACCCAATTTGCCAGCAATTATAGCAACGCTGCCGTGTCTCTTACCTTCTTCTGCCATGACGCACCACCTGGAGCAAGACCAAAGCAAGCCAGCCCCGAACCTCAGTCTTCCTTCCACGACTGAACACGCGACGTCTCAAACACCCCTTGCCCGCTCTGACCCTCGCGGCAGGGTGCACCAGGCGTCAGCACCGCTTCCCGCAGCAGTGCACGCCAGGGCAGAAACCCGAGCTAAAACTGCCCTCCGACGCGCGGGGGCAGCCACGGCGCGCCCACCGCTGCCTTTTAAAAGCACGAAGTCAACACCTAGGCATGCAGCGGCTACCCGCAGGCAGCGACTCTGCGTGCAGGCGGCGTGCCCCGGATCCTAAAACCTTCCCCGCGCAGACTGGTTTCCACGCCGCCCCAACGCAACAGGCATTTTTAGCAAGGAAGCTGCTTAACGGCTCCTCTTAATTTTGATTTTTAATCTCCCGGTACAACTTCCAGTAATCTACATGCAAAACCTGACAGGGAGCCCTTTTGGTTTCAAAGCTGACTTCTGCTCCGGCTCAGCAGGAGGAAAGAAAAGCACTCAGCAGCAGCAGCAAAAAAGTCTGACCGGCGATGCCCTTTCGGCTCTAACATGTCCCACTCTCCCTCCTGCAAAACAAGGCGAAAATACTAAACGGGGCCAGACCCGCGCTGTCAGCCGCGCTCAGGAGAGGCACTCGCAAACGCTCCGTGCCATCGCCGCCCGCAGCCAAAATCACGCCGAAACGCCGGGTCCGGAGGCCCCGCCGCCAAAGCGGGGAGGTCCCGGGGATGGCAGGGAACTGGCCAAAACGAAGCAGGGTCAGGAATCACACCGGAAAAATCCGCCCCCCCCCACCTCCCCAACGCTCTCCTCCTGGCCCCGCGCCCCGGCAGGAGCGCTGCCGGCAGCGAGAGCCGGCCCGCGCGGGAGGAGAAGCTGCCCCAGGATCGTCTCTCCAACAACCTTCCGGATCAAACCGAAATCCCTGCAGGTGCTGCTGCTTAATCCCGCCTGGATCGGCGGAGCAAGGTGGGCAGCAGGCGCGAATGCAATCACACCCAGCCGGTGCAGAGACCTGCCACCGCTCGTGACGCCGCGGCGGCGCACGCAGAGACGTCTCCTGAAGAGCCGCTCTCTCCGCAAACAACTCCTCCTCGGGGACTTTTATTTCAAGGTTCCTGACTGTTAAAGTAAATGAGCCTCACGTTAAAGACCAGCTACACATCAAGCCAATGCGGAGCCCCCGTCTGCGAGGACGGCGCTCGTTTTCAGAGGCAATCACTTACTTGCAGGCACAAACCTCATATGCTAACTGACACCGAAAGCTGCATGTTTACCTCCTTATTTTATCCTTTATCCACCGACGCCTCGCCTTCCCATCAGCGCAATAAGGAGAAGTCACTTTGAGGAGGAGCATTAGCAATATCTCCTTGACACTGATATCTATTAGCTTTAGGTCTCCTACGGGAAATGGTGGAGCCCTCATCACTTGAGATACATCAAACCAGCCCAGGCGAAGTCCCAGCGAAGGCACTGCGGGGAACAGTTCTGCGCTGAGCGGGGAAGGTAATCGCATTCCCCCTTCCTGCAGGCTCTGAAAGCCCTGTGGTTGGGTAGGAAGTATTTTTATTAAATCATCTTCGCCTGGAGGTGTATCAATAACCTACCTGACAAACAGATAATTGCAGTGAACAGCAACTACTAATAAAACACCACACTGCCATGGATACACAGCAACGATGTCCCCCAGCGGAAGCACGAAGATTTTGGCAACCGGATTTGCGGGAAGCTCCTGGGAGACCCAGGCCAATCTCGGGAGCGTGGGCAGAAGGACACGCGCTCTCCCAAGCAGGTGCCTGCCCAGAGCAGCTGGTGACTCCGAGCCGGAAAGCTGGGATCGGAGATGGTGGCTCCGCAGCAGCAAGCCTCATCCATTTCTCTCGTGGATAGTCCTCGTGCCACCAGTTGCAGGACGGGGTGTTACTCCGACTGGGGCACCAGGTCGCCTGCCTGATCCGTGGGGGCCGCCTGGATTTTTAAGCTTTTCCTGAAACCAGCTGAATCCAAACAGCGGCCTGAAAACTTCCCTTTTAACACTTGGAACACAAAAAAACAAAGCAACAAAAAAACCCTTCCCTAAAACAAACTTCCAAGCCGCTTCCAGTTGGGATGTCTCCTGTCCTTGCCCTGACGCTGCCCTTTGGTACAAAAAGGTCTCTAGGGACTAAGCAGACCGGCCCGGCTGCACCACACGCAGAGACCCCGGCGCAGCAAGGAGCGCGGCGATCGGAGGGGCCACGTCCGCAGGCCGGGGTGCTCCGGCCGCGCGGCTCCGTCCTCGCCCTGCCACGGGCTTCGCTCCGGTCCCCCCTGGCAGCGGGACAGAGGGGACTTGGCTGCCGCGGGGGCGGCGGGGAGGGTTTTGCACCCCCACGGGCACCGGGCGCTGACTGCTCGCTGGCTGAGCGCACCTCGCTCCAAACTTCGTCCCTAAATGTGCAGAGCCGGCGGCGCTGCCAGCACTGCAGCTGCAAGCATCTCCTTGGAGGGGACAAATTAGCAAACAAACAAAAGAGACGGCCCTGGCAGAGAGGTATCCGCGGGGCTGGAGGCCTGCCGCGCACGCGGGAACGGCTCCAAAACCCCGTGATGTCAGTGGAAAACCTCCCAGTTATCTAATGGGCTTTGGATGGGGCCCTCCGAGACCACCCACTGCTGGTCCTCTCAGCGGAACTGGAAAGCTTTTAGCTGCCCCTCCCGCGTGCTCGCTGCGCTGCTGAGAGAGCGGATTTGAAGCTGGCGCTCCAGGAGGCAAAACATGGCACTTGCTGCAACGGGCAAGTTTCCTCCACCAGGCCCTGGCTCAGTGCCGTGTACCACATCCTACCTGCAAGAAGCGGTGGGGGAAAGGGCAAGTCGGAGGTGCAGGGAAAGGCAAAGCCGTTCTCCTCCGCGCATGTCCTGGCCCCCGGCAAAGAAAGATGCACCAGGCCCTGGGGTTTTATTCGGAGAATGGCATCCAGCCGCACCCCCAGGCTTAACCGCTGCACCAGGGAGAAACGCGCGCCGAGATGCATTCTGCCTGCAACTGTCTATTAACTTTATCAGATGAGCTATGATGTTTCCGATGATCTTTCCTTCTTCCCCAGAACCGCAGACCTCCAGCTGCCTGCGCACGCTTCTAGTTAACGCCAGCGCGTGATGGATTTTACGACTGAATTTTGTCTGTAGCACTGAATCACAGGCTGACAGTGGTGCTCCACGGTGCGGTGCATGGAGATGGCAATGG
This sequence comes from Apteryx mantelli, assembly GCF_036417845.1. Lineage (NCBI taxonomy): Eukaryota > Metazoa > Chordata > Aves > Apterygiformes > Apterygidae > Apteryx > Apteryx mantelli. Next base: position 7,790,212 of record NC_089990.1, on the reverse strand, counting down.
AGCCCGCCACGGCACGGTGGTGCCCTTAAAAAGGCACCAGCCAACACCACTCCTGAGAGCCCTCTCCAAACAGCACAGTTCTCCAGGCCATAAAGGCAGGAATTAGTCACGGACCACTGCCCCCAGCACGCTAAAAGCTTTCACTCACACACAACCTTGAGATGTGTGATCTGAGCAGTAGGACACCCTGAACCCCAAAGGTCACTCGGCAAAGTGCGCTGGCAACTCTGAGCATCGGTGGGAATCCCCCAATAAATGAATGATGGATGGTGTTTCCACCTCCAGCCTGCCTGGGGCGGCAGTGCAAGGAACAAATGCCTTCGTTCACCGTTCTTCTGCCATGGCTGACGAGAGACAGCCTTGACCCAACCTGTTCAGATCCAGATTCCAATGCAGAGTCCCTGCCTCCTCCCGTCTTAATGGCTCTTGGAATGAGGAGATCCTACTCAGGTCTATGGCTGGATCCATTCCAGTAGAATATACAGGTTCTTATATCCAGGTCAATTCCATTCAGTTATTGCTAAGAAACTCTATTGCAGCTTTTCTACCAACACCAGAAGTTAAATTGAGCTTTAATTCTCTGGACCAGTGCTCTATTACTTGTGGTGTACCCTCCTAAATGCAAGTAGGCTCTCACCCCCCACAGCTACAGGCGGCTACGTTTGGTGTTGGCTCTGTGCTTGTGCACTGATGCAGAAGTTGCCTCCGTGCAGCATCTAAGTGGGTAACCTTGAAAATGCAAAGCCGTAAGACGACAAGTCTGGAAATGCCAGGGCAGGAGAGACTGGAGACGCAGCCTGTGCAGAAGAAGGAAAAGTGCCCACGATCTGTCACGAAGATCCAGACAACCACCTCCTGATCGTCTGGTATTTAAAAGCTGCACCTCTTCTCTAAACTACCAGCACTTTCTACCTGGGAGCCCTTCAAAACTGAAGGCTCCCCGCCCTATGCAGACACCATTAAGTGACCTCTCAGGAGCTAACTCTCTAGTCTCAGCGCAGCCTAAAATAGCAAAGTCCAGTGAGCATTTTGCCTGTACAAATACTGCAGGATCAGGCCCAACAGCATCAGCTGTTTCCAACAGCCCTGCAGACATTCACAGAGGGCCGGGCTCTGCTCTCCACAGCATAAGTATAAATCTGAAGCAGCTCCACTGCCTTCAATGGCATCGTTTTGCATTTACACCAGCACACTGAACACAAAACAGAGCACGCCATAAATATTTTAGCTGCTTTTTCAGCTTTGTTATTCTGTTCAAAGCAGGAAACATGACAAACCTTTGATTGTTTTGCTTAATACCAAGCAATAATTCAAAGAGAGACAAACAAGCAACATTAAATGATGCCTGTGATATACAGGAAAAGCTGATGAATGAAAAGAACCTGATGAGAACGGCATGGATCAGAGCTGCGCCTTCCCCTCCGGCCTGCAGCCACCGCACATCCCCTCCGCGCTGCTCAGCAGCACTCATCGCGCTGCAAGGCAAGGAGCAGCACTGGCCAGCCTGGGTACGGGGTCAGTGGCGCTAGGGCATCTTATATTCTCTATATTCCCAATGTGACCTGCTGCCCCCAGAGCGATGGCCACCAAAGTTAAAAACATTTTTTAAATATTTCTGTGAATTTAATGGTTGTCCAGGCTGCTCTTCCCTTGAGAGTCACCACACTCAAAATCCACTTATAAAGCAAACGAGTCCAGTCTCCTAGGAGCAGAGACACAGCCTGGCCTGGCATCGCTCGCCTGGGCACTTCTGATGATTTCTGCAGTGTCTGGTGGGTAAAACTGCCGCCCACAAGCAAGCGTCAGGACTGCCCCAGAATCTGAAAGAAGTGATTAATTACTGTGCCCGTTTCTTCCACCAGAAAGCTGGATGTGGACGTATGCACACCTGCACCCCTGGCTTTGCAGCCCATCTTCGCTGCACATAATCCACCACGCCCTCAGCACGGGGCGTCCGAGCCCTGTACAGGCGACGCACTGAAAACACCCCGCTTGCACGTTCAACAAGTTGCTTCTGCAATGCTTGAAGCCTGGATGAAGCAACGACACCACCAAACACGTACGCTACACTACAGTGCAAACACGAAGCTGCACGGCGCGTGCATTTATTATTGATGCCCCATGTAAGCAGATGCCACAAAGCCTGGAGGCCACCGCCTCGGCCCCGGCCCCGGCCCGGCCGCCCTCCCGCGCGCGGTTGCACACGACTGCCACGCGCGAGCGAGGAGGGCCTGGCGTGCCCCAGGGCTGCGTCCGTCCGCACTCACCTCCGGCAGCGGCATCCCGTTGATGATGAGGTCGGGCTGCTGGGGGGTCTGCCCCGTGAAGGTGTGGTGGTAGATGTGGTTGGAGCCAGCGTTCCTGCTGTTCTGGTTCTCCACGTTGAGGAAGGTGCTCTCCGACCGACGGCAGCCCAGCGGCAGGGTCTGCTGATGATAGTCAAAGTAGTTGAGGGATGACGTGAGCGAGGAGCAGCTCACAACGTTCATTTTATCCGTCTCTTCCACATCCCGTGGTACCAGACGGATATCGTTCTTGCTGATTTTCTTCTTCTTGCTCGATTTCTTTTGATGCCCATAGGAGTACTCTGCAATTCTGGGGGACAGAAGCAAAATGAATAGCTAAAAGCATCCCAAACTCTGCCTTGCTGCGTAAACATTAAGAGACCCAGAGGGCTTGGCCCCATCTCCACGTAGGCTTCTTAGTCATGCACATTACGTCATGTATTGGGTCTTGTGGCACTGTATGATCTTCAGCTTATTTTCATATGTATAATGTTTTCAGGTCAGACATGTAAAATAAAGGGAAGGGAAAATGCCTCTGTGTTTTGCTAGTGTTTTTAATTGCTGATATTTAGTTACTAGGAATAAAGTCCAGCCTGCAGAAGAGAAAGATGGAGGTGTTAAAATCCATGAACTGAAAAGGGTACCTGAATTCATTTCCATATGTAATAAGGATTTTAAAAGTGATTTAATTTGCTCCCTGTAATGAAAACTCAAAATGAATAGTGGATTTTTCCCCAGTTCATTTTCCATAGCAGTAAATAAAGCAAACCCAGAAGCAGTCCTAGCTGGCAAGCTCTATTCTATCACACTCCAAAGGCTGCTTGTTTATTAATGTTTTATCCAAATTGCTGGTATTTTGACTATCTCCTGATAATACCTGATAACCTGAAATCTTTTCTCCAACTGTCTCCTATTCCTCACTCCCCCACTACACCCCCCCCCTTCTGCTGGGAAATGCTTTCGCCTTCTAGAGAACCACTGTGTTTTGCAAAGAGAAATGATCCTTTTTGACCTTTTTTTTACTGCAAGCTTATTTTTCTCTGCCTTTCTTTCCCTCTTTGCTTCCCACCTGCCAAAAGAATCAACTGATTAAGTGCCTTGTTTGCCTTCTACAAAACACTGGAGGAAGAAAGTTACCATAAAACACTACCCCAGAAAATAATAAAAAATATGACTGCACCTTGCATTAACTCTGTATGCTCTGCTCGAAGTGACTGCGGCTCATTTTTCCATAGGGGCCAACACAACCATAACGAATGCCCCACAGAGGAATACGTGCATACACAGTGCTAGGCATCTCAGTATTTCCCAGGGAAACACACTGAATTGTACCACAGTCAGAAATATACATTTGAAAGTCCTGAGTCTGTTCCTCTTCTTATTATGATAGCAGCATTTAAAAAAGGGAAAAATCCAATAACTGCAACAGAAATAATAGGATGAATAAATAATACAGTTTATCTAGAAAAGCAAATATTGGACAAATACTCTTGTTCCAAAAAGCTAATTGCCTGAGCATGAAAATGCCACCCAGTCGAACAGCTCTCTCATATAACCTTATGTGCCTCATAAATTAACACATTTTATGAAGACTCTCCAGCAGATGTTGTTAAGAACCCTTAAAATAAGGAAACGGCAAGTCTAAATGCACACACACAACGCAGGGAGGGGGTGCCCGATGATCACAAACAGCGCTAAGCCTATCTATTACTTCTTTACCTCTGCAGCTGACTTCTGCTGATCAGATTCACACTGATAAGGGACCATGCATTCCCCTGAGTGTGTAAATAAATCAGAGGAACGCAGGGATTTCTGTTGTGCCAACAATCTTTATGCTGCTGACTGGTCTAACAATGCTTGATGAAGCTTTAATTGTTTTGTTTACCTAAATGTTTAAGTTTGGCAATGCGAGATCCCAATTATTTCCTGCAGGCATTCATTTTGCTGTCCTTTCTCTATTGACCAATTATTTAATTAAACTGCACTTCATTAATCCCTAAGCCATCGCACTAAACCTAGTGCTTATACGTATGCGTGAAGCTGTTAGGGGCATCACCACGATTTGATTTTTATACATTCAGATCCTATTCTTGTTTAATGGGCCAAGCTGGCAAGAAATCCAGTGTATTAGGTTTCGCTTAAAGCTAGACATCCCATAATACAGCACATCGCAGGCTTTATTTGCAGATGATTTTTCCCCATCAAGCAAAAAGGCTTATAAACGCACTTTATGTTGTAAAAATGGGGTGTAAAAACTGAACTCTCCGTCATTATTTCTGTGTAAATAAAACTTTAAAGACTGCACATCCTCCCGCACTACAGATTTGCCACAGGCGATCATACGTTTCAAAGGTAGAGCAAAATTAATTTCCATTCCTCCCATCTGAAATGACTCAGTGCTGAAGGAATGGAGAAGTCATGGCTATTTCACTAGTAACAGGATTAAACCATTTATGAGGCATTGCAGCTGCTCTTTTATGGCATCTGATTGATATTCATGTGTGGTTAGCATTTGTCTACTAACTTGTGTAACACAGAGAATAGTAAAAGAGAGACAATAATCGCAGGGCTGTTACATATTCAGGGGACTCAATTTCACATATTAGCCTTTCACAGCAGCTCCGGCCTCAGACGCAGCAGTGACCGACCCTCCTGCATTTCGGACCCGGCATCGCACATTCATCTAGGGCAAAAAAACGCCGCGCTGTAAAAATAATCGCCAAAACCCCCGCTACGAGCCAGCGCGGCCGTTGCATTTGCAGGCGCGTTGGACGCACTGGGGGAAAGCGATTTGCCGTCGCCCTTTATTTGGGGCCCCTCGTCATTTGTCACCAGGGGCCGCATCCGCGCCGCCGGGGCACAATAGGTCTTTTGAGAGGAGAGAAAAGGGCTGCGGGACCCGGCGGCGCTTGGCGACTCCTCGCCGAGCCGCGGCCGCTTGCGCGGCGCGTCCTCCCGCGGCCGCCGGGGCGGACCCACGCGCGAGCGGGTCCCGCGCGCAGGCAGCGCCCGCTGCGCTCCGCTGCGCTGCGCTCGGCGCCCGCCCGGGCTCGCCCGCGCCGCGGCCGCCGGCTCTCACCTGCGGGCCGGCAGCAGCGCGGCTGCCCCCCCCTCAGCCGCGGCGAGGATCCGCGCTGGGCAAGCGGCGGAATCATTTCTGTGAATACTTTCCCAAGTAAGAGGAAAAGGAAACAGCCATGCCGGCATAAAAAACTGTTCGCACTGCTCCCGCTGCCGAGCATATAAAAATAACGTATGCTGCAACAGATTGCCGAACCCCAGAAGGAAGCCTATTTATTATTCAAGATGGATTTTTTTTTCCTTCTTCTTCTCCTAGATAAACAATTTTTTAAAGCTTCCAAGGAAATACGCTGGGACCCTCACTTTTGTTCCTAAAGCAAATTTAACCGCTCTCCTACCCCCCACCTCCATGTGTATGACGGCAAATGGAAAAGTAACGGGGATTGCAAAAATCAAAGCACACGCTGCCGGGTACATAGAAATAAGGATGTCTTTACCTGCAGTTATAGGTCCTGATTTCCTTGTTATCCCTTTTGCACTTTACTGCCACGAAGATCATGGTGACAAAAAGAATGGCCGCAATAGACCCCAGGGCGATAATGAAAATCAGGGACAAGTTAACAGATCCTATGGACTCCTGGGCATCCAGGGCTGGAGAGAGGTATATCAAAATCAAGGCAGAAGCCGAGAGAGATGTTTTTCCATGGTCATGAGCCACCACAATCAGCTCATACGCTGTCTTTGCATTCTCCCCAAAGGCTCTGGTGGTCCTTATCTCTCCATTGACCTGGTCTATCTCAAAAAATCCTCTGTCTCCTTCGACCATTTCATAGGAAAGTCTGCCATTTTCACCCTCGTCGTAGTCATCTGCCTTGACCACTGTCACTAAGTAGCCAACCCCTGCGTTCCTGGGGATGTACACTTCGGCGGTCCCATTGACCAGTGGAGGGGCTGTGATCACGGGGGTGTTGTCATTGACATCCAGGACGATCACCCTGACAGTGGCATTGCTCTGCAGTGAGGGGTTACCCCCATCCTTTGCCAAGACCTTAAACTCAAAGGCCTTCGTCTGTTCATGATTGAAGGACCTCAGAGCATAGATATCCCCAGAATTGGGGTTGATGGAGACATAGGTGAAGACAGGCATGTCCCTGACTTGGGAGGGCACGATCTGATAGGAGACACTGCCGTTGAGGCCCAGGTCAGGGTCCCTCGCTGAGACGGAGAGGAGGTAGGCCCCCGGGGTGTTGTTCTCCTGCACGATGACCTGGTAATAGGGCTTGGAGAAGTGGGGATGGTTGTCATTCTCATCAGTGATCTTGACAGTGAAGGACTTGGTGGCCTGCAGGGAGGGAACGCCATTGTCCCTGGCCTGGATGGTGAGGTTGTACTGGTCCCTCTGCTCCCGGTCCAGACGCCCATCCACCAGGATGGTCGAGAAGCTCTCGTACTCCTGGAGCCGGAAAGGCACGTTGCCCAGGAGCTTGCACTGCACCCGGCCGTTGGCCCCGGAGTCGCGGTCTGAGACACGCACCAGGGCAATGACGTACCCTGGTGGGGCGTTCTCGCTCACCTCCACCAGCTCACTGTTGACGGAGAGCAGGTTAATGAGGGGAGGGTTGTCGTTGGCATCCTGGACACTGATGGTTACTTTGCAATGGGCAGGGATGGAGTTAGGCCCCAAGTCCTTGGCCTGCACATCCAGCTCATAGACATGACCTTCCTCATAGTCGATGGCACCACTGACTGTGATGAGGCCGCTCTGGGGGTCAATCTGGAAAAGCTCCCGGGCCCTCTCAGAGACGTAGCTATGGAAGGAGTAGAGCACCTGGCCATTGGTGCCCTCATCCGGGTCGGAGGCATTGAGGCGGATAACCGGTGTGCCCGGCGGAGAATTTTCAGGCACACTGACGGTGTAGGCCGGCTCCTCGAAGAGCGGGTTGTTGTCATTGGAGTCAATGACACGGATGCTGAGCTCCACCGTACCGAAGTTGGGCGGGTCACCACCATCCAGCGCTGTGATCACGTAGCTGTAGTGGGACTGAGTCTCACGGTCCAGGCTCTTCTCCACCACCAGCTCGGCAAAGCGGGACCCATCACCCCGTGTTTTGGTCTCCAGTCCAAAGAGGTCATTGGGCGTGATCTCATAGCTCTGCACGCCAAAGCTGCCCGAGTCTGGGTCATAGGCGCTCTCCAGGGGCACCCGTGTGCCGGGGCTGGCCGTCTCCGAGATCTCCAGCTCGATCTGATCAGTGGGGAAGCTGGGCGCATTGTCATTGAGGTCCTTGATCTCCAGCTTGATCACGCAGATCTCCATGGAGCTGGACATCACCTCCAGCGAGATGACGCACTTGGGGCTCTGCCGGCACAGCAGGTCCCGGTCGATCTTCTGCTTGGTCACCAGCAGCCCCGAGCCGGGGCTGATGTCCACCAGGTGGGGGGCCGAGTTGGAGACCACCCGGAAGGCGGTGGGCTGCCGAGAGTCCAGCACGAAGCCGGCGTCCCGGGCGTCCTTGGCGACGTTGGCGATCACGGTGCCGGCCCGCTGCTCCTCCTCCACCGAGTACTTGAGGTTGATGAGGGCCCCGGCGCCGGCCCACAGCAAGGCGGCCCCCAGCAGCGCCGGGAGAGCCCCCATCGCCGCGCCCGCCCCCTCCAACCGCCGCGCCGCGCCCCGACGGCCGCGCCGCCGCCGCCTCCGCCAAGGGGGCGGCCGCCGCCGGCTCAGGGCCCCGCCGCCCTCATGCCGGGCAGCGCCCGCCGAACTTCCCGGGGGCGGCGGGCATGTGCGGCCCCGCGGCGGCTCTTCCCCCTCGCCGCCGCCGCCGCCCGCTCAGGCGCTGCGAGCCGGCGGCGCCGCGGATGTGCCGGGCATGGTGTGCGGGAGCGGGCCGCCGCGCCGAGCCGAGCCGCGCCGCGCCGCGCCGAGCCGCACCGAGCCGAGCCGCACCGAGCCGAGCCGCGCCGCGCCGAGCCGAGCCGCGCCGAGCCGAGCCGAGCCGAGCCGAGCCGAGCCGAGCCGAGCCGCGCCGCGCCGAGCCGAGCCGAGCCGCACCGCCGAGCCGCGCCGCGCCGCGCCGCGCTGCCGAGCCGCGCTGCCGCCGGCGCTCGCTGCGGCGGCCACACGCCACTGCCCGCAGTCCGGAGCGCCGGCGGGCGGTGCGGGGGCGGGCGGTGGCGCGCCGCGGCCAATGGGAGAGAGGGGGCGGGGCCGGCGCGCCGCGCCACCGCCAATGGGCGGCGCTGCCGGGCGGGGGGTGGGGCCGGGGCGGGCCCCGCGGAGCGGCCCCGGGAACGGGCGCGGGGCCGGCGGCGGCGGCGGCGGCGGCAGCGGGGCTGCGGCGGCGGCGGCTCGGGGCGAGGCGGTACGGTCCGGGCGGCCCCGCCGCGCCGGGAGCGGGTCTCCGCGTGTCTTCGCGCGGCGCTCGGCCCGCCCCGGTGCCCGGAGCGGCGGCAGGGAGCCCGGGCGCACCGGGCGCTTCTGGGGCGCCGCTCCGGGGGGCCGCTCGCCTGGCCGCCGCTCACCGGGGGTTGAGCCCTCACCGCACTGAGCGCCCTCGGGGCGGTCGGCGGAGCCCGCCGCTGCCAGAGCTCCCGCGGGGCCGCCCGTAGGCATCGGCACTCGGCACCGTGCCCGCGGCCACGCCGCCGCCGCCGAGGGAGGCACCCCGGGCCCCGCCGTCCCCCGTGTCCGGAGCGGCGCATCTCCCGCTTGCTGCGGGGAGCGGGCGGAGCGGCACTGCCGGCGGCGCCGCGCCGGCCCCGCGGGCTGGGCTACCTGCGCGGGGCAGCGCCGCGGGGCCGCTCGTCCCTCGGAGGAGCCGCGGGCAGCGCGGCCCCCGGGGCCTGCCATCGCCCGAGCCGGGCGAGCACCGGGGGGCTGCCGCGTAGGAACCGAAAAATACAAACATCCTCCTGGCAACTGTAAAATTGGCAGCGTTTTGTGCTCACCGTTAATTATCCTTTAATTCGCTCAGAAATGCAGAGTTCTGCAGCTGGGAAAGGCAACATGGTACCGTCTTCTCTCTTAAAAATAAAACTTCCATTTTACTTCTCCCGGTTACTTACCTTGGATCTCCGTGTGTGGCACGCAAGTGCATTTAGGTATAATTAAAAAGGCCTAAAAAGGGCACCAGGAAGATGTTATGCCTTGAACACAGGATGCTATTTGTGCATTTGGCAGCTCTCTGAAATGCTGCCCCGACTAGTTCGGCAGCGCAATTAGCGGGGCACTCAGAGGCTCGCAGCGCTGCGCTCAGAGGCTTTTAGCTGCAAACTCTCAGGCAAGCCGCCCCCCTCCGAGTTTAAGGAGCGGGGCCGCGCCGCTGCGCCCTTGCGGCAAGCCTCGCCGGGCACCCGCGGATCGATAGCGGCGAGCCGGCGCCTCGGCCAGGGCACCGCGCCGGGGAAGGCGGCCCGACCGGGAGCCGCGGCGTGAGGCACCGCGGCGGCCGCGCGGCAGGCACGGCCGGGGCCGCAGCCCCGTGGGGGCGGCTGCACGGCGGGGGCCACCGCCGCGCCCCGCCGGGGCCCCGCGGGGGCAGCGCGCCCCGGGGCCAAGGCGGCGGCGGCGGCGGCGGCGGCGGCGGCGGCGGCGGCGGGTCGCTCCCCGGCCCCCCCAGCCCGCCCCGGTCCCCCGCGCCCGCCCCGGCCGCGCCGTCGGGCCCCGCCGCCCCTTCCCAGGCACAACGGCGCCATCTAGCGGCCGCCGCGGGCGGCGCGGGGCAGGAGGCGCGGCCCGGCTCGGCCCGGTTCCCCCCGCCGAGGCCCAGACGGGCCCTGGACGGGCCCAGCCCCGCCGCGATCACCGCCGAGGCGGCCCCGGACGGCGCGGCGCGGTCTGGTGCCGCCTCACAGCCCGGCGGGGCCCTGCAGGGGTCAGGCCCCGAGCGGGGCTGCCCCTCCCGGGACACCACCCCGGGCCTGGACACTGCCCTGTCCTGGGACGCCACCCTGGGCCCAGTCACCACTCCATCCCCGGACACCACCCTGTCCCAGGACACCACCCTTGGCCTGGATGCCACTCCATCCCTGGACACCACTCCGTCCCGGGATGCCCCCCCCAGGCCTGGACACCACACCATTCCAGGATATCGCTGCATGCTGCGAAACCACACCATCCCAGGACACCACATCATCCCAGCACACCCCCCCATCCTAGGACACAACTCCATCCCCAGACACATGCCCATCCCAGGACACCACCTCGTCCTGGGACACCACGTTCCCGAGGACATGGAGACACCAGCTGGTGCCCGCTCCAGCATCCCCAGAGTGCTCAGAGACCCCCAGGCCCACGCCACTGAAGGAGGGCCTGGTCACCATCCCACCACCTCCGCGTGGTCCCTGCCGTTTGCCGCACCCTCTTTGCTTCCCTATGGCCCCCAGCGCTGTGCAGCCCCAAACCCTTTGGGCAGGTTGGCCCTGGTCTCCCCTCCTGCCTCCCCACCATCCCGCTGTCCCCTTCCAGGCCTACGGAGCCGGGGCTGAACATCTCCCCAGGCCCCGAGCAGTATTTGGGGGGCTGGAGAGCACAAGCGAGAGGAGGAAGCATCTGTGTTACATGCTCCTTTCCTTCCCTGGGAGGCAGTGCGGCGAGTCGCTGTGACCAGACAGCGGGAGACGAGGACGTGGGGAAGCAGCAGGTGGGGACAGCGTGAGTGGGTAAAACCTCAGTGACTGCACTCACCGAGTCTTCCTCGGAAAAATTAATTCTGATGACTTGAACTGTGCCATGTGGATTGAAAAACTGGCTGAAGGATCATAAACAAAGGGTAATTAGAAACAGGGGGAGGTGTTTATGGGGTACTGCAGGGATCTAGGTTAGGTCTGCTCTCATTTAATACCCTCATTAATGACCTGGAAAGAGGGAGTAAACTGCACATTAATGAATTTGGCAGATGATGCTATATTGGGAGGTGCTGTGAGCTCCAGCAAGCATAGAAAATTAACACAAAGGGGCCTAGCGAGATTAGAAACATGGGCAAGAAACAGCAAAATGCAGTGTGCCTTGGACAAATGCAAGGGAGAACATCTGGGAAGCGAATGCAAGGGCCAGTCGACAGCCGAAAGGGGAGCCCTGGAAAGCAAGAGGGCTGAGCCACGCAGGCAGCACCTCTACTGCTCCTGCAAAGCCGAAGGGACCCTGAAGGGAAAGAGGAAGAGTCTGGGGTGCGGTGCCTCGGGCCCAGGAAGAGGAGAGGGAAGAGCCGCTGGTGCTTGGAGCGGCAGGAGGCAGCGAGGTGGCGCGGGGAGGCTCACGTGTGGCCGGGCCCGAGAGCGGGTCTCCCTTTGCTTTGCAAATTGCCGGCAGTTCAGGGGGAAGCAACACAAGTGATCAAAGACTTGGAGAGACTGATTTCTGAAGGAAGATTAAAAGGCTTAAATACATATATTGCTTGGCTAAGAGCTGTCCATGGGGAGAGAAAATAAGAGCCTTACAGATCTGGTTGGTGTAAATAGAGAAGGAGGGAAAGAATTATTTAACACAGTACAAGGGGCATCACCAGAAGGGATGACAGGAAATGAAGAAATGGAACATTTAGGTTGAATGTCGCAGGGGAAAAAAACCCTCTGCTGACAGTGAAAATTATGAGGCTGCGGTGTGGTTCCCTGGAGGGAAAAAGTTCTGTGGCTGGAGATATTTAAAACCAGACAGGATCAGTCTGAATATAAAGGCACTCGGGATCCGTCACTGACAGGGGAAGTGCGCAGGAGCAAAAGCAGGCAGGGACACACCTGATTTGCCAGCTCTTTTTCTACTGAAAGATTTCCTGACGAAATCACATATTAAAGGACTGCAATTTTATTTATTGCATATACATATTCCTATGATTGTAATAAAGGAGACAACTGACATGACGAACACCGAGCCACATGAACACATGAGGAGCACTGGCACCTTCCAGGCGTTCAGGGAGGAGCCCCTGAAATCAGAGAAACGACCTCAATATAGTTACGGAGGTGGGTTAAGTGACTGGCCCAAGGTTACCAAGCAGAGCCCACTGGTGTTTGGCATGTCCCTGCCCCGTGCGACATGCCCTGGACCAGGGTCGCTTCCAGCTTTTGGTTCTGCAGAGCAGTTCCTGCCCCAGCGAATTTGTCCCAGACACCTCAGCGCCAGCGTGAGCAAAGGAATGCAATGCAACATCTGGCCAGCTGCACAGCACCGGTAACCTTGGCTAATGCTTCATACTTTCGCCCTCGGCGAATGCTCAGTATTTAGTTTGCCAGCGGCGGTGCCTGGCTCCCGGAGGAGTAAAGCAAGGATCGATTCCAGCCCCACCCCTGCTCCGCTCCCGCCTCGCTGGAGGTCTGGGAGCCCTGTCAACAAAATGGATTAATAGTCCCATTATCAGTTCAGATAGATAGCCGGGGTGAGGAGAAAACATCGCGTCCCAGGGAGCTCCAGCAGGCACATTAATAAAGGTGCCACACGCCGGCTCGGAAGCCTGCAAGCTTCGCTCCGCTCCCTGCAACACAATCAGCTCGCCCGCCGCCCGCCGCCCTCATCGCCATGCGCCCGACGTCGTCCCGCGCCGGCCCTGCGCTGCCGGGGCCGGGCCGGAGCAGCGGCAGCGCGGCATCTCCGCGGCCCCCGCACGGCTCGCCGGCCAGCATCGGATGCCGAGCGGCAGCAGCTCCGCTCTGCTCCGCTCCGGCAGCAGCATCCGGTTCCCTAGCAACCTCCGCAGGCAGCGGTGCCGGCAGCGGTGCCGGCAGCGGCGGGGCTGCCGCGCCGTGGGGCCTGCCGTGCGGCCAGCTGGCCTCGGCTGCCCGGCCGCCGGCTCGCCGCAAAACAAGTAAATAAGAAATGAAAAAGCAACCCCGGCCCCCAGCAAATCCAAAAAATGCAGCCCCGGAGCAGGTCGGAGAGCGGCGGCCGCGGCCAGCGGAAGGATGCTGCGTGCCTGCCGCTGCCGGGCAGGAGATCCCGCATCCCAGGGAGCCGAGCTGGAGCCCGGCGGTGGCCCCGGGCCAGCAGCCAGCGGGACAAGGAGGCATCGCGGCCCGTCGTTCAGCCGGCTCATCGGCAGACGCGGGCAGCGCGTAACAAAGATATTGGTTCTGGTGCTGCCCACGCTGTAAAATAATGAAAGCTTTTAATTAAAGGAAAGCGGTGCAGCCTGCAGCCTTTTGTTTGAGCTCTAATGGGAATAGCTTTCCTTTCCAGCCCGGCATTTATAGCTGTCTCTCTCGTACCTGTCAAGAACTAAATCTCAGGATCTAAAACATGTATATTTAAAGCAGTGGTATCAGTGCACTGTCACGTCTGGGATTTCTTATTGAGCAGGGGCGAGGAGGCACGCTGCGCTAGGCTGGGGCTGCAGCAGGGAGCGGGCTGGCAAGGCACCCGGCACCCTGCCGGCACCCGGCCATAACGCCGCCGGACTGCGCGGGGGGAGCCCGGCCTCGCGGAGAGCCGGCCCTTCCCGGCCCTCCGACCCCCCTGCAGACCAGGCGGGGATTTACTAAACGGCCTGGAAGCCTCTTTGCAGGGTGATGCCCCCCCGTTAACCCCTGTGCTCGCGGCCGGGAGCCGCACAGTCGGACTGCCGGCCGCCTCCCGCAGCCGCTCCCCGCCACGTTCCCTCTCCTCCCCGCGAAAGCTCCTCTCCGTCACCGGCGGGGACCCCGTTCTCCTCCCCGCCGTGCCCGGCTGCCCCTCTCCAGGAGCTTCGGGCGCTCGACGCAGCCTCCCGCTCCTTCGCCCACCGGCCCAGCTCCCACGCGTCCCTTGGCTGCCACCTCCGGGACCCCGCTGCCTCCGGGGGCTGCAGCTGACGGAGCTCTTCCCTTCCCAAGGCGGCGGCGACGGCACCCCAAAGCTCCCACCAGCCACGGTGCCTGCAGCGACGATGCTGCCACCACGGGGATGCTGCCCGCAGCTTGCCGAGCCTGGTGGGCACAGATGCACGGACGCACGGATGCACGGACACACGGTCGCACGGCTTCTCGCCAGCCCCAGTTATGTTACGCAGGCCAGCGCCGGGTCTGCAGTGCTGGAGGCAGGAGGGGATGCACAGCCCTGCAGCTCCCGGCCCGCTGCGGAGCGGCCGAAAGCACCCACGGAGCAGCCGGAAACGCTGAAATGTGTCCTCACGCCGAAGCGAAACTTCATCTTTTTTTAATTTTCCAAAAGCTTTCTTTTAATTTCACATTTAACATTTCTGAAGTGTTGTTTTTCCCCTTCCTCTCACCTTTTCCTTCTAGCTGCTAAACGAAGTAAAATAAACGATGTAGGTTTATTTTTTCCTTTCTTCGCTTACCCAGTTCTGCAAAACTTGAAAGCTTTTCAAAGCATCTGGGTGTCAAGTGTTACAGTTTAGGTTTGTCCTTTTCTTTCCCTCAGCAATGTTTCTAATATCAGAGCAAACTAGACAAATTGCAGCATAGAAAAGGCAAAAGAAGCAATAGTAAAGCTGGGGCAAAATCCCCAGACCACTCACTAGGCATCAGCTGTGTGTGGAAAAAGGCAAGACCTAAAAAAGGAGGAAAATACAACATTTCATATTTTGGGGTTGTTTGGGTTTTTTTCGAAAAATCTGACAAAATACGCAGCTTGCGATTAGGCATGAAAACGTTTTCCCATCCTATGGGAATTTAGCACGAGTCCACTCTCGGGCGATTCGGGAGCTGGGACAGCTGGACCAGCCCTGCCCGTCAGCCCCGTAAGGGCCAGACCTCCCCGGGCGCCGGACACCTCCGCGCCTGGCAGCCATGCGTCTGCGTAACGCCGCGCGCCGTTTGCACACAGTGCAGATAAGGGACCTCTGCTGTAAAATATCGAGTCTTTAGACTGTAAAAAACTGTCTTTCTAAGCTGAAATCTAACTTTATTTGTGCTGCTGCAATTCCATCAAAGTCAGCAGGGTTTCCTGGCTGTTAGCGAGGGCCGCGTCTGGTGCGCTCTTTTTACAGAGGTTAAAGCGCCAAAGAGAGGACAGCATCGCTCTGAAGGATTCGATAAACTTCCATCACTCAATAGTTTAATTCACTTTCACTGATGCAGCATCTTTTATTGCAGATTGCATAATGCTGAATAATCATGAAGCCCATAATGCAGAGCCAGACAGGCAGTTATAATCAAATTTAAAGCCTGTATTAAAAAAGCGGCAGGTGCGGGGCTGAATCTCTGCTCCTGCGCTGGTGCCAGTCCCGGGGAAGCACACTGGGATTGCTCCCCATTTACGCAGCCTGCCTGACGGCAAAATTCGGGCCTGCGGCTGAGTTAAAAGCCTCGGAGGGGCACCTGCGCCGCCGGCGGTCCGAAGGCGGCCGCCGTGGGCTCGGCGACATGTGGCTCCGCGGCGCAGGCCGGCTGCCCACGGCGGCTCCCTGCCTTTGGGGAGCGAGCGGGCGGGCGGTCGCGGGCGGCTGCGCGTGGAGGAGGGCTGGGGGCAGCTCCAAACCGCCCGCCCGGCGCCGCTGAAACGCGACGGTCCGAAACCCCCCCTCCTGCCCCCCGAGCCGCCGAGGAGCTCGGCAGACGTTGCGCTAACCGAGATCGCGGCGGGCAATATTACTGCAAATGGAAGCAGGCGCGATTAACCACTGCACTTACAGTATGTCTGTTAAGGCGCAGAGCGTACGGGGCTGCGCATCGCGGGGAGCAGCGAGCGGCCGCGCAGCCTCTTGCCTCCGCCTGCCCGGCTTGCGGCCAGCCCCGGCTCCGGGCGCTCGTTACCCGGCGGCGACTTGGTGGCCGTGTCAAAGGAGCGCGCGAGTTCTCTGGGCACCGTCCCTCCGCAGCCCCTGTCCCGCTGCAAGCGCCCCGGGGAGCGCGTGCGCGCCCGGCCTCGGTTCAGCAGCAGCACGAGGTGAGGGAGGGGAGCAAATGCCAAGCCGTTGTACTGCCCAGGAAGCGCCACAGTTAGGAAAGGTCGGCGGAAATCTCCCGCTGCCGAGAATCCAGGCAGCATCTGCAAGGCAACTTCAGCCACCCCACGGCACGGTCCGGCGTGTCTGCAAGCCCCTCGCGAAGCGGGTCGCCCCTCAGGAGCCGGGCGCGAGGCACCGGGAGCGGCGGGCGCCGGGGAGCGCTCGGCCCCCGCGCGGGCTGGGGCACCAAGCACCGCGTTCGAAGAGCCCTGCTCCGAGCTCCTGCTAAGAGGGAACGGCGCCGAAATTAAGGATGGCAAAAGGAAAACGCTTTTAGCCTTGCTCACGCTGCGATGCCCACCACAGACTCCAGACACGGGAGCCAAGCCGAGCCGCCAGCCTCGCGAGCGTCGGAGCCGCTGGTCGCCCGCGGGGAAGCTCCCCGGCCCCGCCGGGGCCAGGGCAGAGAGGGGAAAGAACCGCACCTGCAACCAGCAGCCTGGGGGAAAACACCTATTTCAGCCATGCTGTCTGAATATTTCCTGTGCAATCAATTCCACTGCATAAAACGATCAAACAGGATAACCTCGTGATCAAATGGCCAACAGAGAAAAGTGCTTAATATTATCCACTCCAGATAATGAGCTGTATTTCCAGCGCAGGCCCCGAACACACATCATCATGCACTAAATGCCATGCAATTGCCTGCACAACAAGTTAAGCAAAGATTAAAAGCGAGGAGGAGAGAAGCGGGAGGATGGGAAACTAGGCACGATGAAATTGAGTCTGTGCCATGAGCCTGGGCAGGAGCGCAGCCGGGGAGCGCTGCAATGCAGTTCAGCGCACAATTGCGTGGTGGACCTTCAGGATCGCGCCTTGGATGCCTGCCTGGGTTTACAAACCGTGCACGCTGTTATGAACACAGGTGAAGAACAGACGGCCTTAGGGTTTACAAGACAGCAATGCCATGGATGAATTAAGAGGAAAACAAACCTCTCTCTGCAGGAGATCCACCTGCCGGCACAGGTTAACCTAGGCGATGGGAGAATCGCTGCGCTTTCTACCCGGCTGGCAAATAGCATGTCTTCTGCAGTCTCCATGTCCTTGTACGGAAAAAAAGGTTGCAAAGGTTGAGGAACAGAGACCATGATGCACTCACACTGCTGACGGAGAAACCTGGGGAAGGACAAAGCTTTACGCAGTGATTTAGAGAAATAGCCCAGGGCAATATCTCCAGTCTGAACAGCTCCATGACTAACGCGCAGAGGTTAGCAAACTCTGCGCACTGGCTCTGACAACATCCATCCTGCCTTTCAAAATGGTTGTAGATACAACTGACCCACTTACTCTTCTTCTTCCATTCCTCCTCTCTCCCCTCTTTACTCCAGCACGCTCTGTAGTCAGCTATCGACCCTGTGGGAGGGGAAGGAGACTGCGATGCTACCTTCTTCCAGCAGAAATCAGACACCTAGCACTGGTAAAAAGCTGGCAGCTCCAAAACGTTCCCTTACTTTTAACCAGAGATGGTCCTGAGCCACAAGACGGGCTTAGCACGCCAAGAGGCAGAAGGATCATTTCTGGGAAGCTACATCCTCCTCCCGCAGCACCGAGAGCCAGCTGTGAGATTTAGGCAGAGCTCCTCAGCTGGAGCGATTTAGCACGGCTCCGGTGAAACCGGTGGGGACGTGTAAAACCAGCTGAGGATCAGCCGCAGTTGCAGCTCTGGTCCAGGCTCTGACTCCATCCCGCCACGGTGCCCATATTGGGGGATTTGGCTCGGGTTCCTCGCTGGTATTGACTTAGCAGCGTCCCGCGGTTCGGTATTTCAAACATTGCCTGCATGTATCCTGGAACCGGCAATTAGTGGAGCAGGCACCGGTCCCAGAGCATTTACCTCTCCCCCTCACACTCCCCTGCTACTTCTGCAATTGCAGATGTATGAAAATCACAGAACACGCACGTCAGAAATCCAGCTTTCCCCCCAGCGTCTCTGTGTGGATCATTTTCACCCACAAAACTGAGTTTCGCACGTTCTGGCACCCCTCCTGGGCTGTCTGCGGCGAGCCTGATGATCCCGTACAGTAACGCAGCCTGGCTATTGGTCGTGTTTAGGCAGAGCGCGTGGAGATGTGAATGTCAGGGAAAGTGATTTGTCACATAACATTACCTACAAGGGAAGGGAGAAAAGGCTAGAAAAATGCCTAACAATTGCTGTAATTATGGCCTCTTCAAATGGCTACATGATGTCAGACACGGAGCGGGGGAAAGGGCTGGCAGAGCTTACGATAACCGAACCTGAGGTGGATGTTGTTCCAAGCCGGTGATTAATAGTCTGCTAGGATTTATTCTGGCATCAAGAAAAAACGGACGCAGTATCTCTGAAAGACGCCAGATGGGCAGCACGGAGGACAGAGCTCCTCCGGTTATCCGCAGGAGCGGTTCGGAGCAGCGACGGGCAGCGGGCGATGCCAGGGCTGGCTGGACCGCGCAGGCGGAGCAGGTGGCCACCTCGGGCTGGGCGACGCTCGCTCCGTGTTTGTGGGATAGCCGCATCCCGGCAGGGACAGGCTCCGGCCGGTGTCCGAGGCCCCAGGACTCGCTGAGTTGTTGGGGGTGCAAGTGACCACTCGGCGCCTTGCAAAGCCTGCATAAAGCCCGCCTAAAGGCAAGCTGGGTGCAGCACTGCTGGCTCCCATCCTCCGACACACGGGCAGAGCCTGCTGAGCAGCGTGAGCAGCAAGGGCAGCCTCGTCCCCATCCTTATTTCAGGTGCATCTTTGTGCCAGATCCTTAGGCTTGGACCTCACTTCTACCAGGAGCGTCAGGGACAGAGCCTTCCTCCCGCAGCCCGGGCTGCTCCTCCTCCTGGGGCTTCACCCACCAGGCAGCCGAAACAGCCACCGCAGCTCCAGTGGTCCGTCTCTCCAGGGAAAGAAAGTAGGAAAACTCAGTCCCTGGAGAGCCCACAGCTTGTCCCCCTGCCCCTGTGCTGGGTGGGCATCCGAGGCGTTGAGCCTCCCCTGCTGCAGTGACGGCAAACGCTGACGGTGGCCTTCAGAGAGGGACACTGAGCGGGGAGGTGGCAACGGTGCCTGAGTCCATCCAACTATTTGTGTCGCTTGTCCCCTTGCAAAGTGAGAGGGTGATCTTGGCTATCTGTGCGATCAGCTACAACCATCTCGCTGCCTGCTGATGCCAACACATCCTCCAATGTGAGGCTAAGGATAAAAGCGAGTCCAGCTGGGCCACAAGATATATTGTTTGGATCAGACGGAGAATTACTTATGCAGTGTTTTATTAACCATAATTGATAGCTGTGCCTGGTAAAATGAGTAATAATCTTGTTTAAAGGATCGCTCCTGAATCACGCAGTGTTATTGCCAATGCTGCAAACCTTCCTCACTGGTCAGCAGGCCAAATCCTTCCCTGGAGCAAGCGATGCCCAGAAACAGAGAGCACAAATGTGGCAGGAACAGGTTTTTTAAGGGTTGGGGGAAATACGACAGGTGGAGCCCTCCAGTCCCTCCAATTTTCGCACTTGACTCCTCTCAGCCGGCCAGGAACGCCATCCACACCGCATTTGTCTATCCTGCGGCTCCACACGCAGCCAGGACACCTCCCAGGGACAGAGCTCTGCCTGGGTAGATGGCTGTTGGCTCACGGAAGCAAACAGAAACGCTAATTTGCATCGGCTCCGCACCTACGCCGTGCACCGCTTCGTGGCCTTCTGTAACGGTGGTGTGTTAGCAGCAGGAGACGCCTCTGTTCCCTGGGTTCATCGTGTCTGTAGGCGGGATGATCCCCGAGGACCGTTGTCCCCACGGCAGAGGCGGTGGGTAACCGGCCTCCTGTTCGAGGGCGCTTTTGGCAGCTCCGTATCCCCACGGCCGTGCGTGGGGCGAGGGGGGGAGGTGCGCGGCAGGGACCGCAGCACGCCTGCCCGAAGAGCTGCACGCCGGGGACCGCCGAGGCTGCCCGACAGCCCTGGCCGCAGCGGGACGTCCCGCCGCCGCCTCCGCAGCGCCAGCAGAAGGGCACAGACGCAGCCGGGAACAGGGATGAAAACCTCAGCCATATGGAGAAAGGTTTAAAAAAAACGAAAAATCCTGCTGTAGGTCAGTGCGCCACGCGAGGCCAACGTGCTTGCCGCTGCCTGCTCCCGGGGCCGCGCTCCCGTGGTTTCCCGTAGGACCTGCAGGTTTTCCCCTCTGTATGTGCTGGTTGGTGGGGAATTATTTTGGCTGTCCACCTCCGTACGTTTCTCCAGCTCCTTCATTTCCCAGACGCTGCCTTCTGCTTTTCTGAGTGAGGCTCTAAATTTACCACTGGTTTCTCTGGATGGGGAATACAGAGATATCCTAGGAAAAATGGTCTCCCATACAGTAGCTGAACACGTATTTCTGAACCGTCCCCTCCCAGCCCTCAGCCTTTCTGGCTCCCCACCATCAGCCTAAGGCCCCCGTACGGCCGACCTGCGGATTATGATTCAGGCCAGCGAGTTCTTCTGCAGCCAAGTAATAAATAATCATTAAAGTTAAGGCAAATACTATGTTCAAAGGGAGAAGTGGCAATTACAGACGAGACCATGTGGCAGAGTTATGCGATACACTACATAAAAAGACACTCTTCCTGGTAGAGATTTAAAATACACCCCAACCCTATCATCATAATTTAGTTTAATTAGCAATCTAATCAGCAGAGCAGTCAAATCCGACTGTGCATCGGAGCCACTGGGCCACCGCTGAGGAGCGCGGTGGGGAAAACGCTGGCCGCGACCCGGCACCCGCGTGCGTACAGCTTCTGGGGACGGGGACGGAGGTGCTTTCCCCTCCGCCACCCCAAATCCCTCCTCCGCCTCGTGGGGTGCGAGCCGGGGCCCGGGAGCAGCCCGGGCGGCGATGCAGCAGCCCGCGGCGCAGGGAGGCCGGGGACCGGGGCCGCGGGCATCGCCCCGTGCGGCCAGGCGCGAGCCG